>NC_034192.2:23764497-24378664 GCF_002021735.2 Oncorhynchus kisutch
CAGGAAGCCACACCTTCCTATTCGTGTTTGTCACGCACTGGCCAAAGAGGCTTTTTATTCTCTATTTTGGTTAGGCCAGGGTGTGACTAAGGTAGGCGTTCTATGTTATTTTTTTCTATGTTTTTGTATTTCTTTGTTTTTGGCCGGTATGTTTCTCAATCAGGGACAGCTGTCTGTCGTTGTCTCGGATTGAGAACCATACTTAGACAGCCTGTTTTACCACTATGGGTTGTGGGTAGTTATTTTCTGTTTAGTGTGTGACGGAGCTGTTTTGGTTGTGCCTTTTGTTACTTTGTATTTAGTGTTACGTTATATTTAATAAAATGCCGAACACGTACCACGCTGCACCTTGGTCCTCACCTTCTTCCACCAACGACAATCGTTACAGTGTTAGAAATTCAGAATGAGAAAGTGTAGGCTATATAGAAATAATGAAGCTCAAATTGAAAGATACTTAACTAAATAATGAGGATTTGTTTCAGTCTAATAGAGGTGTACATTACATCTCACATTCCAGTGCTCGAACTTGTAAACAAGGCTGCATGGGATTTATCTTAATGCGACAGCGTGCAGCCAATGTCCTCTTTAGGTATAATGCCAGGAGTTGCTTGTGGATTTGACAACTCCAATGCACTTCCACCTCCGATACCCCAAAACAACCACTATGCGGATGTAGGCTAAAGTGAATGTGATTGAATAGAGCCTTGAATATCCAGCAAGGCAGCAGCTACTCTTCCTGGAGTCCAGCAACATTAAGGCAGTTATATACAATTTTAAATATTACATTACATATTTCAGAACACTTTTCACAACATATTAAGTGTGTTCCCTCAGGCCACTGCTCTACCATCACATATCTACAATACAAAATCCATGTGTACGTGTGTGTAGAGTGCGTGTCTTATCATGTGTATCTGTGTGTGTGTCTCTTCAAAGGGTGTTCGATCATAGGTGTCCAGCTGTGTGCAAGTAGTTTAAACAGACACCTTGGTGCATTCAGCATGTCAACACTACTTACAAAAACAAGTCAATCTCTCCTCCACTTTGAGCCATGAGAGATTTACATGCCTAAATTATGTGTGTGTGTGTGTTTGAAGCGTGGGTGGGGATAGAAAGAGACTAGGAAAAGTACTGCATTGCCCATAATTTGAAGCTTGATATGTCTCTAAACTATACGCTTGGAAACAGGAGACATCATAGAACGTCAAAAAGTAAACATTGCTGGAAACACCTTGCACTTATGGAGCCAGCATCGCACTTGCTAGTAAAGAGATTTGTGATGGCTAAATAACGACAAATACGTTGTTTTGCGCCACAGTTAGCTACATTGATTAGCGGGAGCTGAAATGGTATACAGTTAGTTAGCAATCACTGTAACACTACATTGTTAGTTAAAGTAGTACTGCTGTGTCATTATCATGAATTTGTCATCATATTTGTAGGGCTAATGGTAACAACTTCTAAACTTCCAAAGGTCCAAACAACCATGTACGAATGATAGTACTGTATACCTAGCTTCACTTCGAAATTATGGTATCCTTTAGGCAAATCAGATGTCAATATAGCTTTCATATACATATTGTGATGCACATCCATGCGTATCCACTTCGATGAGTATTATCAGATACTAACTGCCTACACTGACAGAAGACTTACACCGTTAAAGCTACAGTCTGAGATTGGGATTCTGTTGAATGGTTATTTCAGCAGATGTATTGTACACTTGATGTTGGTCTTTGATAAAGTAACCAGCATCCAGCTTACATTCTATCTCGTTCTGATTCATGAATATCACCAAGATATTACACAGAGGTGTCATGGAGGACGCTTTCTGTGTCACCAGTGTTTACAAGGGCAAATCCACACTAATTTCCATGATGTTTTGATAAATAAGAGTGTTTTATTTCGTCTAACCAAACCCTGTCTTACTTGAATCATGATGTCCTAATATTGTCAGGTGCATGGCAGGTGTGTAGGAATGCACCATGAAAATATTTCAAAGTTGCATTTGAATTGCATTTGACCAAATACTTATTTTCCACCATAATTTGCAAATAAATTAATAAAAAATCCTACAATGTGATTTTCTGGATTTTTTTTCTCATTTTGTATGTCATAGTTGAAGTGCCTTTCCAACATAATCCAGGTAGAATCAGGAATTCCCCAGAGCTAGGCCCCTTAATTTTTTCAAATTTTACTGACAACATGCCATGGCTTTGAGTAAGGCCAGTGTGTCTATGTATGCAGATCACTCAACACTATACACGTCAGCTACTACAGTGACATAAATTACTGCAATATTTAACAAAGAACTGAAGTTAGTTTCAGAATGGGTGGCAAGGAATAAGTTAGTCCTAAATATTTCAAAAATTATTTTATTTTTGTGACAAATAATTCACTAAACCCTAAACCTTAACTAAATCCTATAATGAATTATGTGGAAATTGAGCAAGTTGAGGTGACTAAACTGCTTGGATTGTAAACTGTCATGATCAAAACATATTGATACAACAGTAGCTAAGATGGTTAGAAGTCTGTCCATAATAAAGCGCTGTTTTGTCTTCTCAACAGCACTATCAACAGGGCAGGCCCTAGTTTTGTCGCACTTTAACTACTGTTCAGTCATGTGGTCAGGTGCCACAAAGAGGAGACTTAGGAAAATTGCAATTGGCTCAGAACAGGGCAGCACGGCTGACCCTTAGTACACATCGAGCTCACATTAATAATATGCATGTCAAAGAGGAGGAGAGATTAATGCCATCGCTACTTGTATTTGTGAGAGGTATTGACATCTTGAATGCACTGAGCTGTCTGTTTGAACTACTGGCACACAGCTCAGACACACATGTGTACCCCACCAGACATACCACCGATGTCTCTTCACAGTCCCAAGTCCAGAACAGACTATGGGAGGTACACAGTACTACTCTATTCCACATCAAGTAACTCATGCAAGCAGTAAAATTTGATTTAAAAAACAGATACAAATACACCTTATTGAACAGCAAGGAACGTGAAGCAACACCAACACAGGCACAGACACATGCATACAAACACACAATAACGTATGCACTATACACATGCGTACACATGGATTTTGTGTTGTAGATATGTTGTAGTAGAATAAGGGTCTGAGGGCACACATTTAATATGTGAATTTATTGTCATGTTTTTAAATTGTTAGAACTGTCTTAATTTTGCTAGACCCCGGGAGAAGTAGCAAGCTAATGGGGATCCATAATAAATACAAAAACACACACACAAACAAACATACACACTTGTGCATGCAGACTCATGCTCTCTCTGTCACATGCAGGTACACACACGTGCACGCAAACACAGACACACACACACACACACACACACACACACACACACACACACACACACACACACACACACACACACACACACACACACACACACACACACACACACACACACCATCAGAGTCAGATACATAGATGAATAGGAGAAAGAGACACTGACTAAAGAAGGAACGGATGGAAAGAATAGAGCAAACAGATGGTTCTAGCTTAGGGTTTACGAAAGTGTCAGGTAGAAGAAGAAGAAGAACAGAATCAAGAGCAAGAACAATAAAGATGCCAATGAAGAACATGTAGGTAGGAGGGGTTATGGTGATGGTGTTTCTGTGCACACTAGCTGTGCACACTCCTGTAATGTTAAATACAAGTCAAGTCTACAAGTTAACTCTAATTTGCTCCAGGCGTGCCTTACTGCTATGGCTGCCCTTATGAAAAAAGATTGCAGTCAGAGTGCAGTATAACTGCAGTATACTGTAGTATAAGTGCTTTTAGAGTGCAGTACACTGCAGTTATTCTGCGATTTCTGCGTCCAAAATACCAGAGTCGACTGCAGTTACTGCACTTTTGTTACAGTTTTTGTAAAGTTGACCTTGTAAAACAACACATTTCACTACACCTATCCGATGTATGTGATAATAAAACATATTTTTTAAATGAAAATACAGTAACAGTCAAAAGGTTGGACACACCTACTCATTCAAGGTTTTTTCTTTATTTGTACTGTTTTCTACATTGTCGGATAATAGTGAAGACATCAAAACTATAAAATAACACATATGGAATCATGCAGCAACCAAGATAAGGTGATGGTAGAGGCCAGGTCATCTGATGCAGCACTCCATCACTCTCCTGCTTGGTCAAATAGCCCTGTTGGGTCATTGTCCTGTTGAAAAACAAATGATAGTCCCACTAATTGCAAACCAGATGGGATGGTGTATTGCTGCAGAATGCTGTGGTAGTCATGCTGGTTAAGTGTGCCTTGAATTCTAAATAAATCACTGACAGTGTCACCAGCAAAGCACCCCCATACCATCACACCTCCTCCTCCATGCTTCACGGTGGGAACCACACATGCGGAGATCATCCATTCACCTACTCTGCGTCTCACACAGGCACAGTGGTTGGCACCAAAAATCCCAAATTTGAACTCATCAGACCAAAGGACAGATTTCCATCCATCTAATGTACATTGCTCGTGTTTCTTGTCCCAAGCAAGTCTCTTCTTATTGGTGTCCTTTAGTAGTGGTTTCATTGCAGAAATTCGACCATGATGGCCTGATTCATGCAGTCTCCTCTGAACAGTTGATGTTGAGATGTGTCTGTTACTTGAACTCTGAATTTATTTGGGCTGCAATCTGAGGCAAGTAACTCTATTGAACTTATCCTCTGCAGCAGAGGTAACTGTGGGTCTTCCTTTCCTGTGGCGGTCCTCATGAGAGCCAGTTACATTGTAGTGCTTGATGGTTTTTGCGACTGCACTTGTAGAAACTTTCAATGTTCTTGAAATTTCCCGGATTGACTGTCCTTGTCACATTCTGACCTTAGTTCCTTTGTTTTGTCTTTTGTTTTAGTATGGTCAGGGCGTGAGTTGGTTGGGTTGTCTATGTTAGTTTGTCTATGATTTTCTATTTCTGTGTTTGGCCTGGTGTGGTTCTCAATCAGAGGCAGCTGTCAATCATTGTCCCTGATTGAGAACCATATTTAGGTAGCCTGTTTTCCATTGTGTTTTGTGGGTGGTTGTTTTCAGTCTTTGTGTGTCTACACCAGACATAACTGTTTCGGTTGTTTCTTTGTTGTTTGTTTTTCAGTGTTCAGTTTTTTCATTAAATAAGATGAACACTTACCACGCTGCGCTTTGGTCCTCACCTTCTTCCACCGACGATGGCCGTTACAGTCCTTCATGTCTTAAAGTAATGATGCTGTCATTTCTCTATGCTTGTTTGAGCTGTTCTTGCCATAATATGGACTTGGTCTTTTACCAAATAGGGCTATCTTCTGTATACCACCCACCCACGCCCTGGCCATAGAGAGGCTTTTATTCTCTATTTTGGTTAGGCCAGGGTGTGACTAGGGTGGGCATTCTATGTTAATTTTCTATGGTTTGTATTTCTTTGTTTGGCCGGATGTGGTTCTCAATCAGAGGCAGCTGTCTATCGTTGTCTCTGATTGAGAACCATACATAGCCTTGTCCCACCTGTGTGGTGTGGGTAGTTGCTTTCTGTTTTTGTGTCTGCACCAGACAGAACTGTTTCGGTTGTTCTCTTTGTTGTTTTGCATTTTAGTGTTCAGTTTCGGATAAACAATATGAACACGTACCACGCTGCACCTTCGTCCTCACCTTCTTCCACCAACGCCCGTTACACCTTGTCACAACACAACTGATTGGCTTAAACACATTAGGAAGGAAAGAAATTAAAATTAACTTATGTCACGTTCTGACCTTTTATTTCTGTTGTTTTTGTCATTATTTAGTATGGTCAGGGCGTGAGTTGGGGTGGGCAGTCTATGTTTGTTTTTCTATGATTTTGGGATTTCTATGTTTCGGCCTAGTATGGTTCTCAATCAGAGGCAGGTGTCATTAGTTGTCTCTGATTGAGAATCATACTTAGGTAGCCTGGGTTTCACTGTTTGTTTGTGGGTGATTGTCTATGTTAGTTGCTTGTGTCAGCACAGTCCTTATAATAGCTTCACGGTCGTTATTTGTTTATTGTTTTTTTATTCAGTGTTCAGTGCTTTCTTTAATTAAATATTCATGAACACACCACGCCGCATTTTGGTCCTCCGATCCTTCTCACCTCTCCTCTTCAGATGAAGGAGGAGGAAGACCGTGGCAACTTATAACAAAGCACACCTGTTAATTGAAATACATTCCAGGTGAAATATCTCATGAAGCTGGTCGAGAGAATACCAAGAGTCTGCTAAGCTTTCATCAAGGAAAAGGGTGGCTACTTTGAAGAATCTCAAATGTAAAATATATTTTGATTTTTTTTAACACTTTTTTTGTTACTACATCATTCCATCTGTGTTATTTCATAGTGTTGATGTCTTCACTATTATCCTACAATGTAGAAAATGGTAAAAATCGAGAACCCTGGAATGAGTAACTTAGGTTTGTCCAAACTTTTGACTTTTGTACCGTATATATATTTATATTATACTTTTATTGAACAATGGAAACATAAGATGATGATACAAAAACTATGAGTACACAACTGCCCCCACAACACCTGTTGTATATGTGTGACAATGGCGGAATAACATTAAAAACTTGTTAACTATGATTGATGGTGATGGTCGTCTTTGCTCGCTGTAACCAAAAAAGTGACATATGCTACCAGGAGTGGAAATCATGTTTTTTCTGTGAATGTCGGAGTTTATGGAAGTGCCACCAGAGTATTTTTTGGTATATTTGTATATGCCAAGGCAGCAGCTACTTTTCCTGGGGTCTTGCAAAATTAAGGCAGTTATACAGTTTTAAAAACATTACAATACAATAATTACAGATTTCACAACACACTAAGTGTGTGCCCTCAGGCCCATACTTCACTACCACATACCTACAACACAAATTCCATGTGTACGTGTGTGTATAGTGCATACGTTATCATGTGTCTGTGCCTATGTTTGTGTTGCTTCACAGTCCCTGCTGTTCCATAAGGCATATTGCTATCTTTAAAAAAAATCTGATTCTACTGCTTGCATCAGTTACATGATGTGGAATAGAGTTCCATTTAGTCATGGCTCTATGTAGTACTGTGCGCCTCCCATAGTCTGTTCTGGACTTGGGGACTGTGAAGAGACCTCTGGTGGCATGTCTTGTGGGGTATGCATGGGTGTCTGAGCTGTGTGCTAGTTGCTTAAACAGACAATTTGGTGCCTTCAACATGTCAAAACCTCTCACAAATTGCATGTAGTGAAAAAGTCAATCTCACCTCAACTTTGAGCCAGGAGAGATTGACATGCATATTATTCATGTATGCTCTCTGTGTACATCCAAGGGCCAACTGTGCTGCCCTGTTCTGAGTCATTTGCAATTTTCCCAAGTCCCTCTTTGTAGCACCTGACCACACGACTGAACAGTAGTCCAGGTGCGGCAAAATTAGGGCCTGTAGGAGCTGCCTTGTTGATGGGGCTGTTAAGAATGTAGAGCAGCACTTTATTATGGACATACTTCTCCCCATCTTAGCTACTGTTGTAACAATATGTTTTTACCATGATAGTTTACAATTCAAGTTTACTCCAAGTAGTTTAGTCACCTCAACTTGCTAAATTTCCACATTATTTATTACAATATTTAGTTGAGGTTTAGGGTTAAGTGAATGATTGTCCCAAATACAATGCTTTTTTAGTTTTTGAAATATTTAGGACTAACTTATTCCTTACCACCCACTCTGAAACTAACTGCATCTATTTGTTAAGTGTTGCAGTAATTTCAGTTGCTGCAGTAGCTGACGTGTATAGTGTTGAGTCATCCGCATACATACTCAAAGCAAGTGGCATGTCATTAATAATGATTGAAAAAAGTAAGGGGCCTAGACAGCTGCGCTGGGGAATTCCTGATTCTACCTGGATTATGTTGGAGAGGCTCCCATCAAAGAACACCCTCTGTGATCTGTTAGACAGGTAACCCTTTATCCACAATGTATCAGGGAGTGTAAAGCTATAACACAAACATTTTCCAGCAGCAGACTATGATTGATAATGTCAAAAGTCATACTGAAGTCTAATAAAACAGCCCCCACAACATTTGTATTATCAACTTCTCTCAGTCAATTATCAGTCATTTGTGTAAGTGCTGTGTGTCACGCCCTGGTCTAAGTATTTTGTGTTTTTTCTTCATGTATTAGGTCAGGCCAGGGTGTGGCATGGAGTTTTTTGTATTGTGGTGTGTTTTGTCTTGGGGTTTTGGTGTGTAGATATTTGGGATTGTAGCTAGTGGGGTTTTCTAGCAAAGTCTATGCCTGTCTGGAGTGATTCTCAATCAGAGGCAGGTGCTTATCGTTGTCTCTGATTGGGAACCATATTTAGGCAGCCATATTCTTTGAGTTTGTCGTGGGTGATTGTCCTATCTGTTCTATGTGTACTCTATGTTAGTTTTACACAAGTATAGGCTGTTTCGGTTTCGTTTCGTTTCGTTCTTTGTTTTGTAGTGTTTGTTTATTTCGATCGCAATCGACACGCTGCAGTTTGGTCCGACTCTCCTTCATCACCACTAAAAAACCGTAACACTGTGGTTGTTGAATGTCCTTCCCTATACACGTGCTGAAAGTCTGTTGTCAATTTGTTTACTGTATCTGGTTTAAAAAAAATCAAAAACTTTACTAAGGGTTAGTAACAGGCTTATTGGTCGGCTATTTGAGACAGTAAACGTGGCTTTACTTAGGTAGCGGAATGACTTTTTCTTTAGATTGAAGATGTGGAAATTTATTCTGCTATTATCCTTAGTAATTTTCCATCCAAGTTGTCAGAGCCCGGTGGCTTGTCATTGTTGATAGACAACAATCATTTTTTCCCCTCTTCCAAACTCACTTTCACAAAATTACAATTCTTGTCTTTCATAATTTGATCAGATATACTTGGATGTGTAAGTGTTGCTGTCATTTCATGCCTAAGTTTGCTAATCTTGCCAATTGTAATGGATCTCGTCCTCCTCTTCTGAGGGGGAGTAGCGAGAAGGATCGGAGGACCAATGCGCAGTGTGGTAAGTGTCCATAATGTTTAATAAAAACACAACAGAACACTGGAACAAAACAATAAACGTGAATAAATTAAACAGCCCCGTGTGGCAACAAGCACTGACACGGAAGACAAACACCCACAACTCAAAAGTGAAACCAGTCTACCTAAGTATGATTCTCAATCAGGGACAACGATTGACAGCTGCTTCTGAATGAGAACCATACCAGGCCGAACACAGAAATCCCAAATTTTACTAAAATTTTACTAAAACAAAGACCTAACAAAGGAACTAAGGTCAGAACGTGACAATATCCCCCCCAACGGTGCAGACTCCGGCCGCAAAACCTAAACCTATAGGGGAGGGTCTGTGTGGGTGTCTGTCCGCGGTGGTGGTGCGGGACGTGGACCCCACTCCACCATAGTCTTTGTCCGCCTCCTCAACAGCCTCCATGGCCTCTTTCGAGCGGCGATCCTCACCGCCGACCTCAGACTGGGGACCCTAGCACTGGGTCGAATGGACGGGAGATTCCGGCAGAGTTGGACGGACGGGAGATTCCGGCAGCGCCAGACGGGCGGGAGATTCCGGCAGCGCCGGACTGGCGGGAGACTCTGGCAGCGCCGGACAGACGGGAGACTCTGATTGCCTTGCAACTGACTTGTTGGAAAGGTGGCATCCTATGATAGTGCCATGTTGAAAGTTACTTAGCTCTTCAGTAAAGCCATTCTACTGCAAATGTTGTCTATGGAGATTCCATGGCTATGTGCTCGATTTTATAGACCTGTCAGCAACGGGTGTGGCGGAAATAGCCAAATCCACTAATTTTGTATAAGCAGTGCATTCAAAAGTATTCAGACCCCTTGACTTATTCCACATTTTGTTATGCTACAGCCTTATTCTAAAATGGATTAAATAGTTTTTTCCCCTCTTTATTCTACACACAATACCCCATAATGACAAAGCAAAAACAGGTTTGAAGACATTTTTGCAAATGTATTAATAATAAAAAACATTTAATTAAGTATTCAAACCCTTAACTAGGTACTTTGTTGAACTACCTTTGGCAGCGTTTCCAGACTCTATTCATCTTGGGAATGTTGCTACAAGCTTGGCAAAACTGTATTTGTGGAGTTTCTCCCATTCTTCTCTGTCAGGTTGAATGGGGAGCATCGCTGCACAGCTATTTTCAGGTCTCTCCAGAGACGCTCGATTGGGTTCAAGTCCGGGCTCTGGCTGGGCCAATCAAGGACATTCAGAGGCTTGTCCCGAAGCCACAGCTGTCATCAAGGCAAAGGGTGGCTACTTTGAAGAATCTAAAATATATTTTGATTTGTTTAACACTTTTTTGGTTACTACATGATTCCATATGTGTTATTTCATCATGTATCACATTCGGCCGTGATTGGGAGTCGCATAGGACGGCGCACAATTGGCCCAGTGTCGTCTGGATTTGGCCAGTGTAGACCGTCATTGTAAATAAAATGTGTTCTTAACTGACTTGCCAAGTTAAATATAGGGAAAAAATAATAAATCAGTTGGTGTCCATACTTTTCACTGATATTGTATGTAATATCGCTGACTCCACCTTTAATACTACATTGTTCATTTTTTCTTTAGTTGAGCAAACATTTTCCTTGATGCATAATTTTTTTCTTCTCAACGGATACGGCTTTATCTTGAAAACTGGACTGCTGAAATGCAAAAAAAATGTGGTGGAGTGGACAAATTGACAAAATACTAAAAGATAGTTTCAGTGTATTTTCATGTAATTATTATAAATATAAATATGAAATATGAATACGTATTGGGCTACCATTTCATTCTTTTCAACTATCAATGAAGATTTAAAGCCCTGTAGTATTTGAATGTAATAATAGGATTAGAAAATATACTGTATCTGTCTCTTAGCAAATATAAAACAGGAACTAAATCATTTTAGAGAGCAGGGAACTAAGTTTTAAATTGTGTTACATTTTGCTCCAGAGGGAACATGATAGTAATTTGATGTGTTTCTAAAAATAATCTTGTTTGTTATACAAACTATTTTTAGAACATTTATATTATTTATATTAAATATATATTGTAAACACTGCATTTCTCCCCTTAGTTCAGTACATTAAAGACTACACTTGATCTACTATGAAGCTAATAACACTCCAGTAACCATTTGCAATGACCTAAACACTGGCAATCACACACACATGACACTTGGAAATTATATGCATTTATTTAACCTTGAAACAGTCCACATATAATACTTAAGACTACTGGTTGCTTAGAGGAATTATTACTGAAAGGCTTCTCCTATAAGGATTAAGAATGCTGACAGAAATCATACCAAATTGTTTACGAAGATGATCAAATCAAATGTATTTATATAGCCCTTCTTACATCAGCTGATATATCAAAGTGCTGTACAGAAACACAGCCTAAAACCCCAAACAGCAAGCAATGCAGGTGTAGAAGCACAGTGGCTAGGAAAAACTCCCTAGAAAGGCCAACACCTAGAGAGGCACCAGGCAAAGTGGGGTTCCAGTCCTCTTCTGGCTGTGCTGGGTGGAGATTATAACAGAACATGGCCAAGATGTTCAAATGTTCATAAATTACCAGCATGGTCAAATAATAGTAATCACAGTGAACAGATCAGGGTTCCATAGCCACAGGCAGAACAGTTGAATCTGGAGCAGCAGCACGGCCAGGTGGACTGGGGACAACAAGAAGTCATCATGCCAGGTAGTCCTGAGGCATGGTCCAAGGGCTCAGGTCCTCCGAGAGAGAAAAAGAAAGAAAGAAAGAAAGAAAGAAAGAGAGAATTTGAGAGAGCATACTTAAATTCACACAGGACACCGGATAAGACAGGAGAAATACTCCACATAAAACAGACTGACCCTAGCCCCCCGACACATAAACTACTGCAGCATAAATACTGGAGGCTGAGACAGGGGGGGGGTGGTCTTGGGGGTGGCTCAGCTTCTGTGTGTTTGTGTACATGTTTTCCCACCTGTGTTTGTTTCAGTGATGTTGGAGAGTCCCATGTTTAACCTCTGATGTGCCTCTAATGTTAAGGGAGTAACCACACATTGAGAGAGGGGAGGAAGAGGGGTTTGGAGAAGAACGCTCCTTCCCTTTTCAGAACCAAAGTCAGTCAGTCAATCAGTAAACAACTCAGAGCCACTTCTGACAGACTGGTTATATTTTATCAACTGTTTTCAAATCTACACATTTACACCCGCAGCAATCCCATTGGCTCAGAAGAGGGTCTCATTATGTTAACCACATGAAATGACTCAGGGTATATGATTCAGTGATGTGAAACGTTCCGAATGTTGCATATAGAAATAGAATGAATAGAGCTGAAACGACTCCCTATGTTATCTGGCAGATAATCACTTTTCTGTGAACATCTGTGATGTTACATGCTTATGAATCTCAGGCTTCCACAGCGAAGCTCTCTCTAGTCCAACAGTACATAAGCTGTGGTGAATTCTCTCAGCTCTGTTTATAGGGGGCCTTTAACAATAGTTATGTTCTGTTGCCCTCTGACATTGGTTATCTTATGAGACATAACAGTTAAAAAAGATACTCGGGTGACCACAATATTCTCATTTACCCCAAAATTACCTTAGGGTACAAATGTAACCAGACAGCAAGGGTATGTCTGCACCGAGAAATGGAGAATGTTGAGATGTATGGGAAAAAATTCTCCTTAGACATGTTACCCTTTCTCATCACCATAACGAACATGATATAAAATAGAGTTGGTCCAAACCAAATAGAGTTGATCTCAAACTGCGATAGTCTGGAGGGGTGGTGGTACAGGTTTTTGATCCAGCCCAGCAGCAAAACACCTGATTCAACTTGTCAAAATCTTGATATGATTACTTGAGTCAGGTGTGTTACTGCTTGACTGGAACAGAAATCCCCACATCGGGCATTGCAGGGTAAGATTGTCAGTCTGTGAAAGAATTATACATGCGAGTTATGTGACCTGCACAGTAATGCGAGCCCATGCTTTTCGGTTTTATTATTTTTCTCCTCTCGTCCACAGCCTACAAATACTTCCCAACATTGGCCTGAGTCTATCATTTGACAACATAATATTCTTCTTCTTTGGAGAAATACCATGCATTCACAATAATTCCTATCTAAATAAATACTCTTCACATTTACAGTAAAAATATAAAGCAATCCTGTTCTTTCAACAGTGCGAACATATTTACATACAACAGAAAATAATGGGCAGGGAAACATTTACAGACTGTTGCAAATTTCAGTCTTACACACTGTTATACACATGATAATGAAGTGTCCTGAATACTGAGTGTGTTTGTCTGTGTGTGTGTTAGTAAGGATTAATTACTTGTGTTAGTTTGGGTAGTGTGTTGAAGTCAAGAAATGAGGCTGAATGTTCAGACATGACGTAATAGATCGGTGTAAGGAATCCTGCAGTGTGCAAGAAAAGACAAGCGCTCTTAAAATGGGTGAATTTTTAACCATTACCTTGACAGCCAATGTGTGTGTCTTAAGTTATTTTACAGAATTCTTTATGAAGACCAAGTGAAAGGAAGCCCAATTAAATAACGAGGAGGCCGATAAAGGAGAGGACTGAACTGAAGGAATAGACCACTTGTTTCTATAAACGTGTACCATCAAAACTAAAGCATGGTTGAACAAACTATACAGTTTACAGATAATAAAGTAGATACTATACTGCTTTTAGAACTATTAAATTAATGGGTATTCAGGTATGAGAATGAGTCAGCTAAGTGAGTGAATTGCAATCTTGTGGTAACAACAAACTGCCTTAGGGGGTGGTACAGGCAGGTGAGTGACAGGCACTTATAATAAAGATTGACAACAATAAGGTTCAGTGGTAATGGACAGTCTTGCTGGACCAGTGGTAGTGTGTGCTGTCTACCAGGGGAAAGAGAGGGGGATGGGCAGAGAGGGTGGGGGACAATAACTGTGACATGTTGTAGTCTATAGCCTTCTAAGAAGGCGGTATTGTGTTTCAGATGATGTGGACATGATACCAAGGTACTATAAAATATCAAAATAGAAGGACATTAAGATAGTGTTTGTTTTAACTTCTACATTTTTCGTTCAAATCACATTGTATCTTAATGTCTGCTTAAGAATCTATATAACAGGACAAACAACCATCTATCAACACTGTCAAAATGACAAAATTACAGCTAGAGACATAGCCTACTGTAAGTAATTAAAAAAGCACCAGTGTCAGATCTGTGTGAAACAATATATCTGTATGGGATTCTTAAAGTGTCCCCCCTAATTTCTCCTTCAAGTGGACCAAACATGGGGTTGTAACAAAGTTTACACATTATGCTTTGGTGAACAGTGCACAGACCTTTTTGGCTTAGATATATTGTTTTGATCCGGTCTATTAAAAAAGCAGTTTAACAGGTAGTCAATATAACTAATTTGGTTGTTATTATTTTGCATGTTAGATTCTTACGTTGGCTAGATTTGCGCTAGTGGACACCTGCATAGCGATTGTTTTGGTGGTGTCGGAGGTGGAACTGAGTTAAAGCTGTTAAATCCACAAGCGGCTCCTTCCATTACCTTATCGCGGACACTGCCATTTGACGCAATGAATCACCCAAATTCATAATCTTACAAATACCATGCAGCTGCGTTAGAATTTCCTATAGCCGTGTTAGTTTAAACACTTTGTGTGATGTAATATTATCAACATCTCGATTAGATTGAGATCCAAATCAACATGAAAACATGCATAAGCCTACACTTTCGCCATTTTGAACTTCTAATGCAGCAGGGATAATAAGGAAGGGATTGGGTTGTGACACACAAGAGCAACCGCTCACCTATTTGTCAGCTCATACTGCAGTTACACCTCCAACACCGACAAAACAACATAAATGTGGATATCTACTAATGCGGGTTAAGGCTTGATCTGATTGAATCAAGGCCTAACTGAGTCGTGTTCATTAGGCACCAAACAGAAGAAAACAGAACAGGAAGAGACTACATGGACTTCTTCAATCAAAAATGCTTATTTTTGCTTTCTACTTTAAAATATTTTCTGTTGAGTGCTCTAATAAACACAACTGTGGCTTTGGTGGGTGACAAGAAAATGTCATAGGCTTTCGGAGGGTCCTAGCCTCCAAGAGTGTGAGGACCACTGTTGTATGTGAAGACATAATAACAATTTCAGTGTCTGTATGCATTGCGATTGCTGCAGAATTAATTGCCTCATTGAGGACATTAATGTTTTCTGAATCTGAGTGTCTGATGAGCCACATTGATGCTTGAAGCCACTCTGTTTGTTGTTGACTAGGGAGTTTCAAGCGAAAGATAATCTGACACGTAATATTAGGTACTGAAACCTGGAAACATAATAAACAAATTAAGAGCTTTCATCCAAGTTACAGATTTCAGGAGAAAAAAGTTACTAATCTAGAAAACTGAAAAAAATTCAGCTGAAAAAAATCTGAAGGATCGTTGATCAAGTATGTTCATTGGATGAACTCTTACAACAAAACACTCACACGCACACGCACACAAACACGCATACACACACATACACACAGACATGCAGAGACACACTCACATATAAACTCACCATGAGGAAGGAGTATCCTACCCACAGACTCCTCCAGTTGGGGGGACAGAAGGGGTTGCTGTTGAACTGCCACAGCAGGGGAGGGGGCCTCACACACTACGCAGCGGCTGATGTGCTGCTGGATGTCCTGGGCCACAGGCATCATGGGCACTGCCGCTGTGGTGGATAGCCAGTAGGACTTGTCATTGCAGCTGACGTAGTCACACATGCCCATTTTACAGTAGGAGAAAGGCATGGGGCTGAAGAGACGCATACATGACCCGGCCTGACCGAGGAAAGAGGAAAATACATGCCTGGTTACCGGTTACAATCACACTTACACACACACACACAGGTGCACAGATGAGCACACACACAAACAGTATTGTAGACTAACGTACCGAGGTCCTGTGTGTGGGCTTTCTGTTGGCCATCCAGGTACAGCAAACTGTAGCCAGTCCACAGTTGTGTCATGTCTGCTGGACAGGAAATAAATGTGTCTGATTGGCTGTGCATCACCAACAGGAAGCCAGAGTTAAAGGTGGTGGTGGGGCCTTGGCTGCCGGCATCTCCCGATCGGCCTGGGGGCTCCTACGATGACAGACAGTAAGAGACAAAGAGAAAATGCAGGCGGAAAACATGGATATGTAAGGGATATTTAGCTACTCTTAAAGGGAGCATAATAGTGAATAATTGTTTTGCTTTTTCAAAGGAATGTGATTCAATCAATCAATTAAATGAATTCACAAACTACAGCCGTAACCCGCGTTAACTGACAAACGCGTAATTACACTCAAATTGAAAATTATTCAAATAATAAGGATTTATATCAGCAAAAATGAGGTGTAAGTTACATCACACATTCCAATGTAGGAACTTGTAACACAGCTGAATGGGATTTCTACTTATGTGACTTGGTGCATCCATTGGCAATGTCCACGATAGGTATAACGCCAGGGGTTGTCAAAGGAAGTGACAGTTGAATCCTTATGCCAAAATTCAATAAAATTGGCAACCTGAGGTGTAACTGCTGTCAAACCCCGGACATTGCCCTGGGATGCACAGTAGAAATCCCATGCAGACTCGTTACAAGTTTGAACACTGGAATGTGTGATGTAATCTTCACCTCAATTAGGCTGATATAAATCCCTATAGTTTTGTTTAATGATTTTACATTTGAGTGTCATTACTTCTATACGGTTTACACTTTTTTTGTTCTGAACTTCTAACATGGGTGGGACATAAGCACAGGTGTGATTTCGTGACAATGATCACAAAAGCAGCCACCCACCGATTTGACAGCTCTAACACAGTAGCACCTCAGACACTGCCTAAACAAAATAAATGAAAAGCTATGTCGGCTAACGCAAGTTACTGCAGATCTGATTGAATCCTGGACTTATATTTTGGGTTCTGATTGGGTACGACAATTGAACTAAGCTCATGAGGTATTTCTAAGTTATATTTTCCAAGAATAAATGGGTGCAGTATATAATCAGGGCTCTCAGACCCTGGTCCTGGAGAGCTACCATTCTGTAGGTTTGCACACCAACCCTCATTTAGCGCACCTGATTATAATGTTTAGCTGGTTGATAAGCTGAATCAGGTTAGTTACAATTGTGGTTGGAGTGAAAACGTACAGGACGGTAGCTCTCAAGGAACAGGGTTGGAGAGCCCTGGTATATACAGTCAAAAGTTTGAACACACCTACTCATTCAAGGGTTTTTCATTACTTGTATTATTTTATACATTGTAGAATAATAGTGAAGACATCACTACTTTGAAATAACACATGTAGTAACCAAAAAATATATTTTATATTTGAGATTCCCCCATCATCAATGCAAAAAGTGTCCAAAGCTGTCAAGGCAAAGGGTAGCTACTTTGAAGAATCTCAAATATAAAATATATTTTTTCGTTACTACATGATTCCATATGTGTTATTTCAAAGTAGTGATGTCTTCACTATTATTCTACAATGTGGAACTTAGAGGTCATTTGTGGTTTAGTACAGTACCCTGTGTCAGTACTTCATTGCTCCAGACCAGCGCAAGGGGGAGTTGGAGCACTGTTTATACTTTTGGGTCCCAAGGCGCTACTGTGTCTCTAACTGACAATGAATGGGTGGCATAAACATAAATAGAAACTGATAATTGTGCACCACTGCGGTATTAATTTATAAAAACTGTTGTTGCACTAAGGTTTTTATTCTAAGATAAACTTAGACTACAATTAGGGTGTGGAAATGTTAGGATTATTTTGCTTTTCCTGTAGTATTGTACCCACTGGGTAGCACAGAGCAACACTTTAACCTCTTATGGCTGCCGGGGCAGTATTGAGTAGCTTGGATGAAAGGTGCCCAGAGTAAACGGCCTGCTCCACAGTCCCAGTTGCTAATATATGCATAGTATTAGTATTGGATAGAAAACACTCTGAAGTTTCTAAAACAGTTTGAATGATGTCTGTGAGTATAACAGAACTCCTATGGCAGGCAAAAACTTGAGAAGAAATCCAAACAGGAAGTGGGAAATCTGAGGTTGGTCGATTTTCAACCTAGCCCCTATTGAATACACAGTGGGATATGTTGCACTTCCTACGGCTTCCACTAGATGTCAACCGTCTTTAGAAACTTGAATGAGGCTTCTACTGTGATGTGGGGCCGGATGAGAGCTTTTGAGTCAGTGGTCTGGCAGAGAGCCAGGTCCTGGTCTTGCGCATTTCACATGATAGCGACCTGCGTTCCATGGCTTTTCTACAGACAATGGAATTCTCAGGTTGGAACGTTATTGACGATTTGTGATAAAACTATCATAAAGATTGATTCTATTCTTAGTTTGAAATGTTTCTACGACCTGTAATATAACTTTTTGAAGTTTTCGTCCGACGTTCGGCTGGACCTGCACAAGCGTTTGGATTTGTGTACTAAACCCCCTAACAAAAGTAGCTACTTGGACATAAATAATGGACATTATCGAACAAATCAAACATTTATTGTGGAACTAGGATTCCTGGGAGGGCATTCTGATGAAGATCATCAAAGGTAAGGGAATATTTATAATGTTATTTCTGATTTCTGTTGACTCCAACATGGCGGATAAAAAAAATAATTCTGAGTGCCGTCTCAGATTATTGCATGGTTTTATTTTTCCGTAAAGTAAAAAAAAAAATCTGACACAGCGGTTGCATTAAGGAGAGGTATATCTATATTTCCATGTTGTCACGTCCTGACCTTAGTTATCTTTGTTTCTTTATTATTTTGGTTAGGTCAGGGTGTGACAAGGGTGGTTTGTTTATTTTTTGTATTGTCTATGGTTTTTTGTATGTCTAGGGTTTATTGTAAATCTAGGTGCTTATACATCTATGGTTGCCTAGATTGAGCACCAATCAGAGGCAGCTGTTTATCGTTGTCTCTGATTGGGGCCCATATTTAGGTAGCCATATTCCTTGGGTATTTTGTGGGTTGTTACTCTGTTTAGTTGCCTGTTCTGCACTAGCCATATTAGCGTCATGGTTCGTTTTGTTGTTTTGTATAGTTTGTTCAGTGTCTATTCTTCATTAAAAGAAGTACGTAGTCATATCAGGCTGCGCCTTGGTCTCCTCCATATGACGACCGTGACACATGTCTAACAATTATATTTTCATCAACATTTATATTGAGTATTTCTGTAAAATTATGTGGCTCTCTGCAATATGACCGGATGTTTTTGGAACTAGTGAACGTAACGCGTCAATGTATACTGAGATTTAAAAATATATAAATATGAACTTTATCAAACAAAACATACATGTATTGTGTAACATGAAGTCAAAGGTTAGTGATTAATTTTATCTCTATTTGTGCTTTTTGTGACTCCTCTCTTTGGCTGGTAAAATGGCTGTTTTTCTGAGTTGGTGGTGACCTAACAATCATTTGTGGTGCTTTCGCTGTAAAGCCTATTTGAAATCAGACACTGTGGTGGGATTAACAACAAGATTACCTTTAAAACGGTATAAAATACATGTATGTTTTTGAGGAATTTTAATTATGAGATTTGTTTTGAATTTGGCGCCCTGCACTTTCACTGGCTGTTGTCATATCGATCCCGCTAACGGGATTTCAGCCCTATTAAGACATGTAGTTAGCTAGCTAGCTAAACAATGAACCATAATCCCAACTCATGATGTTACTACCCTGTATGAATCTGCAGGTATCTAACCAACCAGGTTCAATGTTAGCTAGCTAACATTACGCTCTAACGAGTCAAGCAAATGGCTCTGAGATATGAATAATAAGATCATACACTTCATGTTAGCTAGCTAGCGAGACAGCCAGCTAACGTTAGCTAGCTAACAGTACACTTTAACTTGAAATGAAACCACTTTCTGTAAAAATTAGAAACGTGAAATATCTGAAAATGTAGACTATCTTACCCAAAAACATGGAAGGAGGCTTCTCCCTCTCTGTCACAGATGCCATGGTTGCCTTTAGTTTGAAGATGTAATCTGGAGACAGGTGTTTTATACATCTCCTTAGCTATCATACTCAAATTCCAGATTTCAAAACTCGGTCCCCCAGAAAGTGGAGAGCATACACGTAATGTTAGCTAGCGAGCCAGACAGCTAATGTTCGCTAGTTAATAGTACACTTTAACTTGACATTAGACTTATGCAGTTTTACTACGCGATACATAAAATAAAAAAAGCTGTGTTGGACAGGATTACCTAGACATACTGACCAGCTCAAATAGACAGGAGTGTGCTATATGGCAGACCAATCCAAACTCATCTCTCAGCATGTCCAGTCCACTCATTATCTCAACCAATCATGGCTAGAGGGAAGGTTGCTGACTTTTTCTGTGGCTAAACAAACTAGGCTCGTAATTTTACATTCGTATCTACAGATGGCATACAAGTTTGTTATGAAGTCACACGAAAGTTCACATGTTCGAGAAAGGCATTTCTGCCAAAAACACATTTTTATTTTTAAAAAGTAGTGACCCGCGATATACGCCTAGTTTCCTGAAACAGGTCACATATACAGTATTTGTCTTTTTTTTACTCTCAGATTCAGAAATGCTAATAAGCATAATAGACTACAAATCAAATCCCTGTAAGCTCCTGCAAGTTATCTCTAGCTGACACTTTTGCTAACAGGTAAATTGAATGAAATCTAGCCAATTCATTCATTACTACATTTAGCTAACATTAGATTGTTAATCCAGAGATTCTTACCTTTGCCTTGATTCAGCAATCTAATATAGATCATCATGGCATTTTAGGTCTTTATGATAGCCACATTAGCAGCTAATTAGCATTTCATTTGTTGAGGTTGAATACAGGCAAACATATTGTTAAAGGTCATGGTAAACCTACACTTATTTTAAGTGTTTCTAAAATCCCACATGGGAAAATTGAATGGTAGATTTTTCCCTGTTTGACCGCTAAGTGTTATGGGTATTATGACTCAATGGTACTCTATGACATTTACTCTATGAAATTTACTCTAACGGGTGGCCAAAAATAACTGTATGAAAGCCACGCCTCCAATAAGCCATGCCTCCAATCTTCTGAAGATTAGCTTGTAAACTACTTCCAGACACAAATGAAAGAACACTCTGAGCATTTTACTTGCCCTAGCAGAGCTGGGCAGCATGGTATGCATGGGAAGGTAGAGTTACAGTACAAAGACCCTATTAGACACACACATGCACTCAAACAAGCACACTCACACTGGGGCTGAGCAGTATTTTGAGATGGGGGATATCAGTACTGGCCAGGTGTCATTTGGGTCACTGACCTGATATTGATATCCCAGGTAGCCCTGGGGGGCTGTGCATCCCCATCTCCCCAACATCCCCAGTGGGTCCTGGTCTTCCAGGCAGCCCCAACTCTCCCAGTATCCCTGAAACAACAGGTTATCATGGGAGTCACAATTACTGCACTAAATGGATTAGTAGTTGTAACTCTTCCCTTGCTAGGTTTCCATCTAATTGGTGACAGATTTCCTTGGGAATATTCTGAAATCTTGTTGCAGATAAAAATCAGTGTGTAGTGCACACAAAATGTACCGAATAAAAATGTGTTTCCATCGCACTTTCAACTCTACCAATAGTTTTGTCACTAAAACTGTTGCGTTAAATAGCAAATCTGCCTATTCTGGTTTTAGCAATTACGCTCCAGCCAACAGCTCACAGATACAGTGCAGGTAGGCTATGCGAGTAGGCTAGTCTACATGATGAGATTATTATGGATAAAAGCAAGAATATTTGTATTTCTCAAATGGCAGTCAAGCATCGATTATCATGTCACCAGAATAAGACCGATATTTATTGGAACAGATTATCTGTCGGCATTTATACAATTGCACCAAAACTTCCTGTTTCAATCACAGCTGACTTTACTTTACTGTACGAGTATGACTTTATTTGCATAAAAACTGTGGATGGAAACGTGGTTATTGTCTTCATTATGAAAACATCAGTTACACCCTTAGAAAAAGGTTCTTCAGAGGTTCTTATAAGTGAGTAATGGTTCTATGTAGCATTTTTTCTGCTCAACTAATCCCTTTTTTAAAAGAGGGTTCTCTCTGTCTGATGGATTACAAAGAACCCTCTCGTTAGATGGTTGTGGGTAATGCAATGCATTCCTGTAGTGTATTACTGTTCATATGTTGCATTATTTCACATAATATTGTAGCTGTGATTATGGTTGTTTTATTCTAACTGTATTTCATCTGTGTTTACATGCATGGGTTATTTTTGGGTGGTTGTACTGGAACCTTATGCGAGGAGTGTCAGCATGTATATAATGACACTAGACACTAGGGCCCAGATATACAAAAATATACATCTTAAGAAGAAATGTGTTCTTAACTGCCATTTTCCCCTTAACTATAGACTTAAGAAGAAAGTTAACTTCTTGGTGACAGGGGGCAGTATTTTCATGTCCGGATGAAATCCATGCCCAAATTCAACTGCCTGCTACTCATCCCCAGAAGATAAAATGTGCATATTCTTAGTAGATTAGAAAACACTCTGAAGTTTCTAAAACTGCTTGAATCATGTCTGTGAGTATAACAAAACGTATTTAGCAGGCAAAACCCCGAGAACAAACCATTCAGATTTTTTTTTAGAGGTCACTCTCTTTTCAATAATCTTTTCATTGGGAATCCATATTTCTAAGGGACCTTCTTGCAGTTCCTATCGCTTCCACTGGATGTCAACAGTCTTTAGGAATTGGTTGAGTTTATTCCTTTGTGTAATGAAGAATTACGGCCATCTTGAACGAGGGTCACTTGAAGTGTACTGTTAGATAGAGGCGGGTGACCAGAAAGCTAGTTACAGTTTGTTTTCTTCCTGTATTGAACACAGATCATCCCGTCTTCAATTTTATCGATTATTTACGTAAAAAAATACCTAAAGTTGTATTACAAAAGTAGTTTGAAATGGCAAAGTTTACAGTTAACTTTTGAGATATTTTATAGTCACGTTGCGCAAGTTGGAACCGGGGTTTTTCTGGATCCAAACGCACCAAATAAATGGACATTTTGGATATATATCGACGGAATTAATCAAACAAAAGGACCATTTGTGATGTTTATGGGACATATTAGAGTGCCAAGAAAAGAAGCTCGTCAAAGGTAAAGCATGAATTATATTTTATTTCTGCATTTGTGTCGCGCCAGCAGGGTTGAAATATGCTTTCGCTCTTTGTTTACGGAGGTACTATCCTCTGATAATAGCATCGTTTGCTTTCGCCAAAAAGCCTTTTTGAAATCTGACATGTTGGCTGGATTCACAATTTGCTATCTTGCATGTGTGATTTAATGAAAGTTTGATTTTGAAAGTAATTTATTCGAATTTGGCACTCTGCATTTTCCCTGTTTTTTTAACATATCCCAGAGAAGTTAAGCAAAGTTGCTATTCCTTAAAAAGGTTATTGGAAATGATCATGCTCTATAACTTATGTTTCGCCTTAATCAAAAAGTTACGAAAAATTTGATTCTTGAAAATAAAGTTATTGGAAATGTTCTTAATTCCAAGATAGCTAAATCATTGTCTTAAACTCAGGGCAATGAAATAAAAAGACTAATAAAAGCAATGGAACATGTTTAATTCACTCACAAACTTAATCTGAAAGTTTCAGTATTGATTTTTTAAAACCCAAGAACATGTTTTAGAACAGTAATCTTAGTAAGAAATATGCTAACATGATTGCCATTGCTAGCTAGATATCTAGCTAAAACAGTTGCCTAGCAACAAGCATTTTAAGAAGATTTGTAAGATGATATTCGAGAAGTTCGTAAGAAAATCATAAAATCTTAATATATTGTTGAGAAATTGCACTTATGAACTATCTTATGAACTTATACTTTTATTCTTCAGAGGCTTCTTAAGTTTTTGCTTAAAAATCTTCTTCAGGAGAAACATAAGAAATAGCGCAAGAGCATTTCCAATCAACTTTTTGAGGAATAACAACTTTGCTTAAGCAAGAAGTTAAGAAGAAATTGGATTCTTTAAAATAAAGCTATTGGATTTGTTCTTGGAAATGTTCTTATTTACAATATAGCTAAACCCTTGTCTTAAAAAATAAATTAAGCTAATGAAAGCAATTCAACATGTTTAATTAATTCACAAACTTAATCTGAAAGCTTCAGTATTTATTTATTTGAAACTCAAGAAAATGTTTTAGAATAGTAATCTCAGTACGAAATATGCTTTCATGATTGCCATTGCTAGCTAGATAGCTAGCTAAAGCGGTTGCCTAACAACAATCATCTTAAGAAGATATTTATGAATTTTGTAAAATATTTGAGAAGTTCGTAAGAAAATCATGAAATCTTAAGATATTGTTGAGGAATTGCACTTATGAACTATCTTATTTTTTCTTAAAATAAGAAGCTTCTTAAGTTTCTGTGTAAGTATTGATTATTATTATTAAAAGATTATGCAGAATCACATCTCTTGGTGGCATATCTCAATCCCACAAAACCAGTGGGATTAATGTCTAGAAACCTTTTGTCAAATTTTTGTCAAACTTTCATTTTGGATGAGCCATACTACTAAATGTAAATAATAATCAAACCATACAATTTTTCTAAGAGTGTATGAAAAACATTAATTTTTATTTGATATCTGGGATAGTGTGAATGGATGTTACAGCCCGCACATGTATTTTATTTATTTCTAAGACCGAGAAATCAATAAAGACTAACTGGCAAGAGTGACATATTGTTATAAAGTCTTATCACGGTTGTTTTATGAAAATCTATTTTATCAAGGTGTTTTAGTGATTGAGTGAATTTCTAAACAAGCAATGTGTTCATCTCTACAAGCAGTTTGACGGCCATGTAACACACCACGACCCAAAAGACACATGATGATGATGTCATGCCAGGGGGACAAAAAATGATGACATCATGCCAGGACACACACACACAATATGCCCACAAAGTCCCATTCGCCTTTATCGTTCAGTAAGTCAGTCTATCCTGTCAGTTTCCTTATGGGTCTCAGTTGAGATCCGGATGAGTCAAGGAAAATCATGTCTTACACCTGCTTCCACCCACAATCTGCCCTCTACTTTGTTCACTCAAATGTAATTTGATTAGATTGTCTATTTACTTTGGGGGGTTCAACATTGTAAAAATGTTTTATTTCATTTAACCTTTATTTAACTAGGCAAGCCAGTTAAGAACAAATTCTTATTTTACAATGATGACCTACCTCGGCCAAACCCTCCCCTAACCCGGACGACACTGGGCCAATTGTGCACAGCCCTATGGGACTCCCAATCACAGTCGGTTGTGATACAGCACGGGATCAAACAAGGGTCTGTAGTGACACCTCTAGCACTGAGATGCAGTGCCTTAGACCGCTACGCCACTCGGGAGCCCAGTACAAAGCCCAGAGGAAAACAAATGAAAGCATTATACAATACTTATTTCCAATGCAGTTGTCGAGCTAAATAAAATGCCATTTTCATGTTTGTCACTGAACAGAGGGAGAGAGCGAGCGAGCAAGCGACTAAATGGAAGAGGATAATGGTAAACAAGCTATTGACCATGCCAGCATGCAGTGTCAAAACATAAACATAAACCAACAAGCAGACATAATAGGTGGGAAAAAAGCAGTGGAACTATACATTTTTGACATACAATGAGCATATCATAATGTGAAGGACTCAAGGTCTAATACATGTTGAGGGGAAGAACAGGTTGGTTTGAAAAACAACAAATAGAGTAGTCTACACATCATTCCATCTACAGTGCTGCTACAGTGTTGTCGTGAAACTCAGTATCACGATACATCGTGGGAAGAAAACTAAACATGAAGCAGACTTCATTTTCTGAGGATAGCAGTCCTAATGTTGGAAATAAACAGCCTTATGTTGTCAAACAGAGTAGCATTTGATTGTTTAATGTAACATAGGTTCTTAGAGGACCATGGAGTTAAGTCTGCTTTGTGTTTTGTTTTGCCTTGGTAAACACAGTTTTGTGAGAACATTTGTTTTGATGTCACTCATATCACTATCTCAGGTCCCATGCTTGAGGAAACACAGAAGTAGACAGAACTAGAACTAGTCTAATGTAAAGCTAAGTCACAGTAACATCCATGGGTTAATGAGAGTATTAATCTACTACGATGTTACTAAAGGGTCATTGATGTTGAGAAGACTGTATAATTGTATAATTGACCTGCCTGAACTCTATTAATCTTTGGGACCTAGATATCCTTGAAACCCCTTGGAGACATTTATAAAGATATCACACTATTGTTATGTCACATAAGATACTAATTAACACCACATTAAAGGTAATCAAATGGGTGATTTCAGTGAGATTGGATGGTGAATAATTAAGAGTTGAGTGTTGCTTTCTGAAATATATTTTAAGGTATTTTCGGGATTTATTGAACAGCTAGAGAGAGAGAATGACAGCGGGGGTGGCCATTTGATTAGTTGTTCAGCAGTCTTATGGCTTGGGGGTAGAAGCAGTTAACTTTTTATGGCTGCAGGGGCAGTGTTGAGTAGCTTGGATGAAAGGTGCCCATATCAAACGGCCTGCTCCTCAGTCATAATTGCTAATATTTGCATATTAGTATTAGTATTGGATAGAAAACACTCTGAAGTTTCTAAAACTGTTTGAATTATGTCGATCCTGTCTCCCAGTCCCTGCCGCTGAAAAACATCCCCAAAGCATGATGCTGCCACCACCATGCTTCACCATAGGGATGGTGCCAGATTTCCTCCAGATGTGATGCTTGGCATTCAGGCCAAAGAGTTCAATCTTGGTTTCATCAGACGATATAATCTTGTTTCTCATGGTCTGAGAGTCATTTAGGTGCCTTTTTGGCAATAACAGTAACCAATAACCCATAACAGTGACAACGTCCTATAGGGAAAGTACAGGTTAGGCATTAGGGCTCTTTTCCAATACACTTTCAGCAGCTGTCACCATACAGTAGTTCGATTTGAAAACTAAAGATTGATTGGGTGAAATATATATTACAAATCTAATGTAAAATAAAACTAATTAATGATCTATGTAGGGGTGAGTGGGGTCATTTGAGCCAAAGGGGTAAGTTGAGACACCAGGGTAAGGTACAGGGTAAGGCAACCTATTTGTGTTGAACACTACATTAGATTCACTTGGTCCTACCAACAGACATAATATACTTCTCAACTCATCACAATCTATAACTAACATAATTTGTATCGAAATAAGAAATTAATGAAGAAAACCATATAGCAGAGGTGGCACCACAGGTTCAAATGTGTGTGTGTGTCTTTTCTGGGGCCTGGAGTATTTTCTGGACTCTGGGTCCTATTTGTAAGCTATGGCAGGGTCCAATGTTATCTTTTTTTTCTCACCGGCCCGAATGGTGCCAGATTTCCTCCAGATGTGATGCTTGGCATTCAGGCCAAAGAGTTCAATCTTGGTTTCATCAGACGATATAATCTTGTTCTCATGGTCTGAGAGTCATTTAGGTGCCTTTTTGGCAAACTGCAAGAGGGCTGTCATGTGCCTTTTACCTCAGGAGTTGATTCCGTCTGGTCACACAACCATAAAGGCCGCATTGGTGGAGTGCTGCAGAGATGATTGGCCTTCTGGATGGTTGGAGGTCTGCCAGAATGAACATCGGGTTCATGGTCACCTCCCTGACCAAGAACCTTCTCCCCAATTGCTCAGTTTGGTTGGGCGGCCAGCTCTAGGAAGTCTTTGTGGTGCCAAACTTCTTCCAATTAAGAACGATGGAGGCCATTGTGTTCTAGGGGACCCTCAATGCTGCAGACATTTTTTGGTACCCTTCCCCAGATCTTTGACTCGACACAATCCTGTCTCCGTGCTCTACGGACAATTCATTCAATTCATGGCTTGGTTTCTGCTCTGACATGCACTGTCTACTGTGGGACCTTATATAGACCGGACTGTATCTCAACCGGCCGTGATTGGGAGTCCCATAATGCGGTGCACAATTGGACCAGCGTCGTCTGGGTTTGGCCGGTGTAGGCCTCATTGTAATTAAGAATTTGTTCTTAACTGACTTGAATAAAGGTTAAATTAAAAAAATATTTCAAAAATAGACAGGTGTGTTCCAAATCATGCCCAATCAATTGAATTTACCACAGGTGGCTCCAATCAAGTTGTAGCAACCTCTCAAGGATGATCAATGGAAACAGGATGCACCTGTTCAATTTGGAGTATTATAGCAAAGGGTCTGAATACTTATATAAATAAGTACATTCTGTTTTTTATTTTTAATACATTTGCTAAAATGTCTAAAAACCTGTTTTCGCTTTGTCATTATGGGGTATTATGTGTAGATTGATGTGGGGGAAAAAATATTTAATCGCTTTTTGGAATAAGGCTGTAACGTAACAAAATGTGGAAAATGGGAAGTGGTCTGCTTACTTTCTGAATGCACTGTATACTTTAGCATTTAATATTTATTTTGATACTTTAGTAAATTTAAAACCAGTCTTTTTACTCAAGTAGTACTTTACTGGGTGACTCACTTTTTATGAAGGTGTTTTTAGTTTTTACACCACTGCATATGTGATACAGTAAAGAGAGTTGATTTGTCTTTTTGAGTGTGATGTTGTGTATGCGCCACAAGATGGCGATCCCCTGCAGACATGTTGTTTCAAAGCGTGGCCCTGAAATGCAGAAAAGAGGTAGGAGTAGGGCAGTAAAGTTCTGCACAAACTACAAGAGAAGCTTCTTAGAAGTAAGAGGAAACCCATAACAGTGACAACGTCCTATAGGGAAAGTACAGGTTAGGCATTAGGGCTCTTTTCCAATACACTTTCAGAAGCTGTCACCATACAGTAGTTCGATTTGAAAACTAAAGATTGATTGGGTGAAATATATATTACAAATCTAATGTAAAATAAAACTAATTAATGATCTATGTAGGGGTGAGTGGGGTCATTTGAGCCAAAGGGGTAAGTTGAGACACCAGGGTAAGGTACAGGGTAAGGCAACCTATTTGTGTTGAACACTACATTAGATTCACTTGGTCCTATGGTGTGACCAACAGACATAATATACTTCTCAACTCATCACAATCTATAACTAACATAATTTGTATCGAAATAAGAAATTAATGAAGAAAACCATATAGCAGAGGTGGCACCACAGGTTCAAATGTGTGTGTGTGTCTTTTCTGGGGCCTGGAGTATTTTCTGGACTCTGGGTCCTATTTGTAAGCTATGGCAGGGTCCAATGTTATCTTTTTTTTCTCACCGGCCCGACTGGGTCAGATGGCCAAAAATCTACTGGCTTGAACAGAATTTCTACTGGCCCTGACATCAGCGTAGTTTTAAATTCATTGGGGGTAATACATGGACTATAGGTTGGCATGCTTTCTCTCTATATGCAGCTGTTAATAGGCTATATTAGGTTATTATGATATGTATTAAAAAGCTGTTTAATATAATTTAGCAATGTAGGCCATTACTCTTTTCTTTAAAATTGCATTGTATTAATTGCATTCATTTTTTTACATCTCAAAATAGGATGCTGCCCCGTTAAGACATTTGCATTCCAAAAGAGATTTCGACCTGCGGAGTGTATTTTTGTTGCTTTCTTTTTGCAGACTATAAACAGTAGCCAGCATATTGCTAGTTTGTTCATTATTGAATGGTTTACTTTTGAAAATCAATTTCCCTAAAGGTTTACTTTGCCTAAAGGTTTACTTTTGTAAATTCTCTCTATTGTTCTCTCTACTACCGCATGGCACGTGGTACCGGAGTGCCAAGTCTTGGACAAAAAGGCTTCTCAACAGTTTTTACCCCCAATCCATAAGACTCCTGAACAGGTAATCAAATGGCTACCCGGACTATTTGCATTGTGTGCCCCCCCAATGCCTCTTTTATGCTGCTGTTACTCTCTGTTTATCATATATATACAGTCACTTTTACTATACATTCATGTACATACTACCTCAATTGTCCCGACCAACCAGTGCTCCCGCACATTGGCTAACCGGGCCATCTGCATTGTGTCCCGCCACCCACCACCCGCCAACCCCTCTTTACGCTACTGCTACTCTCTGTTCATCATATATGCATAGTCACTTTAACCATATCTACATATACATACTACCTCAATCAGCCTGACTAACCGATGTCTGTATTTAGCCACGCTACTTTTATAGCCTCGCTAGTGATTTCACTGTCTTTTTACTGTTGTTTTTATTTTTTTACTTAAAACTTCTTCGGAATAGGGGGCAGCATTGTCACTTTTGGATAAATAGCGTGCCCAAATTCAACTTCCTGCCACTCATCCCCAGAATATAAAATATGCATATCATTAGTAGATTTGGATAGAAAACACTCTGAAGTTTCTAAGACTGTTTGAATAAAAAATAAAAAATGTACGGGAATAAAAACAGTAATGTGTAAGTGTACCATTGCAAGTAGGCAAGTAGGACAAGTAATTGGGAAATTGTTGATGATAATAGATGTAATTGACGGTGGTTTTGCAAAGTATAATAGCATTAACCTTAACAAAACAACAAGCAATTATCTTCTTATTATTGGTGTCCTTTAGTAGTGGTTTCATTTCAGCAATTTGATCATGAAGGCCTGATTCACACATTCTCCTCTGAACAGTTGATGTTGAGATGTGTCTTTTTCTTCTGTGCTTCTACACCTGCATTGCTTGCTGTTTGGGGTATTAGGCTGGGTTTCTGTACAGAACTTTGACATCAGCTGATGTAAGAAGGGCTTTATATATAAATTTGATTGATTGACTTGAACTCGGTATTTATTTGGGCTGCAATTTCTGAGGCTGCTGGTCTAACTAACTTATCCTCAGCCTAGGTAACTCTGGGTCTTCCTTTCCTGTGGCGGTCCTCATGAGAGCCAGTTTCATCATAGAGCTTCCAAAGAATCTTAAAAAAAGGCAACCAATAAGAATCATGAAATAACATATAGAATAGATACTTTAATGTATATTGTTTAGAACATACATTGGTATTTTGCCTTTCCCAACAACCCCATACATGTTAAGAGGCACAGGGTCAGCTACAGTACAGCCCCCCTAGATGGAGCTATTTGTTGGGATTAAGTGCCTTTCGCAAGGGCACAAAGGCAGGAGATGGTACCTGGGATCAGAGACCAGCAGCCTTCCAGCTGCCATTTGAGTTCCATTCACAGTTTTGTGATGCACGCCCCAGAGCTTGAACCAGCAACCTTCGAGCTGCTGGTCCGCCTCTCTAACCTCTAGAGTACCTGCCACCCCACACACAACCAATGAGAATAATGCTATAGCAAACATACCTGTCTTTCTTTAATTTAGTAGTCTTCTGGGGGGTCCACAAACTCAAAGGGTCCTGGGGATCCCTTGAAAACATACACACACAGGCGAGGTTGTCAGCGCATTCATACACACACATTTTAAACTTTTATTTATTTTTTACATTATTTTATTTGACTGAGAATATATTCTCATTAGATAAACAACCTTTATTATTTATTTTAACAGAGAAGACATATCGAGACGTAGGTCTCTCTTTCAAACCTGCCTTGTATGATACATCATAAACATACATAAAAAACTGTCATGGGAAGTACAAGTAAAACGTCACAAATCAACCAGAAAAACAAATACATTCCTTCACAAATAAGTCCCCAATCAACGCTTTAAATTGACCTAACGGCACCAGAACATCAAAATAATATTTTGAATTTTGTTCCAGCAATACGGTGCATTAAAATAAAAGCAGATTTACCGCTCGGTGGAGACCCTAGGAACCTCAAGAGTTGACCAATCCTGTGAATGGGTTACGCATCTCAGGTGTCTATACTTCAACCGAAAAGTTAGATAAGATGGAAGTTTATGAAGTAGGGCCCTGTAAACAGATCTCCAGCAAACCTTTTGATACAGGATACAGTGGTGAGTATCAAAACCATCACCTGTAACAAAACGTAGTGCACCATGTTAGATGGCATCCCAATGTTTAAGAGTAGTAGCAGCTGCACTTTCATAAATAATATCACTATAATCAAGAACAGATAAAAGTTTGAGTGAATAATCTGTTTCCCACTGCTTAGAGAGGCACGATCTGTTTCTGTAGAAAAAGCCAACTTTAAATCTTAGCTGTGTAACCAGCTCATCTATATGTTTTTTAAACGTAAACTCCATATCAATCCAAATGCTTAAATATTTATATGAGGGAACACGTTCAATTGGAGAACCATGTAATGAGTGAACTCGTAAGAATGTTTCAGATGAACTACGAGTGTTTAAAAACATGTATTTTGTTTTGCCCTTATTTTAAGCACAAGTTTTAAATCAGCAAGGGATTCCTGGATAGCTATAAAACCTGACTGTAGTTTTGACACAGCCAGATCAACAGTTGGGGCAATAGCATACATAATAGTATCATCCGCATATAAGATTAACTTTTCCATTTTTAACAGCTTGACCAATAGTGTTTATAAAAATAGTGAGAGAAAAAGTTCCAAAATCGACACCTTGTGGTACACCTTCATGTACTTCAAGAAATTCAAACATAACCCCATCAATCATGATGGCCTGAATTTTGTCACAAAGATAATCATGAAACCATGAACAGGTGTCAGCGCTCAGGCCTATCGAGGACAACTTATTCAATAAAATAGCATGATCAACAGTATCAAAATCTTTTGACAGGTGTACAAACATAGCAGCACATTTGATTTTAGTGTCTACAGCATTGAGAAGATCATTAAGACTTAAAGTGGCTGCTGTAATGGTGCTATGCCCAGGCCTAAACCCTGATTGGTTTACATTTTAAATACATTTCTCAGATAAAAAAGAGCAAAGTTGTACATTTCCTAAGGATTCAAGAATCTTAGCTTGACAAGGAAGTCTTGAAATGGGGCGATCGTTATTAAGATCACTACAATCCGCACCCTTATGGAGTGGCAGCACAAGAGCTGATTGCCATACTTGAGGGATGTCATGGACACACTTGTGGGTTACTCACTTCATCTCCTTTCTGTCCTGGCAATGATCTTCCTTTCTGTCCCTGGGAAAGTGACATGGAGAGGGAGAGGTAGAGGGAGAGAGATAATTAATGAGAGAAAGTGATTTAGTTTGACACAATTCTAGCTAGCCTATGGAGAGGGCTGTGTACTAGTGTTTCATGTGATTTAGGATGCTATAAACACAAGGGAGGTTACAGAATATGTAATTGTGGCATGGAATAATATTAAATCATCCCTTTTCATAGTGTGTACAGAAAAACATGTGAAAGTGAGCAAGTAGCTAGATAAAGGTAGGAACTTACAGGCATAACTCTCAGGCCAGGGATCACTTGGAGGGAATCACTTTTGCTTCCCTCCAAGCCTGGGGGCACACACTTTCTAGTGGGCTTAAATTTAAGATGTGGCAGATAGGAGTGGCAATATCGTCCACTATTATCCTAAAATGGTCCACCTTGTCTGTGTGGGTGGACAATTTCAGATCGTCAGTGATGTGTACGCCGAGGAACTTGAAGCTTTCAACCTTCTCCACTGAGGTCCCGTCGATGAGGATAGGGGCGTGCTCCCTCTGCTGTTCCCTGAAGTCCACGATCAGCACCTTTGTTTTGTTGACGTTGAGTGAAATGTTATTTTCCTGGCACCACTCTCCCCGGGCAGTCACCTCCTCCTTGTAGCCTGTCTCGTCATTGTTTGTAATCAGGCCTACTACTGTTGTGTGGTCTGCAAACTTGATGATTGAGTTGGAGGCGTGCGTGGACACGTAGTCATGGTTGAACAAGGAGTACAGGAGGGGGTTGAGCACGAACCCTTGTGGGGCCCCTGTGTTGAGGATCAGTGAAGTGGTTGTGTTGTTTCCTACCTTCACCACCTGGGGGCGGACCATCAGGAAGTCCAGGACACAGCTGCACAGGGCAGGGTTCAGATCCAGCGGTTAAGAGCATTGGGCCAGTAACTGACAGGTAGCTGGTTCAAATCCCCGAGCCAGCAAGTTGGAAAAATCTGTCTTTCTGCCCAGAGCATGGCAGTTGGCCGCTGTTTCAACGACTGTGTGATCACGCTCTCATTAGCCGATGTGAGCAAGACCTTTAAACAGGTCAACATTCACAGGATCGAAGGGCCAGAAGGATTACCAGGACGCATACTCAGAGCATGCGCTGCCCAACTGACAAGTGTCTTCAATTACACTTTCAACCTCTCCCTGTAATACCTACATGTTTCAAGCAGACCACCATAGTCCCTGTGCCAAAGAACGCCAAGGTAACCTGCCTAAATGACTACCACCCTGTACCATTCACATCTGTAGTCATGAAGTGCTTTGAAAGGCCGGTCATGGCTCACATCAACACCATCATCCCAGAAACACTATACCCACTACAACCCACTGCATCTTTATGTAATACATGTATCACTAGGCACTTTAATTATGCCACTTTGTTTACATACTCATCTCATATGTATATACTGTACTCAATACCATCTACTGTATCTTGCCTATGCCGCTCTGTACCATCACTCATTCATATATCTTTATGTACATATTCTTTATACCCTTACACTTGTGTCTATAAGGTAGTAGTTTTGGAATTGTTAGCTAGATTACTTGTTGGTTATTACTGCATTGTCGGAACTAGAAGCACAAGCATTTCGCTACGCTCGCATTAACATCTGCTAGATTTGATTTGAATTTGCATACCACCCCAACAGATGCACAGATGACGCAATCTCCATTGCACTCCACAGCGCCCTTTCCCACCTGGACAAAAGGAACACGTATGTGAGAATGCTGTTCGTTGACTATAGCTCAGCGTTTAACACCATAGTGCCGTCAAAGCTCATCACTAAACTAAGTAACCTGGGACTAAACACCACCTTCCTGACGGGCCGCTCCCAGGTGGTAAGGATAGGCAACAACACATCTGCCATGCTGATTCACAACAAGGGGGCCCCTCACGGGTGCATGCTTAGTCCCCTCCTGTATTCCCTGTTCACCCACAACTATGTGGCCACGCACGACTCCAACACCATCATTAAGTTTTCCAATGACATTTGGATTTGGCCCTACTTTTGTCTTGTGTATAAAGGCCCTGTATTCAGCTCCTCAGGCATCTGTTTGTACTAACAGCACTCTCTCACAATATTTCTCCCTGCATTGAGGAAATCGGCAGGGCTGTCCTGTTTGATATAGCCATCGAACCCCTAGCCATCTCCCTGAGAGGTGGCGCAGGGACAACATGTATAAGTCTAGGAGGGGCAGGTCCACAAACTGTCTCTGTATGCTGATGACCTCCTACTGTATATCTCAGACCCAATCACGTCTATCTCAATCGCTATTGATATCATTTCCAGATTTAGCAATGTTTCAGGTTACAAAATAAATTTCACAAAAAGCTTACTCTTTACGCTCAATGAGTAAGCAATTGTTGGATTCATTTCCTTTACGGTAGCTCTCTCTGTTCAATTTTAATTTCAAGCCAGCCTTGGAGAAGGCTAAGCAAGACCTCAATCGCTGGTTGACACTCCCCATATCACTCAACTATTCCCATCAGACTATTCCCATCTTTATAGCAAAATTATTTTTTAAAGAACTGGATAGACATTTTTCTACTTTCATTTGGAATAAAAAAGATCCCACAGTTGCGTACAGCGTTTTTGGAGAGACAGAAAAGAGAGGGGAGTCTTGCCCTACCCAATTTCCTCCATTACTATTGGGCTGCTAATATTCACAAGATAACCTTTTGGGTCTCTACATTCTTAGAGGGGGAAGGACAGGTGTGGTTCCTTATGGAAAAGCACTCATGTCAAACATTGTCTTTGCACCCCTACCAAGCAAACAATACCACTCAAACAACCCTATTGTGAAAAGTTCACTCAGGATATGGTCTCAGTTTAGGACCCACTTTGGACATAGACAAGCTATCTCATCCATGCCTTTTATTTCCAACCCACTCTTCACACCCTCCCTCATAGACACAGTTTTCCAGCTATGGTTTCAGAAAATATTGAAGAGTGTAAAATACATTTTCTATGAGCGTAAATGTACCTCCTTTGAACATCTAGTTAGAGAGCACAGTGTACCCCAGATGCAATTCTTCAGGTACCTGCAGATTCCTAACTTTACAAGAAAGATTTTCCCCTCATTCCCATCTCTCCCTCCCATCAGCTGGCTTGATGAATGTCTGAACCTGGATCCCTATGTAAAGGAACACATCAGCTACAGTGGGGCAAAAAAGTATTTAGTCAGCCACCAATTGTGCAAGTTCTCCCACTTAAAAAGATGAGAGGCCTGTAATTTTCATCATAGGTACACTTCAACTATGAAAGACAAAATGAGAAAAAAAATCCAGAAAATCACATTGTAGGATTTTTTATGAATTTATTTGCAAATTATGATGCTGTGACACACCGCTCCAGACCATAACGGACCCTCCACCTCCAATTGAAGATCTGTGAAGTTATTTGGATTTTTAGGAATTATCTTTGAGGGGTCCTGAAAAAGGGACGTTTCTTTTTTTGTTGAGAAATAAATAAATAAAATCTTTCAGTGTTTACCATATTTACCCTTTATACTAGCTCAATCTCAATCACCCACGGAGCTATGGCTAATTTAGGTTCCAAATGTTCACCCTGTTAGGTTTCACACTGTTAGGATTATGCAACTAACATGGGTGAACAATTTGTATTTAACCAGTTGGATTTAGGGGGCGCTATTTAAATTTTTGGATGAAAAACGTTCCCGTTTTAAACAAGATATTTTGTCACGAAAAGATGCTCGACTATGCATATAATTGACAGCTTTGGCAAGAAGACACTCTGCCATTTCCAAAACTGCAAAGATATTGTCTGTGAGTGCCACAGAACTGATGTTACAAGCGAAACCCAGATAAAAATCCAACCAGGAAGTGCCACATTTTTTTAAACCGCCTCATGCCAATGACTCCTTATATGGCTGTGAATGAGCTACGAATGAGCTTACATTTTCCACGTTTCTCCCCAAGGTGTCTACAGCATTGTGACGTCTTTTTAGGCATTTCCCTTGAAGAATGGCTGTAAGGGACCATATATGGCATGTGGTCTCCCGCAGAAAAACTTGCGTAAAATACTGAGGTAGCCATTTTTCCAATCAATTCTTATGAGAAACCAACTGCCTCGAAGGATATATTATCGAATATATTTGTTAAAAACACCTTGAGGATGGATCCTAAACAACGTTTAAAAAAGTTTGGCGTTATAGTTGTAGCATTTTTCGGTCGATTTCTCAGCCAAGCATGGTGAAGAAACGGGGCTTTTTCGCCTACAAAAATAATATTTTTTGAAAAAAGGAACATTTTCTATCTAACTGGGAGTCTCCTGAGTGAAAGCATCCAAAGTTCTTCAAAGGTAAATGATTTAATTTGGTTGCTTTTCTTATTTTTGTGAAAATGTTGCCTGCTGCCAGCAGAGCCTAGCATAGCATTATGCCATGATAAACTTACACAAATGCTTGTCTAGCGTTGGCTGTAACTCATATTTTGAAAATCTGAGATGACAGTGTTGTTAACAAAAGGCTAAGCTTGTGTTTGAATATATTTATTTCATTTCATTTGCGATTTTCATGAATAGAAAAAGTTTCTAGGGGTATTTATGTCTGTTGCGTTATGCTAATGCATTTGAGGCTATGATTACGCTCCCGGATACGGATTTGCTCGTCGCAACTGGTTTTAACAGCCTGAGCTTGACCAATATGTTTTTTTCTAAAAGTCAAACCAGTTTTTTTCTGATATACTAAAGAAATGAAAAATATAAAACAAATTACTCAACAGTTTTGAGGTCCAAAAGGCATAGGAATGACATATTACTATGGAGTAATGAGCAGAGAGTAGTTTGCAGTTCATAAGCTAACCTAATATGTGCCGTAATGAGTAATGAGCAGAGAGTAGTTTGCAGTTCATAAGCTAACCTAATATGTGCCATGGCAAGGAATTGGTGTGCACACATGTGCATACATGCTTGGATTCCCCACATACACTCACCGGGACACCATCTAGTCCAGGATATCCCGGTACGCCAGCGATACCCTGAAAAAAGCAGAAACAGATCATAAGTCAGAACGCACACACACACAATATCTAATATTTCTTTAACCTTTTCATGATCTCTCTCTCTCTTTCTCCTTGTCTCTCTCTTTCTCCTTATCATTATGACACTGAAAGCCTAAATGTAAGGTATTTAATTTACCACGTCCCCTTTCGGTCCAGATACGGCAGGGAAGCCCTCGTCTCCTCGTTGTCCCTTCTCTCCAAGAGGGGGTCCGGGAACCCTGGTGGCCCCTGAGGACCATGTCGTCCTAAAGCTCCTGGAACACTCTGGACATGACAGTGACACGTCACAAACAGTGGAGGTCAAATACATATACTGTAAATATCATGAATAAAGCTGGGATGACTAATATATGTGACTCGTTTCAGGAAACTGGGCATATGTTGCGCGTCAGTACTTTACAAGAGAGGCATTTGAACGTAAACATAATTTTTTTGATCAAATTGCATTTTTTGGCAGAAATGCCTTCTGGAACATGTGAACTTTCATGTGCATTAACATCATGGTATGCCATCTTTAAATACAAATACAATTGTTAAATTGCGAGCCTAGTTAGGTTAGCCACGGAAAAATACTTTCCCGCCAGCCATGATTGGCTGAGATAATGGGTGGGCTGGACATGCTAAGAGATGAGTTCGGATTAATAGCCATGTACTCTAATAATCTCCACCCGGCACAGCCAGAAGAGGACTGGCCACCCATCAGAACCTGGTTCCTTTCTTGGTTCCTTACTAGGTTCCTGCCTTTCTAGGGAGTTTTTCCTAGCCACCGTGCTTCTACATCTGCATTGCTTGCTGTTTGGGATTTTAGGCTGGGTTTCTGTATAGTACTTTCTGACATCTGCTGATGTAAAAATGGCATTATAAATACAATTGATTTACCATTTTAAATGTTTGTCATTCAGCAGACGCTCTTATCCAGAGCGACTCACAGTTTGTGCATTCATCTTAAGATAGCTAGGTGGGATAACCACATATCACAGGCATAGAAAGTACATTTTTCCTCAATAAAGTAGGAGTCAGTAGAGTCAGAGCTAGAAGGGGGGGTGTCAAGTGCAAGTGCTGTTTTAGTGTATAGTGACTGTCCCCAGTCCACATGGCCATGCTGCTGTTCCAGTTTCAACTGACCTGAGCCCTAGGACCATGCCCCAGGACTACCTGACATGATGACTCCTTGCTGTCCCCAGTCCACCTGGCCATGCTGCTGCTCCAGTTTCAACTTCCACCTGACTGTGCTGCTGCTCCAGTTTCAACTGTTCTGCCTTATTATTATTCGACCATGCGGGTCATTTATGAACATTTGAACATCTTGGCCATGTTCTGTTATAATCTCCACCCGGCACAGCCAGAAGAGGACTGGCCACCCCACATAGCCTGGTTCCTCTCTAGGTTTCTTCCTAGGTATTGGCCTTTCTAGGGAGTTTTTCCTAGCCACCGTGCTTCTACACCTGCATTGCTTGCTGTTTGGGGTTTTAGGCTGGGTTTCTGTACAGCACTTTGAGATATCAGCTGATGTACAAAGGGCTATATAAATACATTTGATTTGATTTGTATAATTTGTATTATTATTATTTTTTTTGGGGGGGGGGCGGTTGAGGTGAGGAGGAGGATTATTTCAGATACTGTTTGAAGAGGTAGCATTTCAGATGTTGTCGGCAGATGTACAGGGACTCTGCTGTCCAAGCTTCAGGGAGAATTTTATTTGTATATGGATGAGAGTCTATTAGCTAGCTAGCTAATGTTAGCTGGCTGGCTGGCTAGCTAACATTACATGCATGATCTGTGTAGTAATAGTATTTGTATCTCAGAGACATTTGCATTGCTAGTTATTGCCTAGTGTTAACTAGCCAGCTAACATTGAACCTAGCTTGTTGGTTAACTTTAGCTACCAGCAGATGCATACAGGGTAGTAACGTTATGAGTTGAGATAATGGTTTATTGTTACACTAGCTAGCTTACTAGCTACATGTTTCAACAAAAGACTCCACTATGCAAGTAACTATTTCACTGTACCGTAAAGATATAACGTTAGGCCAACAAGACAGTGTCCAAGTTCAAAAATTCTCCAGTAGACTGCCGGGCTTTTATTTTGTCTCAACCACAACCATAAGCTATTTTCTGTAATTAGCTTGCCATAAACTTGTAAAGAATTATCTTGTTGTGAGTTTATTTTCCTGTAATTGATCTGGCTAGTCAGCTAACTTAACCTTAGCTAGCTAGCTAACGAGCTAGAAACAAACCAAATGAGAACACTATTCATTTTGAGAAGTGATAACACTAGGAACAGAGCTGGAGAGAGAGGACATGAGAGAACGAGAGAACAAAATCTGTCCACATGGAATGTCGATTGTGTGTGTACTCCGAATCTGCTCCGGCCTCGCCACTCCCAACCTTCCTGATCATAAAAGTTGGAGCTGGTTTGGTTCACTTAAACATCAAGGAGGATATTCCATCCTGTGAAGGTGGGGGTGCTGTAACCTTCTAACTGTTAACCCCATGTGGGCAGCCATCTTGGAATAATGCTTCATCCTTTTAGCTCTCATAAATATCAGTGAAGGGATGAATATGTACATGTATTTTTTTTTCTCCATTTCTTCATCCATGTTGAATATGTGTGTGATTGAGTGCGAGAGAGGATACATTTAAAGTGATATGGGATGATGTTTCTCCTGAACATGTGTGCTTGTGATGGAGAGGGATCATCTCTTAATCAGTGGAACCTGGGGCTGAGCTGAAATGTCACCCTGTTCCCTACATAGTGCAGAATTTTGGGAACAAGCCAAAAGTGCACCATAGCGTCATTTCAGACACCCCTGGTCGTGTTCACTGGGCACCAAACAGAAGAAAACAGTCTGAAACGGAGGGACTATGTGGACTTGTTCAATAAGAAACGCTCCTTTTCTGTTCCAAATGTTTTCTGTTGCGTACCCTAATGAACACGATCCTGGAAACATCCATATGTGTTAGCATGGGAACCCACCAGCACAACAACAACTTGTACAACAGCAGCAGCTGGCTCCAGGTCTCTTGGGAAGAAGCAGCAGTATCTCCAAGTAAAGAGGGGTATTATATTGTGTATATATATATATATATATACACACACATCTTAAAGACAATTATCAGAATAAAATATGAAATTCCTTCTGCTTCAACGTTATATCACTAACTTATAAATAGCTGTTGAAAGAACTATTCAATCATAACACCATGCTAAATAAAAAGCTTTAATCATCAGGTCTGATGGTCTGATGTTCAGGTCTGATGTTCGTGACTTTATTATTTTGACAAAGTGGACCCCGTTTCATAACAATCTAAAGATCTATGGATAGAGTCCATATACAAGCGACAGAAAACACTCAAATAATATAAATGTTTTGTGAAAATTGTAAATGGATGCTTAATCATTCACAGGTTGAGTTCATAAAGGAGTGGACTGTGCGTGTGTATATGGTGCCATACAGAATTGTCAATTACTTCAGAGCTCTCTACAGATTGGTGTACCTATAGAAAGTAGAGCTAGTCAGCTCTCTACAGATTGGCGTACCTATAGAAAGTAGAGCTAGTCAGCTCTACAGATTGGTGTACCTATAGAAAGTAGAGCTAGTCAGCTCTACAGATTGGCGTACCTATAGAAAGTAGAGCTAGTCAGCTCTCTACAGATTGGCGGACCTATAGAAAGTAGAGCTCGTCAGATCTCTACAGATTGGCGTACCTATAGAAAGTAGAGCTAGTCAGCTCTCTACAGATTGGCGTACCTATAGAAAGTAGAGCTTGTTTTCTTACACTACCGTACTCACTCTGTATAGCACATGGCCTCACATGTGAATGCTTAAAGAGATAGGTGGAGTTAAGACTTAAGAGGGTGTAAATTAAGCTGAATGGGTGTAGACAAAGAGGAGCTCTCCAGTAGGTGTACCAAAACATTCAAGGACCATTTTCTCAAAAGTGGGGTTACAAGTTGATCAACTTTCAAAGCATAATTACCTTCCCATTGTTCTTCAACTGTAGTGTATGATATTGTGTAACATTTTCTAGCTCTGATTCTCTACTTTTGTCCAATTTAAAAAACACAATTTCTCATTTTGCTACCCCCCCCCCAGTCACTTATAGTTCAAGTCGGAAGTTTACATACACCTTAGCCAAATACATTTAGACTCAGTTTTTCACAATTCCTGACATTTAATCCAAGTAAAATGTCCCTGTCTTAGGTCAGTTATGATCAAAACTTTATTTTAAGAATGTGAAATTTCAATAATAGAGATAATTATTTATTTCAGCTTTAATTTCTTTCATCGCATACCCAGGGGGTCAGAAGTCTACATACACTCAATTAGTATTTGGTAGCATTGCCTTTAAATAGCTTAACTTGGGTCAAACGTTTTGGGTAGCCTTCCACAAGCTTCCCACAATAAATTGGGTGAATTTTGGCCCATTCCTCCTGACAGAGATGGTGTAACTGAGTCAGGTTTGTATGCCTCCTTGCTCGCACACGCTTTTTCAGTTCTGCCCACAAATTTTCTATAGGGTTGAGGTCAGGGCTTTGTGATGGCCACTCCAATACCTTGACTTTGTTGTCCTTAAGCCATTTTGCCACAACTTATACACAACTTATACTTAAGTATGCTTGGGGTCATTGTCCATTTGGAAGACCCATTTGAGACCAAGCTTTAACTTCCTGACTGATGTCTTGAGATGTTGCTTCAATATATCCACATAATTGTCCTATCTCATGATGCCATCTATTTTGTGAAGTGCAGCAGTCCCTCCTACAGCGAAGCAACCCCACAACATGATGCTGTCACCCCCGTGCTTCATGGTTGGGATGGTGTCTTCGGCTTGCAAGCCTCCCCCTTTTTCCTCCAAACATAACGATGATCATAATGGCCAAACACTTCTATTTTTGTTTCATCAGACCAGAGGACATCTTTCCAAAAAGTACGAACTTCATCCCCATGTGCAGTTGCAAACCGTAGTCAGGCTTTTTTATGGCGGTTTTGGAGCAGTGGCTTCTTCCTTGCTGAGCGGCCTTTCAGGTTATGTCGACATAGGACTCATTTTTACTGAGATACCTTTGTACATGTTTCCTCCAGCATCTTCACAAAGTCCTTTGCTGTTGTTCTGGGATTGATTTGCACTTTGCGCACACTGAGTTTGAAGGTAGGCCTTGAAATACATCCACAGGTACACCTCCAATTCACTCAAATGATGTCAATTAGCTTATCAGAAGCTTCTAAAGCCATGACATAATTTTCTGGAATTTCCCAGCTGTTTAAAGGCACAGTCAATTTAGTGTATGTACACTTCTGACCCACTGGAATTATGATACAGTGAATTATAAGTGAAATAATCTGTCTGTAAACAGTTGTTGGGAAAAAGTACTTGTGCCATGCACAAAGTAGGTGTCCTAACCGGCTTGCCAAAACTAGTTTGCTAACAAGATATTTGTGGAGTGATTGAAAAACAAGTTTTAATGATTCCAACCTAAGTGTCTGTTAACTTCCGACAAGTCTATAGCACAAATAAAGCTGGTCTGTCAGAGAGGGATGCCTTGTCTTCAACATATATTTATATCTGAACTGATGTTCCACAACATTGTGCCCTGTGTCATGTTTGTTAGGCACCAGTTGGAAGAAAACTGACTGAAACAGGGAGTTAATAGAAAGTCTTTAGAAACCCCTACTGAGCACATGATATACACTGAAAAAAAATGCAACATGTAAAGTGTTCATCCCATGTTTCATGAGCTGAAAAAAAAATCCCAGAAATCTTCCATCTGCACAAAACGCTTATTTCTCTCAAATGGTGTGCACAAATTAGTTTACACCCCTGTGAGTGAGCATTTCTCTTTTGCCAAGATAATCCATCCACCTGACATGTGTGGCATATCAATAAGTTGACTAAACAGCATGATCATTACACAGGTGTACCTTGTGCTGGAGACAACAAAAGGCCACTCTAAAATGTGCAGTTTTGTCACACGACACATTGCCACAAGTTGAGGGAGAGTGCAATTGGAATGCTGATTGCAGGAATGTCCACCAGAGCTATTGCCAGAAAATGTAATGTTAATTTCTCTACCATAAACCGCCTCCAATGTCGATTTAGAGAATTTGTCAGCACATCCAACTGGCCTCACATCCGCAAACCACGTACTGTATATGGGGTCGTGTGGGCGAGTGGTTTGCTGATTTCAACATTGTGCCCCATGATGGCAGTCAGGTTATGGTATGGGTAGGCATAAGCTACGGACAACAAACACAATTGCATTTTATCGATGGCATTTTGAATGCACAGAGATACCGTGACAAGATCCTGAGGCCCATTGGCGTGCTATTCATCCACCATCTCATGTTTCATTCAGCATGATAATCAAAGGCCCCATGTTGCAAGGATCTGTACACAATTCCTGGAAGCTGAAAATGTCCCAGTTCTTCCATGGTCTGCATGCTCACCAGACATGTCACCCATTGAGCCTGTTTGGGATGCTCTGGATCAATGTGTACGCCATTGTGTTCCAGTTCCCGCCAATATCCAGCAATGTTGCACAGCCATTGAAGAAGAGCGGGACAACATTCCACAGGCACAATCAACTCCATGCGAAGGAGATGTGTTGCATGAGCAAATGATGGTCACACCAGATACTGACTGGTTTTCTGATCCATGCTCTTACCATTTTTTAGGTATATGTGACCAACAGATGCATATATTTATTCCTGGTCATGTGAAATCCATAGATTAGGGCCTAATGAATTTATTTAAATTGACTGATTTCCTTATACGAACTGTAACTCAGTAAAATCTTTTACATTTTTGCATGTTACGTTTATATATATTTTTCAGTATATATAACAGAGTACTAACATCTAGTATAGGATTATTTGCTTCTCCTATTTAATCTTTTGTGGACAGACAACAGAAATATAAGCATCTGACCAAATTGCTCAAGATTTTAGTTCTGGGTTAACCGAGATTATCGCTTTGCAGATAACCAAACCTGGTAAAAAACAGACTGTGACAACATACAGTACAGGTTATTTCTGTGACTGATTGGTGGTGGCAGTAATCCCTATAAAGATTAAATGATGCATTCGAAGACATTCAATAAGTCAATATAATGATTTTGCATAGTCAGAAGACTTTGTAATTAGGGTGTGACCCATTCAAGTCACAGGGGGCAGTAGGAGGTAGCAAGTACACACACACACACACACACACACACACACACTGATTAAAATATTAGAATCAGACAGAAAATATGGATCAGAGTCTAGTCTCTAGTCGCCATGGTCTAGAGGCAGAGAAATATAATTACTAGGAGAAATTCCCATTCAAGTACATTTTCTGTGATGGTGGAATGGCAGCCATAGTGGGTGTAGCAACCCATAAGAGTGAAGTAGGAAGTTGTTCTATTTCTATGAGTCAAGGTCTATACCAGGGAGGCACAGCTCTGACTTAGTTTATACTGTAGTAGGCTGTTCCCACACACACACTCTAGCCATAGTGTCAACCAATACCCTAGTGGATACAGTCATACAGTGTGAGTGTAAAAGTGTGTGTTTTACTTGAATAAAACGGTAATGTTATGCTAGTGAATTAAACTACATTGTGAGAGTGTTTGTGTCTGGATTTGAAAAGCGTATGACGGGGAACATGTACTGTATGCGTGTCTACTTGTGTGTGTATTTGTCTTAGTGGGAGTGTGTGCAGCACTAGGAAATAGAGCCAGTGTTGACTGGCGTGTTCAGAGTGGATGTGACAGAAGCTCAGTGCTGAACACGCTGTTGTGCCCGTCTTTCTCCCAGCTCGCAGGCCTGTGAAAATCACTAAGACCCCTGATTCCCACTGAGTCCATGTCACAACAGCCATTGTGTGAGCCCGGTCATGGAGGCTAGCAAAGCGAATTACAGCCGCGCCCCAACTGTCAAAATACAACTTAGCTAGTCAATCCTACAGCCTCTCACCAGGCCTCTGCAAACAGGCCAGTGACCAACTCAGATACAGCAATTTAGTAGCTCCTACAGCCTCTTACCAGGCCTTGACCAGTGCACCCACCATCAGCACAACTAGTGGTTCCAACTCAACATTTAAACAACTCTTACATAACATCAAAGAATTTACCTGTATTTACCACACAAATCATACATAACAACAGGTGTGTCAGCTAGAGTGTGTTTTGTCACAGATGTAAGAATGTGTTGAGGTGTCGAGAGGAAAAACCGTTACTTATTGCGGAAATCGAGGAGAGAGGTCAAAGTCAGTGTCTGTGAGTGTGTGCCACACAGCTCTGGTCCTTGTAGTGTAATGTTTGCTCTGTGGATTACATATGCTCTCAATATTTCACTACCATAGCTGTCATAAATTAGTTGCTAGTGTCTTGTCTGTAGTTCATAAAAAGGTGTGTGACCTTGACCTTGTCTCTTGCCTGGATTCAGATTCCCAATTAATCTTCCCCCTACAGATTCTCTACAGAAAACAGAAAACACAATTTTCTACAGAAAACACAATTTTCATTTACTTTCAAACCAGCATTAAGGACTATTGAATGTATTTAATTTGAACCTTTTGTTCTCAACAATTCAGTGACACACTCCAAGGACTGAGCACCCTTTCTAGATTTTGTAAAATATTTATGGTTGGAGCACCAGCACACCACTACTCAGGGGGGCGAGGGGTCTTCATGCGACATGTGATGTTGTAGGTGTCCTGGAGGGCAGGCAGTGTGCACCCAATAGTTGAACTTGAGTTCGAACTGTACGAGTCCTTGCAGTCGTGGGTATACAGGGAGTACAGGAGGGGACTGAGGACGCACCCTTGTGGGGTCCCGGTGTTGAGAAGCAAGCAGGTAACATTGCCTACCTTCACCACCTGGGGACAGCCCGTCAGGAAGCCCAGGACCCAATTGCATAGAGAGGAGTTCATTCCCAGGGCTGTGAGCTTTGTAGTGAGCTTAAAGGGCACTATGGTATTGAAGACCGAGCTGTAGTCGAAGAACAGGAGGTAACGCCCTGAGCTAGAGAGAGATGAAAATGTCCAAATACACAACTGCCAGCTGGTCTGCTCATACTTTGAGGGCATGGCTAGGGATGCCATCTGGGCCGGCAGACTTATGAGGGTTAAAACGGTTGAATGACATACAAACAGTGCATTTGTAAATTATTCAGACCCTTTGAGTTTTTTCACATTTTGCTATGTTACAGCCTTATTCTAAAATGTATTAAATTGTTGTTTTTCCTCATCAATCTACACACAATACCACATATGGACCAAGCAAAAACATGTTTTTAGAAATCTACATAAGTATTCAGACCCTTTAATCAGTACTTTGTTGAAGCAGCTTTGACAGTGTCAGGTTGGATGGGAAGCGTCGCTGCACAGCAATTTTCAGGTCTCTCTAGAGATGTTCGATCGGGTTCAAGTCTGGGCTCTTGCTGAGCCACTCAAGGAAATTCAAACTCCTTCGATGTCTTGTCTGTGTGTTTAAGGTCGTTATCTTGTTGGAAGGTTAACATTTGCACCAGTCTGAGGTCCTGAGTGCTCTGGAGCAGGTTTTCATCAAGGATCTCTCTCTACTTTGCTCTGTTCATCTTTCCCTCGACCCTGACTAGTCTCCAATTCCCTGCCGCTGAAAAACATCCCTACAGCATGATGCTGCCACCACCATGCTTCATGGTGCCAGGTTTCCTCAAGACGTGGCGCTCAGCATTCAGGCATTCAAAGTTCAATCTTGACTTCTCATGGTCTGAGAGTGCTTTCGGTGCCTTTTTGCAAACTCCAAGTGGGCTGTCATGTGCCTTTGACTGAGGAGTGGCTTCCGTCTGGCCACTCTACTATAAAGGCCTGATTGATGGATTGCTGCAGAGACGGATGTCCTTCTGGAAGGTTCTCCATCTCCACAGAGGAACTCTGGATATTTCAGAGTGATCATCGGGTTCTTATATTTGAGATTATTCAAAGTAGCCACGCTTTGATGACAGCTTTGCACACTCTTGGCATTCTCTCAAACAGCTTCATGAGGTAGTCACCTGGAATGCATTTCAGAAACTGTGGCTGAGAGAAAATGTGGGGGCTGTTTTGTTAGACTTAAGTGTGGCTTTTGACATTATCGATCATATTCTGTTGCTGAAAGAACTTCACTAAACCCTAAACCTTAACTAAATCTTGTAATAAATAATGGGGAAACTGAGCATGTTGAGGTGACTAAACTGTCATGGTCAAAACATATTGATACAACAGTGGCTCAGGCATTGATGTTGGGTGATTAAGCCTGGCTTGCAGCCGGCCTTCCAATTCATCCCAAAGGTGTTCGATGGGGTTGAGGTCAGGGCTCTGTACAGGCCAGTCAAGTTCTTTCACAACGATCTCGACAAACCATTTCTGTATGGACCTTGCTTTGTGCACAGGGGGCATTGTCATGCTGAAACAGGAATGGGTCTTCCCCAAACTGTTGCCACAAAGTTGGAAGCACAGAATCATCTATAATGTCATTGTATGCTGTGGCGTTAAGATTTCCCTTCACTGGAACTAAGGGAGCTAGCCCGAACTCTGAAAAACAGCCCCAGACCATTATTCCTCCTCCACCAAACTTTACAGTTGGCACTATGCATAGGTGCGTTCTCCTGGCATCCATCAAACCTAGATTCATCCATCGGACTGCCAGATGGTGAAGCATGATTCATCACTCCAGAGAATGCGTTTCCTCTGTTCTGGAGTCCAGTGGTGGCGAGTTTCACACCACTCCAGACAACGCTTGGCATTGCGCATGGTCATCTTAGGCTTGTGTGAGGCTGATCAGCCATGGAAACCCATTTCGTGAAGCTCCCGACATACAGTTCTTGTGCTGACGTTGCTTCCAGAGGCAGTTTGGAACTTGGTAGTGAGTGTTGCAACTGAGGACAGACGATGTTTATGCTCTACGCGGTTCAGCACTCAGCGGTCCTGTTCTGTGAGCTTGTGTTGCCTAACACATTGCGGCTGAGCCATTGTTGCTTCTAGATGTTTCCACTTCACAATAACAGCTCTTACAGTTGACCGCGGCAACTCTAACAGGGCTGAAATTTTACAAATTGACTTGTTGGAAAGGTGGCATCCTATGACAGTGCCAAGCAGAAAGTCACTGAGCTCTCCAGTAAGGCCATTCTACTTACAGTGTTTGTCTATGGAAATTGTGTGGAGATGTGCGAGATTTAATACACCTGTCAACAACCGGTCTGGCTGCATATCCGAATCCACCAATTCTAATTAATGGTACATTGTATTTAAAGGGATGCCTTTACATAAATGTACTTAAAACCCTATTGAATGAAAATATGTTGGGAGAGTTTCCAGCAGTTGAATTACATTTATTCAGCTTGTACATGGGAGCTACACCAGCCTAAGGTATGTCTGTATACCAACTACTGGGAAGTGCTTAAATCAAAACATGTAGGAAAGGCATACACGTCTGAATCGTGCCAGAAGTGATTTGAATAATATATTTTTTGATGGATAAACATTTGAAATTAATAGTTTCTCCTTTTCGGTTTATTGAGAAGTAACTGAAAGAAAAAATGTATAATTTAATGAATTTTACTTTACTTACTGAACTAACTGACTTCAATTCAAATTGACTCAAAACCTGCTGTTGTGTCGTCAAGGTGAGAGAGGAGCTTTGGGGATGATGGGGGTCCCAGGACACCCCAGTTCCACAAAAACATGTGGCCCCTCAGGATCCAAAGAAACCAAGGGAATGCAAGGAGATGCAGGTCAGCTCCTCATGATAGTGACCATCACCAACATAATTTCTAACAAGATCTGACTTGTTGGAAAGGTGCCATCCTATGACAGTGCCACGTTGAAAGTCACTGAGTTCTTAAGTGAGGCCATTCTACAGCAAATGTTTGTCTCTGGAGATTACATGACTGTGTGCTCAATTTTATACACCCGTCAGCAATGGGTTTGGCTGAAATAGCCGAATCCACCAATTTCAAGGGTTGTCCACATACTTTTGTATATATATATAGTGAATCTTGTAGCAAAGAGAAGTTCAGTACAGGTATGGATTTGAAGAAAACAGACTGAAAAGGAGGGACTAACTGAACCACCTGTTGTCCATTGCAAAATTATTGAAAATATTTTCCGTTGGATGTCCTAATGAGCATGACCCAGGTATGTTCTTTACATCGACAGTTTGGGGAAGGGTTGAAGGGGAAAGGAGAGGAGAAGAGGTAGTGATGAGCTGCTTGTTGACATAAGAGGATGGAGCAGAACAGCACCTGCACAAGCATTTGATTACTACCGCAACTACTGCCATCAGTCTCCTGGAGGGAGAGACTCAGATGCAGTGCATTCGGAAAATATTCAGACCACTTGACTTTTTCCAACATTTTGTCACGGTACAGTCTTATTCTAAAATGGAGTAAATGTGTTTTTTCCCCTCAAAAATCTGGCTGCCATTACAGCCTCAAGTATTCTTGGGTATGACGCTACAAGCTTGGCACACCTGTATTTGGGGAGTTTCTCACATTCTTCTCTGCAGATCCTCTCAAGCTCTGTCAGGTTGGATGGGGAGCATCGCTGAACAGTATTTTTAGGTCTCTCCAGAGATATTTGATCGTGTTCAAGTCCGGTCTCTGGCTGGAGACTTGTCCCAAAGCCACTCCATTCAGAGACTTGTTCAGAAGCCACTCCTGCGTTGTCTTGGCTGTGTGCTTAGGGTTGTTGTCCTGTTGGAGGGTAAACATTCGCCCCAGTCTGAGGTCCTCAGCGCTCTGGAGCAGGTCAAGCATCTCTCTCTACTTTGCTCCATTCATCTGTCCCTCGATCCTGACAAGTCTCCCTGCTGCAGAAAAATATCCCTACACCTTGACGCTGCACCACCATGCTTCACTGTAGGGATGGTGCCAGGTTTCCTCCAGACGTGACGCTTGGCATTCAAGTTCAATCTTGGTTTAAACAGACCAGAGAATCTTGTTTCTCATGGTCTGAAAGTCCAGGTATGTTGTGTCTTTGGCTATGCCAGATTAAGTGATAAGACATGCTATTCTATAAAATAATTTATCCGCAATTAATATCACCTGATTGAGCTAAATCTAATGTAAATGTAATTAACTAGAGAGTCGGGCACCACGAAATAATATTTATAGAGCTGTTATCTTCCAAATAAACTCTTAAAGACCTAGTAATATTTTACATCAATAGTAGTCAATATCAATCGTCACCTTAATTCAGTTTCATCTGAAAGTTGTAAATTCTTTTATCTGCACGAATCCTGGCTAACAAGTTGAATCAGCAATACAAAATTGCGTTTAATTATTTATTTACTAAATACCTAACTAATCACACAGAATTACACATACACACAATTCAGCATAACTTGATAACAAATTACGTCATAAAGGAAAACGTCCCTAGCGGGCGGAACAGATATGACAGCTTGATACACAAAAGAAAAGGGGCTGGGTTGAGTGAAAGATCGGGAAGACTGAGGAACAAAGGGGAGAAGCTGTGCTATCGTAAATACAGTATCGTATGCATTCTAAATTACCGCCCATTTGGAAAAGGAAAATGCAATAAATATTTACTCTGAGCTGCGCTTCGGTATGTTGGTGGTAGATGGAAGGCCGTGTTGCCCAATCGAGTCCTTTGAAGAATGTCTCTCGTGGTCAAAACGGGAAACTGTCTGTTCCTTCCTAACCTGCGTTTGCAGCTGCGGTTGCTAACTCAACGGCTAGGAGGTATCACTTCTGTAGTGAATAAGAGTTCAAAGTTCATACCATTCGCAACCAAGGCTCACGCTGATGTTGGCCTCGTTCTGTAGTTATTATCTGAACCATTTTGACATAGGACTGTCGTCCTACATCCCCGGAACAGGAAGTTCTATTGTCGTCAAGGCTTTATATAGGAAGGGAGAAAGGGGGTGTGTTTCATAGTTTACAATCTCTGTATCTTCACGTGGGCGGGCCACTGAGTGAGCAGCCCTATCTTATGAAAACCACATCTCACATTTTAGAAGCTAAAATCACATTTCATCCCCTCACAAATAATTTCATATTCAAACATTTAAATTGAACAACAATTCCATGTGAATCCGATAACTCTGTGTAGACTTTCCACTGTAGAGTTTATGGCATCTTATCATTGATGAGAATGTCTCAGATGACAACCGAACTGACATCATATTCATTAAGTACCACCACATATGTTCTATTGGTTGGATTACCAGAATATAGTTCATTTCCCCCCATATTCTGACGTTCCCAGAATCTCTATGTTAACCAAGGGTTTTGCAAATGTAACCTCAGTAGGGTAGAGAGGAAAAAGGGGGGAAGAGGAATTTATGACTGTCATAAACCTAACCCCAAGGCCAACGTCATGACAGTTGCCTTTTGGCAAACTCCAAGCAGGCTATCATTTGCCTTTTACTGAGGAGTGGCTTCCGTCTGGCCACTCTACAATAAAGGCCTATTCAATGTAAATTAATATTTGAATACATTTGCAAAAAAAATTAAAAAACATGTTTTCAGTTTGTCATTATGGGGTATTGTGTGTAGATTGATGATTTAAAATCCATTTTAAAATCCATTTTAAAATAAGGTTGTAACATAACAAAATGTGGAAAAAGGGAAGGGATCTGATACTTTCCGAATGCACTGTAGCACTGCCAACAACTATCAACAACAGAGCCCACACACACACAGACACACACAGTGGCTGTGAATTTAGACACACATTTCAATGGATCTGGTAGTGGTTTATATAGGACCTAATGGTTTATATGGTCTTGATGACATCACCTGTGTGGCATTAGAGATGTTGAGGCTGATTGGCTCTCTCCCTGATCAGAGTGTCCGCATGCCTTGCTGTCAAACCCAGTTACACGAGACAGATAAGCGTTCTGGGGTACGAGAGTGGACGCATGAGTGACAGCCATGCTTCCCCTACTATACACACACTAGGCCTGTCCGAATACCTGTATTTGCGTTCTAAACAGCACTGATTGAGTATGCCTTTGCACAAATAGGAAATCAACATTTATAGTAAACTTCGACTTTGAAACTTCGACAATTGAGTAAGCTTTAAATGCCAGAAAGTCTAAATTATTTAGGCTTTTCAACAAGTATGGATTCACTGCATCAGATAAGGGGATAAGGAGACGGGCTGTGCCAAAATGAATGAATGGTGCATTCTCAGCATGGATGAGGCTAGTATGTTAATATTTTTTGCTTACGGCATACATTTCTACGACAGAGTACTTTCTAATTAGTTTGTAGTACAATTAGTACACCGTATTTAATTTTCATAAGTAGGCAAGACAGATTTCGGACACAGCAATATACAAGTACAGCCACAAACCAGGATCAGTATTTAATATATTGAAGTAAGTCATTAAAGTTTAATCATGATGAATTAATGCAAAATTACAAGCCTTTGAAAAGACAGTGTATGATTAAGCATGAGAATTGGAAAGACACACAGCCGATCCAGCATAAAGCACAATGCCATGGGCACTGTTGGGAGCTCAGGCATACAGACACAATGTGGCAGCAATGTTTCTGGAAGATTCACGCAATGCTGCATTAATTTAATTATACAGTGTGGGTACAATATGGGTCTGATAAAAAAATCCTAACTGAAAATGCTTAAATTGCACATACAGTACCATTCAAAAGTTTGGACACCCCTACAATTCAAGGCTTTTTCCTAATTTTTACTATTTTCTACATTGTAGAATAATAGTTAAGATATCAAAACTATTAAATATCACATACAGAATCATGTAGTAACCAAAACCAGTGTTGAACGAATCAAAATACAGTTTATATGTTAGAATCTTCAAAGTAGCCACCCTTTGCCTTGATGACAGCATGGCACACTCTTGACATTCTCTCAACCAGCTTCACCTGGAATTGTTTTCCAACAGTCTTGAAGGAGTTTCCACACATGCTGAGCACATGTTGGTTGCTTTTCCTTCATTCTGTGGTCCAACTAATCCCAAACCATGTCAATTGGGTAATTGGATCCTCCTTATAAAACGTGTTTTGTTTCCAAAAGGTAGCGAAAAATCACGTAGCCAATTGTGAAAAGAAAGAATCCTGCTAAAGCGTTCAATTCCATGATTCAGAGAGGGCACAGGGCCAGATATGATGGGTCTTATGCTAGTGTCTAGCAGAGCCAATCAGCTCTTAATTTCATTAAAACTCACGTGGACTACGATAGAATCAATTTTCATGTGCTGAGGTAGTACATTCATGAGCAGCTTTGTCATGTTATTTACTCGCGCTCCGGGATAGGACGAGTTGAAGAAGTGATCATTCTTTAACTCGCGTTTTTCTACTCAATTTAAATGGACACGGACAAAACTACATTTCCTAAAACTCAATTGTCCATTTGAAAGTGAATAGAAGCACTCAAAACTATAGTAGAACACACTATGTGTAACTCTCTCTTCTCTCTCTCTCCCCTAGTCTCTCAACCCTCTCTCCTCTCTCTGTCTCAATTCAATTTGAATTTCATTTTAAGGGGCTTTATTGGCATGGGAAACATATGTTTACATTGACTGAGCAAGTGAAATAGATAAGAAACAAAAGTAAAATAAACAATAAAAAATGTATAGTAAAAATTACACTCACAAAAGTTCCAAAAGAATAAAGACATTTCAAATGTCATATGTCTACAGTGTGGTAATGATGTGCAAATAGTTAAAGTACAAAAGGGAATATAAATAAACATAAATATAGGTTGTATTTACAATGGTGTTTTTTCTTCACTGGTTGCCCTTTTCTTGTGGCAACAGGTCATAAATCTTGCTGCTGTGATTTCACACTGTGGTATTTCACCCAATAGACACAGGAGTTTATCAAAATTGGATTTGTTTTTGTATTCTTTGTGGGTGTAATCTGAGGAAAATATATTTCTCTAATATGGTCATACATTTGGCAGGAGGTTAGGAAGTGCAGCTCAGTTTACACCTCATTTTGTGGACAGTGTGCACATAGCCTGTCTTCTCTCTCTCCAGCCAGGTCTGCCTACGGTCTTTCTCAATAGCAAGGCTATGCTCACTGAGTCTGTACATAGTCAAAGATTTCCTTAATATTGTGTCATTCACAGTGGTCAGGTATTCTGCCACTGTGTACTCTCTGTTTAGGGCCAAATAGCATTGTAGTTTGCTCTGTTGTTTTGTAAATTCTTTCCAATGTGTCAAGTAATTATCAGAATATCAATTTGGTGTTTGTCCCATTGTGTGAATTATTGGTTGGTGAGTGGACCCCAGACGTCACAACCATAAAGAGCAATGATTTGTATTCTTTTAGTCTTACTTAGATTTACTGTCAGGGCCCAGGGTCTGACAGAATCTGTGCAGAATATCTAGGTGCTGCTATTGATCTGCTGTAGGTCTATATCTGTCGTACTCTCACTCTGTCTCTCTGTTTCTCACTTTCTCTTGCTCTCCCTCTCATTCGTCCACTCTGATCAGAATACAATGGACAGGATGAAACAGGATGCACTCTAGACACAACCAGCCTGAAATACCATCCTGCTACAGATCTCAGACCTGTGCACAGGCACAAGTCATGTCACATGCAAAGTACAGCCACAAACCAGAATCAGGGTCTCATTTTTGAAGGTACCCCCTGAGCACAACAATCCAACAATACAACAGTACAACAAAAAGGGAGTAATAAAGTGATCTATGGGACTTTAGTGATGACAATCCAATCTTCAAATAAAAGAAGGAGTGATGAGTATAAAACCTGTCACCAGTGATAAAGCGAAGTAGGCTATGGTAGACTGCATCCAAAGGTTTTAGATCTGCTGCATTTTGATAAATTCAAGGATTTTTCTTAGTACATAGTGCAAAACTGGTAGGAAAGAAGTGGGCATCTTCTAAAAGAGACAAACACTTTAAATCTTACCGCATGAAAATCTTACAGTAACTAACCACACAACACTGGTCCATTTCAGATATTGGCATCATGTAGTAAAAATGATCAACTTTGGAGTTCTCCATTTCTTGAAATAATTCATTAAAGTTTAATCACGATGAATTAATACAAAATGACATGCGATTAGTCTTGGCGCATATCTTATCTGCATCAAGTGGTATGTTGACACCTGAAACCACACAAAATAGCCATGGGGAAAGAGTTTCAAGCAGTATCAGGGAGTCTCTCCTGTCTCTCCCTCCCTAGTCTTTCACCCCTCTCCTCTCTCTGTCTCTCTCTTTCTCTCGCTCTCTGTCTCATTCAACCACTCTGATCAGAATACAATGGACAGGATGAAACAGGATGCACTCTTAACACAACCAGCATGAAATACTGACCTGGTACAGATCTCAGACCTCCGCACAGACACAAATCATGTCACACGCATGCACACAAACACACACTCAATGCAGGTATATGGAACGAGAAGGCTATAAGCACTGTTGTGTTATGCCTAGAGGGACTCCTGTGAGATGGATTGATATTTTTCCCCAATCTTGTTTGTGTTGATGGTGTTACCACATTCCGGTGGGGTTATGTAAACCCAGCGCCGGCCAGGCATGCAGACAGAGGTGCAGTTATCTCTCCTTTTGATTTAAGATTAGCCTCCAACTCTCATTGCTTGGTTTTCATATGCAAAAAAAGAATGTGCATGCATATCCATGAGACGTTCTATCTAAGATCAGAAGTAATGTTCTGTATCCATCTAACGCACACACGCCACACACAAACATGTACTTGCAAATCTATCTAAGCGTCTTGGATATGCATCTTGGATATGCAGCGATATTGGTGGAAAGATCTAGGGTAGTTTTGTGTAAAATTGATGAATACTCATACACCCTTTTGCCCTGATACACCATCAAAACACACACAAAACAACATCTCATGTAATATGCCAACTCTCCAAGGCAACCAATTTGTCCCATGCATGCAACCCCGACAGTGTGACTTTACTTGGGCAAATGACAATGTCCAATGACAAATGAATGACAATGGCCAAAGACCAATGAACGACATGGCCAACAGCCTCGTACGAACCATCTTGATCTCGACAGTTTACAGGTTGGTTCGTACGAGGCTATACGAGGCTATACCTGTTAGAAAAGAAAACCAGCATTACATTGGTCCTTGAAAGTCAGAATTGTATAGCCCTGACTTTTTATTTTGAATGAATATGTGTGTTGTGCTGTATTTAGTTTGTTTTACATTGATTTGCTTTTGTCTCATGAATTGTATGTGCAGGGCTCCCTTGTGAAAGAGTCCCTGTTCAAATTAAGAAAATAAAAAGTGCTGTGGTGGGGGAGAAACTAACTTTTTGGCCCAACATTACCATAATGCATTGAGTATTGAGAAAAGCAGAGTGCCAAGCAGCCCTGCGTCCCTTTCCCCTGAGGTGTACACATGTACACTTCTCCCCACAAATGTAAAAGCGTTTGATTTGTGTAGGCATGGGCTAGAGCAGGGTTTCCCAAACTCGGTCCTAGGGACCCCAAGGGGTACACGTTTTGTGTTTTTGCCAGGGACAAGGGGGACATGTCCTCCCTACATTCTGAAATTGCATTTTTGTCCCCCCCCAGTTTTATCATTGGAATGTGATACAAAACAGGCAATGGTGTGCTTTAGGACCATGCGGATGCCTCCGAGCAGTCGGTAGGCTGTTTGGAGTGTTTATCTGACTGGATTTAAAAACAAAAACAAATTATCCCCCCCCACTTCTAAAACCAATGTTGCGTCCCTGTTTTTTGCCATAGCACTACACAGATGATTCAAATAATCTCCTAATCATCAAGCTTTGATCATTTAAATCAGCTGTGTAGTGTTAGGGCAAAACAAGTAAATGAGCACCCCTTGGGGTTCGAGGATCGAGTTTGGGAAACGCTGGGCTAGAAGGAGTTTCCAGTCTATTTCATAAATCAGTAATTTCCTCGATAAATCCATGATGGGAAGTGTACAATTCTGCAGATGTTTGGGAGTGGGGGTGCTTAGAATTTTTTGCCCACGCTATAAATGGCTATATCGTTCTTCTAATACAGGACTAGTAAAGGAAATTATATTTTTTATTTTTCAGGGGGTGAAGCAGCACCCCTACTTCCCGTAGATATGCAATTCAGGAGAAAGGACATATTATTGGGGTACAGGCCTGGTCCGAACCAAATGCTAAACACTCGACAGGAAGTGGAGGTTAAAGGGTCAAAGCATGATGAGACTTCCTTCTACTTCATATATAGTAGTAACAGGACAGATCCAGTGACATTGTGAGGTTAGCATGCACATCAATGAACGTTAACAATCACTGTAATTTAAAGGATAAAGCACATAAAGCAAGTAAACAGTCATTAACCTGTATTTTATCACTCTGGCCTAAAGTATCCCTGTGTCATTGGGTAACGTAACCTATGATATATTTCGGAGAAACCACTCACTCACCCCCATTACGGTCTGTCTAGCAACGACCATTAGCACAAGCCACCTGTAGAAGATAAGACATTAAAGGTAGGGCCCGTGTTTGTACCAGTTGGTTTCAGAAGTAAAGAAAAGCAGACCTGGGTTCAAAACCATTTGATATCTTTTAGCGTTTGCTCTTGTCTACTTGGAGTGCCATATGGGCAGGGTTTTCACCTTTTTGACTATTCTATAGGTTCCATTGTACCACGCAGGCTCAATCAAGCCCAGATAGAGTATTACAAATTATCTGTATTTGAATCCAGGTTTGAATAAAAGCACCCAAAAAGCTAGACCCTTTCATCTGCAATCCACACATTATGTCCTATTCAGGAAATGTCTTAACAGCTGCAAGCGAACTTTCTTAATCAAAATGCAAGACAAGATCTACCACTCATGTTTTTTTAAACATGATTTAAAAAAATTGTAAGCCTATGCAATATTACCCATTAAAAACTGTTCTGTCGTAATGAGGTTTGTGCAGTAGGCTATAGGCCCAATACATTATCACTGCATATTGGCTACACTTGAATTGCCCTACCAATGTTGTTCTTTTAAAACCATTTTGAAATTATATTTAAACATTTTAGGTGTATGATCAGACTGGTAATAGATAATTTGTTGAATTACTTTTGAAGCACGGCTGAGTGAGCATAATCATTTGCTTATTTTTTTTTACTGGACTGAACCCTTAAAAAATGAATTTGTTGCAGCAAACTTCCGCAACTTTGTGGTAAATTTGCTGAAAACTAAATAGTGTGGCACCAAATGTTGACAGAAGCTTGCAAATGTTTCCCACTAGTAGTGAATCTGCGACAAATCTTTGGCAACAAAAATATTTATTGCCACTAGTGGTAAACAGTTCGCCAAAGTTTTTTTTCTGGCAGACAATTCTCTCAAGATTCAATTTGAATCTGTGGCAAACCTTGGCAACAAGTTCCAAGACCAGTAACCATTGATGACCAATCAGGACAATTAGAAACATCTATTGAAAAATGGAAACCAAGATATCTAGCTAGCTACCTAACAAAGTTGGCCGGTGAGTGTCTAACGTAATAATTCAACTTCCTAATAAACGTTAACATGTTATTAGCTAAATGATGCCCAGATAGTAATGTCATGTTGTATGGGATAGAGTGAAATGAATTTTGTTGATACCAGTTTCAATCTGTCAGCGCCACTGACTGGCTAGCGATCAGCTAGCTAACGTTAGCTATTATATTTTTGTACAATTAATGTAATAGGTAGATAGCTAACTAATGATTTGCGTACACACTTACACTACCGGTCAAAAGTTTTAGAACACCTACTCATTCAAGGGTTTTTCTTAATTTAAAAAATATATACAGTGCCTTGCGAAAGTATTCGGACCCCTTGAACTTTGCGACCTTTTGCCACATTTCAGGCTTCAAACATAAAGATATAAAACTGTATTTTTTTGTGAAGAATCAACAACAAGTGGGACACAATCATGAAGTGGAACGGCATTTATTGGATATTTCAAGCTTTTTTAACAAATCAAAAACTGAAAAATTGGGCGTGCAAAATTATCCAAGAAACAGGAGCAATTGACATTAGACCGTTGGAAATGCGTCCTTTTTTTTGTTGGTCTGGAGTCCAAATTGGAGATTTTTGGTTCCAACCGTCTTGTCTTTGTGGTGTGGATGAACGGATGATCTCCGCATGAGTATTTCCCACCGTTATGCTTTGGGGGTGCTTTTCTGGTGACACTGTCTGTGATTTATTTAGAATTCAAGGCATACTTAACCAGCATGGATACCACAGCATTCTACAGAAATACACCATCCCATCTGGTTTGGGCTTAGTGGGACTTTGTTTTCAACAGTGCAATGACCCAACAAATCAAATCAAATTTTATTTGTCACATACACATGGTTAGCAGATGTTAGTGCGAGTGTAGCGAAATGCTTGTGCTTCTAGTTCCAACAATGCAGTAATAACCAACAAGTAATCTAGCTAACAATTCCAAAACTACTACCTTATAGACACAAGTGTAAGGGGATACAGAATATGTACATAAAGATATATGAATGAGTGATGGTACAGAGCGGCATAGGCAAGATACAGTAGATGGTATTGAGTGCAGTATATACATATGAGATGAGTATGTAAACAAAGTGGCATAGTTAAAGTGGCTAGTGATACATGTATTACATAAGGATGCAGTAGATGATATAGAGTACAGTATATACATATGAGATGAATAATGTAGGGTATGTAAACATTATATTAGGTAGCATTGTTTAAAGTGGCTAGTGATATATTTTACATAATTTCCCATCAATACACTGTCTTCAACAGCCCCCGTGATATGCAGCTGTTCAGGGAAGCTAGAAACCATTATACACAGGCAGTTAGAAAAGCCAAGGCTAACTTTTTCAAGCAGAAATTTGCTTCCTGCAACACTAACTCAAAAAAGTTCTGGGACACTGTAAAGTCCATGGAGAATAAGAACACCTCCTCCCAGCTGCCCACTGCACTGAAGATAGGAAACACTGTCACCACTGATAAATCCACCATAATTGAGAATTTCAATAAGCATTTTTCTACGGCTGGCCATGCTTTCCACCTGGCTACTCCTACCCCGGACAACAGCACTGCACCCCCAACAGCAACTCGCCCAAGCCTTCCCCATTTCTCCTTCTCCCAAATCCATTCAGCTGATGTTCTGAAAGAGCTGCAAAATCTGGACCCCTACAAATCAGCCGGGCTAGACAATCTGGACCCTTTCTTTCTAAAATGATCTGCCGAAATTGTTGCCACCCCTATTACTAGCCTGTTCAACCTCTCTTTCGTGTCGTCTGAGATTCCCAAAGATTGGAAAGCAGCTGCAGTCATCCCCCTCTTCAAAGGGGGGGACACTCTTGACCCAAACTGCTACAGACCTATATCTATCCTACCGTGCCTTTCTAAGGTCTTCGAAAGCCAAGTCAACAAACAGATTACCGACCATTTCGAATCTCACCATACCTTCTCTGCTATGCAATCTGGTTTCAGAGCTGGTCATGGGTGCACCTCAGCCACGCTCAAGGTCCTAAACGATATCTTAACCGCCATCGATAAGAAACATTACTGTGCAGCCGTATTCATTGATCTGGCCAAGGCTTTCGACTCTGTCAATCACCATATCCTCATCGGCAGACTCGACACTCTTGGTTTCTCAAATGATTGCCTCGCCTGGTTCACCAACTACTTCTCTGATAGAGTTCAGTGTGTCAAATCGGAGGGTCTGCTGTCCGGACCTCTGGCAGTCTCTATGGGGGTGCCACAGGGTTCAATTCTTGGACCGACTCTCTTCTCTGTATACATCAATGAGGTCGCTCTTGCTGCTGGTGAGTCCCTGATCCACCTCTACGCAGACGACACCATTCTGTATACTTCCGGCCCTTCTTTGGACACTGTGTTAACAACCCTCCAGGCAAGCTTCAATGCCATACAACTCTCCTTCCGTGGCCTCCAATTGCTCTTAAATACAAGTAAAACTAAATGCATGCTCTTCAACCGATCGCTACCTGCACCTACCCGCCTGTCCAACATCACTACTCTGGACGGCTCTGACTTAGAATACGTGGACAACTACAAATACTTAGGTGTCTGGTTAGACTGTAAACTCTCCTTCCAGACCCATATCAAACATCTCCAATCCAAAGTTAAATCTAGAATTGGCTTCCTATTTCGCAACAAAGCATCCTTCACTCATGCTGCCAAACATACCCTTGTAAAACTGACCATCCTACCAATCCTCGACTTTGGCGATGTCATTTACAAAATAGCCTCCAATACCCTACTCAACAAATTGGATGCAGTCTATCACAGTGCAATCCGTTTTATCACCAAAGCCCCATATACTACCCACCATTGCGACCTGTACGCTCTCGTTGGCTGGCCCTCGCTTCATACTCGTCGCCAAACCCACTGGCTCCATGTCATCTACAAGACCCTGCTAGGTAAAGTCCCCCCTTATCTCAGCTCGCTGGTCACCATAGCATCTCCCACCTGTAGCACACGCTCCAGCAGGTATATCTCTCTAGTCACCCCCAAAACCAATTCTTTCTTTGGCCGCCTCTCCTTCCAGTTCTCTGCTGCCAATGACTGGAACGAACTACAAAAATCTCTGAAACTGGAAACACTTATCTCCCTCACTAGCTTTAAGCACCAACTGTCAGAGCAGCTCACAGATTACTGCACCTGTACATAGACCACCTATAATTTAGCCCAAACAACTACCTCTTTCCCAACTGTATTTAATTTTAATTAATTTATTTATTTTGCTCCTTTGCACCCCATTATTTTTATTTCTACTTTGCACATTCTTCCATTGCAAAACTACCATTCCAGTATTTTACTTGCTATATTGTATTTACTTTGCCATCATGGCCTTTTTTGCCTTTACCTCCCTTCTCACCTCATTTGCTTACATTGTATATAGACTTGTTTATACTGCATTATTGACTGTATGTTTGTTTTTACTCCATGTGTAACTCTGTGTCGTTTTATCTGTCGAACTGCTTTGCTTTATCTTGGCCAGGTCGCAATTGTAAATGAGAACTTGTTCTCAACTTGCCTACCTGGTTAAATAAAGGTAAAATAAAAAAAATAAAAAAATCTATTTCCATTATTAAAGTGGCTGGAGTTGAGTCAGTGTGTTGGCAGCAGCCACTCAATGTTAGTGGTGGCTGTTTAACAGTCTGATGGCCTTGAGATAGAAGCTGTTTTTCAGTCTCTCGGTCCCAGCTTTGATGCACCTGTGCTGACCTCGCCTTCTGGATGATAGCTGGGTGAACAGGCAGTGGCTCGGGTGGTTGTTGTCCTTGATGATCTTTATGGCCTTCCTGTGACATCGGGTGGTGTAGGTGTCCTGGAGGGCAGGTAGTTTGCCCCCGGTGATACGTTGTGCAGAGCTCACTACCCTCTGGAGAGCCTTACGGTTGTGGGCGGAGCAGTTGCCGTACCAGGCAGTGATACAGCCCAACAGGATGCTCTCGATTGTGCATCTGTAGAAGTTTGTGAGTGCTTTTGGTGACAAGCCAAATTTCTTCAGCCTCCTGAGGTTGAAGAGGCGCTGCTGCGCCTTCTTCACGATGCTGTCTGTGTGGGTGGACCAATTCAGTTTGTCTGTGATGTGTACGCCGAGGAACTTAAAACTTACTACCCTCTCCACTACTGTTCCATCGATGTGGATAGGGGGGTGTTCCCTCTGCTGTTACCTGAAGTCCACAATCATCTACTTAGTTTTGTTGACGTTGAGTGTGAGGTTATTTTCCTGACACCACACTCCGAGGGCCCTCACCTCCTCCCTGTAGGCCGTCTCGTCGTTGTTGGTAATCAAGCGTACCACTGTTGTGTCGTCCTCAAACTTGATGATTGAGTTGGAGGCGTGCGTGGCCACGCAGTCGTGGGTGAACAGGGAGTACAGGAGAGGGCTCAGAACGCACCCTTGTGGGGCCCCAGTGTTGAGGATCAGCGGGGTGAAAATGTTGTTGCCTACCCTCACCACCTGGGGGCGGCCCGTCAGGAAGTCCAGTACCCAGTTGCACAGGGCGGGGTCGAGACCCAGGGTCTCGAGCTTGATGACGAGCTTGGAGGGCACTATGGTGTTAAATGCCGAGCTGTAGTCGATGAACAGCATTCTCACATAGGTATTCCTCTTGGCCAGATGGGTTAGGGCAGTGTGCAATGTGGTTGAGATTGCATCGTCTGTGGACCTATTTGGGCGGTAAGCAAATTGGAGTGGGTCTAGGGTGTCAGGTAGGGTGGAGGTGATATGGTCCTTGACTAGTCTCTCAAAGCACTTCATGATGACGGAAGTGAGTGCTAAGGGGCGGTAGTCGTTTAGCTCAGTTACCTTAGCTTTCTTGGGAACAGGAACAATGGGGGGGTTGACACGTTTAAATGTTTTCCTCACGTCGGCTGCAGTGAAGGAGAGTCCGCATGTTTTAGTTGCAGGCCGTGTCAGTGGCACTGTATTGTCCTCAAAGCGGGCAAAAAAGTTATTTAGTCTGCCTGGGAGCAAGACATCCTGGTCCGTGACGGGGCTGGTTTTCTTTTTGTAATCCGTGATTGACTGTAGACCCAGCCACATACCTCTTGTGTCTGAGCGTTGAATTGAGATTCTACTTTGTCTCTATACTGACGCTTAGCTTGTTTGATTGCCTTGCGGAGGGAATAGTTACACTGTTTGTATTCGGTCATGTTTCCAGTCACCTTGCCCTGATTAAAAGCAGTGGTTCACGCTTTCAGTTTCATGCGAATGCTGCCATCAATCCATGGTTTCTGGTTAGGGAATGTTTTAATCGTTGCTATGGGAACAACATATTCAACGCACGTTCTAATGAACTCACACACCGAATCAGCGTATTCGTCAATGTTGTTGTCTGACGCAATACGGAACATATCCCAGTCCACGTGATGGAAGCAGTCTTGGAGTGTGGAATCAGAATGGTCGGACCAGCGTTGAACAGACCTCAGCGTGGGAGCTTCTTGTTTTAGTTTCTGTCTGTAGGCAGGGATCAACAAAATGGAGTCATGGTCAGCTTTTCCGAAAGGAGAGCGGAGCAGGGCCTTATATGCGTCGCGGAAGTTGGAATAGCAATGATCCAAGGTTTTTCCAGCCCTGGTTGCGCAATCGATATGCTGATAAAATTTAGGGAGTCTTGTTTTCAGATTAGCCTTGTTAAAATCCCCAGCTACAATGAATGCAGCCTCCGGATATAAGGATTCCAGTTTGCAAAGAGTCAAATAAAGTTAGTTCAGAGCCATCGATGTGTCTGCTTGGGGGGGAATATATACGGCTGTGATTATAATCGAAGAGAATTCCCTTGGTAGATAATGCGGTCGACATTTGTTTGTGAGGAATTCTAAATCAGGTGAACAGAAGGACTTGAGTTCCTGTATGTTGTTGGGGCCACACCACGTCACGTTAACCATAAAGCATACGCCCCCGCCCCTCTTCTTACCAGAAAGATGTTTGTTTCTGTCGGCGCGATGCGTGGAGAAACCAGCTGGCTGCACCGACTCCGATAGCGTCTCTCCAGTGAGCCATGTTTCCGTGAAGCAAAGAACGTTACAGTCTCTGATGTCCCTCTGGAATGCTACCCTTGCTCGGATTTCATCAACCTTGTTGTCAAGAGACTGGACATTGGCGAGGAGAATGCTAGGGAGTGGTGCACGGTGTGCCCGTCTCCGGAGTCTGACCAGAAGACCGCTTCGTTTTCCCCTTTTACGAAGTAGTTTTTTGGGGTCGCCGGCTGGGATCCATTCCGTTGTCCTGGGTGAAAGGCAGAACACAGGATCCGCTTCGCGAAAGTCATATTCTTGGTCGTACTGATGGTGAGTTGACGCTGCTCTTATGTTCAGTAGTTCTTCTCGACTGTATGTAATGAAATCTAAGATGACCTGGGGTACCAATGTAAGAAATAACACGTAAAAAAACAAAAAACTGCATAGTTTCCTAGGAACGCGAAGCGAGGCGGCCATCTCTGCCGGCGCCGGAAGTAGAGAGAGAGACACCTCCAGGCTGTGTAAAGGCTATTTTACCAAGAAGGAGAGTGATGGAGTGCTGCATCAGATGACCTGGCCTCCACAATCCCCCGACCTCAACCAAATTGAGATGGTGTGGGATGAGTCGGACCGCAGAGTGAAGGAAAAGCAGCCAACAAGTGCTCAGCATATGTGAGAACTCCTTCAAGACTATTGGAAAATCAATCCGGGTGAAGCCGGTTGAGAGAATACCAAGAGTGTTCAAAGCTGTCATCAAGGCAAAATATAAAATATATTTAGATTTATGTTGGTTATTTAATTAGTCCATATGTGTTATTTCACAGTATTTGTCACACCCTGATCTGTTTCACCTGTCTTTGTGATTGTCTCTACCCCCCTCCAGGTGTCGCCCATCTTCCCCATGATCCCCTGTGTATTTATACCTGTGTTCTCTGTTTGTCTGTTGCCAGTTTGTCTTGTTTGTCAAGTCAACCAGCGTTTTTTTGTCTCAGCGCCTTTTCCTTAGTCTCTCTTTTTCTCGCCCTCCTGGTTTTGACCCTTGCCTGTCCTGTCTCTGAGCCAGCCTGCCTGACCACTCTACTTGCTCCTGAGCCTGCCTGCCATCCTGTACCCTTTCCCCACCTCTGAATTACCTCCATCTGCCTGACCCGACCCTGAGCCTGTCTTGCCGTCCTGTACCTTTCCCCCACTACTCTGGTTATCGACCGCTGCCTGCCTTGACCTGTCATTTCCCTGCCTGTTGCTGTAATAAACATTGTTACTTCGACAGTCTGCATTTCCGGTCACAACTAGCAGACTTGTTTATGTGTTGCTGTGCGTTACTTTGCTACCAACTTTACGGTTTTTACTTTTTAATTACCGTTTATATTTTTGTTTTTTCCCTTACTCAACTTTTTTTTCATTCAACTTTCATTCAACTTTTTCACTCCGGACGCTTTATCTGGACGTGGTTCATCAGGACCTCCAACAGCCGAAGCTAAGTAGTAACATTAACATGATGCCTTCTAATTGCAGTCGCTGTACTCATAATCTACAGGAGAACGATCGCCTTACGAAGATAGCTGTGGAAGATAGCTGTGTTGCAAGCCCAGCTTCACACGCAATCGTTAGGCAATGGTAATTTCAGTGTAGGAAAGGATGAAACAGCGTCTGTGCCACCAGTAAGTACAGATAGTAACGTTAGTATAAATCCCCTATAAAATCCCCTCGCACGGTCCCCGCAGCCGGACAACTTTCTCATGGTTTCTGTAGGGAAATGCTGTAGGAATGCTCAACCGGTGTCGCTCATTCAGCCGACAGAATCTTTCAACCGGTTTTCCCCATTAAGCGGGGAGCCGGTGTCTGAGGCTGAGCCTTTTCTTGTCTCTACTCCTCCCGTTACGGGGTCTGAGACGCCTAAGCTTCCCACCATTAGCTCTGACAAATTGAAAACCCTAGTCATTGGCGACTCCATTACCCGCAGTATTAGACTTAAAACGAATCATCCAGCGATCACACACTGTTTACCAGGGGGCAGGGCTACCGACGTTAAGGCTAATCTGAAGATGGTGCTGGCTAAAGCTAAAACTAGCGAGTATAGAGAGTATAGAGATATTGTTATCCACGTCGGCACCAACGATGTTAGGATGAAACAGTCAGAGGTCACCAAGTGCAACATAGCTTCAGCGTGTAAATCAACTAGAAAGATGTGTCGGCATCGAGTAATTGTCTCTGGCCCCCTCCCAGTTGTGGGGGGGTGATGAGCTCCACAGCAGAGTCTCACAACTCAATCGCTGGTTGAAAACTGTTTTCTGCCCCTCCCAAAAGATAGAATTTGTAGATAATTGGCCCTCTTTCTGGGACTCACGCACAAACAGGACCAAGCCTGGCCTGCTGAGGAGTGATGGACTTCATCCTAGCTGGAGGGGTGCTCTCATCTTATCTACCAACATAGACGGGGCTCTAACTCCTCTAGCTCCACAATGAAATAGTGTGCAGGCCAGGCAGCAGGCTGTTAGCCAGCCTGCCAGCTTAGTGGAGTCTGCCACTAGCACAGTCAGAGTAGTCAGCTCAGCTATCCCCATTGAGACCGTGTCTGTGCCTCGACCTGGGTTGGGCAAAACTTAACATGGTGGTGTTTGCCTCAGCAATCTCACTAAGATAAAGACCTCCTCCATTCCTGTCATTATTGAAAGAGATCGTGATACCTCACATCTCAAAATAGGGCTACTTAATGTTAGATCCCTTACTTCAAAGGCAATTATAGTTAATGAATTAATCACTGATTATAATCTTGATGTGATTGGCCTGACTGAAACATGGCTTAAGCTGATGAATTTACTGTGTTTAATGAGGCCTCACCTCCTGGTTATACTAGTGACCATATCCCCCGTGCATCCCGCAAAGGCGGCTGTGTTGCTAACATTTACGAGAGCAAATTTCAATTTGCAAGGCGTTTTCATCTTTTGAGCTTCTAGTCATGAAATCTATGCAGCCTACTCAATCACTTTTTATAGCTACTGTTTACAGGCCTCCTGGGCCATATACAGCGTTCCACATTGAGTTCCCTGAATTCCTATCGGGCCTTGTAGTCATAGCAGATAATATTCAAATATTTTGTAACTTTTTAATATTCACATGGAAAAGTCCACAGACCCACTCCAAAAGGCTTTCGGAGCCATCATCGACTCTCTGGACCGACTCACTGTCACAGTCATACTCTGGACCTAGTTTGGTCCCATGGAATAAATGTTGTGGATTTGAATGTTTTTCCTCATAATCCTGGACTATCGGACCACCATTTTATTACATTTGCAATTGCAACAAATAACCTGCTCAGACCCCAACCAAGGAGCATCAAAAGTCACAGACAACACAAAGATTCCTTGATGCCCTTCCAGACTCCCTCTGCCTACCCAAGGACGTCAGAGGACAAAAATCAGTTAACCACCTAACTGAGGAACTCAATTTAACCTTGCGCAATACCCTAGATGCAGTTGCACCCCTAAAAACTAAAAACATTTCTCATAAGAAACTAGCTCCCTGGTATACAGAAAATACCCGAGCTCTGAAGCAAGCTTCCAGAAAATTGGAAAGGAAATTGCGCCACACCAAACTGGAAGTCTTCCGACTAGCTTGGAAAGACAGTACCGTGCAATATCGAAGAGCCCTTACTGCTGCTCGATCATCCTATTTTTCCAACTTAATTGAGGAAAATAAGAACAATCCACAATTTATTTTTGATACTGTCGCAACGCTAACTAAAAAGCAGCATTCCCCAAGTGAGGATGGCTTTCACTTTAGCAGTAATAAATTCATGAACTTCTTTGAGGAAAAGATCATGATAATTAGAAAGCAAATTACGGACTCCTTTTTAAATCTGCTTATTCCTTCAAAGATCAGTTGTTCTGAGTCTGCACAACTCTGCCAGGACCTAGGATCAAGAGAGACACTCACATGTTTTAGTACTATATCTCTTGACACAATGATGAAAATAATCATGGCCTCTAAATCTTCAAGCTGCATACTGGACCCTATTCCAACTAAACTACTGAAAGAGCTGCTTCCTGTGCTTGGCCCTCCTATGTTGAACATAATAAACAGCTCTCTATCCACCGGATGTGTACCAAACTCACTAAAAGTGGCAGTAATAAATCCTCTCTTGAAAAAGCCAAACCTTGACCCAGAAAATATAAAAAACTATTGGCCTATTTCGAATCTTCCATTCCTCTCAAAATGTTTAGAAAAGGCTGTTGCGCAAAACTCACTGCCTTCCTGAAGACAAACAATGTATACGAAATGCTTGAGTCTGGTTGTAGACCCCATCATAGCACTGAGACTGCACTTGTGAAGGTGGTAAATTACCATTTAATGGCAGCAGACCGAGGCTCTGCATCTGTCCTCGTGCTCATAGACCTTAGTGCTGCTTTTGATACCATCGATCACCACATTCTTTTGGAGAGATTGGAAACCCAAATTGGTCTACACGGACAAGTTCTGACCTGGTTTAGATCTTGTCTGTCAGAAAGATATCAGTTTGTCTCTGTGAATGGCTTGTCCTCTGACAAATCAACTGTACATTTTGGTGTTTCTCAAGGTTCCGTTTTAGGACCACTATTGTTTTCACTATATATTTTACCTCTTGGGGATGTCATTCAAAAACATAATGTTAACTTTCACTGCTATGCGGATGACACACAGCTGTACATTTCAATGAAACATGGTGAAGCCCCAAAATTGCCCTCGCTGGAAGCCTGTGTTTCAGACATAAGGAAGTGGTTGGCTGCAAACTTTCTACTTTTAAACTCAGACAAAACAGAGATGCTTGTTCTAGGTCCCAAGAAACAAAGAGATCTTCTGTTGAATCTGACAAATAATCTTAATGTTTGTACAGTCGCCTCAAATAAAATGTGAAGGACCTCGGCGTTACTCTGGACCCTGATCTCTCTTTTGACGAACATATCAAGACTGTTTCAAGGACAGCTTTTTTCCATCTAAGTAACATTGCAAAAATCAGAAACTTTCTGCCCAAAAATGATGCAGAAAAATTCATCCATGCTTTTGTCACTTCTAGGTTAGACTACTGCAATGCTCTATTTTCCGGCTACCCGGATAAAGCACTAAATAAACTTCAGTTAGTGCTAAATACGGCTGCTAGAATCCTGACTAGAACCAAAATATTTGATCATATTACTCCAGTGCTAGCCTCTCTACACTGGCTTCCTGTCAAAGCAAGGGCTGATTTCAAGGTTTTACTGCTAACCTACAAAGCATTACATGGGCTTGCTCCTACCTATCTCTCTGATTTGGTCCTGCCGTACATACCTACACGTACGCTACGGTCACAAGACGCAGGCCTCCTAATTGTCCCTAGAATTTCTAAGCAAACAGCTGGAGGCAGGGCTTTCTCCTATAGAGCTCCATTATTATGGAACGGTCTGCCTACCCATGTCAGAGACGCAAACTCGGTCTCAACCTTTAAGTCTTTACTGAAGACTCATCTCTTCAGTGGGTCATATGATTGAGTGTAGTCTGGCCCAGGAGTGGGAAGGTGAACGGAAAGGCTCTGGAGCAACGAACCGCCCTTGCTGTCTCTGCCTGGCCGGTTCCCCTCTTTCCACTGGGATTCTCTGCCTCTAACCCAATTACAGGGGCGGAGTCACTGGCTTACTGGTGCTCTTTCATGCCCTCCCTAGGAGGGGTGCGTCACTTGAGTGGGTTGAGTCACTGATGTGATCTTCCTGTCTGGGTTGGCGCCCCCCCTTGGGTTGTGCCGTGCATCATTGTGGGCTATACTCGGCCTTATCTCAGGATGGTAAGTTGGTGGTTGAAGATATCCCTCTAGTGGTGTGGGGGCTGTGCTTTGGCAAAGTAGGTGGGGTTATATCCTTCCTGTTTGGCCCTGTCCGAGAGAATCATTGGATGGGGCCACCGTGTCTCCTGACCCCTCCTGTCTCAGCCTCCAAAATGTATGCTGCAGTAGTTTATGAGTACTTCTCCTGTCTTATCTGGTGTCCTGTGTAAATTTAAGTATGATCTCTCTAATTCTCTCTTTCTTTCTCTCTCTCGGAGGACCTGAGCCTTTAGGACCATGCCTCAGGACTACCTGGCATGATGACTCCTTGCTGTCCCCAGTCCACCTGCCGTGCTGCTGCTCCAGTTTCAACTGTTCTGCCTGTGATTATTATTATTTGACCATGCTGGTCATTTCTGAACATTTGAACATCTTGGCCATGTTCTGTTATAATCTCCACCCGGCACAGCCAGAAGATAGCCTGGTTCCTCTTTAGGTTTCTTCCTAGGTTTTGGCCTTTCTAGGGAGTTTTTCCTAGCCACCGTGCTTCTACACCTGCATTGCTTGCTGTTTGGGGTTTTAGGCTGGGTTTCTGTACAGCATTTTGAGATATCAGCTGATGTACGAAGGGCTATATATATACATTTGATTTGATTTGATGTAGTGTTTGTGTTGGGGTGTCAGTGTTTGTGCATAGTCAGTGCAAAAAAGGGTCAATGCAGGTAGTCCGGGTAGCCATTTGATTTAGCAGCCTTGTTTAGCAGTTATGGGTTTGGGGTAGAAGCTGTTCAGGGTCCTGTTGGTTCCAGACTGGTGGTCTGGTACCGCTTGCCATGCTGTAGAAGAGAGAACAGTTTATGGCTTGGGTGGCTGGAGTCTTTGAAAAAATGTTGGGCCTTGCTCTGACACCACTTCCTATAGAGGTCCTGGATGACAGGGAGCTCGGTCCCAGTGATGTCCACATCAAGTTCAGCTGAAGTTCATGCAGGCAATGCAAATAAATTATAATAAATTCAATATTGTATCTTGATTGTGTAGGGAAGGGAGGGGGTGGGATGGTAGGGAAGACAAAAATATATAAGCAAAATTGAAATTAGGCTTACACTGAAAATAAAAAATGACCAAGCTGCTGGGTCAATCCCCCAACCCAATGTGCTGTGTTTACGTCACCACCCAACACACTGGGTTGTTTTAACCCAACAATATAGTGTAATTTACCCAGCAGCTGGATCAAGTGTTCAACTCAAGGTGCTGGGTTAGAAGCACAACCCAACCCAACTGGGTTGAATTAAGCCAATGCTGTGTTTGGCCAGTGCCATAAAACTAATTTGCATGGGAAAATATGAGCTTTCCGCAAATTTGCGACAAAATGGCCAAAGGTTTGCCACAACTGTTTGCCAGTTGGTAAGGGATGGCCTGCATCTGATGGTCAGTCTGAGGGGAGGGAGCAGCGGTGAGGCTGCCTCTCACCTGACTCATCGTCCCTCCTCTCTCCGTCCCTCCACTGAGAAAAGGGGACACAGTATGACAGCTGATTGTGAAACTTAAGTCGCAATGCATTATTTCTGCCTCATGCACCAATTCATGTTGCAATATTCCTCTATATTAAAAAAGACACAAGTCGCAAATAATAACATTGCAAGCTTATCGAAACACTTTGTTATACTCATAAATTACAGCTGCAGTGCTGGTTGTAGCGTGAGTGGAAGTAGGAAAAACACACATTTTATGGCTTAGAAAACTGTTGAACAAAGTGTTGACAGTGCTGAATAACAACTTAAACATGAGCTTACTCATAAAAACAGCATGAGGAAACTGTGCAGATAGTTATCTGAGCTATCTGATTGGCCAGCGGTAGGCCTATTGTTGCACTTGATTTGCTCTCTATGGCCTGCCGGGTAGGCTGAGTTTGTCGTGGAAATATTGGTCCAAATATTTCTCAGATACCGGAACTCGTGATTTCAAATAGACTTTATTACAAAAGTAACAGGAGCCGAGCAATTCCATGGAACAACTGACCTCTCTAGTCTCAGCACTCTGCTTTTATACAGTTGTACCCTTACATAACACACATGGTCACTCCTCTTTTTGTAAATTATTAACACCCCTTGGCTTTTCGCCACTATTATCTTCCTGTCTCGCATCTGGCTTGTCCACACCCACTTCTGACTGATTCATGCTCGTTTTAGATTATATTGGTGGTGTCACCATAGTGCTAATACAAAATATAATACATGTATTACATATATATGTTCCCAACATACGTGTTTGTCTAATATTATTTGATTAGTACATCTTCTTATTACAGATACATGGCTTGTGGTGCCTGTATTACTTAACTAAGGTACACATTTCTGCTTACGTTCTGTTTGTACATGTCTAGTGATTAACTCCATGTTGATCCAGCCTTGTACACTCCCATGGATTCTGGTTACATTTGGTATTTACATGTCTAATGGTTAACTCTATGTTCATCCAGCTCTGTACATTCACCTGGGCTCAGCCTTTATTCTGCTTACACATGTCTACTAATTAATCCTATGTTGATTCTGCTCACTACTTCTGGGAGAACAGTCTAGGTACTGGAAAATCGCCATATTACTGGACATAATCCAAGTTCTACCTTCCGAAACATGAAATAGTTACAAATGGGAACACTTTCCCTTCCCGGCACTAGGGCTGCTGAATCAAGTGCACCTAACGGCAACAGCGTGAAACGAATAAAACTAATAGGAATGCAAGGCTTTATCATTGGGTTTTTTACAGAAATGTTTGGAGATCGACTAGGAATGCCTTAGGGTATATGCTATAGAGCAGTGGCACCAACCGTTTCTGAGTCAAGATCACTTTCTGAGTCAAAATGCAAGCAGAGATCTACTGCTCAGATTTTCTTTAAACATGACTTGGTGGCCTCCCGAGTGGCACAGTGGTGGTCTAAGGCACTGCATCACAGTTGCTAGCTGTGCCACTAGAGATCCTGGTTTGAAAACAGGAGACCCATGCGACCGGGAGACCCATGGGGCGGCGCAGAATTGGCCCAGCATTGTCTGGGTTAGGGAGGGTTTGTCCGGCAGGGATGTCCTTCTACCATTGCTCTCTTGCAACTCCTGTGGCGGGCTGGGCGCATACACACTGATACGGTTGCCATGTGTACAGTGTGTCCTCCAACACATTGGTGTGGCTGGCTTCTGGGTTAAGTGGGCATTGTGTCAAGAAGCACTCTGGTTTGGTTGGGTTGTGTTTCGGGGGACGCATGGCTCTTGACCTTCGCCTCTCCCGAGTCTGTATGGGATTTGCAGCAATGAGACAAGACTGTACCTCCAATTGGATACCACGAAATTGGTGTAAAAGCAAAAATATAACAAATTAAATATTAAATATACACATGACTTAAGCCTATGCAACATTAACCAAATAAAAACAGTTATGTAGCAATGAGGTTTGTGCAGTAGGCTAAAGGCCCACTGCATTTTCACTGCATATTGGCTATGCTAGAATTGCCCTGACAATGTTGTTCTTCTCAGACAATTTTTTTATTATATTTTAAATTACATTGGTAATAGATCATTTGTTGTATTACTTGTGAGAAACAGCTAAGTGAGCATCTGATGGTCAGTCTGAGGGGAGGGAGGCTTTATTGTTTTTTTTTTTACAGACATTTTTGGTGATTAACTAGGAATGGCTTGGAGATCAACCAGTCAATCACGATAGACCGGTTGGTGACCACTGCCCTAGGGTCTATGCTATAGAACAGTGGTCACCAACATTTTCTGGGTCAAGATTACTTTCTGAGTCAAAACGCATGCCGAGATCTACTGCTCAGATTTTTCTAAACGTTACTTAAAAATCGTAAGCCTATGCAACATTAACCAATTAAAACGGCATATTGTCTATGCTTGAACTGCCCTGGCAATATTGTTCTTCTCAGACCATTTAGAAATGATATACCATTTAAATTATACGATCGTACTGGTAATAGATCATTTGTTGTATTACTTGTGAGGCACAGCTACTGTAAATGAGCATTATAATTTCATTGGAGATTGACCAGTGATCGACCAGTTGGTGACCACAAGTAATTGGAAATGTAATAAATATCATGGCCAGAACCTTTTTTGTTGTTGCTGGTACAAGGGAACTTTTTTATCCTAGAGTTGTGTGAATTGTGTGTGTGTGTGTGAGAGAAACGATGGGCTCTGACGAAATGGAGATGAATAGGGGTACAAACAAAATTATGATGTTTCCTACACCTAGCCCTCCAATAGACCCAGGGGAGCTTCCTCTATATTGCTATACCTGTCTGACTCCTTCAGATCTGCAAACACATAAAAGTGGAAGGTGCTAGTTGGGGGAAGGGTCAGAGGAGGATGGTGAGGGGAAGACAGCTCCTAATAATGGCTGGAACTGAGTGAATGGAATGGAAACCATGTGTTTGATAATACCATTCAATTGATTCTGTTCCAGCCATTATTATGAGCCTGTCCTCCGATTTAAAGTGCCACCAGCCACCATGCTGGGAAGGGACTATGGGTTGTTTTGGCCAAGGACGAGGAAAATGAGATTTGGAGAAGATGAAAGCTGGAGAAGATGAGAATGGAAGGAGATGAGAGAAAATGAGACAATGGGATCATCATAAGATGTGAGTTGGTAATCTGACCAGAGAGATTTTGGCCCAGGTGGTGCAGCAGGTAGAGACCATCATCTCTGCCACTTAGGGCGTGTCCTGCCTCCAGACATGCCCATGACCTCTGCCTTGCCTCTGATTGGTGTAACACCAACAATGTGACTCTGCCTCTCGACCTCTCCTGTGATATAAACAAACAATGATAAGAGACAAAATACTCTCAGATAGGAAGGCAGATAGAGTAAATTGATGCACAGTAAAAGTGTTGGGGTCAATTCCATTTAAATGTTGTCAATTCAGAAACCAAATAGATATTCATTCCTGAACTGAAAAATCATCCGTTTGTTAAACGGATTCAGATGTATCTCCTTAACAGGTGCAATTAAAAATGCATTCATATTTTTTTTTTTATAAATATCAATAAATTACTGAGTAGAGAGAGTGGATGAATGGATGTATAGATGAATTCAGACACACACACAGAACATTGTCATAACACGTTTTTTCGACCTGATGAACTGTGAACAAGTTGGACATTGCGGATCAGTTCTCATTCCACAACAAGCTTGTTTATTGACAGGCAGCCTGAGATAAACCCTTTAACACTACAATGTTTGAATATTTTCAAACATCAAAATGAAAGCCAGGTCATTAGATCACATGTTGAAGATTTCCCCCCAAAAACTTTTTGTGCCCCATTTTTTTCTAGGCTAAACCCCAAAACCTACAAACAATTATGATATGATGATGACAATGATGATGACGATGATATTGATGATCATCATCATTATGACCTCTTATTATTATTGCTGTTATACAGTAACTTCAGTAACTTGATCTATTTTGCATGTATACAACATTTGGCGAGCTCTCAATGGTGCACCACTGTAACTGTATTCACGATAAATCTAAGTGTGCTTGTGTAAAGTATTGCGGGGACATTTAGCTGATTTTGTGATACATGCATACTGAATTACGTTGACAAAATAGGCCCCCAAGCCTTCCTCTGCGAATAGGCTAGTAGTCCAGATAAAATTAAAACTATAATAAATGAATTACCGAATCAAACATGTGTGTAGCCTAAATTACTCAAGTAAAAAAATAATTTGAAAGGCATGGTCTGAGTATGTTCCGGAAATATTCAAATTGGGTCAAATGTGTCTCGGCAATAATCCTGCGAATTCAATTAAACTACAATATAACTGAGCGCGTCGTGAAGTTATGGCAGAGACAACGAATGAAACCGTAGCAAATGCCACCCATTAAATGTATATTAGGCCTAGGCACTATTGAGCAAATCTCACACCATCATATCCTAGCTAGGGTGACAGAATCGTCCAAATCCAGTTTAATTGTAGGCAATGGGTGTTGCTATGCAATAAAACATGCTTACCCCAGTCTTAATCACTGTGTCAGACCCCGTTGACGAAACGTCGTGCAAGTTCAAGTCCCACCAGTACTTTCGCTTGCACTTGTTCCTTAAATCGAAAAACATATCGTGGAAGAAAATAAAACAACAAACAGTTCAACCAACAAGTCTAAAACGTAACAGAAAAACTTAAAGCTCAACAACTGCTAGTAAGAATAGAGGCTATCACTTCGCCCCCGCACCTCATACCGTAACGAACTTAAAGAGCGCAACTACATTTGACAATACATTTAACAGGTTTATTTTTATATTATCAAATTGATTAATATAGCTACCTTAGAAAAACGTATATAATACTATATAAAACATATCACTATTTATCATTATTCATTAAAAACTAAACATAAACTTCAAAGGGTAGTCACAAAGTATTACGGTATTTAAGCCCGCAAGTTAACCTGTACACCGCTCATTCTTACACTTGACAGTACTCACTTTCACAACATAGACAATATTTTTTTCGACCCTTGTATGTCCCACTCGTTGTTATTATATTTCAGTGGTTCTACTTTTTAGCCTATGACTTGGGTGTATTAATTAGCCTTAACATACTTAGCTGTCGCAGGTGTGAATGGGGCTCAAAGGGTAAAGGCACTGTCTTGAGGGAGGTTATCTTTGCCACGCGCAGGATCTTCGGATAGTGAGTTACACCACCAACTATCAAAGTGCAGAAACCTGTCGCAGTGATAGCGAGCAGTAGGCTATTTCTTCTTATTTCTAAAAGCGAGTTATTCAGGGGGGCTGCTGCATCGATTTTACAGTTACAAAGATAACCAACTGAAACGGGGCTTACGCCAACGGTGTATGGAACTGCTGTAGGTAATGAAATGACATACTTTCTCACTTTTTCCCCACTGCTCCTGAGCGTCCTGTTGCTACTGCTCAGTGGCATCATCACACCTGCATACACAGATGATGTAAGTATGAAAATACCACGCTGAATTAGGCTATAAGGGCTCAGTTTAGAGTAAAGTCTGCAGCATATCGTGCATGCATGTGTTATAACTGATTTGTATGGGAAATATTGTTCAACCATTGTTTATTGCGTACATGAATCTGAGTTGCTGATATAGCTGAGTTGACGTGTTATTCAAGCCGAAATGACTTCAAATGATGTGTCACCTGAATAGCCACCAATAGACGTATTATTGTTAGCCTAACTCATACAGGTAGTCTAGGTTTACTTTAGTGTAGCAGGAGCGTTATGTTGAGCTAAGATGGGTATAAAATGCATTGATGTCAGAGTTCAATTATGTTGATGTCATTTATTGCCTCTACAGGTCTAGGGCTCATGACGGGTGTATTGCAAAGCTTTAGGTTACTGGTAAAGATTGCATTTAGTTGTAGAGTGATGGCAATTTTAATATGGTAGAATGGAAATGGTTAAAAAGATTCAGCCAGCTCCAACAGAGGCGCTATTGCGTGCGTGCGCACACACACGTACACACATACACACACAGATAGCTCATTAAGCTGTTGGTTAATAAATTAATTTTTCATAATCTTCATCATCATTATCCCATCTATAAGCACAGTCTGGAATCTGGGAATGGTAATTTAAATTATTGATATTCTCATGAGCAGCGCACACCTGTATTACTCTACACTTCCTACAAAAAGAATGCTCAATATGGGGCATTGAACAGTCTGCCTTGTGCAGACTGCCAGGTGGAAACAGAATCTATGGAACATATTTTCTGGTACTGTCCATCAGTTGCTTGCTTTTGGAGTCAGGTCCAGGAATGGTTGTTCAGGATTCAAACTGTATTGTTAGGGGATCTGAAAAAACACGATCAGTCAATGGGAAATGTCATTATACTCTTGGGTAAAGTATTTATTTTTAGGGCAATATCAGTAAAATCTTTACAAATAGGGATTTTTAGGACCCTCGTAAGACATCACAGTAAAATGTTGGGATGTATTGCAAAAGGAAATGACAAATTGGCATTACACTGGGAAAGATGGGTTAATCTGTGGACATTGGAGGGTTGGAGTTAAGAATGAATGGTGGATTGGCTGCTGTGGGTGAAAATCCAGAAAATGAAGGAAGAAGAAATTAGTAATATATGTATAAATATACAGTGCATTCGGAAAGTATTCAGATTGCTTTTTCACATTTTGTTACGTTACAGTCTTATTCTAAAATAGATTACATAGTTTTTTTCCCTCCTCATCAATCTACACACAATACCTCATGATGACAAAGCGTTAACAGGTTTTTAGACATTTTTGCACATTTACATAAATATTCAGACCCTTTATTCATTACTTTTTTAAAGCACCTTTGGAAGCGATTAGAGCCTTGAGTCTTCTTGGGTATGACGCTACAAGCTTGGCACACCTGTATTTGGGGAGTTTCTCCCAATCTTCTCTGCAGATCCTCTCAAGCTGTGTCAGGTTGGATGGGGAGCGTCGCTGCGCAGCTATTTTCTGGTCTCTCCAGAGATATTCGTCAGGTTCAAGTCGGGCTCTGGCTGGGCCACTCAAGGAGATTCAGAGACTTGTCCCGAAGACACTCTTGATTTGTCTTGGCTGTGTGCTTAGGGTCGTTGTCCTGTTGGAAGGTGAACGTTCACCCAAGAATGAGGTCCTGAGCACTCTGGAGCAGGTTTTCATCAAGGATCTTTCTGTATTTTGCTCCATTCATATTTCCCTCGATCCTGACTAGTCTTCCAGTCTCTGCCACTGAAAAACATTCCCACAGCCTGATGCTGCCACCACCATGCTTCACCGTAGGGATGGTGCCAGTCTTCCTCCAGACATGACACTTGGCATTCAGGCCAAAGAGTTCAATCTTGGTTTCATCAGACCAGATAATCTGGTTTCTCACGGTCAGAGTCCATTAGGTGCCTTTTGGCAAACTCCAAGCTGGCTGTCATGCCTATTACTGAGGAGTGGCTTCCATTTGGCCCTCTACCTTAAAGGTGTGATTGGTGGAGTGCTGCAGAGATTGTTGTCCTTCTGGAAGGTTCTCCCATCTCCACAGAGGAACTCTGGAGCACTGTCAGAGTGACCATTGGGTTTTTGGTCACCTCCCTGACCAAGACCCTTCTCCCTTCTCCGATTGCTCAGTTTGGCCGGGCGGCCAGCTATAGGGAGAGTCTTGGTGGTTCCAAACTTCTTCCATTTAAAGATGATGGAGGCCACTGTGTTCTTGGGGACCTTCAATCCTGGGAAATCTTTTGGTACCCTTCCCCAGATCTGTGCCTCGACACAATCTTGTGTCGGAGCTCTATGGATAATTCCTTTGACCACATGGCTTGGTTTTTGCTCTGACATGCACTGTCAACTGTGAGACCTTATGCAGACAGGTGTGTGCCTTTCCAAATCATGTCCAATCAATTGAATTTACCACAGGTGGATTCCAATCAAGTTGTAGAAACATCTCAAAGATGATCAATGGAAGCAGGATGTACCTGACCTCAATTTCGAGTCTCATAGCCAAGGGTCTGAATACTTATGTAATAAGATATTTCTTAAATTTGCAAAAAAATCTAAAAACATGTTTTTACTTTGTCATTATGGGGTATTGTGTGTAGATTCATGAGGAAAATAATTAGAATAAGGCTTTAACATAATAACATTTGGAAAAAGTGAAAGGGTCTGAATTCTTCCCGAATGCACTGTATCTGCAATTTTGAAGCTGATCTTCCCTCCCTGAAAAATGAATAAACATTCCAATAAAGACCCAATTTTGTTTTCAGCTAATTTTATCATGGCAAAATACTGTTAATGTTGTTAAATACCCTATATTATTTAATAACTATTAGTAGAGGGACAAACCATAACGGTTATAAGAATGTTTGGTGAAAATGTTCCAATAACATTTGTTTTGCACATTTAATGTGTTTTTGTCCCAAAATATACAAATAAAAACTGAAATGTGGGCCTGATACATTCTTCTTTGCAGAGGCAACCATGCAACAGATTCTTAGTTTGATCCTATCAGTAGTTTTTGTGAGCCCAAGAATGCTTTGAACGTTTCATTTTATGCTGAGAAGACCAAGCATAAATGCCTTTTGATTGTCAATGGTTCCATTCTTCCAGACATTATGACTCATCTATAGCTGAAATTAGTAGGTGGCTCAGTAGGATGGCGATTGCAATACCAAGTCCCACGGGTTTGGCCGGGGTAGGCCGTCATTGTAAATAAGAATTTGTTTTTAACTTGCCTAGTTAAATAAAGGTTAAATATATATTTTTAAATGGGTTTAATTCCTGTTGGGGCGACCGGTATGAAGGATGTATGCATGCATATGTGACAATTTCAACATATTGGCTTTGTTTTTGTACATTTAAAACGGTCTTTTGCTGGAGAACTGTACTGGGCATCTCTAACTTATTATGGATGTTGGTACTAATGTTTGAATAGTTTTTATTGTTGATCAAGTCCATTGGTTTGGGAAATTGCTTCAGGCAAGGCTTGGTGGAAGGTTAAGGGATGGTTTCCCGGACACAGATTAAATGTAGTCCTGGATTTAAGACAAGCTCAACGGAGAAGGCATATTTGTGACTGGCCTGGAGCGAATGTTATGGATGTTATGGAGGCAGCAGGTATAAAGTAGAATGCTCAAATTAGAGTATGTGTTAATGTTGTCCTCAGTGTGTGTGTGTGTACATGTGTGCGTGTGTATGGTGAGAAGAGGGCCAGGCTGGTGTAAGGGTGGCTTGTGTTCACAGTGTAAGAGTGTGGTAAGTTTGCAGTGAGAACAATTCCCCTTGTCGTGTGTATTTGTTTTACAGCGGCTGTTATCTGCAGTAGACATCTGATGGGGCACAGGCTCAGTCTTGTCACTGTGAATCTCAGATCACTCTGCATTTAGACAGTCAGTGTGCTGCGTGCTCCACAGCCTCACCTCTTGGGCATCATAGATTCCACATCACCTGTACTAGTCATGACTACACAGGTTCAGTATTGAGACTCTGGACTAGGAACTCATTACTGCCCCAGATACAATGTTCACCCCCTCTGTAGGACTAGTGCTCATCCACTGGGGAAGAGACCTATGAGCACCACTTACTTGTACTAAGATTAGCTGCAGTCTTTAAAACTACTGTAGTTTATACACTGAACAAAAATATAAACACAACATATAAAGTGTTGGTCTCACGTTTCATGAGCTGAAATATAAGATCCCAGAAAAGTTCCATATGCACAAAAATAATATTTCTCTAAAATTTTGTGCAGAAATGTGTTTACATCCCTGTTAGTGAGCATTTCTCTTTTGCTAAAATAATCCATGCATCTGATGGGTGTGGCATATCAAGAAGCTGACTAAACAGCATGATCATTACACAGGTGCGCCTTGTGCTGGGGACAACGCATGTGAAGTTTTGTCACACAACACAAAGCCACACATGTTTTGAGTAAGCGTGCAATTGGCATGCTGACAGTAGTAATGTCCACCAGAGCTGTTGCCAGAGAAATTAATGTTCATTTCTCTACCATAAGCCGCCGCCAACGTCATTATAGAGAATTTGGTAGTTTGACCAACTGGCCTCACAACCGCAGGCCATGAGTATGGCGTTGTGTGGGTGAGTGGTTTGCTGATGTCAACGTTGTGAACAGAGTACCCCATGGTGGTGGTGGGGTTCTGGTATGGTTAGGTAGAAGCTACGGACAACAAACAAAATGGCATTTTATCGATGGCAATTTGAATGCACAGAGACACAGTGACTAGATCCTGAGGCCCATTGTCGTGCCATTCATCCACTGCCATCACCTCATGTTTCAGCATAATAATGCACGGCCCCATGACGCAAGGATATATACACAATTCCTGGAAGCTGAAAATGATCCAGTTCTTCCATGGCCTCCATACTCACCAGACCACCCATTGAGCATGTGTGGGATGCTCAGGATCGACGTGTACCGCAGTGTGTTCCAGTTCCCATCAATATCCAGCAACTTAGCACAGCCAAATTCCACAGGCCACAATAAACAGCCTGATCAACTCTATGCAAAGGAGATGTGTCGCGCTGCATGAGACACATGGTGGTCATGCCAGATACTGACTGGTTTTCTGATCCACACCCCTAACTTTTTTTAAGGCACAGTATCTGTGACCAACAAATGCATATCTGTATCATGTGAAATCCATAGATTAGGGCCTAATGAATTTATTTCAATTGACTGATTTCCTTATATGAAATGTAACTCAGTAAAATCTTTCAAATTGTTGCATGTAGTAGCATTTATATATTTGTTCAGTATAATACAGAATAAGTTTGTATTGATCCATCTTTATATTTAAACCCCATTGTAATGGGAAACATAAATACAGCAAATATATGTGGTGCTTTATCTTTTCAACTCATTTTGTATTGTGGCATATAGCCTCTACAAAACAGACGGCCTAAGGCATAGACTTACCGCAACAGAAGACAACTTTTGAAGTTCCAAAACATCTATGACCCTTGTTTAAGACTGCTTTCAGTAGCAGAAATGCAGGAAATATAGAAAACTATTGGAATGTGAAAGAGGAAATAGCGTTCTGCAGAAAGTTGTTCAAAATAACTATCTGCCTCTGGGCAAAAAGGTAAGATGGACAGAGAGAGGCAGAGAGACAGAATATATATAATATTTTCCAGGTGTGTGGAGTCACACAGTCTGATGTCACAGTCTAGTGACTAAGTCAATTCATATGGCCTTAACTTCTATGCTATACACTATGGACAACATTTTTGATAACACTTTATATGAAGGGGGTATACAAAGTATTCATAACACCCTTATGTAACCAGTCATGACACCTTCAAGAACGCTGCAGTATCATTCACACAACATTCACAACACATTTATTCAACATCATTCATAACATGTCTTCAAAATAAATAAATACTTATTATAGTACAATAATTGTTTTATAAGACAAATCTTGAGTGAGCCAAATGGTGCCTGGTGATGTTGACTGGGTGGGCTCAAGTTCAGGTCTCCTGCGCACTACAACAGTGTGTTAGCCTGCGGAACTAAAAGCTAGGCATTCGTATGTGGCGCTAATACAAGTCTTCAGATCTCAGCTAATACCCTTAACATACAGATTTTATGGTATGTTGCAAGTTAAAAAAATCTCAGGCAGTGTTTTTTAGAGCCCAATTCATACAGTCCCATTAGCTTATCAATACATAATGAAAGGTGTGAAAAACGATAAACTACTGTTTGTGTTTCCCTGGCTAAATTGATGAACTGATTTGGGCCATCAGTTGATTGACAGATCTTGGCCTACTGTGAGAACGATAACATTTCTTGCGGGGAGATGCTCGCACGCGTTTTACAGTTAGGCTATGTATAACTTTGGGGTGGCAGGGTAGCCTAGTGGTTAGAGCATTGGACTAGTAACGGAAAGGTTGCAAGTTCAAATCCCCGAGCTGACAAGGTACAAAATCTGTTGTTCTGCCCCTGAGCAGGTAGTTAACCCACTGCTCCTAGGCCATCATTGAAAATAAGAATTTGTTCTTAACTGACTTGCCTAGTTAAATAAATAAATAAAATAATAGCTTGCAGAGGTGGATGCTGAAAATCTGTACTTAAGTAAAAGTAATGTTACTTAGTAGAGGTCGACCGATTATGATTTTTCAATTCCGATTATTGGAGGACCAAAAAAGCCGATACCGATTAATCGGCCTATTTTATTTATTTTATTTTATTTGTAATAATGACAATTACAACAATACTGAATTAACACTTATTTTAACTTAATATAATACATCAATAAAATCAATTTAGCCTCAAGTAGATAATAAAACATGTTCAATTTGTTTTAAATAATGCAAAAACAAAGTGTTGTAGAAGAACGTAAAATTGCAATATGTGCTATGAAAGCTAACGTTTCAGTTCCTTGCTCAGAACATGAGAACATATGAAAGCTGGTGGTTCCTTTGAACATGAGTCTTCAATATTCCCAGGTAAGAAGTTTTAGGTTGTAGTTATTATAGGACTATTTCCCTCTATACCATTTGTATTTCATTAACCTTTGACTATTGGATGTTCTTATAGGCACCTTACTATTGCCAGTGTAACAGTATAGCTTCCGTCCCTCTCCTCGCTCCTTCCTGTGCTCGAACCAGCAACACAACGACAGCAGCCACCACATCGAAGCAGCGTTACCCATGCAGAGCAAGGGAAACAACCACCCCAAGGCTCAGAGCGAGTGAAGTTTGAAACGCTATTAGCGCGCGCTAACTAGCCAGCCATTTCACTTCGGTTACACCAGTTTGAAGTCATAAACAGCGCAATGCTTGACGCACAACGAATAGCTGCTGGCAAAAGGCACGAAAGTTCTGTTTGAATGAATGTTTACGCGCCTGCTTCTGCCTACCACCGCTCAGTCAGATACTTAGATACTTGTATGCTTGTATGCTCAGTCAGGTTATATGCAACACAGGACACACTAGATAATATCTAGTAATATCATCAACCATGTGTAGTTAACTAGTGATTATGATTGATAGTTTTTTATAAGATAAGTTTAATGCTAGCTAGCAACTTACCTTGGCTTACTGCATTTGCGTAACAGGCAGTCTTCTTGTGGCGAGAGAGGCAGGTCGTTAATGTTGGTATAGTTAACTGTAAGGTTGCAAGATTGAATCCCCCGAGCTGACGAGGTGAAAATCTGCCTCTCTGCCCCTGAACGAGGCAGTTAACCCACCATTCCTAGGCTGTCATTGAAAATAAGAATGTGTTCTTAACTGACTTGCCTAGTTAAATAAAGATTAAATAAAGGTGTAAAAAAAAAAAAAAAGGATTTCCCAAAATTACCAATTTCGGATTGTTATGAAAACTTGAAATCGTCCCTAATTAATCGGCCATTCCGATTAATCGGTCGACATCTATTACTTAGATTGTAATTTACTCAAGTAAAATGTTATTTCTTAGGAAACTACTTAAGAGTAAAAAAGTATCCGGACAGAAAACGAATTAAGTACTATTTCTAAATTTTGTTTGGTAATTTTTTGACACCTTATGGTAAACTGTGACAGCAAACAAAAAGGACAATGACTTAGTGCAATTGATTTGATATACATTTATTAAAGCCTGCCAGCACCATCTTGCCGCCAGCACCAGAAGCCTACCAGCACCAGATGTCCCCCAGCACAGATATTCTCAATGAAGACTAACGTCTTTTTGCTGCCAAGGCAGAAGCTGCTATTCCTGGGATCCAGCTAAATAAAGGCAGTTATACAATTTTAAAAACATTACAATACATTCATAACACATTTCACAACACACTAAGTGTGTGCCCTCAGGCCCCTACTCCCCTTCCACAACACAAAATCCATATGTAAGTGTGTGTGTATAGTGCTTATGTTATCATGTGTTATCATGTGTTATTAAGGGGGACAGGTGGCCAAGTGGTTAGAGCATTGGGCCAGGAACTGAAAGGTTGATAGATCAAATCCCTGAGCTGACGAAGTAAAAAATATGTCGTACTGCCTCTGAACAAGGCAGTTAACCCACTGTTGCCTGGTGGACATTGTAATTAAGAATTTGTTCTTAACTCACTTGCCTAGTTAAATAAAGGATACTTTTGAATGCATGCTTGTGTTGCTTTACAGTCCCCGCTGTTTAATAAGTTGTATTTTTATATGTTTTTTAAAGTCTGATTCTACTGGCCAGGCTACATCCGGCCGTGATAGGGCGGCGCACAATTTGCCCAGTGTTGTCCAGGTTTGACCGGGGTAGGCCGTCATTGTAAATAAGAATTTGTTCTTAACTGACTTGCCTAGTTAAATAAAGGTTAAATGTAAAAAAATTATAATTTAAAAAGCACTGTTACCAGATGTGGAATAGAGTTCCATGTAGTCTCCCATAGTTTGTTATGGATTTGGGGACTGTGAAGAGAACTCTGATGGCATGTTGTGTGGGGTATGCGTGGGTGTCTAAGCTGTGTGCTAGTCGTAAACAGACAGCTCGGTGCATTCAACATGTCAATACCTCTCACAAATACAAGTAGTGATAAAGTAGTGTAGTGATAAAGTCAATCTCTTCTCCACTTTGAGATTGACATGTATATTTTTTCGGCTCCCGAGTGGCGCAGCGGCATCTCAGTGGGGCACGGCATCTCATTGCTTGAGGTGTCACTCGATTCCAGAATGTTTCATTGGCCGTGATTCTGAGTCCCATAGGGCGTTGCACAATTGTGACTCACCACCTGGATTTTGTCTTAAGTAGCAAAATTTTGTTTTTTACATTGGATGAAAGTAGTGACTCAGAGCTACAAAATTATATATCATACACTGCATTTGAGGAACAATGGGAAAGTAATTCTGCTTTGAAATTTGATCAACTTGTAAACTTACTTTTGAGAAAATGACCTTTGAATGTTTTGGTATCTAGTGAAGAGCTCTTCTTTGTATACACCCATTCAGCATCCTTCACACCCTCTTAAGATTTAGCCCCACCCATCTCGTTTCGCTCTCGGAGCGCACACTTGATGTCCTGGCCAATGATTTGTTTACCTATGGATAACATGAAAACAGTCTAACTAGCTCTGCTGGCAACAATTTCATTAAACTTTTTTGCAGACGTTTACTGACACAGGCCAAATTCAACGGGTGTTGTACACACGTCAAGTAACTTTAGCTAATGATCCAGCCAGCTAATGTTAGCTAGTTAAACAACAACGCTAACCAACCAGGTTCAAAGTTAGCTAGTTAACAGTACAGTTTAGCTTGAAATGAAACTTTCTGTCAAAATTAGAAATGTGTAATATCTGAAAATGTAGCTATCTAACGCTAGACTATCTTACCTGTATACATGATCATGCATGATGGACGCGTCTCCCTGTAAGGAATGCCAAACCACAGTTGCCCTTAGTTTGAACATGTAATCCGGAGACAGGTGTTTTCTCCATCTCTTTGGCTATCATACTCTAATTTCACTGATTTCAAACTTGATCCTCCAGAAAGTGGAGAGCAACACTTATGCAGCTCCACTACACAATATATATATTTTTTAAGCCACGTTTTCTAGGGCTTAACCAACAAGGCTCGTAATTTAACAATTTTATTCATAAACTCAGCAAAAAAAGAAACGTCCCTTTTTTAGGAACCTGTCTTTCAAAGATAATTCATAAAAAATCCAAATAACTTCCCAGATCTTCATTGTAAAGGATTTTAAACACTGTTTCCCATGCTTGTTCAATGAACCAGGCACCCTCATTTGTTGACTTCTGTGATCGAAAAAGCCTTGGTTTCATGCATGTCAACATCAGAAGCCTCCTCCCTAAGTTTGTTTTACTCACTGCTTTAGCACACTCTGCTAACCCTGATGTCCTTGCCGTGTCTGAATCCTGGCTCAGGAAGGCCACCAAAAATTTGGAGATTTCCATACCCAACTATAACATTTTCCATCAAGATAGAACTGCCAAAGGGGGAGGGGTTGCAGTCTACTGCAGTGATAGCCTGCAAAGTCATACTTTCCAGGTCCTTACCCAAACAGTTCGAACTACTAATTTTTTTAATTACTCTCTCCAGAAATAAGTCTCTCACTGTTACCGCCTGCTACCGACCCCCCTCAGCTCCCAGCTGTTCCCTGGACACCATTTGTGAATTGATCACCCCCCCATCTAGCTTCAGAGTTTGTTCTGTTAGGTGACCTAAACTGGGATATGCTTAACACCCCGGCAGTCCTACAATCTAAGCTAGATGCCCTCAATCTCACACAAATCATCAAGGAACCCACCAGGTACAACCCTAAATCTGTAAACAAGGGCACCCTCATAGACGTCATCCTGACCAACTGGCCCTCCAAATACACCTCCGCTGTCTTCAACCAGGATCTCAGCGATCACTGCCTCATTGCCTGTATCCGCTACGGAGCCGCAGTCAAACGACCACCCCTCATCACTGTCAAACGCTCCCTAAAACACTTCTGTGATCAGGCCTTTCTAATCGACCTGGCCCGGGTATCCTGGAAGGACATTGACCTCATCCCGTCAGTTGAGGATGCCTGGTCATTCTTTAAAAGTAACTTCCTCACCATTTTAGATAAGCATGCTCCGTTCAAAAAATGCAGAACTAAGAACAGATATAGCCCTTGGTTCACTCCAGACCTGACTGCCCTCGACCAGCACAAAAACATCCTGTGGCGGACTGCAATAGCATCGAATAGTCCCCGCGATATGCAACTGTTCAGGGAAGTCAGGAACCAATACACGCAGTCAGTCAGGAAAGCTAAGGCCAGCTTCTTCAGGCAGAAATGTGCATCCTGTAGCTCCAACTCCAAAACGTTCTGGGACACTGTGAAGTCCATGGAGAACAAGAGCACCTCCTCCCAGCTGCCTACTGCACAGAGGCTAGGTAACACGGTCACCACCGATAAATCCATTATTATCGAAAACTTCAACAAGCATTTCTCAACGGCTGGCCATGCCTTCCGCCTGGCTACTCCAACCTCGGCCAACAGCTCCGCCCCCCCCCCCGCAGCTACTCGCCCAAGCCTCTCCAGGTTCTCCTTTACCCAAATCCAGATAGCAGATGTTCTGAAAGAGCTGCAAAGCCTGGACCCGTACAAATCAGCTGGGCTTGACAATCTGGACCCTCTATTTCTGAAACTATCCGCCGCCATTGTCGCAACCCCTATTACCAGCCTGTTCAACCTCTCTTTCATATCGTCTGAGATCCCCAAGGATTGGAAAGCTGCCGCAGTCATCCCCCTCTTCAAAGGGGGAGACACCCTGGACCCAAACTGTTACAGACCTATATCCATCCTGCCCTGCCTATCTAAGCTCTTCGAAAGCCAAGTCAACAAACAGGTCACTGACCATCTCGAATCCCACCGTACCTTCTCCGCTGTGCAATCTGGTTTCCGAGCCGGTCACGGGTGCACCTCAGCCACGCTCAAGGTACTAAACGATATCATAACCGCCATCGATAAAAGACAGTACTGTGCAGCCGTCTTCATCGACCTTGCCAAGGCTTTCGACTCTGTCAATCACCATATTCTTATCGGCAGACTCAGTAGCCTCGGTTTTTCTGATGACTGCCGTGCCTGGTTCACCAACTACTCTTTGCAGACAGAGTTCAGTGTGTCAAATCGGAGGGCATGCTGTCCGGTCCTCTGGCAGTCTCTATGGGGGTGCCACAGGGTTCAATTCTCGGGCCGACTCTTTTCTCTGTATATATTAATGATGTTGCTCTTGCTGCGGGTGATTCCCTGATCCACCTCTACGCAGACGACACCATTCTATATACTTCCGGCCCGTCCTTGGACACTGTGCTAACTAACCTCCAAACGAGCTTCAATGCCATACAACACTCCTTCCGTGGCCTCCAACTGCTCTTAATTGCTAGTAAAACCAAATGCATGCTTTTCAACCGCTCGCTGCCTGCACCCTCACGCCTGACTAGCATCACCACCCTGGATGGTTCCGACCTAGAATATGTGGACATCTATAAGTACCTAGGTGTCTGGCTAGACTGTAAACTCTCCTTCCAGACTCATATCAAACATCTCCAATCGAAAATCAAATCTAGAGTCGGCTTTCTATTCCGCAACAAAGCCTCCTTCACTCACGCCGCCAAACTTACCCTAGTAAAACTGACTATCCTACCGATCCTCGACTTCGGCGATGTCATCTACAAAATGGCTTCCAATACTCTACTCAGCAAACTGGATGCAGTTTATCACAGTGCCATCCGTTTTGTCACTAAAGCACCTTATACCACCCACCACTGCGACCTGTATGCTCTAGTCGGCTGGCCCTCGCTACATATTCGGCGCCAGACCCACTGGCTCCAGGTCATCTACAAGTCCATGTTAGGTAAAGCTCCGCCTTATCTCAGTTCACTGGTCACGATGGCAACACCCACCCGTAGCACGCGCTCCAGCAGGTGTATCTCACTGATCATCCCTAAAGCCAACACCTCATTTGGCCGCCTTTCGTTCCAGTTCTCTGCTGCCTGTGACTGGAACGAATTGCAAAAATCGCTGAAGTTGGAGACTTTTATCTCCCTCACCAACTTCAAACATCTGCTATCTGAGCAGCTAACCGATCGCTGCAGCTGTACATAGTCTATCGGTAAATAGCCCATCCATTTTTACCTACGTCATCCCCATACTGTTTTTATTTATTTACTTTTCTGCTCTTTTGCACACCAATATCTCTACCTGTACATGACCATCTGATCATTTATCACTCCAGTGTTAATCTGCAAAATTGTAATTATTCGCCTACCTCCTCATGCCTTTTGCACACAATCTATAGACTCTCTTTTTTTCTACTGTGTTATTGACTTGTTAATTGTTTACTCCATGTGTAACTCTGTGTTGTCTGTTCACACTGCTATGCTTTATCTTGGCCAGGTCGCAGTTGCAAATGAGAACTTGTTCTCAACTAGCCTACCTGGTTAAATAAAGGTGAAATAAAAAAAATAAAAAAACCATAAACAATGAATGAACATGCACCTGTGGAAGGGTCGTTAAAACACTAATAGTTTACAGACGGTAGGAAATTAAGGTCACAGTTATGAAAAATGTAGGACACTAAAGAGGCCTTTCTACTGACTCTGAGAAACACCAAAGGTAAAATGCCCAGGGTCCCTGCTCATCTGCGTGAACGTGCCTTAGGGATGCTGCAAGGAGGCATGAGGTCTGCAGATGCAATGTCCGTACAGTGAGACACCTAAGACAGCGCTAGAGGGAGATGGGATGGACAGCTGATCATCCTCGCAGTGGCAGACCGCGTGTAACAACACCTGCACAGGATCGGTACATCCGAAAATCAGACCTGCGGGACAGGTACAGGATGGCAACAACAACTTCCCGAGTTACACCAGCAACGCACAATCCCTCCATCAGTGCTCAGACTGTCCGCAATAGGCTGAGAGAGGCTGGACTGAGGGCTTGTAGGCCTGTTGTAAAGCAGGTCCTCACCAGACATCACCGGCAACAACGTCGTCTATGGGCACAAACGATTTGTGGTTTTGTCTCGCCAAAGGTGATGGTAGGATTCTCGTTTATCGTCGAAGGAATGAGCATTACAACGCAGCCTGTACTTTGGAGCAGGATCGATTTGGAGGAGGAGGGTCCGTCATGGTCTGGGGCGGTGTGTCACAGCATCATCGGACTGAGCTTGTTGTCATTGCAGGCAATCTGAATGCTGTGCGTTACAGGGAAGACATCCTCCTCCCTCATGTGGTACCCATCCTGCAGGCTCATCCTGACAATGACCCTCCAGAATGACAATGCCACCAGCCATACTGTTTGTTCTGTGCGTGATTTCCTGCAAGACAGGAATATCAGTGTTCTGCCATGGCCAGCGAAGAGCCCCGATCTCAATCCCATTGAACACGTCTGGGACCTGTTGGATCGGAGGGTGAGGGCTAGGGCCATTCCCCCAGAAATGTCTGGGAACTTTCAGGTGCGTTGGTGGAAGAGTGGGGTAACATCTCACAGCAAGAATTGGCAAATCTGGTGCTGTCCATGAGGAGGAGATGCACTTTAATGCATCTGGTGGCCACACCAGATACTGGCTGTTACTTTTGACACATTATTCCATTTCTGTTTGTCACATGTCTGTGGAACTTGTTAAGTTTATGTCTCAGTTGTTGAATCTTGTTATGTTTATACAAATATTTACACATGTTAAGTTTGCTGAAAATAAATGCAGTTGACAATGAAATGGCCTTTCTTTTTTTGCTGAGTTCATTTACAGATGCCATACAAGTTTGTTATTAAGGCACATGAAAAAAACGCATTTTGATGAAAATATATTTTTTATGTTCATGTGACTTGCAGCATACGCCTAGTTTCCAGAATTGGGTCACAATTGGCCCAAGGTCGTCTGGGTTAGTGTTTGGCCCGGGGTAGGCCGTAATTGTAAATATACATTTGTTCTTAACTGACTTGCCTTGTTAAATAAAGGTTAAATAAAAGGTTTATTTAAAAATGGTAGGTTGACTGATAATCTAAAACCAGGTTACATGCACTGGTTACCGTTTGAAACGTTTTCTTGAGTGGGCAGCTTGATGAAAGCCAGTCAATATTTAAACCACCCAGAAAATATACCTCTATGTTGATATCACATATATTATCAAGCATTTCACACGTTATCCAGATACTGACTGTTAGCACTTGGGGGTCAATAGCAGCTTCTCACAAGAATGGGTTTAGGTGAGGCAGACGAACCTGTAGCCATATTACTTCAACAGTATTTAACATGAGATCCTCTCTAATCTTTACAGGAATGTGGTTTGGAATAGAAACAGCAACACCTCCACCACTGGCAATTCTGTATTTTCTGTAAATGCTATAACATTGTATTGCTACCACTGTGTCATCAAAGGTATTGTCTAAGTGAGTTTCAAAGATATGAATATGAATTTCATCGGTTACTAGCATGTTATTCATTTCAAGAACCTTGTTTCTTAAGCTCCATTTGTAAACGTGGGCTATTTAATTATGATTGTTTTAATTTCTTTACTGGGAAGTTTAGCAGAAGTAGATATTCTCATGCTATTTATGATTATGCAGTGTGAGCTGCACACAATGGACTTCATACTAGGGCACGTAGTGTGCTAACAGCATAAATCTGGTTCATAGGCACTTGATTGCTGCGTACAATTGCTGTAGGATCAGCAGTTACATTGTGTCTACCAATGCCCCTGGTATAATATACATTTACTAAAGCATTATGAGTCAGCGACACAATGGTAGGGATTAATTGAGCTGGGCTTGGGTCATTGGTAAGTGCTTGTCTCCTTTCGCAGCCTTATAATGCTGTGAAAGGATCCAGGAATCCAAATCATTTGGGTGGATCCCATCCACCTTATAAAACATGTTTTGTTTCCAAAAGGAATCAAAATTGTCAACAAACGTTACACTCATTGAGCTTCAATAATCAAGTTGCCAGTTGTGAAGAGAAAGAATCCTGCTATAGCGTTCAATGCCACGATTCAGAGAGGGCACAGTTTCAATTACAGTCATTTAATGTTGACTTAACGATGCATAATGCAGAAATGGCTGGCATTTCCTGGTTGCAAAAATTTGAATAGTTCGCCTAATTTCAGTTTGTGACAGAACAAGCAAGTGTAGTGTGGGGAGTCAGTATACCATCTAAACCTCTGTGAAATGTATTTTCCATAACCAATAATATTATATTTTCAGGTGTTTGAAGCTAGTGTACGAAACCAAAAGTAAAAAATGCAGAAACAAAACTTAAGCAAGGGAAGCATAGAAATGGCGCCCATAGAACAGATATACCACTTCTTAAACTTTCCAGCAGCATACCACCCTGCATCTCACTGCTGGCTTGCTTTTGAAGCTACGCAGGGTTGGTCCTTGTCAGTCCCTGGATGGGAGACCAGATTTAGCTGGAAGTGGTTTTGGAGGGCCAGTAGAAGGCACCCTTTCCTCTGGTCTAAAAAAAAATATGCCAATTCCCCAGAGCAGTGATTGGGGACGTTGCCCTGTGTAGGGTGTGGTCTTTCAGATGGGATGTTAAACAGGTATCCTGACTCTCTGTGGTCACTAAAGATCACATGACACTTATTGTAAGAGTAGGGGTGTTAACCCTGGCTTAAACATTTATTTTATTTTATTCCAGGTCTTCAGTTAACATTTTGTTTCTTTCGTCCCACCAGTCTCTCCTGTAACTTCTCCCAGGCTAACACCCAAACTAGCATGATACATGAAGCCTATGCTGTCATTTAGTCACTAGATGGGTTAAGAAAATTACCTATGTTTGAAACCTTAAACAACTCAACAAAACTCTACAACCGAAAAACACGATGGGGTCAGTTTTTTTAACTTACACTGCTCAAAACTAATTTTTGTTCATAACTTTGCGAAACACGGAGAGTTTTGTTTTCAGATAGCTTTTCCTCCAAATTAGGAACATGCTGATTTCACTACTTCATTCTATCTTCTTTCTTATCTGAGATAATGGGCAAGTTACTTTCGCCCTGTGTTACTTTCTTCTCTGCTCTCCTCTCCTCTAGGCATAGGCTATTTACTAAGCACTGTGAGTGAGGAGCAAAATAATCAACTTGTTAAGCTACATAACATGCTGGCAATTGTTCTGATCAGTTCTACTAGACAAGATGATCATGAGCAGCACTCACCTCAACTAAGCTAACATTTTTTACAACCAAATTATAGCCTAACCAATATCCAAACGGAGATTTAGTGAAAATAAACATATGACATTGATTGATTTATCAAGACGAGTCCCCACCCTTGTCTCAAAGCAGTAATTCTTTATGGATCCATCTAGTTGTGGTTAAGAAAACAGTGCATGTGGTGGGCTATGCGAACAGATGGGTGAAGTGACATGCCTCGCAAAGTCTAGAACCACCAGGAGGATAGTATTAACAGGCGCTGCCTAGCACATATCAAGAGCGTAGTGCATGCCAATGCCACCTCAGCATACTGGATACATTTCATACGAAGCCGTATGCAGAACCTTACCGCAATCATGACTAGGTCGGTTGGCGGAAATAAAAGTTGAGGCTTTGTCACCGGCAATACCTTTCATATATAAAGAAAATTGTGCAAAAAGTTGTCGGGATGCTAAAGTTGGCAGAAAAACATGTTGGTTTGAAGGGTGTATAAGATTGCTTACTAACCCATTACAATGGCAAACAATTGCTCAGGTACCATGGGTTTATATACTATATGAGTTTTTGCTTGAGCCTGCTGGAGTGCCAGATGGGTGGGTGGGGTTTGTACTGTTGGTAATGTTCCATTGATTCCATTGCGTCAGATATGCTCAATCAAGCACGGCTAACTTATGTAAATGAAAGATACTACACCCAGAACAGGTGCCATCCTCTACTGCCATTGTGACCTTAAGCAAGGTATTTAACCCCTTAACTGGTACAAGTTAATGCTGTAAGGCTGGCCCTGTGCTTCTTCCAGCCTGTGTGAATAATGTGTCAGGAGTTTGGGTACTGTGACAGTAAAAATACAAATTTCCATTGTATAATAGATAAATACGGGGACTTTTATTTTGAAAACCTTTTATGAATGTGTTAGGAAGGTTGTTAAGAATGATACTGCAACACTCATAAAGGTGTTATGACTGGTTTCATAAAGGTGTTACCAAGTGTTACCACATTTATGTGGTGTAAAAAGCTTAGATCTAATTTTTAAAATATTGTAAACCTCATTATAATCTGTGTTCTACAAGTCCAAGCATCTAGGTGCCCGCCTATCTCTCCTAGAGTAACCTGACTCACAGTTCACAATGTTTGACTTGACTCTCCTGTTGACGCTGCACTGTCTCCTTTGCATTCTGAGGTTGGAGTAGGTCAAAGCTTGTGAGTTGCTCTCCCTTTATGAGTAGCAATGCAGGCGAAGCCTGTAGGATAGCAGGAAGCTGTTCAAGCATCGGTCCAGTGTCCCTTAACCCTGAGATGCTTTTAAAGCATGTTCTGTACAAAAGCATGGTCTGTACAAACCTCGCCGCCAGATCATTGGTAGATTGATGATACGGTGTAGACCTGATGTACTGTACGCCATTCACCTGTAGGGACGTGGCCATTTCTTGGGTCCGTTGTTGTTAACGAGTTGGAGTAGCTATCCAAACCGACTAAACACCTCCCCAAGCTTCTCATGATGGCAGTCTCTGGCCACTTGCTATGAGCATCCAAAACCACAAGAAACATTATGTCTTCCAATGGACCTGGGAAGTCGATGTGTATGCATTGCCACGCAAATCTTCTGACATGAGGAACATGTTTTCACTTTCAACTCAATGCTTCCATCCAATCCAGGTCACCAGAAGTAGCTCTATGTGATTTCATTCATGTGAACCATTCAACAATGTGCTGTTGCAAAACTGGTTTCCTCAGCGAAGGTGGAATGATTACTCTCCTCCCCCACAGCAAACAACCAGTCTGTACTGACAGCTCAGTTCTCCTTGAAGGGTAATGTTTCAGTTCTGGAGCATTGTCTTTACCTTTGATGATGTTCTATCACTTCAGATAACACAGGTTCGTCTCTGGTGTTTCTCCACATTTGTGTTGAAGTGAGTGGTGCGTTTTCCACTTGTCTGAAGTAGAAGATGTCAACTTGGCATGGCTCCAGCTTGACCACAGGTAGTGGCAACCTAGAAAGCCCATCTGCTTTGCAGTGCAGTTCTGACAACAACAAAGTTCACCTTTCTATTCTGCTTGCATCAAGTGACGGAATCCCAGTATGCTCGTTAGCAGATGATTGTCTGTAAGAAGGATGAACTTCCTTCCATATAGATACTGGTGAAATGTATTTACCCCAAAAACTATGCCTAGGGCTTCTATCTGTGCATAGTTACTTTCTGTTTTGTTCAATGTCCTCGATGCGTAAGCGATCGGCTTCTCTTCATTGAATGGCATGATATGGGACACAACTGCTCCCATACCATATGGACTAGCATCACATGCTAGTCAGATGGGCAATGACAAGTCGAAGTGTGTCAGTGCCTCAGATTTCAGTAGTGGTTCCTTGGTTTTCACGAATGCTTCCTCGTGTTGTTCAGTTCATTTACATAATTTGTCTTGACAAAGCAACTAATGCAGCATCTCCAGTTTTTGCTAAGCTCGGAATAAAGCATCCATAGTAGTTCAGTAACCCCAGGAAAGAATTTAGTTGGCTCACGTTCTGAGGAGCTGGGATGTCCAAGATAGCCTCGACCGTGAACAGATACTTGTGAAGGCCTGTGGCATCGGTGACTTGTCTGAGGTATTCAACCAATGATTGTAAGAATGCACATTTGTCTTGACGAATTTGCGGTCCATAGTCCTTCAATCTCTGTAAGGTCGTATCCAAGTTCTGGAGAGAGTTCTCTTTGTCTTTTCCAGTAAGGAGGATGTCATCCAGGTACCATTGTACTCCTGGCAATGAACTCAAGATCAAATCCATCACCCACTGAAATAGGGTTGGCACACTTGTGATTGCAAACGGTAGACAACATTACCTGAAGAGCCCCTTGTGTGTCACGATGGTCCGCAGCTCCTTTGACTTTTAATCCACATGCATCTGCAAGTAAGCTTGGCAGAGGTAAATTTTTCTGAACTTTTGACCCTCATCTAAACTTGTGAAAAGGTTGTTGTGTGGAAGCGGATACTGCTCAGCGGACAACACAGGGTTAACTGTGACTTTATAAAGTCCCCACATATCCTGATTCCACCATCCTTCTCAAGGACTGATACGATGGGTGTTTCCCATTCACTCATGCTGACTGGCTCCAGTACTTTGTTCTTGACCAAAGCGTCCAAGTCAGCCTCAACTTTTGGTCTGAAAGCATAAGGTACTGGACATTTTTTCAGAAACTTTGGTTTGCTGTCTGGCTTAATGCTAAGCTTCACATTAATGTATTTCATACTACCCATCTCTGGTTGCCCCTCTAGCAAGTGAGAGACATAGTACCCATGCGTGCCCCCAGCAACAGTCAATATATTCAGTGTGACTTCCTCGTCTAATGAGTCACTCACCTCTGCGTTCTCTTGCTCAACAGAGTGAACATGTCTCTTTTTCTTTTGTTGGAATCCCCTTTTTTTCAGGCTTTGACATTTTCTCTGAGCTCTTTTTGTTCCTGCAATCTTGTTCGATGTGGCTCTTTTTACCACAGGCTCGGCAATCCAATACTAGAATTTACAACGTTTAGTATCACAATAGTTGATACCATCACGATACTCAATACCAAAATGTCACCAAAAATTATTTTTATAATTTGACGGTTATTCTGCCCTTGAGTTGCGTTCCCATGCAAAACTAGACAGATAGCTAACATCTAAGTCTTCAATAAAACTACCAAGGCGTGACTTTTCTTGAATGAATATATTGAAAACGTTTATGTTGTGAAACTGCAAAATACAGAAAAGAATATACTTTAGTATTCAATTCACACCGACATACTGTAGCTGTACATTAAACATTTGAAGTTGCATAAATACAAAGCACGTGCTAAGGTACTATGCATCTGGCATGATGCCAAACCATATAGCTAATTGTTACTCATATGGTAATTGGCTCCTTTCATTACTCTAATAATGTACAACCATCTATGTAGAATAACAAAGCATATTACAATAGAAACAGTAACAAAACTACAGTATTGTATATTTTACAATTTGTTTGCATGACGCACGAGCAAAGTAATACAGCTAACGACATACATTAAAGGCATTGCAATTTGTGAGTAAATGCAACCAACATTGATATGTAAGCAACTCTATCAATAACAAGATTATCATCATTAGCTAAATGCTTGAATCGAACTTACAAACAAATGTTTTCCAAGGCTGAAGCTTGACAAGAAATAACTACATTGAAAGACCTGCACCGTAGTGTTGTTTGTAGCTGCTTTATGCGTGCAGAACAAATTCTGTACTTCCTGTTTGCGTAGTCTGTCTAAGTACCAGAAAGCTCCACTACTAGGGGGCAAATAACACCATTGAACACAATGAAAATCCAATTTAACCATTGTAATAAAATAATCTGTTTCCTTCTAACAGAATGGCAGCACAACGGTATTTGATATTTTTTTTATAATAAAAGATCAAAATGTCCTTTATGGGTAGTGCGTGACCCTAGGGTGGCAACATATACATTCTAAGATGTGATTTCAATGGGTCTCTTTCCATTCTGATTGTTTTATACTTCTCAACGAAACTTCAACCCAAAATAAGTTTCAGCATTTCCATGAATTTCTGCATTTCCTGCATTCATTTGAGATTATTTTCACACTGACATGTAGGGCTGTACGATATGGGCCAAGTATATAGGCTTGATTTATAACTAAATGCTGCGATTTAGATCAAAAGACTTGGGTGAACTGTTGGAATCATGGAAGACAAATTATTTTTCTAATTCTATAATAAGAAGATAATAGTGAGCATTTTGAATACAGTGGTATTTGACCTGACAATGAATGACAATACCATGGAGGAGATATTGGGACAGTGTAGGAACCAAAGTGTTGGTAAGTTTTTTTCTTGGAGACCCTATAATCTTTGGCTACATTAAATGTTTACTCTTAGCTACTTCATGTAGCTAATATATTCATGCTTCGCCTTTTCCTCTTTGATTTAGAAGATACTGTTGCACAACATGTAGATTTAGGCCTAGACCATCAGGCTGTATAGTTACGTTTGCTCTGACTCAACTTAGCCACAACTTCCTAAAAAAAGACAAACTAGCTGTTTGCAGATGTAAGGAACACAAACTAATAATGTAAATAATGTAATTACAAAATGATTGGGGATTTATATTAAGAAACAAAGTGGAAACAGCATCGTAATCATCAACATTGTTGCATGTGCTGCATTGACCATGCAGACTGAACGCATGTGTCTCGTAGTCAAGCAACAACAAATGCACTCCTTGATTGACAAGAGGCCAGGGCTAGGCCTGTGAGGAAAGCGGCATGGCGAGAGCGAGAACGGAGAGACTCAAGTAGCAGAGTTAACAACAAAATGGACGTTACCCACAGAGTATCATATTTAATGGTAAAACTTGATTTGAATGGTAAATCTCTGTTGATAAACTGGGTAAATCAAGATGTGGCCTGGGCTTCTTCACAATACAGGTGCTGCATATTCAATAGGAGTTATTGAGCTTGTTTTGGCTGATTTCATGGGGCTGCAGATGACAAAGTATCTGTTTCTCTTACATTTGGGACTTGTGTTTTTGTACCGATCAACAACATTTGCATTGAAGTAGAATCCTCTTCTTTTATAAAAGTGTGCGCTGTCTCTTTAACCCAGTAATTATGTATTTCATGAGCTTTGCACAGAGTTGGTTGAAGGAGACGTGAGGCAGATATGCTTTTCTTCAGTATCTCCATGTGAAGGAGATGATTAAGTGAATAAATAAAGTTGTGAAAATCAGCATATTTTGTGTTATGGTTTGCATATTATCACAATCATAGTACTAGCTTAGTGAATTGATGTTAGCTTCAGCTGTAAGCTAGCAAGGAAAGTTAGCTTATAAATCTGGAAGCTAACTGTATCTTCTTGCATTGTAAAGTGTTCTAGCCTTCATGGATATCGTTTTACAAACAGTAATTAACTGTAATTAACATTTCTACATGCCGTGTTGCATTATTCAAGTGTGTTAACTTCTGTGCAGCATGAGTGTGGAGCTAACATGATGCAGCCCAGACTCCCAGTGCAGTGGTTCCTGCACTTGGTGTCTGGGCTGCACCATGTTAGCTCCACACTAGAGAGCTAGCTCTAGCAATGAGTAATTAGAGCAGGCAAGAGAAATGCATGGTGTGCTCGTACTAGAGTGGATATCGGCTGCTCTGATAGACAGACTTCATCCTCCAAGTCAGTATATGACCTGAGACACATTATACAGAAGTCCCGAATGTAAAACAAATTCTAGTACAAAATAGTTTTTTATGTTCTAGTATCGAACATGTACTGATGTTTCGGTATACCCTGCAATACTAGACACCTGATGTCCCACTTTGCCACAGCGGCAACATGTGCCTCGACAGACACGTCGCCCAGTTTCTAGCTCCAAGCCAACTTTGCCGTATTTAGTTGGTTTTTTTTGTCTTATTTTTTACAATATATGCTCAGAACGTTTCTTGTATCATTACCTACAGACAGAAATAACTTTTGGATATTAGATTGACGGTCACTTACCAGAAATTGGACTTCCCTGAAATGTATCCTTTGTTTGAACTTCCCGAGACAGCTCTATTTATCCCGGGAGCTGCACCAAAACAGACATTGGAGAAAAGATAGGAGTGGGGCCCTAGTCAGACAGGCGGAGTGCACACCATACACTGCTTCCGAGTACATTACTCGCTAACATTCACAAGAATGGTAACATACTCTGTTTTACATACTCATATACTCTCTGGGTATATGTGACTTGTTTCAGGAAAGGTTAAGTGCGGACAAATCTGGGTTTGGCGGATGCCAGGAGAACGCTACCTGCCACAATGCATAGTGCCAAATGTAAAGTTTGGTGGAGGAGGAATAATGGTCTGGGGCTGTTCTTCATGGTTTGAGCTAGGCCCCTTAGTTCCAGTGAAGGGACATTTTAACGATACAGCATACAATGACATTCTAGATGATTCTGTGCATCCAACTTTGTGGCAACAGTTTGGGGAAGTCCCTTTTCTGTTTTAGCATGACAATGCCCCCATGTACAAAGCGAGGTCCATACAGAAATGGTTTGTTGAGATCGGTGTGGCCTCACCTGGCCTGCACAGAGCCCTGACCTCAACCCCATCGAACCCCTTTGGGATGAATTGAAATGCCGACTGCGAGCCTTCCCAGAAGAGTGGAGGCTGTTATAGCAGCGGAAAAATATATTTCAGCTTGGATGATGGCCCACCACCTCAAGATCAACTTCAAGACGGAAGTGCTCTTGATCCGGGGAAGGCGTGCCCGCTCAAAAACCTCTCCATCACGGTTGACAACTCCAGTGTTGTCCTCCCTGGGTGCCAAGAACCTTGGCGTGACCCTGGACAACACCATGTTGTTCTCTGCCAACTTCAAAGCAGTGACTAGCTCCTGCAGGTTCATGCTCTACAACAGCAGTAGAGTACGACCCTACCTTACACAGGAAGCGGCGCATGTCCTAATCCAGGCACTTGTCGTCTCCCGTCTGGACTACTGCAACTCGCTGTTGGCTGGGCTCCCTGCTTGTGGCATCAAACCTCTGTAACTTATCCTGGTTTTCAACCTTCCCAAGTTCTCCCATGTCACCCAGCTTCTCCGCACACTCCACTGGCTTCTGGTCCAGGCTCGCATCCACTACAAGACCATGGAGCAGAGACTACGGAGCAGCAAGAGGTACTGTCCCTCCCTACCTTCAGGTTATGCTCAAAGCCTACACCCCAACCTGAACACTCTGTTCTGCCACCTCTCGTCTCTTGTCCCTCCCACCCCTGTAGAACCAGTTTCCCCCTGAAGCTAGGACAGCAGAGTCCCTGCCCATCTTCCGAAAGCACCTGAAACCTACCTCTTCAAAGAATATATTAAATAATCAATCAGAATCTATGCTTCAAGATTGTTTTAATCATGTGGACAGGGGAATGTTCCAGGTCGCCTCTGAGAATATTATAGACCTATACACAGACTTTATTGCTGGGTTCATCAGAATGTTGTTCCCACTGTGATGATTAGAACATATCCTGTCACATTCTGTATACTTCCGGCCCTTCTTTGGACACTGTGTTAACAACCCTCCAGGCAAGCTTCAATACCATACAACTCTCCTTCCGTGGCCTCCAATTGCTCTTAAATACAAGTAAAACTAAATGCATGCTCTTCAACCGATCGCTGCCTGCACCTACCCGCCTGTCCAACATCACTACTCTGGACGGCTCTGACTTAGAATACGTGGACAACTACAAATACTTAGGTGTCTGGTTAGACTGTAAACTCTCCTTCCAGACCCATATCAAACATCTCCAATCCAAAGTTAAATCTAGAATTGGCTTCCTATTTCGCAACAAAGCATCCTTCACTCATGCTGCCAAACATACCCTTGTAAAACTGACCATCCTACCAATCCTCGACTTTGGCAATGTAATTTACAAAATAGCCTTTAATACCCTACTCAACAAATTGGATGCAGTCTATCACAGTGCAATCCGTTTTGGCACCAAAGCCCCATATACTACCCACCATTGCGAACTGTACGCTCTCGTTGGCTGGCCCTCGCTTCATACTCGTCGCCAAACCCACTGGCTCCATGTCATCTACAAGACCCTGCTAGGTAAAGTCCCCCCTTATCTCAGCTCGCTGGTCACCATAGCATCTCCCACCTGTAGCACACGCTCCAGCAGGTATATCTCTCTAGTCACCCCCAAAACCAATTCTTTCTTTGGCCGCCTCTCCTTCCAGTTCTCTGCTGCCAATGACTGGAACGAACTACAAAAATCTCTGAAACTGGAAACACTTATCTCCCTCACTAGCTTTAAGCACCAACTGTCAGAGCAGCTCACAGATTACTGCACCTGTACATAGCCCACCTATAATTTAGCCCAAACAACTACCTCTTTCCCAACTGTATTTAATTAATTTTTTTATTTAGCTCCTTTGCACCCCATTATTTTTATTTATACTTTGCACATTCTTCCATTGCAAAACTACCATTCCAGTGTTTTACTTGCTATATTGTATTTACTTTGCCACCATGGCCTTTTTTGCCTTTACCTCCCTTCTCACCTCATTTGCTCACATTGTATATAGACTTGTTTATACTGTATTATTGACTGTATGTTTGTTTTACTCCATGTGTAACTCTGTGTCGTTGTATCTGTCGAACTGCTTTGCTTTAACTTGTCCAGGTCGCAATTGTAAATGAGAACTTGTTCTCAACTTGCCTACCTGGTTAAATAAAGGTAAAATAAAATAAAAAATAAATAAATATCCAAACCAAAAACCATGGATAGATTGGAGCATTAACTGAAAACGCGAACCACGGACGTGTACAAACAGACCAGCTACAACCCCGTAAGGCAATCAAAGAGGCAATATGACAGTACAGTGACAAAGTGTTGTGTTGCAATTCAACGGCTCATACACAAGATGTATGTGGCAGGGACTCCAGACAGTCACGGATTATAAATGGACAGCCAGCCACATTGCGGACACCAACTCCTCGCTCCCGGACAAGCGAAACACCTTTGCCCGCTTTGAGGAAAACTACATCAAGTCACCGACCCGGGCTCTCGACGCTCACGAGGTCTGTTTGCTCTAGTTCTCCATGGCCGACGTGTCATTTAAGCATGTTAACCCTTGAAAGGCTGCCGGCCCAGAGCATGTGCAGAGCTGGCTGGAACGTTAACAGACATATTTAATCCCTTCATATCCCACTCTGTTGTCCCCACTTGATTCCACCATTGTTCTTGTAGCCAATAAAGGGAAAGTAACTGAACTAACTTATCCTACACCCTAGACCCACTACAATTCGCATATCGCCCTAACAGATCCATGGACGACGCAATCGTCACTGACTGCACACTGCCCTATCCCAGCTGGACAAGATAAATACCTATGTAAGCTTTTAAGTACCAAGTTCTTTACTCACTGTTCCATCACATTGTTTTCCCGCTCCAACATCCGTCTCAAATTCCTTTCTTCCATCTATTACCATGCTAACGCTCTCCTTGATAGCTCTACTATGAACTTGCCTCTGCTAGCAATACACTGCGCTCACATAAGCCTAGACTGTACCATGGAAAATAAAAAAAATTGACCATGTAAAACCAACTTCTTCCAGACAGAATAGTTTGTGGGTTTTATAACCACGTCTTTATAACAATTCAATAATGATGAGACTGGAGACAGGAATCAGGAATCAGTTCAACCATTTATCTAGAACGCGCTGGGTCTCAACAAGACACTCTGGCAGAAACGGTTCCTTAACAATGTGTGTTATAAGGAGGCAACTATTTATGCATTGCCTCCTATAAATAATTGCCTCCTTATAACACACATAGTTGAAGTTTCAAATTAAATCAGATTGCCAGATTGTGAGGTTTACATTAGTTTCTGCACAGATATGTGCTCTTTTGTCATGGACCGGGCTATTCATTGATGTTAGTACTGTTTGCATGAACCTCTTTCGTCAGAAATTCTTAGGTGCGTCCAAAGTGTTTGATATGGTAGCACCTACATTTGATTTATATGTATTGAACAAGTTCAGTCTCCACAGCCAGTGGTGATTTGCAGTGGTGACAGATGGACAGACGGACAAAGTACAGACAGACAGAGCACTACTCCAGACAGACATCCAGACAGAGAGCTCGGGTCCTGGTCAGTCTCACATCCCTACATCACACAAGCCACAGCCACAACCCCTGTTGTTTTAGTCTTCCTATTCAGCTCTTTGTGCTGTTGCTTTGTTGTTTCAGAGTGCCCCCCTATTCAGACCAAAGCGCCCAGAGCTCCACCACTGTCCCTCCCCGGGGGCTTTCGATGGGCAGCTTGGATCCCGACCTGTTTGTCTTCTGCGTGGTTTCACACCCCGAGCAGAATGAGACAGAGCAACAGGCACGCCGATCCGCCAGGAAGTCACCCACCGGTGGGGGATGGTGGAATGAGGCGGGGGAAAGCGGGTGGTCAGAGGGTGCTGTTCCCAGCACCGCAGACATCCTTGCATGGGGACACCCCATCAAACCCCTCCAACCCCCTACATTTCCCCCCTCGGCCAACCTCACCAACCCCTACGCCCCCTACATTAGTCCTCAGGGATTATAATGGTATTGGTTTAAACCCCAGTCACACACACAAGAGAGGTACTCAGGAACTCTGGGACAAAACTGCTATGCGGCCTCTTCTAAGTTCACTCTTGTTTCTGCTCAGTGACACACAGTCGTTGGGTACTCCTTAACCATGCATGAGGCCTAACACAGGTAGTGTAGCGGTTAGAGAAGGAGGGTTACTAGCTTAAATCTCAAATCTGACTAGAGAAATCTGTGGGGTAAGGGGCTGGCAGCATCCTAGACACCATCCCCTGCCGTTGTTTCCTTGAGCAAGGCACTTGACCCCCTACAATTGCTCCGGTGGTGCTGAACTGCGGCTGACCCATTGCTTTCAACCCCTCAGGGTGTTTGTGTGTGTGTGTGTGTGTCTTGTTGGGTTTGGCTTGTGAGCATAAAATACACATTTACATTCTCTGCAAGTTATCCCAGCGGATGTAAAGGACATCACCCTGCTTGCTTAGCAAGTACCACTTCCTCTCGTTTTGGCGCATACAGTACCTGGTTCGACCCCGGGACCTCTGATTCACGAACACACTTTCACCGTCCTCCCTCAAGCATCTCTACCGGTCTCGCTACTCAAAAACTAGCAATTGAGTGGCGAAAATGTGTACACGTAATACTGAGGAGCAAGTTTCACATATCTCCATGTGCCACACAGGCATATCTGGGCAAACTGAAATGACTGCATCATTTCAACCTGTTTTGCCCACTGGGAATCACCCTCAGGGAACAGAGTCAATCCCTTTACTGACCTGGGGTGGGTTTCCCGAAAGCCTTTTAGCGATTGTCGTCATCTCTATTTCTCTGGATGCCCCAGACCTATTCCACTAGCAGAACAGCAACAGATTGACAATCAAAAATAGTTTTTATAGTTGTCCCTCTCTCACAGCTGTGTGGCTGGTTTGTCAATAAAAATAATGTCCTGAGTTTGCTACAAGGCCTCTGGGAAACTCACCCATGCTCTACCCCTTATAATGTAACGAATTTGGAGGGGGGGGGCTAGCCCCGACAGGGACTCGAGCACGGGTCCAGCGACTGTCACTAGGTTTTGGATTAAGGTTGCTACAATAGCAACAGCACATTGTCACATTAGAATAGGCCAGTAGGCCTATCTTCCATCCTGCTCTCCCAGTAGGGAGGCAATCTACCCGCCTGGCTTCTTGAGGGAGGCAGTGAAGATGAAACAGTGGAAGAATATTTGCTGTTTTGAAACTCTAGAGTCAGGGAACCATGCGCTCACACACTACTTGTCTAAGTGTGAATATGTGTAGCTGTTCTGTTTGATTAGCTCAGATCAGCATCAGTGGACAGATATAGGACTGCTCGATCACTCTCTCCCACACACAGAGCCATATAAATTCAATGACGAGATTAAATATCTATGCATAGGGGCTGCCTACTGGACCAGGGGGCTACCTACTGCCACCATGAGTGGGACAGGTCTGTCCCAGCTCAGGCATGCTCTGGGAAAAGAGAGACAAAGCAAGTTGTTGTTGTGATATTTTCTATTCATCGAGGCTCACGACTTGGGCCTGGTTCAAGTATGCAAGCTTGTCACGATCGTCATGAAGGACGGACCAAGGCGCAGCGTGATTTGAATTCCACTTATTTTATTAAAGTGAAACTAAGAAAAGAATACAACGAACATGAAGTCGTTGTGCTCAACACACTGACACAAAACAATATCCCACACAATGCAGGTGGGAACAGGTACACCTTAAGTATGATCCCCAATTAGAGACCATGATAATCAGCTGCCTCTAATTGGGAATCATACTCAAACACAAAGATAGAAATATAATCGACTAGAACACCCCCTAGTCACGCCCTGACCTACAACACCATAGAGAACCAAGGGCTCTCTATGGTCAGGGCGTGACAAAGCTTGCTGCCGTGAATGCTCTGATGCCGGCCGATTTAAGCTTCACACTTCTAACGTTCCCTTGTCTCCCTTCCTCATCCCTCCACATAAGTAATGAAGTCCCCCAGCAAGATCTTCCAAGCTAGACTAAAGCCAGGATGCACAAGAGTGAGGAACAGTGCATTACAATTATAATTAATCTAGCTAATAGTTCAGTGTCTCCTCTTTTAGATAGTCAGCCATTTTTGGGGGTTTTCTGCCTTCCAATGCAACCATACTATTATTATTCATGTCTTATGACTTTTTCGACTTCTTCGAGTCATGAGTCCTTAACACCCGCCCACTTAACCCAGAAGCCAGCTGCACCAATGTGTCGGAGGAAACATTGTCCAACTGACTACCAAAGTTATCAGTTAGCCTGCAGGCGCCCGGCCCGCCACAAGGAGTTGCTACAGCGCGATGAGGCCAGGAGATCCCCCCCCCCTTTTGTCATTATTGAGCCAGGGAGAAACAGGGTGAGAAAGGAAGTGAGAGAGAGTGAGACAGTATAAAGACATTGAGGGATTAGGGAGAGAGAGAGAATTTTTGATAAACTCCCATATCTATTGGGTGAAATACCACAGTGTGAAATCACAGCAGCAAGATTTGCGACCTGTTGCCATAAGAAAAGGGCAATCAGTGAAGAACGAACACATGTATACACAACCAACATTTATGATTATTTATTTTCCCTTTTGTACTTTAACTATTTGCACATCATTACAACATATTGTTTACTGTACATTTGTTATTGTTTATTATCTATTTAACTTGCTTTGGCAATGTAAACATATGTTTCCCATTCCAATAAAGCCCTTAAATTGACATTGAGAACGATAGAGAGATATGGGGGAGGGGGGGATCAATATTAGAAAGAAATAGGTTCAGGTTCAAGTATTTTTAAATTTAATTTAATTTTATCTTGATTTAACTAGCCAAGTCAGTTAAGAACACCCTATGCATCCTAAATGGCACCCTATTCCCTATATAGTGCATTACTTTCGACGTCAAAAGTAATGCACTATATAATGAATAGGTTGTCATTTGTAATGAAACCATAGTGTTATTATGCAACTCCTCTAAACTGTGTTGTGTTACTGATATATAGACACATACTCATTGATCAAAATGTCTTAATATATTATTAGATTATGACAACTATGATGTGTGAGAGAAGAACAGAGCCAGTATGTGCTTGCTAAGGTCAGAGGTTGAGAGTGGACGAGAGAAGGGGGAGAGGTGAAGGAAGGGGTGAGAGAGGTTGACAAGTAAGATAGTAAGCACTGAGGTTGAGGAAGTTCACTGTTACAGAGGATATTGGCAGGCTTCTGGCAAGGTGGGTTATAAGGGGTGAGGTTAGGTGGGGAGAGATCTGGAGATGTGTATTCTGAAAATGACAGACCAGCCGTCACCAGCATGCTGGCTTGCCCATCTGTGAACACTGACATATAGCGTTTCTCCTTGTTTTGGAATCCTTTGCATTTTCTACAGGCTTTGATGTTCCGCCACCATGGGTTTGAAAAGTGTTTTCTGTTCTCCGGTATTCTTGGAGAATACAGTGTTTTCTAATCTTCTCCATCTCTTGAGAGTGCCACATGCCTACAGTATATTTGTACCCACTCTGGGTGGGTTGGAGTGGAAGGCTGCTGGCGTTGGCTCACTCAGGTTTGGATGAAGTGTGTGTGTGTGTGTGTGTGTGCGCGTGTAAGGGTTTATGTGTAAGGGTTTGTGGTCAGATTACTGAGCCTGTTAAAGCCTATAGGCAAAACACTGATTCACTATTGTGATTTATTAGACAAAAGGGAAATATTGAAAAAGGTGGTCAGGAAATGGTTTACAGTGATTCCACATTATTCTTCTCTTAACACTGAGTGGTGGTGTTAAAATCTGCTTCCTAAATGGCACCCTATTCCCTATATGGTGCATTACTTTCAACCAGGGCCCATAGGGGCTATACAAAGAATAGGTTGCCATTTTCGATGAAACCGTAGTGAAATGCAACTCCTCTAAACTATGTTTCGGTACTGATAAATAGACATATACTCATTAACTTTAACTTTAACTTTAAATATACTCATTAACTCATTAAAATGTCTTAATATATTATTCGATTATGAAAGCTATGATACAGTATTAGTGTCCATGACCGCTCAGTCCTTTTTTTTTTCTTTTTTTCCCCCCTGGTAATAGTGTTAATCTTTGTGAGAGTAATTTAGGTCTTCATGCTGTCTTTGTCTCTATCCCTGTGTCCATCCTTAATCTCGTTTTCTCTCTCTCTCCCTCTCCTCTTCTTTTTCAACTTTGTTCTTCATTCTTTCACTCCAGATTCCTCTTCTCTTCCTGTCACCTCATGTTGCCTCCATCTCCACTCTCTTTCCTCCTCTCTTTCCCCTCTCCTCCTCCCCTCTCTCTCTCCTGCATGCCCCAGGTGTGTGCAGGTCTCTGTCTGATGATGTGTTATCAGGGGACTGTGGAGCCATAGCCTTCACACAGGGCCCGCGATTTTGCCAGGGCGATAACATCATTCAAATTCACACACAGTCTGATGCACACACACGCACACAGTGCTCCACACACCTCTCCACTTGCACAGTTTTTTGACACCTACATTGCTATCACTCTGCTATCATATTATTTACATGGTTAGTATAAAAATGTAAAACCACTATACAATTTATTATTTTGTTGATCTTTTTTTTAAAAGTTTTCCAAGTGTTTATGTCTGGATGTGTTTGTGTGTGTTTAAGTGTGTGCGTGTGTCTTTGTATGCGTTCGTGTGTGTGTGCTCATGTGTGGGAGAAAGAGACTTTGTGTTTGTCTCCAACAGATAGGACCTTGTCTATCTCCTTGTCTCCCTCCCACAGTAACAGACTTAACATTAAGCAGAAGAGGCAATTGCCTCAGGCCTCACATCATCAAGAGGCTTTGTGATAATAATGCTAGTAATATTTTTTGTTGTTGTTGCTTGTTGTTGTTGTCCCCCCATTCTCCACTTGAGGAGCAGCAAAATCTGCAGGTAGCTTCAAAGATGCAAAGGAAATGGGGAGGGAAGGAGGTTTTGCCTTTCCACTGTGCCCAGGTTAATAAGGCCCCATCATATAATCCAAGATGTTCTCATAATAGTTTAAACAAGTCATTAATCACTCACAGACTGGTTCATAATAATGGACTTTTTTACGCATACAGCGTTCCTGTGCATTGTTTCACACAATATGATTGCAAACAGCACTTTTATTTAAATTAAGCTGCAGCAATTAAGCGCTTTCAGAGTGGGACAGAGAAAAGAAAATGAAATAACGAATATTAAATGTTAACAGAAAATATTAACTAATTAACTAATTTCTTTAGTAAAAAAGACAGGTGCTGCTGATAATACTGCCATTGTCGACGAGGCAGATGCAGAGGACATGTACAGTATGTGTAGCCCATGTATCTGATGCTGTCTTGCCCAAAAAAGTATGGCATGTCATACTGTTTTTGTCCAGACAGCATCAGATACATGGGCTACATATATTAAGACAGAGGGGAGCAGTTTTGCTTGCACAGATGCTTTATTCGGTGAGATAGTTTCAGCCACTTGTAAATTATTTTGGATGAACATACAAAGGTAACATACTTTTTGAAGTGATGTGTTTGACAATCAGTGACTTGCACTGGTTGTGTTCTTGCCATATTAAAAGGTAACACATTTTTACTGTTAAATTACATGACTTTTTAAATGCAAAAAATGACATTAAAAAATTGTGCAAGAGTACAGGGGATGGAGGGGGGGCTCAGACTGCCCTCTGCCTGGAGCATCCAAATGACTAAATACGCCCCTGCTCCCTCCACCCCTGCTCCATTTGTGTTGCATTCCGTCGGAAACCCAAACAATCCTTGTGGACAGAGTGTCTATCTCACTGCATCTCCCCAGATAACTCTGTCTCTCTTCCGGCACAGACAATCTCATTCATTAGGAACACGCAACAGTCAGTCAACAAAAGGAGATTCTGTTACCTTGGGAAACAAGGAAAAATAAGGCAAATCAAACCAGCAGCTCTAACTTGATACAAGATTATCATGCATTCTTGTTGTGTCTGACCTACTTCAGGAAGGTACTCACCTGAGATAAGAAGGTCTGAGATATGACATGTTTCAAGTCAACATAGCATCCTGAGCATGACAGAACTGAACCACTGGGGTTTCTGGGTGGGTTTGTGGGTATGCCTTTTTGTGAGAGGATTATTGACTCAACGTGAGTGTTCAAGATGCTATATTTAGGATTATTTCACAATATAGGATAATTATAGCAAATTGACTGGTTAAATGCCTCTCCAGGCATTGTGAAGATTGGTTGTTCTTTACAGCGCTGCGGATAATCAGCTCAAACACACACGCAATGACTTGCACTCCCGGCCCTAGTAGTGGAAGACAAACAGAATATAAAACAGTATGCAAATGTACGTGCCGAGGTTCTGTAGAATGTCGTGTTTAGCGAGGAATCCTTTGAATTTCTGTCTACTAAATAGTGCTGTTGGTGATAATTGTTAGAAGATGTGTGAGAGGATTTTCTCAAATACAGAGTAAACATAGACCAGTCATCAGTGTAACAACACACTTCCAAACACTTTAAATGCTTTAGCACTTTTTTCTCCACTAGGAAACATAAATTGAACCAAGGTTCTATCAATGTCACCTGAATGTTACGTCAGGGTTTTACCTGGAGTGTTGCCATTCCATGTTATACTGTATTCAGGCCAACTTAGTGAGTTGGGTGTGTTAAACTGACTGTTGTCCCGTTTGTCCCCAGGTGTGTAGCTGCACCGGAAAGTCCAGGTGTCACTGTGATGGAGTAAAAGGCAGTAAGGTAAGTGGCTTAACACTATAACCCTCTATATTATACTTTATTTTATTTATTAATCCTACTCCAGAAAGAGAGTGAAAGACTCGCCCCTTGCTACCTAATTAACAAATGACCTTGTTGTGTGGGTGGGGAGGGGGGTGTATGTTATTCTGTTTATGTTGTACGGTTTGATTCTAGACAAATTCCCTGCTGCTCTGCATCTCACCTAATCACCTTACCTCATCATACCTCATCACACCTATGCTAGTTCCCAAATGCTTCCAATAATCCAGAGGTCACAATCAGAGATTTCATGCAGTCCGTCTTGAAACTTCCTCCAGAGAGCATGCTTCGGGTTTGTATGTCCAACAGCTACTCCTTCATCACCCTGTTTTCCCTGAGTACACAGTCCATGTTTGAATAAAAGGTTTTTACCTTGGCTGTGAGTGGCTTGTTCTCTCCGTGGAGCGTGAGAATTTCACTCTGAATTAACTCTAGGCTCCCCCTCAGCCTCAGAGTGCACAGACTTGGAGCTCGAAATGATCAATCATCGCAAAATGTTATCACTACCAACAAAAGGAGCTGATCGAAAGAAGGGGAAAGTAACTCAAAGGGACAATATTCGGTCTTAATTATCAATTTCCCCAGGAGATAAAAGGATGTTGCAAAAGACTGTCTCCTGTACAGAAGAGTTACAAAAGACCGTATCCATGTAACCGAGGGAGAGGGATAACCGTGCCTTTCTCATTTATCAATCTGACTCCATTATTATGTGAATAAATGCAATAGGCCATGTGCGTCTCTGGAGGATCTAGCAAGATAGTGAATCATTGCATCACCGACTCATTTTTACTATAATGAATATGTGCCTATCTGGCAACATTATGCAATTATTAAGAGGCTAGATACAAATAGCTAATCCTGGCAACCAATGTTCTAGCATTAATTTATTGAGGCAAGCAGCTCAGGGATGTCAAGTTGGTAGCCAAGCATGTTCATGTCATCGTTCATGTTTGTTCACTCAATTTGTCTAAACCGTTCTATAATTCAATATGTTTGTCTTTGTCTATAGTACATCTATGCTTACAACAAGCAATGGGAAGATATCAGATATTGGGGAATAAACATCTTGTTAGGGGTACATTTGTACTGTAGTGAAGCTGTCTATAGTAATGCAATTTCTCTCTATACAGTTGAAGTCTGAAGTTTCCCAGTGAATCAGAAGTTTACATACACTCAATTAGTATTTGGGAGCATTGCCTTTAAATTGCTTAACTTGGGTCGAACGTTTCGGGTAGCCTTCCACAAGCTTCCCACAATAAGTTGGGTGAATTTTGGCCCATTCCTCCTGACAGAGCTGGTGTAACTGAGTCAGGTTTGTATGCCTCCTTGCTCGAGACACGTTTTTTCAGTTCTGCCCACATATTTTCTAAAGGATTGAGGTCAGGGCTTTGTGATGGCCACTCCAATTATCTTGATTTTTTTGTCCTTAAGCCATTTTGCCACAACTTTGGAAGTATGCTTGGGGTCATTGTCTATTTTGAAGACCCATTTGCGACCAAGCTTTAACTTCCTGACTGATGTCTTCAGATGTTGCTTCAATATATCCACATAGTTTTCCTGCCTCAAGATGTCATATATTTTGTGAAGTGCACCAGTCCCTCTGCAGCAAAGCACCCCTACAACATGATGCTGCCACCCCAGTGCTTCACTGTTGGGATGGTGTCTTCGGCCTGCAAGCCTCCTCCTTTTTCCTCCAAACATAACCATGGTCATTATGGCCAAACAGTTCTATTTTTCTTTCATCAGACCCGAGGACATCTCTCCAAACAGTACGATCTTTGTCCCCATATGCAGGTGCAAACTGTAGTCTGGCTTTTTTATGGCGGTTTTGGAGCAGTGGCGTCTTCCTTGCTGAGCAGCCTTTCAGGTTATGTCAATATAGGACTCGTTTTACTGTGGATATAGATACTTTTGTACTTTTCCTCCAGCATCTTCACAAGGTCCTTTGCTGTTGTTCTGGGATTGATTTGCACTTTTCTCACCAAAGTACGTTCATCTCTAAGAGACAGAACCCGTCTCCTTCCTGAGCGGTATGATGGCTGCTTGCGTATGATATGATGGCTGCTTGTACAGATGAACATGGTACTTTCAGGCATTTGGAAAGGATGAACCAGACTTGTGGAGGTCTACAATTGTATTTCTGAGGTCTTGGCTGATTTCTTTAGATTTTCCCATGATGTCAAGCAAAGAGGCACTGAGTTTGAAGGTAGGCCTAGAAATACACTGCTCAAAAAAATAAAGGGAACACTTAAACAACACAATGTAACTCCAAGTCAATCACACTTCTGTGAAATCAAACTGTCCACTTAGGAAGCAACACTGATTGACAATAAATGTCACATGCTGTTGTGCAAATGGAATAGACAACAGGTGGAAATTATAGACAATTAGCAAGACACTCCCAATAAAGGAGTGGTTCTGCAGGTTGTGACCACAGACCACTTCTCAGTTCCTATGCTTCCTGGCTGATGTTTTGGTCACTTTTGAATGCTGGCGGTGCTTTCACTCTAGTGGTAGCATGAGACGGAGTCTACACACAAGTGGCTCAGGTAGTGCAGCTCATCCAGGATGGCACATCAATGCGAGCTGTGGCAAGAAGGTTTGCTGTGTCTGTCAGCTACCAGGAGACAGGCCAGTACATCAGGAGACGTGGAGGAGGCCGTAGGAGTGCAACAACCCAGTAGCAGGACCGCTACCTCCGCCTTTGTGCAAGGAGGAGCAGGAGGAGCACTGCCAGAGCCCTGCAAAATGACCTCCAGCAGGCTACAAATGTGCATGTGTCTGCTCAAACGGTCAGAAACAGACTCCATGAGAGTGGTATGAGAGCCCGACGTTCACAGGTGGGGGTTGTGCTTACAGCCCAACACTGTGCAGGACGTTTGGCATTTGCCAGAGAACACCAAGATTGGCAAATTCGCCACTGGCGCCATGTGCTCTTCACAGATGAAAGTAGGTTCACACTGAGCACATGCGACAGACGTGACAGAGTCTGGAGACGCCGTGGAGAACGTTCTGCTGCCTGCAACATCCTCCAGCATGACCGGTTTGGCGGTGGGTCAGTCATGGTGTGGAGTGGCATTTCTTTGGGGAGCCACACAGCCCTCCAAGTGCTCACCAGAGGCAGCCTGACTGACATTAGGTCCCGAGATGAGATGCTCAGACCCTTTGTGAGACCATATGCTGGTGTGGTTGGCCCGGGTTCCTCCCAATGCAAGACAATGCTAGACCTCATGTGGCTGGAGTGTGTCAGCAGTTCCTGCAAGAGGAAGGCATTGATGCTATGGACTGGCCCGCCCGTTCCCCAGACCTGAATCCAATTGAGCACAGCTGGGACATGTCTTGCTCCATCCACCAACGCCACGTTGCACCACCGACTGTCCAGGAGTTGGCAGATGCTTTAGTCCAGATCTGGGAGGAGATCCCTCAGGAGACCATCCGCCACCTCATCAGGAGCATGCCCAGGCGTTGTAGGGAGGTCATACAGGAACGTGGAGGCCACACACACTACTGAGCCTCATTTTGACTTGTTTTAAGGACGTTACATCAAAGTTGGATCAGCCTGTAGTGTGGTTTTCTACTTTAATTTTGAGTGTGACTCCAAATCCAGACCTCCATGGGTTGATAAATTTGATTTCCATTGATAATTTCTGTGTGATTTTGTTGTTAGCACATTCAACTGTGTAAAGAAAAAAGTGTTTAATAAGAATATTTCATTCATTCAGATCTAGGATGTGTTATTTTAGTGTTCCCTTTATTTTTTTGAGCAGTGTATATCCCACAGGTGCACCTCCAATTGACTCAAATTATGTAAATATTTTTTGCAAACAATTATTGTGATTCCTCCTATATTATCCCTAATATCCTTACCCCCTTGCAACAGATATGGGATACACACACACACACACACACACACACACACACACACACACACACACACACACACACACACACACACACACACACACACACACACACACACACACACACACACACACACACACAGAGACACACACAGACACACACACACTCAACCCCTTTCCCCCACAATCAACCATATGCTCAGATGCTCAACGGTTGTTACATCCCAAGAGCCCAACTCAAGAAAGGACCTGATTTATGGATGCATATACAGCTAAATCGGTTTGAGAAAGCATGCAAGATTGAGCAAAACTTGGCAAAATGTTTAGATTTGATTAACCATTGTCAAGTCCTAGGTGATGGAGATCAGATCCACCCCGTTCCCCTGAAACACACACATGCTGGTCCCCAGTTGTGACCATTTTCCCAAGCATCTTTGTGCAGTCAGACCTTAGATTATTTTGTGCCACCAGGGCCTCTCTGATTGTCAGAGTGTGACCCCCCTCCCCATGGGTTACTGCAGCCAGTGTTGCCAGCACTGCCACTACCTGGGTGGGGGTACCCCACCGGAATCCCCACCGGCTAGGTACAAGGTCGTCAAGGTTCACATTTGCAGCTTTGAGAATTTCCTTGTATGTTATGCTTTCTCATCAGGGGGCTATGGCTTTGTAGGTCCAACCCTGCCAGGCAGGCTCAGAATCTTGAGGTGGCAGTGCTGCTCTGACCGCATGTATCTTTCTGCTTTGGCTGCATATAGGCAGCTTATAGCAGGCCCTATCTATCTATTTATTTTATTATTACAATCCCTACAATGGCTAGTATTGGGTGTTCCATTGTTTTGGCTACTCTGAGAACTTTGTAATTTTTAAAATAGCCATGGAATAGTCTTTGTGTCTCGGAACATTTGGTTGGTTGTCAATATACAGTTTATCAACTACGAGAGCTACACGCTTCCCTTTTAATCTATTCTCATGAAGATTGGATACAGAACTTTGCACCGTTCTGCAATCTCCCTCTGGAACTGCTCATTCATGCTTATTTTCATGCCAGCGAGTCTTTTACCCAGGCTTTTAACCATTACTTTATCCTTTAAAGAAAGCAAATTTGGCAACGATTGGACGCTCATACCTCTGTCCTCTTTGTCCGAAACGGAGTACAAGTTCGAGTTGGATTTTATCGACAGCATCGAGTGTGATTTGAAGTGCTGTAAAAAAGAATTCCTTCCTTCTATGTTTTCAGGAACTTCTCCTTCTCTTTCTTGGATACCCGTAAGTACTAGATTTTCTCTCATAGATCTAGTCTGTAGGTCTAGTAAGGCTTCTCTCTGAAAGATGTTCTCCTAATTCATTAACGTTCGTTTAGCTGTTTTTTTTTTGTTGCCATTATCATAGCTCTTTCGTCACTTGTTTCAAGGCTCGCCTTCAACTTCTTTATATCCTTACTGACTAATTCATGTATGCCCAGTTTGTCACTTATTGAATTTTACAGATCACTTTCCACACTTACCAGTACCAGTGGTAAAAAGTATACATTTTTGTATCCGTGGAGGATCTCCTATTGCCTTTGTGGTTCACCGATAGATCTAGGACTGAATCTTTCAGATACTCCCTACCTGTCTCCCAACTCCTACCTGTTTTTTTAGCCACGAACATCTCCAATAATATCCTATGTTCTGCGACAGTGACAGTGAGTATCTGTGGATAATACTTCCCTGTGCTCAGGTTAGGTACACATCTCTCATCCCATGGCCGATCTACACCCCACCCCTTTGTGGACACCCTCGTTACAGTGCAAACTTTGGGTCCCAACGGTTGATAAGCAGCAATCTTCTGACACTTTCCTTTTACCATCACTTGGTCCCAATCTTCAGGGACACATGTCAAGTATTTGCTTCCGGTTAGGAAAGGGGGAGTGATTAGTGGCCTTGGAAGAGTATCCAACTGTACAAAATTAGCCACATCTTAATCATACTCTGCAACTGGATCCTGGACTTCCTGACGGGCCGCCCCCAGGTGGTAAGGGTAGACATCTGTACACATCTGGTACACATCTGCCACGCTGATCCTCAACACCCTCAAGGGTGCTTGCTCAATCACCTCCTGTACTCTCTGTTCACACATGACTGCACGGCCAGGCACAACTCCAACAGCATCATTAAGTTTGCTGATGACACAACAGTGGTAGGCCTGATCACCGACAACGATGAGACAGCCTATAGGGAGGAGGTCAGAGACCTGGCAGTGTGGTGCCAGGACAACAACCTCTCCCTCAATATGAGCAAGACAAAGGAGCTGATCTTGGACTACAGGAAAAGGAGGGCCGAACACGCCCCTATTCCCATCGACAAGGCTGTAGTGAAGCGGGTCGAGAGTTTCAAGCTCCTTTGTGTCCACATTACCAACAAACTATCATGGTCCAAACACACCAAGACAGTCATGAAGAGGGCACAACAAAGCCTATTTCCCATCAGGAAAATGAAAAGATTTGGCATGGGTCCTCAGATCCTCAAAGAGTTCTACAGCTGCACCATCAAGAGCATGATTGCATCATTGCCTGGATGATGCTGTTGATCTGAGCCATGACCAGCATTTTAAAGCACTTCATGGCTACCGATGTGAGTGTTGCGGGGTGGTAGTAATTTAGGCTGGTTACCTTCACTTTCTTAGGCACAGAAAAACAGTCTTGTAGTGTAGCATCCGCGTCATCTGATCACTTCCGCATTGAGTGAGTCACTGGTACTTCCTGCTTTAGTTTTTGCTTGTAAGCAGGCATCAGGAGGATAGAATTGTGGTCATATTTGGAAAATGGAGGGCGGGGAAGAGCTTTATATGTGTCTCTGTGTGGGGAGTGAAGGTGGTCTAGAGTTTTTTTCCCCTCTGGTTGCACATGTGACATGCTTGTAGAAATGAGGTCAAACGGATTTAAGTTTGCCTGCATTAAAGTCCCCGGCCCACTAGGAGCACTGCTTCTGGGTGAGCATTTTCTTGTTTGCTTATGGCCTTATACAGCTTGTTGAGTTTGGCATTGGTTTGTGGTGGTAAGAAGATGGCAAAAAAAAAATATATATATAGATGAAAACTCTCTTGGTAGATAGTGTGGTCTACAGCTTATCATGAGGTACTCTACTTCAGACGAGCAATACCTCGAGACTTCCTTAATATTAGAAATCGTGCACCAGCTGTTATTGACAAATAGACACACACCATCACCCCTTGTCTTACCAGGTGTAGCTGTTCTGTCCTGCCAGTGCACGGAAAACCCAGCCAACTGTATATTATCTGTGTCGTCATTCAGCCACGACTCGGTGAAACACAAGGTATTATAGTTTTTTGCCGTAGTAGCCTATTCCCTATGAGTAGGGTAGAGCATAAACAAATGCGCAGAACGTGATCCTCACAGGACCCTAGTGTCCAGTCTGGAGCGTGTAGTCAAGAGCTCTCCTGGTCGGCTACTGCATAGCAACCTAGTGGTGCCAAAAGCCTATGTAAAATGTGATCACCAGAACGGGCCAATTTTTGGGGGGTTCTGACGTTTCGGCCTCTAAAATGTGTTTATTATGATCAAGTTCAATTCCCAGGGTAATTTTTAAACAAAAGTTTGATACATACAGTATCAAGATAAGAAATGAATGTGTGATCCATTCTGACTACTACATTTGTTGTCACACAGGACCACGTGCTGACACAGACCAATCACACGCAGGCAAAGACACATACATCCAAACCAATGATGCACACACTCTACACACACGTACACATGGATTTTGTATTGTAGATATGTTGTAGTAGGGTAGTGGCCTTAGGGCAACCACTTAATGTGTTGTGAAAAATGTTATGAAATGTAATACCATGTCAGATTTCTTATTGTATATAACTGCCTTAATGTTGCTGGACCCAAGGAAGAGTAGCTGCTGCCCTGGGATCCTTAATAAATACAAATACAAAAAATCACCGGCCAGCAGGCTACCAGGAGATTCTCATGCACGCTCTTTGCCGGTTGACTCGCTCAGGCAGGATTACAACTTCTACATCGACCATGATCCTTTGCTAGTTACAGTCACTTTCACCATGATCCTTCGTGATTTTTTGGTGCCATTCAGCAATATGGCACATTTCAAATTCAAATAAGTACAGGCTTCATGCGCCATTGAGAGTTTTCCATAGGTATACATGGATGAATTCAGTGCTACAACTATCTACTAGTTTAAATGTCTATGGATCCGCACACGCAGAGAATCTTCAGGACAAGAACAGTCACTCCGTATTCATAAAGCTTCTTGGAGTAGAAGTGCAGATTTAGGATCAGGTCCCCCTGTCCATGTTATTGTCAAGACCCGGTTACGAACTCGGGTCTCCGTTGTGAGAAACAGTCACTTAGCAAACTGAGCCACTAATAGTCGGCAGAACCCATAAGATGAGGCAGACACAGCAGTACTTGAGACTGTGTTTTAATAAAGTAAAAAGGAAAGTTCTTCAGGCAAAAATATAAATCCACAACGTCAAAAGTAATTCCAAGAGAATAAAGGTAATCCTCCAAGTCAAAAGGTAAATCCACAAGGTGGTAGGTACAGCAGAAAAAAAGCCTCAAAAGATAATTAAAAATAAATAAACGAGAACAAAAACAGATTACCACAAGAGAGTCCAACTGGAGCAACAAATGTTCACAGCATCGCTGAGGCTGGGTGCTAACATTCAAACACAGAGCAAAGAACTGAGGAAAACTAAGGGTTTAAATACATTCAAGGGAAACGAGGCAAATAATAACTGGAAACAAGGGAAAACAAAAGGGTCAAAAAGCACAATGGGGGCATCTACTGGCCAAAACCAGAACAATCCTGGTCAAATCCTGACAGTTATCTTATTAATTATGATCTTAAAGGTAAAACTGATACAGAGTGGCAGGTTACCTAGTGGTTAGAGAAGTAGGCCAGCAACCAGAGGGTTGCCAGTTTCAATCCCAGTTCAGACGGTAAAATCTGGGTCACTGACATCGTTCTAGTTACCATCCCCTGCTATTGTGCCCTTGAGCAAGGCACCCAATATTTGCTCCAGGGGCGCTCCTTTGCGGTCGACCCATTACTTCCAGCCCCTCAGGGGTATGTGTGTCTTCTTGGGTTGGGTTGTGAGTATATAGCCACATTTCCATTCTCTGCAAGAAAACACCTAATTTAATTCTAGATCTTCTTTGTGAATACGGAACCTGATCTCACTTGAGGATTTGGCCCGGTGACCGTAGGTTGCAAACTGGGATATGACTGCCCCCAGCTGCAAGGTCATGTCTACACTTGACACTTACATGCAACTTATGCTATCAGAATACGAAGATCGCATTGAAAAGACGGTTCTAGATGCACAAAAGTTGCTTTGTGGTCTGATTATGTTCAGATCTGGCTGAGCACTTCAGGAGGTGGTCAGGGATGCATTCTATGCAGATTTCTCCTCCGTCTGGACTCAAATCAGGCTACCGAAAGCGCATACAGTGGACGATATCATCAGCATTCCCCCCACAAGTCTCCAAAAAACGTGTGTTTTTTCGGACCAAGAGGCAGCTTTTCATTAAAACGTTGGAGGAAATATCGTTATCATATAAGTCAACCATTAATTATTATTACCTCATATCAGTCTCATTCTGAATTTTGTTGACTTTAAATCTGCACGAACCCTAGTCTGCATGATGATTCAACGATACACAAATTGACCTTGTTATTTATTTACTAACTAATGAAATAAACACACAGAATTACATAAACACAACCACAGGATAGATTATACATCTATTACTAACATAATGCATTGAAAAGTCCCTAGTGGACTAACGCGATATGACGGCTTGGTACATAATGAAAAGGGAGGGGCATGTAAGGAGGGGTAGAGACAGAGAGAGTCAACTTATCGTACATACAGTTGGAAAACTATACTCTATACTATACACTATACTTGTTAGAATAGATCCTTTAGTGGTATCTATGGTGGTGAAAGGAAATTGTTCTTTGTCTCTCATCTTCAGTCGAGTGTCCTAGACTACGTTACCTTACCCAGCTGCAGACTGAGAATATTTGGTATAGTCTGTTCCACATTTTCTAGTCTAATGTAAATTTAGTTAGGAGTCCATTTGAAGTGCTCTAGTCAAAAGGGGCATTCCATCCTGCTGGCATAATGTCTGTGCTCACGTGGACGTGGTTACTGACCTGATAAAACTTTATATGAAATACAATTTCTCATTTAGATGGCTAAAATCACGTTGCTGTCTTTTCAGAAATAGTTTCATATTTAATCTTATAAGTTTGGCAACATTTAGATGTAAGTCTGATATATACATTGTGAAAGCTCTTAAAGTTACAATATTTCCGTAATAACATTTTTAATGATATCACCAAACCATAAATGATCTGACATGATTGTTCTTATGTCCCTCCCGATCATTTCCCACATTCTTTGTGTTAGGAATATTGTTTCATCATCTACTTTTGGATGTTGTAGTTTTGGCGGGAAGAATATCCTTGTATCAAAAGGGTTCTTTCCCCTCAATACTGCATGGCTATGGAGAGACAATGTATTTACGACCGTCATAAAACTGGCCAACTTCATAAAACTGGCCAACTTCCCCAGGAGAGGGGGGTCTTGAAACCTTTGTTTAACTGGCACCGTTGATCTCCATCCAGGAGGGAAAGTCATCACACCAGCTAGCTAATATTTAGAACAACAATTTTTTGTTTGTTTAAAGTTATGCTAACCCGTTTGCAATCCATTTAGTGTTGCTTGTTAGTTTGCTGAGTCAGGTGGGACAGGTGTGAACTGTTACTCTCTGACTGCATATAGATACAAAACCCACTTGTGCTGCTGAGCAGCACAGTTAGTTGCTAGGGAACTGGTGTCAGGGTTTGGCCACCCAGATAGTTCATTACCTCAGGTGAGTGTGTGTGTGTGTGTGTATTTGTGTGTGTGCGTGCGTGTGTGAGTCTATAATTATCTAATGATATCTCATGATGTGTGTGAACGCGTTGACTCCCAAAGGCCTAGATGTTATCACTGCTGTCACACACCTGTACCTCAGTGCATGAAGGACTGAGCTTAAAGAAAGGGACTAGAATGTGCGTTGGTTAGTGAATGTGTGATTGCTATGTCTGTTGGGAACAGTAATGGTGATTTATTTCTCGATCACAAATCAGTAAGGAATTTGTAGAGCAGTTCTATCAAGTGTGTTTTACCAATTGAAATGACTGCTGCTAGTCAATGAATATGGTGTTACATCAGCTGAAGGTGGTACTGCAGCTCTTCTAGCCTGTTGTTTGATAACTGGACATTGTAGTAATTCTGCATGAGTAACAATGAAAATCTAGAAGAAAAAAACATCTCTCTTTCCTTTATTTATCAATGTTCTCTCTTCTCTCTCTCTCTTCACAGGGTGAGCCTGGGTATCCAGGTTATGATGGGTTGCCAGGAGTGGTTGGTTATCCAGGTTCTGAAGGTAATCCTGGACCTTTTGGCCCTAAGGTGAGAGTCTCACTATATTTGTTATTACATGAGATATAGGTGTGTGTGTGTGTGTGTGTGTGTGTGTGTGTGTGTGTGTGTGTGTGTGTGTGTGTGTGTGTGTGTGTGTGTGTGTGTGTGTGTGTGTGTGTGTGTGTTTGTGTGTGTGTGTGTGTGTGTGTGTGTGTGTGTGTGTGTGTGTGTCAGTCTCATAGTAAATACTATTTTCCATTATTCTTTATGTGAGTGTGTGTATGTTTGCATGCCTGTGTGTTGAAACATTGTATCAGTAAACAATCGTGTGGTGAGATTTTAGAATGATTTTGTGTTCATTAAATGTATTGCTAACTGGCTGCATGTATTTGGATTCACAGGGAAATCTTGGCTTTCCTGGATTGTCAGGACCCAAAGGCTCACGGGTATGGAGTGTGTTTGGAAAACAGTGTGTGTGATTGACTGCACGTGATTATTGGTTTACATTACTAGGCTCTACATGTTACTCCTAATGGGTTTGCTCTATTGCTTTTGGTCACACCCACACTGCTTCTGTTTTGTCAGTTGAGTCCACTGCTAGGATCGACTCTAACAGTACCTATTGTTTTAACAGGGTCTCTCTGGGAAACCTGGGTTCTCTGGACCACCTGGGCAGCCAGTAAGTAATACTATTAGACTGTCTCAGATGGCACCCTATAGGTTTCATTAGGAAATATATGGATTCGCCACTGTTCTTGAACCGTTTATGCTCCAAATACCACACCAACGTTGAAATGTGCAGACTGACTCAACTTACATTACTTGGCAGAAGCTTTTTGATAGTATTTATATTTGACTGTTTCATATTTGCATAAAAGCTCCATAGCCTTTAATGGTGCATTTTGGATTTGCCACTTCTCTTATGTTTACTATTTCACAACCGTAAATACGTCAAGGCAAGCAAGCACACACATTTGATTTACATTTCCTTTTCTACATACTTATTCTTTGGAACTATTTTTCATACACCGTTTAAGCTAAAACATGCCATGCAAACTTTTAAAAGTGCAAACCTGTCCAGACTACTGTGCCTAGCTTTTGTAGTCCTCTAAAACCAAAGAGATTTTTTAAAGAGATGTTTTCAATTTACTAAAACATTGTGACTTAACACAAATCAGCTATTTTGACCACTTTCACAATAGGTTAGAGCATATGAAATCATAGTCAACTAGGCTGCTATTCAAATCAGAGCAACAGTAGCTACGATGGGGAGAAGTCTGTCCATAATAATGTGCTGCTCTGCCTTAACAGCACTATCAACAAGGCAGGTCCCACAGGCCCTGGTTTTGTCACACCTGGACTATTGTTCAGTCGTGTGGTCAGGTGCCACAAAGAGGGACTTGGGAAAATTGCAGTTGGCTCTGAACAGGGCAGCACGGCTGGCCCTTAAAAGTACACGGCGAGCTAACATTAATGACATGCATGTCAATCTCTCATGGCTCAAAGTGGAAGAGATTGACTTCATTACTTGTTTTTGTAAGATGTGTTGATAAGCTGAAGGTACTGAGCTGTCTGTTTAAAATACTAGCACACACCTCGTACAGCCATGCATACCCGACAAAACATGCCAGAGGTCTCTTCACAGTCCCCAAATCCAGAACAGACTATGGGAGGCACAAAGTACTACGTAGAGCCATGACTACATGGAACTCTATTCCATATCAGGTAACTGATGCAAGCAGTAGAATCAAATTCAAAATCAGGTAAAAATACACCTGATGGAACAGCATGGACTGTGAAGTAACAAAAACACACATGCATACACACACAATAACATACGCACGTACATATGGATTTTGCGTTGTAGATATGTGGTATTGGAGTATGAGCCTGAAGGCATACACTTGTGTTGTGAATTCTGTAATGAATGTATTGTAATGTTTTTTAAATTGTATAACTGCCTTAATTTTGACGTACCCCAGGAAGAGTGCCTTGGCAGTAGCTAATGGGGATCCATAATAAATACAAATTCAAACAGAAATTGCGTCTACCAATTCAGAGATACATCTGCTTTAACCAGTTATGCAGTAGGGGGCGCTATTAAACATTTTGGATGAAAAACGTTCCCGTTTTAAACAAGATATTTTGTCACGAAAAGATGCTCGAGTATGCATATAATTGACAGCTTTGGAAAGAAAACACTCTGACGTTTCCAAAACTGCAAAGATATTGTCTGTGAGTGCCACAGAACTGATGTTACAGGCGAAAACCAGATAAAAATCCAACCAGGAAGTGGCGCACTTTTTTAAACCACCTCATGCCAATGACTCCTTATATGGCTGTGAATGAGCTACGAATGAGCTTACGTTTTCCACGTATTCCCCAAGGTGTCTACATCATTGTGACGTCTTTGTAGGCATTTCCATTGAAGAATGGCTGTAAGGGACCATATATAGCATGTTGTCATGCTGTCATGGTGTCTCCTGCAGAAAATCTCGCGTAAAATACTGAGGTAGACATTTTTTTAAGGATGGATCCTTAACAACGTTTGCCGTGTTTCTGTCGATATTATGGAGCAAATTTTGAAAAAAGTTTGGCGTTATAGTTGTAGCATTTTACGGTCGATTTCTCAGCCAAGCATGATGAAGAAATGGGAGCTATTTCGCCTACAAAAATAATATTTTGGGAAAAAAGGAACATTTGCTATCTAACTGGGAGTCTCCTGAGTGAAAGCATCCGAAGTTCTTCAAAGGTAAATGATTTAATTTGGTTGCTTTTCTTATTTTCGTGAAAATGTTGCCTGCTGCCAACAGAGCTAGCATAGCATTATGCCTTACACAAATGCTTGTCTAGCGTTGGCTGTAACGCATATTTAGAAAATCTGAGATGACAGTGTTGTTAACAAAAGGCTAAGCTTGTGTTTGAATATATTTATTTCATTTCATTTGCGATTTTCATGAATAGGAAAAGTTTCTAGGGGTATTTATGTCCACTGCGTTATGCTAATGCGTTTTGAGGCTATGATTACGCTCCCGGATACGGGATTGCTCGTCGCAAGACTTTTTTCTCTCAAATGTTGAACAATTTCCCAACAAGTTAGACAAATAATTCAATTCGGTTTAGATACAGCAGCTAAGACCACACTAACGTAATATACCTGGAGACAGGAAGCAAGTGCAGAAGGTAAGTTTAATAATGACAAATGCAGATAAAAACAATACTACCTAGTGACTGCTGTCTATGGAGTGCTAAATATAAGGGGAGTAATCACGTAGATAATGATGACCAGGTGTGCGTAATGATGGGGAGCATGATTGTTTTCTGGGCTGATGGTTAGTAGACCGGCGACGTCAAGCACTGGGAAGAAGGAGTGGGAGTAAGCATGACAGTAGTGAGGCTCCCGTGTTTCATCCTGACGATCGCGTCTGGCTCTCCACCAGGAATCTCCTGCGCCGCCAGCCCTGCCGGAAGCCGAGTCCCCGGTTTGTGGGGCCCTTCAAGGTCCTGCGGAGGGTCAATGAGGTTACTTATCGTCCACAACTCCCGGATCTCACCATCCTTTCATGTCTTCTAATGACGGAGGGCGTGCTGGAGCCTCACATGGGTGGCGTTACACACGCGCCGGAACCACTCGTCCACTGCACGGGCCACGTTCTGGCTCGGTTGGTATCCCAGAACACACTGGAAGGGAGTCAGTCTGGTGGAGGAGTGGCAAAGTGATTTCTGAGCGTACTCTGCCCAGGGAAGAAACCAGACCTACTCCCCCTGTCGGTTCTGGCAGTGACTCATTAGGAACCTCCCCAGCTCCTGGTCGATCCTCTCCACCTTCTCGTCAGACTGAGGCTGGTACCCGAATGTGAGACTGACCGTAGCCCCCAGCTTCTCCATAACCGCAATGTGAATTAGGGACCATGGTCAGAGACGATGTCCTCTGGAAGGCCATAGTGCCGGAACACCTGCTGGAATAGTGCCTCAGTGACCTGGAGAGCGGTAAGTAGACCAGAGAAATTTATAAAATGTCAACAACCATAATATAGTGTTAAAACCATCAGAAAGGGGGAGATCAGTTTATGGACAGACATGACCAAGGTCGATGAGGCACCAAAAGGGGTAGTAGTTTCCATGCTGGCGTGTGCTGGGGAGATTTGATTTGGGCTCATACTGAGCTGGAGTTTATATAGCGGGTGACGTCCTGCTCCAAGGTGGGCCACCAGTAATTATCGGAGAGGGTGTTCAGCGACGAGGGATGTGTGCCCAAATCAAATGCCGATCCCTTACCCCCGCGAGAACGTATATGCACGCTGGAGGGCATATAGCAGGCGCAGGTTCACTCTCCAGAGCCTTGCTGATGTCCACATCTACGTCCCAGAGCACGGGAGAAATGGTTCTAGAGGGTGGAATGATGGGAGCACTCGGGATCGTAACCTCTTCTGAATCGTGGAGACGGGACAGGGCATCGGCTTTGGTGTTCTTATAAGCTGGCCAATATGACAGGGTGAAGTGGAATCTGCTGAAGCAAAGGGCCCACCTTGCTTGGCCCGGGTTCATTCACCTCACCGTCCATATGTACTCCAGGTTCCATGGTCAGTGAGGATGAGAAATGGTCCTTGGCGCCCTCCAGCCAGTGTCTCCACTCCTCTAATGCCAACGGTCACTGACATCAAAGTTCCTCTCTGCAGTTCCTCTCTCTTTTTTTGAGAAGTATGCACATGGATACAATTTTTGTGGGTTACCTTGATGTTGGGACAGGATGGTTCCATGTCCACTTCCGAGGCGTCCACCTCCACCACGAAGGGTAGATTAGGATCTGGGTGTCTCAGCAATGGGGCGTAGGAGAAAAGTCCAATCAGTAGGCAGAAGGCTTCATCCTCTGCAGGACCAACAATGAACCGAAGGTAGAGGTTGGCAAACACAGAAACCGTTGGAGCCCCTTTATGGTGGTTGGGACAGACTGACTGCTTTGACCTTCCTTTCATCCATGCTCACCACCTGTGAGCTAATCCAGTATTCCAATGAGACCTCGACCTAAGGAGACTTCTCAGCTTTAACATAAAGGCAGTTCCCCAGGTGGTGTCTCAGGACTACTCAGACATGAGTGATGTGATTCTCCAAGGTGGCCGAGTGGACCAGGATGTCGTCGATATACATGACCACCTGGCGCCCGATCATGTACCGGAACACCTCGTTCACGAACGCCTGAAACACTGATGGAGCATTGGCAAATCCATAAGGCATAACCAATTACTCATAGTGCCCAGACGTCGAGCTGAAGGCCATTTGGATGTGGATAAGATTATAGGCACTCTGCGGGTCCAGCTTCATAAAAAATATGGCTCCTCGCGGAGCAGTTCCATGGCTGAAGGGGGTAACGTTACCTTTATGCACTGGTGCAATGATGAGGAAGGGAAGGCTCTCCTGGTGCCTGGATTAGTTGAAATCCTGTCATTGTAAAGAGGCACAATTACCATGGAAACGGTCTCAACCGTGCATTTCATCTTTTTGATCTGAATGTCCCGTCTTTAGTCAGCTGTTATGCAACACAACATCTAAAATTGACTAGTTTTGTCTCGTCACTCTTTATGTCGGCTGTTGTATCTGTATCTGTATCTGGCTTCAGAGCATATGAAATCATTATCTAACTTACCACTATTCAAATCTGGAATCAAAATAGAAATATATTCTACCAATCAAATGATACAGCTGTTTTAGTAACCGAATCAACTATATTTTCTCTCAACTTTTAGAAACAACTGCCGTTTTGATCACTTTCCTTACATCTTGGACAAAAACATTTGTAAGTGTATGAAATCTTAGTCTATGCTATTCAAATCTGTGATCAGAACAGAACCACCAACTTCCAATCAAGAGATACAGCTGTTTTAGTAACTGCATCAACTACTTTAGTTAAGCCGACTTCTGAACCAACAGGTCCCAGATGTGCTCAATGGGATTGAGATCCGGTCTCCTCGCTGGCCATGGCAGAACACTGACATTCCTGTCTTGCTGGAAATCACGCACAGAACGAACAGTTTGGCTGGTGGCATTGTCATGCTGAATGGTCATGTCAGGATGTGGCCTGCAGGAAGGGTACCACATGAAGGACGAGGATGTCTTCCCTGTAATGCACAGCGTTGAGATTGCCTGCAATGACAACAAGCTCAGTCCGATGATGCTGTGACACACCGCCCCAGACCATGACGGACCCTCCTCCTCCAAATCGATCCAGCTCCAGAGTACAGGCCTCGGTGTAATGCTCATTCCTTCAACGATAAACGCGAAACCCTGGTGAGACAAAACTGTAATTCGTCAGTGAAGAGCACTTTTTGCCAGTCCTGTCTGGTCCAGCGACGGTAGGTTTGTGCCCATAGGTGACGTTGTTGCCGGTGATGACTGGTGAGGACCGGCCTTACAACAGGCCTACAAGCCCTCAGTCCAGCCTCTCTCAGCCTATTGCGGACAATCAGAGCACTGATGGAGGGATTGTGCGTTCCTGGTGTAACTCGGGTAGTTGTTGTTGCCATCCTTTACCTGTCTCGCAGGTGTGATGTTCGGATGTACCGATCCTATGCAGGTGTTGTTACATGTGGTCTGCCACTGCGAGGACGATCAGCTGTCCGTCCTGTAGCGCTGTCTTAGGCGTCTCACATTACGGACATAGCAATTTATTGCCCTGGCCACATCTGCAGTCCTCATGCCTCCTTGCAGCATGCCTATGTTCACGCAGATGAGCAGGGACCCTGGGCATCTTTCTGTTGATGTTTTTCAGAGTCAGTATTAAGGCCTTTTTAGTGTCCAAAATTTTCATAACTGTGACCTTAATTGCCTACCGTCTGTAAGCTGTTAGTGTCTTAACGACCGTTCCACAGGTGCATGTTCATTAATTGTTTATGGTTCATTGAACAAGCATGGGGAACAGTGTTTAAACCTTTTACAATGAAGATCTCTGAAGTTATTTGGATTTTACGAATTATCTTCGAAAGACATGGTCCTGAAAAGCGATGTTTCTTTTTTTGCTGAGTTTACTAATACTACTGGGCTACAGTCACTATTCCCACTACTACTACAGTCACTACTTCTAGCCTCTAACAATTCATCTTCTAAACTTCTTCCACCAACATAAAAAATACTTTTGGTCAGCTGAAGTAAGTCACAGAATTTTTCTTGAAAACATACCCTTTCTATATTATAAGTATTGGGGCCATAGTTTTTCCTGATCAAGTCAGGCTTTTCCTGGTGTTAGGTTCTTATTTTTCAGAGTAAATGACTCACGGACACTACAGAAGCTTTAACCAAGTTTAATTCTTCCCAAAGGTTCTGTACAGCTGTAATCACACAGCAAAACATTTTTCTCCATTGGTTATATACATCCTACTTAAGACACTCCTTCTCTCCAATCCTTAGTTTATGCCCAAAAGAAAGAAGGTAACCAGATACTAACCCTGATTACTCCCTTAAGGGGAACTGACCTCACCCCTCACCTCCTGATCCACAGATATCCATCTGTCCTCCCTATATCAACACGGTGCTCTGCTCCCATTCCCCAACACATTCCAACACCTTCCACAGCTATCTGTCCTTCTACAGAGAAACCTTTACTTTCTCCTTTGATTCTATGCTTCTTTCTCTATCATTCATTTAATATCTCAATGTTCAAAATTTTGAACCCAACACTGGTCAAAACGTCTAGTGTTAGTGTACTGTAAGCAATCCGTATCATGTAAGTATTGATGTGTTTGTATGTGAATGGCCCTATGACTTCCTCTCTTCCAGGGAATCCCAGGAAATGAAGGACCAATGGGGCCATCAGGAACCCCAGGATGCAATGGGACGAAGGTACAGATATTATGTACTTATTGAAGCTCACAAACACACACACACACACACACACAGACGTATGTACATGTCTGATGCCCTATCATTGTGTGTGTTTCAGGGGGACAGTGGATACCCAGGGTTACCTGGGGTGCCGGGACCTGTTGGATTACCAGTAAGTGCTGTCAATATCCTGTGTCCAGTGTCACTAAGCACCTTACTGTTCCTGTCTGTCTGTCATCAATCACAGCCATCAATCATGTGATCTTAATCATTAGCCTGTAATATGGGAATTGATAAATAAGGTTTCCAAGAGTGAACAAAATAAAAGTTAATGAATTTAACATTTAAATATACAAAATATATTATACTTCTTACAAGTGTTGTGTATGAACAAATTACTGTTGAAAATAGAAATGGTGTGTTTAATTCATTTTTTAAACAAGATCCCCGTGTTCAGTCCTATGAAAATGTCATAGGCTATGGTGTAACAACAAAGCACCTTTCTGTGTCTGTCTGTCATCACCGTAAAAGCTAGACATCATCACAGCTGTCTGTCATGTGATCTCAATCATTATAAACATATAAATATATATGTAGCTGTCCATCACCTTTGCTGCCAGTTCCAGGTTTTGCCCCCACAGTGGTAGATACATTTGTGTCAGGTCTTGTTTAGCTTTTACAGTAAAGTTGTGATGTGCAGCTCACACTTATCTTTTTTTATTGAAGGGTGTTCATGGATTGCCAGGATTTAAGGTACATCCAAATATATCTACTGACCCTCTAAACAATTTGTGTGTTTTGTTGTGGACCCTAAGATTAAAGTATTGTCCTTACAGGGAGACTCCTACTACTTCCCACCCGCTGCTGAGGTTGATGGACATCTTGGACCACAAGGGAGAGATGGTGTCAAGGTAAGGAGACCTCCCACCCTGCCTACACCTGGGTTGTGTTCATTGCGCACCAAACAGAAGAAAGCTGACTAGCACAGGGAGGGATTACCTAGACTAAATCAACATTTTTATGTGTATACGTTTTCCGTACTGTATTGATCACAATCCATTACTCACATGTCTCTGAGTTTATGCTTCTATTCCAATAGGAAAAGGATGGGCTTGCCTAGTACCTATCATTACTTTGGCCAGGAGTTTCTTTCCTGACCACAGCCCCTATAGTTGTAACTTGGACCAAGAGTTTTCACATGGTCAGGCAAAACTCCTGGGCCCCTATATTACAGTTATACTTTCATGTGTATCGTGGCATGTGAGGTTGAGTAGTTAGTGCCACAGACCCCATTACATGTGTATAGCCGAGGCTACTAGAGAAAGGATGGGTTGGAATCCGACCCACTGCACTTTTGACTCATAATCTCTCCTACCTTTACTGTCTCCTCAATAACATTGTCCTATCTCATTAAATAAATACAAAATCACAAAAAATATTATAGAAAAAAATAATAGAATGTGTAATCGACTGACTGGCCACTGTTTTTTAGGGTCAGCGAGGGTTACCTGGACGGCCGGGTCTTCCTGGGCTGGAGGGACCGAGCGGGACTCCAGTCAGTTAACACCTAAATGAAGTTCAATATGTGTCCTCTCTTTTACTTATTAGCCTATGTTTATTTTGAAAGGCTTTTACTGTAATGTGTTTCTGAATGTCCTCATTCATGATTCCATGTGCTCTTCCTGAATGTATAAATCACAGACTTTAAATTATTATTTATATTTCCAGGGATTACCTGGGTTAACAGGTGTACAGGGAGAGAAGGTCAGTCTTATAGTAAATACTTATTTCCATTTGTGTGTGTGTGTGTGTGTGTGTGTGTGTGTGTGTGTGTGTGTGTGTGTGTGTGTGTGTGTGTGTGTGTGTGTGTGTGTGTGTGTGTGTGTGTGTGTGTGTGTGTGTGTGTGTGTGTGTGTGTGTGTGCATTTGTGTGTATGTTTGTGCATGCGTTTCTTCCTGGATGTTTTGGAGCTGTCCATGGTTCACCTTACTGCACTAACAATATAGTAACAATGTGATATTGAGTGATGTCCCTCTCCAGTTCCTGCCATTTAGAGGGGTGTGTTGCACTATTTATAGTAGCTTTATTTCTGTTTCAGGGCCAGGAAGGTCCAAGCCCTGTAATTCCAGGCCCAAGAGGTCAAAAGGTATTACCTACCTGTGTGATATCGATCTTTTCTACTTTCACATACAGTACAACTCTCTCTTGCATATTATCCTGCCTCAGTATAGTTTGTTCTGGATGCATGCTGAGTGTATCTAATGTACAGTATATTGTGACAAAATGTAAATGTTTTGTTCTCAGGGTGACCAAGGCCCTCCCGGGATACCTGGACAGAAGGGCATAAAGCTGTATGCAGAGGGACCCAAGGAACTGAAGGTTTGCCACACTTAACAAACTCGGTTTCTCTCACAGCAATTTTTACTAGTCCACACTGACACAAATCATGATCATCACATTTACATTTTAGTCATTTAGCAGAAGCTCTTATCCAGAGTGACTTACAGGAGCAATTAGGGTTAAGTGCCTTGCTCAAAGGCACATCAACAGATTTTTCACCTAGTCAGCTCAGGGATTTGAACCAGCAACCGTTCGGTTACTGGCAAACATAATTACCAATCACCATCACCCAAATCAGCTTCATCATCATTATTACCCGTATACATCATATTGTCACACAAGTAGAAAAGTGTTCTGACTTTCTTCTCATTGCAGGGGGAGCCAGGTGATACAGGAGAGAAGGGGTGTACAGGCCAGCATGTGAGTTATAACCTATGGGGGATCATTACAGTGAATTAAATTAAACTAATTGATTTTAATGTAATAATTGACATGATCTTTGAGCCAGTACAAAAGTTGCCAGTTCAAAAATCCCATTGCATGTATACTACTACTTGTGGTCTGTGTTTTGTCTGTCTGTCCATCTGGCCGTCCTTTCTTTTCTGTTTGTCTGCTTGCCTGTCTGTCGGTATTTTACATTCTTTTTTTCATTTTTTTAGGGTCTCCCTGGGCGTCGTGGATATAAAGGGAACAAAGGCGACCAAGGAGAACCTGGGGCTCTGGTAGCTCTATGACTCCAGTCACTGCATATCATATTTAAAATACTGTAGAGTTTTACAATGGAATTATGGATGTTATCATTCTCACATGTGGATGTGTCCTACTCACAATAGTAGTCCTACTCACAAATACTGACAAACACCTGTGTCTAACAGAGGTTCTGTTTTTCAGGGGAAACCTGGGAAAGATGGGGACCCTGGGACCTATGGAATTCAGGTAAAACAAATATCCAGACAACTATCATAACTTGTATGTACTGTACATGGTCCTTTGTGGCTCACTTTGTAAAAGGTTATTATGTACATGCATTATGTACATGCATTTTGCCATGTTGCCATGTCAACTCCACTTGAACATAACCCACCTGATTGCCAATCCTTTTCCCAACCAATTGTCTTTACCACTAGGGCTACATGTGACTTGAGAATTGTTTTTGACATGCTTACTGTTTGGCAAAATGTGTTATGTACTGTAATTTACTATCTTGACCAGCGTCCGTACGTATTAAGTGTTTCAAAGTAGGGGTGTGGCCCTAGGATCAGGGCCCAGTTTTTCAATCGGATTGGAATAAATCTTAGAATTGGGTATTTCAAAACTGAAAACTATGATTCCGATCATTCGGATTGGGATTTGGTAATCCAATCTAAACTTTAATCCAGTAGTATAAAGTATTTAGGTAAAAAAATGGGGTATCTGTACTTTACTATTTATATTTTTGACAACTTTTACTTTTACTACATTCCTAAATAAAATGATGTACTTTTTACTCCATACATTTTACCTGACACCCAAAAGTACTTTTACATTTTGAATGCTAAGCAGGACAGGAAAATGGCCTAATTCACACACTTATCAACAGAACATGACTGGTCATCCCTCTACAGCCTCTGATTTGGTGCTCACTAAGCACATGCTTCGTTTGTAAATGATATCTTAGTGTTGGAGTGTGCCCCTGGCTATCCGTAAATAAATAATAAAAGGAATTGCTTAATATAAGAAATGTACAATTATTTATACTTTTACATTTACTTTTGATACTTAAGATACTTAAGTATATTTTAGCAATTACATTTACTGTTGATACTCAACAATATTTAAAAGCATATACTTTTATACTTTTACTTAAGTAGTATTTTACTGGTTGACTTTCACTTTTACTTGAGTCATTTTCTATTAGGTATCTTTACTTTTACTCAAGTATGACAATTTGGTACTCTTTCCACCACTGCTTACAATCAAGATTACATTTTGGAATTGCATTTTTCAAAGCTCAAAGGCAGTAGTGATAAGGATAGTTTTTATTCTGAACAGTTTTGATAATCTTGATCCCACAGAGAAAGGGAAATACCTAGTCAGTTGTACAACTAAATGCATTCAACTGGAATGTGTCTTCCGCATTTAACTCAACCCCTCTGAATCAGAAATGTCAGAGTAAATGTCATCTTCAAGGGTTACTAATTGTATGAACAGTTTTTATTATTTTAAATTGACTGCAGCACAGGTATGTGGTCAGTTTTGACAAGTGTCAAATAAATACATGTACTTACTTACAAGTCATATTGCAGCCTCTATTACTGGATATTTCTGAAAAAATGGCTCAAAATCAGTTAGATTGATTACAAAATAGGGGAACACAGAATCCGAATCATTATCATCCAAATGAAAAGTTTTGAAAAACTGGGCCCAGGTCTTGCCCGCCTTATCCATGTAATCTCATTCATTGTGAACAAAAAAGCTAAACTGATCCTAAATCAGCACTCCTACCCTGTATACATGAATCCTCAAATCTCTCTTGCATAAGATATTTTATCACAAAATCTGGATAATTAAAGGTTGAATAGACTTAAATAAGATATCAATTCAGTTCAATTCAAGGGGCTTAATTGGCATGGGAAACATGTGTTAACATGGCCAAAGCAAGTGAGGTAGATAATATATAAATGTCATATTATATATATATACAGTGTTGTAGCAATGTACAAATGCTTAAAGTACACAAGGGAAAATAAATAAGCATAAATATGGGTTGTATTTACAATGGTGTTTGTTCTTCACTGGTTGCCCTTTTCTTGTGGCAACAGGTCACAAATATTGCTGCCGTGAAATATTGCTGCCGTGGAATTTCACCCGGTAGATATGGGAGTTTATCAAAATTGGGTTTGTTTTCGAATTCTTTGTGGATCTGTGTAATCTGAGGGAAATATGTGTCTCTAATATGGTCATACATTGGGCAGGAGGTTAGGAAGTGCAGCTCAGTTTCCACCTCATTTTGTGGGCAGTGTGCACTGTCTTCTCTTGAGAGCCATGTCTGCCTACGGCGGCCTTTCTCAATAGCAAGGCTATGCTCACTGAGTCTGTACATAGTCAAAGCTTTCCTTAAGTTTGGGTCAGTCACAGTGTAAGTTATTCTGCCACTGTGTACTCTCTGTTTAGGGCCAAATAGCATTCTAGTTTGCTCTGGTTTTTGTTAATTCTTTCCAATGTGTCAAGTAATTATCTTTTTGTCTTCTCATGATTTGGTTGTGTCTAATTGTGTTGCTGTCCTGGGGCTCTGTGGGGTCTGTTTGTGAACAGCTGGCCCCAGGACCAGCTTGCTTCGGGGACTCTTCTCCAGGTTCATCTCTCTGTAGATGTTGGCTTTGTTATGAAAGGTTTGGTAATCGCTTCCTTTTAGGTGGTTGTAGAATTTAACGTCTCTCTTCTGGATTTTGATAATTAGTGGGTATCGGCCTAATTCTGCTCTGCATGCATTATTTGGTGTTCTACATTGTATGCGAAGGATATCTTTGCAGAATTCCGCATGCAGAGTCTCATTTTGGTGTTTGTCTCATTTTGTGAAATCTTGGTTGGTGAGTGGACCCCAGACCTCACAACCATAAGGGGCAATGGGTTCTATGACTGATTCAAGTATTTTTAGCCAGATCCTAATTGGTATGTTGAATTTGATCTGATGTCTATCAGATCGTTCACAGCTTTGTGGAAGTTACCTGTGGCGCTCTTGTTTAGGCCAAGGTATGTATAGTTTTTTGTGTGCTCTAGGGCAACGGTGTCTAGATGGAATTTGTATTTGTGGTCCTGGTGACTGGACCTTTTTTGGAACACCATTATTTTGGTCTTACTGAGATTTACTATCAGGGCCCAGGTCTGGCAGAATCTGTGCAGAATATAAAGGAGCTGCTGTAGGCCCTCCTTGGTTGGTGACAGAAGCACCAGATCATCAGCAAACAGTAGACATTTGACTTCAGATTCTATTAGAGTGAGGACGGGTGCTGCAGACTTTTTTAGTGTCCGCCCCAATTCGTTGATATATATGTTGAAGAGGTTGGGGCTTAAGCTGCATCCCTGTCTCACCCCACAGCCCTGTGGGAAGAAAAGTGTGTTTTTTACACATTTTAACCGCACACTTGTTGTTTGTGTACATGGATTTTATATTGTCGTATGTTTTATCCCCAACACCACTTTCCATCAATTTGTATAGCAGACCCTCATGCCAAATTGAGTCGAAGGATTTTTTGAAATCAACAAAGCATGAGAAGACTTTGCCTTTGTTTTAGTTGGTTTGGTTGTCAATTAGGGTGTGCAGGGTGAATACATGGTCTGTTGTACGATAATTTGGTAAAAAGCCAATTTGACATTTGCTCAGTACATTGTTTTCATTGAGAAAATGTATGAGTCTGCTGTTAATGATATAATGCAGAGGATTTTCCCAAGGTTGCTGTTGACGCATATCCCACGGGAGTTATTGGGGTCAAATTTGTCTCCACTTTTGTGGATTGGGGTGATCAGTTTCAGTATAGCCAATTGGAATTTGTTGTCTGTATATTTGATCATTTCATTAAGGATACCATCAACACCACATGCCTTTTTGGGTTGGAGGGTTTTATTTTGTCCTGGAGCTCATTCAAGGTAATTGGAGAATCCAGTGGGTTCTGGTAGTCTTTAATAGTTGATTCTAAGATTTGCATTTGATCCTGTATATGTTTTTGCTCTTTATTCTTTGTTACAGAGCCAAAAAGATTGGAGAAGTGGTTTACCCATACATCTCCATTTTGGATAGATAATTCTTCATGTTGTTGTTTGTTTAGTGTTTTCCAATTTTCCCAGAAGTGGTTAGAGTCTATGGATTCTTCAATTACATTGAGTTGATTTCTGACGTGCTGTGCCTTCTTTTTCTGTAGTATATTTCTGTATTGTTTTAATGATACACCATAGTGAAGGCGTAGACTCAGGTTTTCTGGGTCTCTATGTTTTTGGTTGGACAGGTTTCTCAATTTCTTTCTTTGATTTTTGCATTCTTCCTCAAACCATTTTTCATTGTTGTTCATTTTCTTCGGTTTTCTATTTGAGATTTTTAGATTTGATAGGGAAGCTGAGAGGTCAAATATACTGTTAAGATTTTCTACTGCCAAGTTTACACCTTCATTATTACAGTGGAATGTTTTACCCAGGAAATTGTCTAAAAGGGATTGAATTTGTTGTTGCCTAATTGCTTTTTGGTAGGTTTCCAAACTGCATTCCTTCCATCTATAGCATTTCTTTAATGTTACTCAATTCCTTTGGCTTTGATGCCTCATGATTGAGTATTGCTCTGTTGAAGTAGACTGTGTTTTTGCTGTGGTCTGATAGGGGTGTCAGTGGGCTGACTGTGAACGCTCTGAGAGACTCTGGGTTGAGGTCAGTGATAAAGTAGTCTACAGTACTACTGCCAAGAGATGAGCTATACAGTGGGGAGAAAAAGTATTTGATACACTGCCGATTTTGCAGGCTTTCCTAGGTCTGTAATTTGGATCATATGTACACTTCAACTGTGAGAGACGGAATCTAAAACAAAAATCAAGAAAATCACATTGTATGATTTAAGTAATTAATTTGCCTTTTATTGCATGACATAAGTATTTGATACATCAGAAAAGCAGAACTTAATATTTGGTACAGAAACCTTTGTTTGCAATTACAGAGATCATACGTTTCCTGTAGTTCTTGACCAGGTTTGCACACACCGTAGCAGGGATTTTGGCCCACTCCTCCATACAGACCTTCTCCAGATCCTTCAGGTTTCGGGGCTGTCGCTGGGCAATATGGACTTTCAGCTCACTCCAAAGATTTTCTATTGGGTTCAGGTCTGGAGACTGGCTAGTCCACTCCAGGACCTTGAGATGCTTCTTACGGAGCCACTCCTTTAGTTGCCCTGGCTGTGTGTTTCGGGTCGTTGTCATGCTGGAAGACCCAGCCATGACCCATGTCCTGTCCCCTTTGCAGAAAAGCATCCTCAAAGAATGATGTTTCCACCTCCATGCTTCACGGTTGGGATGGTGTTCTTGAGGTTGTACTCATCCTTCTTCTTCCTCCAAACAAGGCAAGTGGAGTTTAGACCAAAAAGCTCTATTTTTGTCTCATCAGACCACATGACCTTCTCCCATTCCTCCTCTGGATCATCCAGATGGTCATTGGCAAACTTCAGATGGGCCTGGACATGCGCTGACTTGAGCAGGGGGACCTTGCGTGCGCTGCAGGATTTTAATCCATGACGGCGTAGTGTGTTACTAATGGTTTTCTTTGAGACTGTGGTCCCAGCTCTCTTCAGGTCATTGACCAGGTCCTGCCGTGTAGTTCTGGGCTGATCCCTCGCCTTCCTCATGGTCATTGATGCCCCACGAGGTGAGATCTTGCATGGAGCCCCAGACCGAGGGTGGTTGACCGTCATCTTGAACTTCTTCCATTTTCTAATAATTGTGCCAACAGTTGTTGCCTTCTCACCAAGCTGCTTGCCTATTATCCTGTAGTCCATCCCAGCCTTGTGCAGGTCTACAATTTATCCCTGATGTCATTACACAGCTCTCTGGTCTTGGCCATTGTGGAGAGGTTGGAGTCTGTTTGATGGAGTGTGTGGACAGGTGTCTTTTATACAGGTAACGAGTTCAAACAGGTGCAGTTAATACAGGTAATGAGTGGGAGAACAGGAGGGCTTCTTAAAGAAAAACTAACAGGTCTGTGAGAGATGGAATTCTTACTGGTTGGTAGGTGATCAAATACTTATGTCATGCAATAAAATGCAAATTAATTACTTAAAAATCATACAATGTGGTTTTCTGGATTTTTGTTTTAGATTCCGTCTCTCACAGTTGAAGTGTACTTATGTTAAAAATGACAGACTTCTACATGCTTTGTAAGTAGGAAAACTTGCAAAATCGGCAGTGTATCAAATACTTGTTCTCCCCACTGTAGGTCTACCTACCATAGGAGTCTCCTCGAAGCCTACCATTGACTATGTACATACCCAGCGTGCGACAGAGCTGCAGGAGTTGTGACCCGTTTTTGTTGGTTATGTTGTCATAGTTGTGCCTAGGGGGGCATATGGGGGAGGGAATGCTGTCACCTGCAGGCAGGTGTTTGTCCCCCTGTGTGCTGAGGGTGTCAGGTTCTTGTCCGGTTCTGGCATTTAGGTTGCCACAGACTAGTACATGTCCCTGGGCCTGGAAATGATTGCTCTCCCCCTTCAGGATGGAGAAGCTGTTTTCATTAAAGTATGGGGATTCTAGTGGGGGGGATATAGGTAGCACACAGGAGGACATTTTTCTCTGTTAAGATAATTTCCTTTTGAATTTCTAGCCAAATGTTCCTGTTTTGATCAATTGAATAGCGTGAGTTAGGTCTGCTCTATAACAAATTAGCATACCCCCAGAGTCCTTTCCCTGTTTCACATCTGGTAGTTTGGTGGATGGGACTACCAGCTCTCTGTAACCTAGAGGGCAACGGGTGGGTCCGTCTCCTCTATACCAGGTTTCTTGTAGGATGACAATGTTTGTTTTAGAGGTCGACCGATTATGATTTTTCAACGCCGAAACCGATTATTGGAGGACCAAAAAAGCCGATACTGATTAATCAGCCGATTAAAAAAAATATACAAAAATGTATTTGTAACAATGACAATTACAACAATACTGAATTAACACTTATTTTAACTTAATATAATACATCAATAAAATCAATTTAGCCTCAAGTAGATAATGAAACATGTTCAATTTGGTTTAAATAATGCAAAAACAAAGTGTTGGAGAAGAACGTAAAATTGCAATATGTGCTATGTAAAAAAGCTAATGTTTCAGTTCCTTGCTCAGAACATGAGAACATATGAAAGCTGGTGGTTCCTTTTAACATGAGTCTTCAATATTCCCAGGTAAGAAGTTTTAGGTTGTAGTTATTATAGGACTATTTCCCTCTATACCATTTGTATTTCTTTAACCTTTGACTATTGGATGTTCTTATAGTCACTTTAGTATTGCCACAGTATTGTAACAGTATAGCTTCCGTCCCTCTCCTCGCTCCTCCCTGGGCTCGAACCAGCAACACAACGACAACAGCCACCACATCGAAGCAGCGTTACCCATGCAGAGCAAGGGAGACAACCACCCCAAGGCTCAGAGCGAGTGAAGTTTGAAACGCTATTAGCGCGCGCTAACTAGCCAGCCATTTCACTTCGGTCACACCAGCCTCATCTCCGGAGTTGATAGGTTTGAAGTCATAAACAGCGCAATGCTTGATGCACAACGAATAGCTGCTGGCAAAAGGCACGAAAGTGCTGTTTGAATGAATGTTTACGTGCCTGCTTCTGCCTACCACCGCTCAGTCAGATACTTAGATACTTGTATGCTCAGTCAGATTATATGCAACACAGGACAGGCTAGATAATATCTAGTAATATCATCAACCATGTGTAGTTAACTAGTGATTATGATTGATTGTTTTTTATAAGATAAGTTTAATGCTAGCTAGCAACTTACCTTGGCTTACTGCATTTGCGTAACAGGCAGTCTCCTTGTGGAGTGCAACGATCGAGAGGCAGGTCGTTATTGCGTTGGACTAGATAACTGTAAGGTTGCAAGATTGTAAATAACATTTACATTTTTTAAAATCGGCACCCAAAAATACCGATATCCGATTGTTATGAAAACTTGAAATCGGCCCTAATTAATCGGCCATTCCAATTAATCGGTCGACCTCTAGTCTGTATTACCGATTTATTTGGTGAAGTCCGGGTTCCTGCTCTTTAGGCCAAAGGCAGATGACCTCAGGCCTTAGATATTCCAGGATGATATAGTGAAGGCTTTGTGTTCCATAAAGTGTCCAATGTTGTTGGTTGTGTGGTTTGTCCTCAGGCCAATAAGTGTGAGCAGAGCCTGCTGAGCATCTGGTACATGCCATTGGGATAGTGTAAGAGTGGGGGTTGGGCCTGTTTGCCCACTCACTGCCTGGGCGTATGTGTGACTTCCATGTTCAGGCCCTGTTTGCGGGGGTGGCGTGCATGGGGTGGGCATGAGGGGCATAGGTCTGATCTGAAGTGGCATAAATAGGGTGTGGGCATGGTTGACGTGGGGGGGGTGTTGATTGGTTGGGGTGGGGGTGTGGATGTGGCTGGGGGTGCTGTGGTCTGGATGTAAGTCCTCTTGGCATGGGTCCTCTATGTGTAGGTCCAGGAGGGGGGGGTCCCGCAGGTCTGGGAGGGTGTCTCGCTGGTCTGGGCGGCGTGTCAATTGATTTGTTGCTCCTGTGTGAAGTGTTGGGGATACGTTTGAGAGTGATGTCCTTTAGAGTGCGGGCAAAGGTGGGCCCTGCTGCCTTGTAGAGGTGGACCTAGACATAGAGGCTGTTCAAGTCCAGGGTGGAGTGGTGGGCCAGGAAAACATTTGGTTTTGAGGCACAGTCACGGGAAATACTTGCGTTTACCCGCTGTATTATGGCAGGGTGGAAGTCTTTTTGTGGTAGCAGGGTGGTGATAACCACTTGCGCGTTGGGGAAAGTAGAAGAAGCTTTGTCAATCACTCCCTTCGGTGCTGTGGCCACTCTTTCCTGCTGTGCTCTCAGGTTGTTTGTGCCTGTGTGTATTATTATGTGGCTAGGTGAACCTAGTTGGTCCTCAGACAGAAGGTCTAGGGCGCGTTGGGTGTTTGGACACCAGAGTTTAGACACACTGTGTTTGGGGCTATCAGGGTGGCTGACTGGGGGGTTACTCAGAGAGGGTGAGAGCTTCTGGGCTTGGGGTTCTTCATTTGTGTGTTCTGCTGTTATGTCGATGTTATGGTCAGGGTTTAGTGTGGACTGTTCTGCTGTGGTGTCGAGACTTTTGTCGGGTGCAGAGGTGGGTTGAGGTGAGCTGCTTCTCTGCGGGGGTAGCCACCTCTCTAGCGGGTTGTTCTCTGTCACACGCCATCCCCCTCACCCTCTCCTCCAGCACTCTGATCCTCTCCTCTAGTGCTCTGTTCTTCTCCTGATCCTGCTCTTTCTCCTGTTGAAGTTGTCTCACCACTGTCCAGAATGCAGAAAGGTCTCTCTCCACCTCCAGCACTCCGGGTCTGGTGAAGAGAGTGTTGTTGTGCTGGACTGTTGTCTGGGTCTGTGCTGACTGGAGTGTAATCACCTGCTGTTCCAGCTCCACCTGCCTTACCTCCAGCTGGGTAAATGTATCCTTCATTTCAATGAAAGGGTAGTACTCTGTGCTGGGAGGTTGACTTTCCACTGGGCGTGGCTCGTCTGTGGGGTTATATAATGAAGAGGTCTTATCTGACCCGCTCGGGGTGGGTGTATCTTTCTCAAGGGAGAGCTTCTCCTGCTGGGCTAATTATTTGATTAAGTGAAAGTCCTGCTGAAACTGTTTGGGGTTGCCCTGTACCATTGCTGTTCCAGACTTATAGAGATTTATATTAGCTGACTCAGAGTCCTCGTCATCAAGTATCCTGAGTTTCCACCCCTCGTTAACACCCCCTCTCTTAACAAAGGGATAGTATGCTAATATAGCACTGTGCCATGCCAGGGGATGGTTTGTGTGGAAGATAAGGCTGGATGTTGGATGTTCCCATTTTTGTAATAGTCAGCAAAAACTGTCTCTTGTTATTCCATTAGAAGCTTAATTTTGTAATCTTTACTTGCCTTATCATTCTTTACATACACAGGGTACTGTATTTTAATTACCTCTGAACAGCGGGAGGCAGCTTCTAATGCCTCTCCATTTGGTTGGACTGTTTGACTCTCCTGCCATTGTTGGGTTAAAGGGCTTTGACACCTCTCACTTGACACGTCAGTGCTAATTGAAGCTATTTCAAGCATGGCAGCCTTATGTTAGCATTCAGTCCTTATAAAGTAATGTAGTGTATTTTTCTTATTGGCTTTTGGAAATTAAATATAGATTCAGACTAAACATTACTCACTCAGTTCCAGGTTGGATGGTGCTTTCAGGTTTCTGTTGTTTTCCAGAGAATTTGCTGTATAGAATAATAATCCTTGGTAGTTGTAAACCTTCCAGGTGATTCCGTAATTCCGTCCAAAATCAGGTTGTAGGTTTTGAGTTTTGATTTGAAGTGAGGGTTATGTTGTAGAGGGTAGCATCCTGTATATGTTCCTGACAAAAAAGCCAAGTTTATCTAACTCTAAATCTATATTTTTTTTAGAAAATGCAGAAAAATGCAGGAGCTCATCTGATCATGACCTCTAGCCTCTCTCTCTCTCTATTTCTCCTGTCAGGGTGAGAAAGCTGATGTGGGCTACCAGGGACCTCCTGGAACAGAAGGTTCAATGGTATGTCCTACTGCCTCCAATCGGCTATTGTATCGGTCAGTCAGTCAGTCATACGGGCCTGAATCCTCACTTAAGATCTGTGCGATAATTTTCTGTACGAGTATCGTGCATGGGTAGAGTCAGAGTTTCGGGCACGGATCTCAAGTCAGTATTCCGACCTCAATAATAGACTAGACACCACGGTTGGGGCCAATTTCAATTCAGGAAGTACACTGAAATTCAAATTCCACGTCTCTTTAAATGCTTTTCAATTAGATTTAAATTACATTTTCAAAAATTTGGAATTGGAATTTGGTTTACTTCATGAATTACCTGGAATTGACCCCAACCCTGCCCTACACTCATGTTGAGTATTGCATTCGCTCTACTGTCTTTGTAATGTATATGTGTGGGTCACCCTCTCTGTGGCTGTCTGAATTCAGGGTGACAAAGGTGACCGCGGACCCACAGGTCCTCCAGGGGATGTGAGTGACAATATATTGTTATCATGTTTATATTAGTATCATATTAGTTAGTTGACAATAGTCAATAGTGCCTTCAATTAGTTAACTTAGTTAACATACACAACTTGTGCAAATCTGAAAATACACCCTATTCTAAATTTAGACATTCAATCGCCAACTCTACAATCTCAATGTACATTTGTTGTTTGTTTGCTTTGCTTTTTATGCACTTTTATATTATTTTCTGTAATGAAAAGCGCTATACAAGTTAAATAAATTATTGTTGTTATTATTATTCCCCATATAGTGCACTGCTTTTTACAAGCGCCTTAGCACTTTTCACCACAGATGCAACAGCTCTGGACATAATAAGTGCACTAAGGGGAATGGGGTGTCACTTGAAAGTCAGCCTACTATACTGTGTATCAATCTGCACCGCTGGTCCCTTGGACTTTGGCTAGTTTTAACCGCTGCTTGTCATCCTTCACCTACAGTTGATTCAGATCAATGGGAGAATCAAAGGCTTGCAGGGTTTTCCTGGGCCCCTCGGACCCCCTGGCTATAGTGGTAATCAAGGTATACCAGCACACTGACAACTAATTACCTATTCTCAATATAGCGCACTACTTTTGACCAGAGTTCTGGTCAAAAGTAGTACACTAATATGGGGAATAGTGTTCAATTTGGGATGCAGCCTATGTTAGACAAATGCACTGTAGACCACTGAGTCTCTCTCTCTCTCTCTCTCTCTCTCTCTCTCCCTCTCTCTAGTAGAAAGCCGATTAATTCCACTGTCAATTCCAGTGTTATGTTCGATCAGTTGTCAGTAGCTGTACTGTCTCTGTTCTACTCTAGGTGTGATTGGTTTTCCTGGAATGAAGGGGGAACCAGGTAAATATTTTAATCAAATTTTTATTTGTTTCCCATCCATTAATTTGCTGTTTATCAATGTTACTCTTAGAACTATTGGCCAATTGCAACCAACGGGCAGAACACTCGTATGTTAATGCTGGATTTCTTAAAACGCTACTAATGGCAGATTACATGCACCTGTGTTAAGACAAACTTGCTTGCAACCAAAAATCCACAAGAATAAACTAGCAGATCAGTTGATCCAAAGATTGTCTGTTATATTGAAAAGTTAGTCAAGTGACCACTCTAACAATGGAAATACATGTCCTCAAAGATAGAAGGTGGAAGGAGGCAAGAACAGGTGGGACCATTCTAGCCAATGAGAGATCAGATACACATGTGAACAAGAGACCATAGAGATGGACACAGGACTCATCTTTGTGTCTTTGCCATTATAGCATCTGTGATAGCCTCAATGGCGCTGGCCATCCTATCTCCTTTTTAAAGTCAAACACATTTTTTTGCTCCTAACTCATAGAAATCCCCACTAAATTGACTACTTTATAATGTCCATGTTAAAACGGATCATATATCTATCTCTGACAACAGGCACAACTCCAATATAAAGTTGATTTATTTCAAAGTTGCCGAAATGCCACATGCGTCGACTTAAATGAGTGCATTCATAACAACCTAACCATTACAAAACGTCTATTCGATCAAATAAGCCTCATGTCGCAAATTAAAACTTGTTAAGGCTAGGGTCCTTTTTTCTCAATTTCCGCCTGACTGACGTGCCCAAAGTAAACTGCCTGTTGCTCAGTTCCTGAAGCCAGGATATGCATATAATTGGTACCAGTGGAAAGAAGACACTTTGAGGTTTGTAGAAATGTTAAAATAATGTTGGAGACTATAAATAACACAATGGATAAGGTTGGAGAAAATCCAAAGAACAATCAACCTGAATATATATTTTTTGAGAGCCCATGCTCTTCCAATGGAACGTGTAAAGAAATGAAATATAGCTCCCAGTATGCAATTCCTATGCCTTCCACTGGCTGTCAGTCGTCTTTGTTCAAGGTTTCAGGTTTTTTCCAAAACGAGTAAGAAATATGAGTTTTAATACAGGGACACAGACTTGGAAATTTATGTATGCAAGAACGAAGAGGACACGCACCTGCTAATATCATTTTCCTGTTGAACATACTTCTTTCCGTATGAAATATTATAGCTTAATTACGTTTTAGAGTATCTGAGGATTAGATAGAAACGTATTTTGACATGTTGAAACAAAGTTTAGGGGTAGATTTTCGGAATCCTATCTTGGCCCGTTGAACGAGTGGATTACTCAAATCGATGGCGCCAACTAAACTGACTTTTTGGGATATAAAGAAGGATTTTATCTAACAAAACGACACTACATGTTATAGCTGGGACCCTTTGGATTACAAATCAGATTAAGATTTTCAAAAAGTAAGTGAATTTTTAATTGCTATTTGTGAATTTATGAAACCTGTGCCGGTGGGAAAAATATTTTGATGTGGGGCTCCGTACTCAAACAATCTCACGCCATGCTATTGCTATAAAGCCTACTTTAAATCGGACAGTGCAATTAGATTAACAAGAATTTAAGCTTTCAACCGATATAAGACACTTGTATGTACATAAATGTGAAATATCCATAATTTTTATGATTATTTAATTGAATAGAGCGCCCTCCAGTGTCACCGGAAATTGTCCCGCTAGCGGGACGCCTAGCCCAAAGATTAAGAATAAAACATTTTGTTGATCGAATTCAACACTCTCATTAGCCTCCATACAAAATTCCTCACTTCGAGTAAAGCCTCTCACTTCGCCTCTTCCTCTCTCGTTGATACCTGGCATGATGTCTAATTTGATTCTAATTAGCATGTTTTAGTAAATAGAGCTGAATATATTGATAAAAGTAATCTTGTCTGGGAGAGATTTACATGGTTATCATTTTATGGCTATTATGACAATGTCCACTGTGAGGCTCTATAGAGAACACGTTGTCTTTTACAATAACAACCTGACCAAGATGGAGCAACAAACTGTGCAGCAAATTTTGTGATATTGGTAGTAGGTAGTTACAGTCTTGTCCCATTGCTGCAACTCCCGTACAGACTCGGGAGAGAGCCGTGCGTCCTCCGAAACGCGACCCTGCCAAGCCGCACTGCTCGCTTAACCCGGAAGCCAGCCGCACCAATGTTCGGTGGAAACACCGTACAACTGGCGACCGTGTCAGCGTGCATGCGCCCGGGCACGCAGCAAGAGTCACTAGAGCGTGATGGGACAAGGATATCCCAGCCAGCCAAATCCTCCCTTAACCCGGACGATGCTGGGCCAATTGTGATTTTCCTATATGGGTCTCCCGGTCGCAGCCGGCAGTGACGCAACCCGGGATCAAACTAGGATCTGTAGCAACGCCTCAAGCACTGCGAAGCGGTGCCTTAGACTGCTGCGCCACTTGGGAGGCCTATTCAGTGAACGTTTTAAGGAAGTTATTCAAAAACCTCCAAATAAACTATAATTTCCTTTTCCAGACTGTTAATAAAAAATAAAAAAAATTTAACCTCCCTGCGACCTAAAAATAGAAGTTCCCAGAACAGGAGAAATGTTCATTTCTGTTCTCAAAACGTTTAAAGGAAACATATGGCTTCGTTCCCACAACCAATGTGAAACCAAAAACATACATTCCCAGAATTTCCACGGAACTTAATGTGCTAGCTGGGATTTGGCTTGGAGAGTGGCCATAGCAGAGGGGAGGGTTGGGTAGAAGTGTAGATTATGATATCGTCAGCGTAAAGGTGGATTGAAGCATCAGAAAAAGGACACTGGACACTATCAGGGGTTTGGATGTAATGTTTTCACTTCTGATGGTTTGGGAGTGGTCAGTGAAGTATTTGGAGAAGCAGCAGAGGGAGCTGTCAGAGAGGCTGATGTCTGAGTTTATTGATGAGGATGGAGTGGTCAACTGTGTCAAATGCTTTGGAGAGGTCAATGAATAGTGCAGCACAGTTGTGTTTTTTGTACAGGGAGGTGAACATGTAATTGAGAACCTTGGTTTTGGCAGTTATGTAGCTGTGACCTTCTCAGAAACTAGACTTGAACCCAGAGACATTGTTGTTATGGCTCAGGTCTTAGGTACACCGGGTGTTTTCTATTTGCTCCAGGAGTTTGGAGAGGCAGAAAATGGATATAGGCCAGTAGGAGTTGGGATCAGTGATGTCACCATCTTTGATCAGTGGTTGAACATATGCAGATTTCAAGTCTTTGGGGATGGAGGCAGACTCCTGGGATTGGTTGAGGAGATGAGAGGGAGGAGATGACAGGTGCAGCTATTTTATGGAAGAAGGGCTTTCTGCCATTGGCTCCAGGAGGCTTCTTCAAATCGATTAGACAAATTGTAATTATTGGATTTCATAACTTGGAAAATAACTATACTTAAAAATAACACATTTTAACAAATCACTAACAAAATGTGTTAAAATTCACACTTAATCCAGCATAAACGAAGGTATAGAATTTATTATACAAGAGATCAAATTCACAAATTCTTCAGCACAACGGCAGATTCATGTTTTAAGTATTACATTTACAATGACTCAATAATTCATGCCTTCTGGGAATGTTATCAAACCCAAAAGTTATGGGCGGAGTTAGAAAGTTGGCTGTCAGAAGTATTACAATGTAAACGTCCTAAAAAAATGTAATACAAAAAATAAATATATTGGAAATGTAAAAGTAATGTGTCCCCAACATGAGTTTTCCATTCATATAACCTGTACAATATATTGCCACAGTTTAATTGCTGTCGTAAACGAAAAATGACTTTATTTCAATTGTACTGAATGATTGTCAAATAGTTAAATCACCCCTTAGTCTGCTTGATTACCAGGTTTTATTTGTACTGAAGATAAAACCCTGTAGAGAGCTTTAAAATTTGGGGGAGAAAGTAGGACTAAGTTATCACCGACCTCACATGTAGCTCTGCTTTTAGGGAGCAGGACATTTTGGAAGCTATTAAGATCATCTGTGTGGATGATCTAAGCGCACATTAAAAGTTTAACTAGAGACCACCGGGATAAAACAGTGGCCAACAGTGGTTGCCCTTTGCCATAAATTTGTCATGAACAGTGACAAACATACACACACGCATCGTCACACATTGTCACGCATTGCCCTTCACGGTGACGTGGTCCCTTGTACACGTGCGAACACACACACACAACAAACTGATCATTGTATTGTGTTTTCAGGGTTGTCTTTCCCTGGTGCCCCTGGGAATCCTGGTCCCCCTGGTTTAGCTGGGGATAAAGGGGAGAGGGGGGAGCCTGCCCCCTACATAATTGGCCCCCCTGGACCCACTGGCCCCCCTGGAAACGATGGCCCCATAGGTGACCGTGGTCCCCCTGGAATTCCAGGTACATGCTCAACTCACCTGGCCACTTTGTCGTCCTCAACTGGCCACTTTAGGTCATCCTCAAAAGTCTGACATAATGGTTATTACAAAGCTACCACAATTACTACAGCATTAACTCAGAAACCCTCTGAAGGTGCAGTTAGCTATCTTTTAATATTATGCTGCTATACTCTATAATCCCACATTCGCAGCAATGCAAAGGGTAAGGCTGGATCTAGGTTTATTTAGTAACTTGTGACCACAATCTTATTCTACTGTAATGTAATTCAAGTCCCTGCATAGCCTCTATCCTACAAAGGTTTAGCAGGGTTAGAGTTAGCTAGTTAGCCTGTGACTACAGGCTCCCATCTCAGAGAGGGTGAAGTATTATTTTCTCCATATTTGTAGTTTTAGATATGAGAGTGGATTGAACATTTGTCAATGACAGGAGGCATTACGTTGAATGTACATTGATATTTTATTTGGTTGACAATGGTGAAGTATTAAACTCAGAACAACAACTTACTTTCTGCAAATTCAACGGAATTTCCATTGGCGTTTAACGTTAAGTTCATTGCAGTATGATGTTGCTACAATATTCATTCAACGTGTTTTTGCCCGGTGGGTTTGATCTTTGCACAGATCTGTTGAGAGGCAACCCTGGACCACCCGGTCCTAAAGGCATCAAAGGCATCCCAGGACAACCAGGAGATAGAGGCGGGTTCGGAGAAACAGGTATTTTCTGTGACAAATACGTTATTCTGTAAAGGGCATTGCAGGAATAAGGATATGGAATTTATTGTGCAGTTTGCAACTGTCATGTCCAGTAAAAGTTAAGGGTTGGGTCTTCTTGACAAGTGTAACAGTTCATTTTTTGCATAGCTTCATGGAAGGTATGTTTCATAGGCTTGTTTACTGTAAAGTGATGTGTTTGTTTGTTTTGACATTTTGCTCTTCAGGGCTTTATGAATAAAATGTCATTTTGACTTGATTGAAGAAGATAGTAAAGGGGGGTTAAGATCAGGGTTCCTTTTGAGAATTTGTCACAAGTGGGTAACCCGCCTCAACCATCCTTTCTATTGGCCAATGTTTAATCACTGGAGAATAAACTGGATGAGCTCCGTTCGAGACTATCCTACCAACGGACATTAAAAGCTGTAATATCTTATGTTTCACCGAGTCGTGGCTGAACAACGACACTGATAATTTACAGTTGCCTGGCTTTTCCATGCATCGGCAGGACAGAACAGCTATGTGTGGTAAGATGAGGGGTGGGGCTGTGTGTCTAAATTTTTTGCGGCCATCTATTTACCACCACAAACCGCTACTGGCGCTAAGACCGCACTAAAAGGCCATAAGCAAACAAGAAAATGCTTATCCAGAAGCGGTGGTTCTAGTGGCCGTGCACTTTAATGCAGGCAAACTTAAATGGGTTTATCCTCATTTCTACCAGCATGTCACATGTGCAATCACAGGAAAGAAAACTCTAGACCACCTTTACTCCACACACAGAGACATGTACAAAGCCCTTCCACTCCCTCCATTTGCCAAATCTGACCATAATTATATCCTCCTGATTCCTGCTTACAAGCAAAAACTAAAGAAGGAAGTACCGGTGCCTGGCTCAATACGGAAGTGGTCAGATGACCCGGATGCTACACTACAGGACTGTTTTGCTAGCAGAGACTGAAATATGTTCCAGGATTCATCCATTGGCATTGAGGAGTATACCACCTCAGTCCCCGGCTTCATCAATAAGTGCATCAACGACACACCCACAGTGACCGTACGTACATATCCCAACCAGAAGGCAACATCCGCACTGAGCTAAAGGCTAGAGCTGCCACTTTCAAGGAGCAGGACACTAATAAGAAATCCAGTTATGCCCTCTGACGATCCATCAAACAGGCAAATCGTCAATACAGGACTGAATGCAAACTATTACGGACTACAAACCACCCGCGTGCTGCCCAGTGACGCCAGCTTACCAGACGAGCTAAATGCCTTTTATGCTCGCTTTGAGGCATGCAACACTGAAGCATGCATGAGAGCCCTAGCTGTTCCGGACGACTGTGTGATCACGCTCTCTGTAGCCAATACGAGTAAGACCTTTTAACAGGTCATAATTCACAGGGCCGCGGGGCCAGACGGATTACCAGGATGTGTACTCAGAGCATGCGCGGACCAACTGGCAAGTGTCTTTACTTACATTTTCAACCTCTCCCTGACCGAGTCTTTAATACCTACATGTTTCAAGCAGACCAGAAAGCTAAGGTAACCTGCCTAAATTACTACCGCCTGTAGCACTCAGGTCGGTAGCCATGAAGTGCCTTGAAAGGCTGGAAACACCTATGTGAGAATGCTGTTTATTGACTACAGCTCAGTGTTCAACATCCTGGACTTCCTGACAGGCTGCCCCAAGGTGGTAAGGGTAGGCAACAACACATATATGCCATGCTGATCTTCAACTAGGGGGCCCCTCGGGGACGCATGCTTAGTCACCTCCTGTAATCCCTGTTCACCCACGACTGCATGGCCAAGCACGACTCCAACACCATCATTAAGTTTGCTGTTGGCACAACAGTGGTAGGCCTGATCACCGACAATGATGAGACAGCCTATAGGGAGGAGGTCAGAGACCTGGAAGTGTGGTGCCAGGACAACAAACTTTCCCTCAACGTGAGCAAGACAAAGGAGATGATCATGGACTACAGAAAACGGAGAGCCAAACACGACTCCATTCACATCGACGGAGCTGTAGTAGAGCGTTTCAAGTTCTTTGGTGTCCACATCACCAACAAACTATCAAGGTCCAAACACACCAAGAAAGTCTTGGAGAGGGCACGACAACGCCTTTTTCCCCCTCAGATTGTCAAAAGGTTCTACAGCTGCACCACCGAGAGCATCCTGACCTGTTGCATCACCGCCTGGTAAGGCAATTCCTCGGCATCCGACCATAAAGCGCTACAGAGGGTAGTGCGTATGGCACAGTACATCATTGGGGCCAAGCTTCCATCCATCCAGAACCTATATACTAGGCGGTGTCAGAGGAAGGGCCAAAAAATGGTCAAAGACTCCAGTAGACTGTTCTCTCTGCTACCGCCAAGGACCAAGTCTAGGTCCAAAAGGCTCCTTTACAGTTTCTACCCCCAAGCCGTAAGACTGCTGAACAAATAATCAAATGGCCACCCAGACCATTTGCATTGACCCCCCCGCTTTGTTTTTACGCTGCGGCTATTCGCTTTTTATTATCTATGCATAAGCACTTTACCCCTACCTACATGTACAAATTACCTCGACTTACCTATACCCCCACACATTGACTCGGAAGCTACCGGTACCCCCTGTCTATAGCCTCATTATTGTTATTTTATTTTGTTTCTTTAAAACAAAAAAACATGATTTTATTTAGTATATATATTCTTAACTCTATTTTCTTAAAACTGCATTGTTGGTTAAGGTCTTGTAAAAAAATCTAATCAAATTGTATTGGTCACATACACAAGGTTAGCAGATGTTAATGTGAGTGTAGCGAAATGCTTGTGCTTCTACTTCCAACAGTACAGTAATATCTAACAATCAAAAAATTCCCAACAACTACATAATACACACAAATCTAACAAGTAATCTAACATTTCCCCAACAACTACCTAATACACAGAAATCTAAAGGGGTGTGTACAAGAATATGTACATATAAATATATGGATGAGCGATGGCCAAGCTGCATAGGCAAGGTGCAGTAGATGGTATAAAATACAGTATATACATATGATATGAGTAATGTAACATATTTAAACATTATTGAAGTGGTATTATTTACAGTGGCAATGTTTAAAGTGGCTAGTGTGATCCATTTATTAAAGTGTCCAGAGAGCAGGTCTCAATGTGTGCAGCAGCCTCTCTGAGTTAGTGATTGCTGTTTAGCAGTCTGATGGTCTTGAGATCGAAGCTGTTTGTCAGTCTCTCAGTCCCAGCTTTGATGCACTTGTACTGACCTCGCCTTCTGGATGAGAGCTGTGTGAACAGGCAGTGGCTCGGGTGGTTGTAGTCCTTGATGATCTTTTTGGCCGTCCTGTGACATCGGGTGCTGTAGGTGTCATGGGGTACAGGTAGTTTGCCACTGGTGATGCATTATGCAAACCGCACCACCCTCTGGAGAGCCTTGCGGTTCAAGGCGGTGCAGTTGCCATACCAGGCTGTGATACAGCCCAACAGGATACTCTTGATTGTGCATCTGTAAAAGTTTGTCAGGGCTTTGGTGACAAGCCACATTTCTTTAGCCTCCTGTGGTTGAAGAGGCGCTGTTGCGCATTCTTCACCACACTGTCTGTGTCGGCGGACCATTTCAGTTTCTCTGTGATGTGTACGCCCAGGAACTTAAAACTTTCCACCTTCTCCCTGCTGACCCTTCGATGTGGATAGGGGGTTGCTCCCTCTGCTGTTTCCTGAAGTCCAGTATCATCTCCTTTGTTTTGTTGACATTGAGTGAGAGGTTGTTTTCCTGACACCACACTCCGAGTGCCCTCACCTCCTCCCTGTAGGCTGTCTCGTCGTTGTTGGTAATCAAGCCCACTATTGTTGTGCCGTCTGCAAACTTAATGATTGAGAGCTCAAGTTACTTTGTTGCTTCACTGGCAAGAACCACTGAACAACCACTTCCTCCCTGTCATTATGTCTCTCTTAGGTGAGAAGGGTGATGTCTGTCGACTCTGCATGCCCACTAATGTGAGCCCTGGACCACCAGGACCTGCCGGAGAGCCTGGTAGGCCTGGAGATACAGGTAACACCAATACATGAACATAACAACAGCTCTTTTATGCCATGTCATGTCATAGAATGACTAGGCCCAGAAGTTTTGTCTGACCAGGTCATATATCACTATGGCCCTGAGTTTTTCCATGTTAGGTCACATGTTCAGGAAAAAGGCAATATTTCCAGTTGTCGACCTATTAGGCTTAGTAGGAGATCAGCCAATCTGGAAAAACTGCTTGAAAAAACTATTTTCTTGTTGAAGGCTGTCATCCATGCTAGCTCAAACAATGTTGTGGTGATACACAATGTTCAATTTAGATTTAAGGCTTCCAATCTGGTGAAAATTGATATAATGGAAATAGTAATAGATTTAGGTCAAATATCTTGCAATTCTTAACAAAAATGGAGTGCATTATCAAACAAAAACACTTAGACTATGGAATGGATACATTAGTAGTTACTTTTTATACATTTATTATGCTTTATGTCATTCAAATATACAGAAAATATGAACATTCAAATGTGTTCAGCTACTGTTGTGGTCTGTAGCCCACTAAGGACCATTCTCAGATGATTCTCAGAAAACTGCGGGGAGACCCTATTGAACCAGGAAAACTTTACCTCGTAAGAATCCTGAGTTTCTGGGCCAGAGATATTGAAACTGTATATCCATTTCTAAGGGGTAAAATATACAAGCAGCCACAGATTCTGACCAAATGTAATGAGTATATCAATACAAACTGAATCTTTAATCATTTATACATATTTAGACTGTGGATTATAGTTACTTTTGGCATAATTATTATGCATTAAGGCTTAAACCATGCATATACACAGGAAAAGCATACTCCATAGTCTGTGTTTTCTTAGACAGTGCAATCCCCTCTAACTACTCTGAAAGACACTTCTGAACAATAAGCACTTTACCTTGTGAGGATTGTACATTCTGAGGCAAATGTATACTTAAATACACACACTTGGAAAATGGCAATTTCCATCATGACAGTTTACTGGATATATGCTGATCTTAATGACATACGGATACACAGACTTTCTAAAGCATTGGATGCTATTTGTGCTCCAATGGCCTTTCAAGGGGAATTTAGCCACCCTTTACAGTTTGTCAGGATAAAAACACTTCATCCAAGGGAAATCGGTGGTATTCCATAACATATAATATAACAAATGTTGTAATGTCACATTCAATGAGTCCATAAATACTACAAAATAGGCCGAATGACAAAAGCTGGATGTTTTAAGCCACCCCCTATTCTGGAGGATTCTGTGGAACATAACACACTTTACTTATTGACAATGTGATATGCATTATACGGCTACTGTCAAATTAGACAGATATTTAAAAAGTGTTTTAAGAGCTTTCACCATTTTTCTCTGAATGTCAACAAATATAAAAATGTCACAAAATTGTAATTATTGTAATACTTACAAAATCAAATGCCTGTGCTAAGATCTGAATATCAGTTTGACGGAGGTTGTGTGGGTAGGTAGAGGATTCACTCTAACATTCATCAAGGTATGATAGTGAATATGACCAAAGTCACGGGATGGATAATATCTCCCAATGCAATCATATTTCAAATTACTGTAATCAAGCTTTTTGTGTATGTGAGCAATAGTACAGACTATATTCCATAGTTACAGTGTAAATACTGTACTCAATTATTTAGCAAATTTGCTACAAAGTCAAATACTTTTCTCGTTCTTATCTTTTATGGGGTAGCATTACTAGCAGGCACACAATAAAATATAAACATGAGATTTAAAAAAAACACTGATATATTCAATGAAAATTATAAACATGTATCACCGTATCCAAATGTTTATGGTTTCTAATTACATGTACACACGATTCATTAGATATAATATTAAAATGCTAATGGCTGGCCCTGCATAACACATTTGTCTTGGATGAAGTGTTTTTATCCTGACAAACTTGAGAGGGTGGCTAAATTCCCATAGAATAGTACCACACAGCACATGTCATCAAATGCTTGAGAAATTCTGTGTATTTATTTGTGTATCACAAGTGAGGGATAATCAACGAGGGGCTATGCGTTCTATGGAAAATAATGTAAAATGTGGAAGGTGTGTGCCACGACAAGCTAGCAGAGTGGCAATAACCCTCCAGAGTTTCATTGTTTTCCAGTGAACGCATACAGTCGATACAAGTTGATTTTCCCGCTTATACCACAGCTATAATTGAACATATTTGACGCTGGAATCATCAGAAAATATTCAATAAACTGTTATGATGGACGTTGCCAAAATCCAAGTATGTACTGCATATTTAAGTATACATTCAGATGTTAGTCATATGGACATGAATATAAGTATGATCAAAATCTATCATTACCTCAACATTGTCAACTTTGACTGCATTAGTCCAATATCTCTGCCTTTGTTCCAGTATAGTATCTCTCCAATATTTCTGCCTCAGAATGTCCTATCCTCATGTAGCACATGATCTTAAAGTGCTTATTGTTCAGAAGTGTCTTTCTGGGTAGCTAGAGTGGATTTAAACTGTTTGAGAAAAGTATTTTAGTTTGCTAAAGCCCAAGTTTGACAAAAAATTATGGAACATGTGCTTTTCTTGTGTATATGCATGGCTTAAAGCATAATAATTATGCCAAACTATGTTTTTTCAATAGTCTATGGTATGTATAAATGATTCAATAGTCAGTTGGTAATAGTAAATAGTCAGTTTGATCTGCTCATTAAATTTGGTCAGAATCTGTTACTATCCTATTTGCCTGCTTGTACATGTACCCCTTAAAAAATGGCATTAAAGTTCCAATATCTCTGGCCCAGAAAGTCAGATTCTAATGAGGTAAAGTTTTCCTTGTTTGGTGGGGTCTCTCTCAGTTTTCTGAGAGCATATATCATCATCTGAGAATGGTCCTTAGTGGCACTACAGACTACAACTGTAGCTGAACATGTCTGAATATTCATATTTTCTGTATATTTGCATGTCTGAAAGCATAATAACTGTATGAAAAGTAACTATTAGTACTACAACTGTAGCTGAACATGTCCCTTCCACAGTCTTAAGTGTTTATGTTTGAGTGTGATAATCCCCTCAGTTTCTGTTGTGAATTTCAGGAGGTTTGACCTTTGACCTAATGCCAAATCTATTACTATTTCATTATGTACATTTTCACCAGATTTGACCATTGACAACTTGAAAATGGCATTAAAAATCAAAAATGCACATGACATCCGGCCTAACTTTGTGTATCACCCCATCATTTTTTGACCTAGCATGGATGACAGCTCAAGCATTTTTACAGGTTTGCTTCTCTACTATAGGTTAGTATGTGTGGAATACTCTATAGCTGCCCCTGTATTTACAGCATTTGTGTTTCACCAGGTCGAGATGGTGATCCTGGATCCAAGGGATCTAGAGGAGTCAAAGGTCTTGGAGGTCCACCAGGTCCACAGGTGACTTGACCTGGACGGACAGACATTATGGAATCAACCCCAGATTCAGATACAAATTCTTTATATAGGTGTTTTTACATTGTATGTGGGAGATTTTATTCTAATGATTTTGTCCTTTGTCTTTGTATCTGTAGGGTCCCTATGGTTTACCAGGTGTGCCAGGTTCTACAGGACCCACGGGGGACAAAAGTCCCATGTCCCCAGGAGACAGGGGGCCTGTTGGCTCACCTGGGGCTCCAGGAGTTCCTGGGAGCGATGGGACTGACGGGGTCGCTGGATACCCAGGACAGAAAGGCCAGCCTGGGCTAAAGGGCAACCCTGTGAGTGTGACCCACTCCACCTCCACCATTACACACTGTACAATCAATGCCAATGACTGAATAATGGTTATTGTAACAGTAATATCTGATCTGACTGTTGTTATAGCCTGTAACTAGTGCCTGTGTTTTCTCATGGCCAGGCCATGTGGTTTGGAAAAACTTGGGGCCCTATCCATGATGTACCCAGACTTAACTGTTTGCTGTCTGTTGCTGTAGGGACCTCCGGGGCCCAAGGGTGATCGGGGCGATGCCGGCTCTCAGGGTATAGGTGGACGGACAGGCCAGATGGGGACTCAGGGCCCCCCAGGTGTGGGGCCCCCAGGGGGCCCTGGACAGAAGGGCAACCTGGGAGTGCAAGGCCTGCGAGGGAGACCTGGAGATCCAGGTACAGTAAGATCATTATTTTTTCAAGAGAAACCTGGCATCCCAGCAATTTGACCTATGTCACAGAATGTGTGAGTGTGTCTCACTCTTGTCTAATTCGTGTCTCACTTGATCTGTTTTACAGAATGTGTAAATGTGTCACACTCTTGTCTCACACTCATCTCCTCCTGCAGGAGAGAAAGGCTCAGCGGGTGAGACGATAACAACCACAGGAGACCCAGGACTGAAGGGAGAGAAGGGTCATCAAGGCAACCCAGGACCTTCAGGTGAGGGCTTTAGCCATGAGCTCTGGGGGAGATTCTTGACATAAAGACAATATCATACATACACTAACAGCCCAGCAGTAGTATCACGGCATTAGCAGAGAATTGATAGGATCATCGGCTGGTCATGGTGTTATTGTTTGTTTTTTTGCATACATTTTTATCCACAGCAAATTACTTAACCCTTGTGTTGTCTTAAGAGTAAAAAATGACACGCAACTATGTTTAACAGCAGAGAAAAAACCCTAAATTAGTTTTTTTCAACTTGAAATTTGATTTATTTTCCTAGAGTGACCCCAACATTAGAAAAAGTGAAACATTGGCTTTGTTCATATTTCCATGAAAGCTGAACACCACCAGGGTACAAAGATTGTCTTAGGGTCATTTTTGACCCGGCAGTTATAAAAATCATTTACACACCACAAAAACCACAAAGAGAGACACACACACACAATGCGACATTTTGATTGTGTGCTACTGATTGAGCTCAGCCAACATCTCCTGAAGAGGAAGATCACAATGGTTAGAAAGAACAAGCCTGAGCTCCCCCCTGCACTCCTCACAACAAGGGGGAGAGAGGCATTCTCATCAAAGTTTGCCTTCACTCCCACCACCACTCTAGTTTCTTACATCCCAAAGAGGAGCAAGAATGTGGTCCTCCTGAGCACACTGCACAAAACGGCTGAGATCAGTGATCGTGAGGACAGGAAGCCAGACATCATCTTGGACTACAACCACAACAAAGGAGGTGTGGACAACCTGGACAATATGATTGGAACATACAGCTGCAGGAGGATGACTGCCTGCTGGCCCCTGGTCATCTTCCATAAAATCATTGATGTGTCCTCATACAATGCCTTCGGGATATAGAACAAGATCAACCCTACCTGGATTCCTTGTTAAGCGGAACAAGATGAGGCTGTTCCTTGAGCAGCTGGGAAAGGCACATGTAACCCCACACATTCAAAGAAGGGAGGGCCTCCCCCACACAGCAGCCTTTGCAGCACTTGTGAAAGTTGTTCATGGGGCTGACTCTTGTTCTTGTCCAGGAGATGCCAATTCTGCCCCACAAAGAAGGACTGTAAAACAAATACTATGTGCTGCACATGTGAGAAATACATCTGCAAAGTCCATGCAACCACACTTGCATACTGTCCTACATTTGTTAATTAGAGTTGATTGATTTATGTTCTTCACGTTCTATTATCTTATTTTATTCTTATTTATTGTTGTTGTTTATACACCTTGTGGGTGGGGGCATTGGTTAAAAAAATTGGAGGAGACTAGTATTTTGTAGTTGAATTCCTCATTGTACAGTATATAAGAATATATCACTATGTTGCCAAAAAAGGTCAAGACTGTTATTGTTTCCCTTCAATAAAATGCATTCAAAACTACTTTCTGCATATCTCTTGTTAAAAAATGTACGTTTACATCTATGCATTATCTTTAGCAATAATAAGAATAATAATAAGAAACCTCTACTTTAGGAAAGAAAACAATTATGACAGGTGTGTTGTAATAACGAGTGGTGTCCACTGATTAAATGTAGTCTTTCTGCATTGTGAAGAGGGAAAATCAAGATATTCAGAAAGTTTGTGATGAATGACAGGTTGTTTCTACATGCAAAATAGATTTGGCATTAAACATTCAATTAAGCTGCTTTATTTGAGGGGTTTAGTGAAGGACAAGGGGAGTATACAGAATGCTAAGACTACACAAGGGTTAACTATTAACATGTGGCCCATGTGGGAATCCAACATTCATCCATGGGGTTGCCAGCACCAGTTTCTAACCCAGTGAACTATTTTATAATTGCCTATATGTTTTCAGGGAATCCTGGTATAAATGGCTATCCTGGCTTCCCTGGCAATTTCGGCGCCAAGGGGGATAGAGGTCTGTCTGTCCGGGGCCCTCCTGGAAACACTGGGCCTAAAGGTGAGAATGACTTCGCTACCCAAGAACCCTAGCTCTGTTGTACCCTGGTAAGATCCTAGGAGGGCAATATAGTGTGCAGAGTTTTGTTACAGCCCAGCACTAACAACACACCTATTTCAGGTAATCATGATCATTTGAAGACAGCCATTAGGTGAATCACAGGAGTTAGAGATGGGCTGGAATAAAAGCCTGCACAAACGGCACATCCTGTATTACAGTTTTACTCCATTGTATACAAGTGTTTTTTGGAACTGTGGTCAAACATACATATAGTAGAACAACAATGATTTTTAAATGGTTTTATTTAACCTTTATTTTGACAGAGAAGACAAATTGAGACCTAGGTCTCTTTAACAAATGCACCCTGTATAATACAATATAAAATACACAATAATACCTCATAATGACAAAACAAAAACAGGTTTTAAATCATTAAAAAATTCAAATATCACATTTACATACACTACCGCTCGAAAGTTTGGGGTCACTTAGAAATGTCCCTGTTTTTGAAAGAAAAGCTTCTTAATTTTTTTTAAATATTGAAATAACATCAAATTGATCAGAAATACAGTGTAGATATTAATGTTTTAACTGACTATTGTAGCTGAAAACTGCAGATTCTTTTAATGGAATATCTACATAGGCGTACATAGGCCCATGATCAGCAACCATCACTCCTGTGTTCCAATGGCACGTTGTGTTTGCTAATCCAAGTTTATCATTTTAAAAGGCTAATTGATCATTAGAAAACCCTTTTGCAATTATGTTAGCATAGCTGAAAACGTTTTTTCTGATTAAAGAAGCAATTAAACAGATAGTTGAGTGTCTGGAGCATCAGCATTTGTGGGTTCGATTACAGGCTCAAAATGACCAGAAACAAAGGACTTTCTTCTGAAACTTGTCAGCCTATTCTTGTTGATTTGTTCGATAATGTCCATCAGTTATGTCCAAATATCTTCTTTTGTTAGGGCGTTTGGTAAACAAATCCAAAAGCGCGTTCAGGTCGCGCAGAACGTCGGACGAAAAGTTACAGCCCGTAGAAACATGCCAACCTAAGTATGGAATCAATCTTTAGGATGTTTTTAACATAAAACTTCATTAATGTTCCAACCAGACAATTCCTTTGTCTGTACAAATGAAGTGGAATGTAGCTACCTTTCACATGAGCGCACCAGACCAAGGCTGTGGCACTCTGCCAGACCACTCACTCAAAGAGCCCTAATGAGCCCCTCCTTTAGAGTAGAATCCTCAAAACAGGTTCTAAATACTGTTGAATCTAGTGGAAGCCTTGGGAAGTGAAACATAGCAAATATCACCCTGTATCGTCAATGGGGACTGAGTTGAAAAACTACAAACCTCAGATTTCCCACTTCCTGGTTGGATTTTGTCTCAGGTTTTTGCCTGCCATATGAGTTATGTTATACTCACATACATCATTCAAACAGTTTTAGAAACTGCAGAGTGTTTTCAATCCAAATGTACTAATTATATGCATATTCTAGCTTTTACGGCTGAGTAGCAGGCAGCTTAATTTGGGCACGTTTTTCATCCAAGCTACCCATACTGCCCCTTACCCCAAAGAAGTTAAATAGTACCTGCAAATCACCAGTCTCAACGTTAACAGTGAAGAGGCGACTCCAGGATGCTGGCCTTTTAGGCAGAGTTGCAAAGAAAAAGCCATATCTCAGACTGGCCAATAAAGAAGAAAACATTAAGATGGGAAAAAAGAACACTGGACAGAGGAAGATTGGAAAAAAGTGTTATGGATAGACAAATCTAAGTTTGAAGTGTTCAGATCACAAAGAAGAAGATTCGTGAGACGCAGAAAAAATCTAAGATGCTGGAGGAGTGCTTCATGCCATCTGTCAAGCATGGTGGAGGCAATGTGATATTCTGGGGGTGCTTTGGTGGTGGTAAGGTGGAAGATTTGTACAGGGTAAAAGGGATCTTGAAATAGGAAGGCGATCACTCCATTTTGCAATGCCATGCAATACCCTGTGGACGGCGCTTAATTGGAGCCAATTTCCTCCTATAACAGGACAATGACCCAAAGCACAGCTCCAAACTATGCAAGAACTATTTAGGGAAGAAGAAGTCAACTGGTATTCTGTCTATAATGGAGTGGACAGTACAGTCACTGGATCTCAAACCTATTGAGCTGTTGTGGGAGTAGCTTGACCGCATGGTACGTAAGGACTACCCATCAAGCCAATCCAACTTGTCGGAGGTGCTTCAGTAGCATGGGGTGAAATCTCTTCAGATTACCCCCAAAAATTGACAACTACACTGCCAAAGGTGTCACAGTGAGCGCTACTGGAGGAGAAGTCAGGTGCAGGATAGCAGAGAGTTGTGAACAGCAGCACACTTTATTTGGGCAGAGGCAAATAAACAGACGGACGCCACTGCGTCAAGACCTCCAGCCAAAGGAAAAAAGTGCAAGGCGCGAAACAGTCATAAAAATGAGCACAATGTTACAATAACCAACCTTCGTGAAATACCACGGAAAATAACAGGAAAAACCCAGCCTGGCGCGTACACACACAACACGTAACAAAACAATTTCACACAAAGACATGGAGGGGAACAGAAGAATAAATACATGCAGTGTGATTAGGAAATGAAAACCAGGTGTGCAGGGAACAAGACAAAACAAATGGAACAATGGAAAAATGGAGCGGCGATGGCTAGAAAGCCGGTGACATCAAACGCCGCCCAAAACAAGGAGAGGAGCCGATTTCGGAGGATGTGTGACAAAAGGTCTGCCAGGCTGTAACTGCTCAAATTGAGGATTCTTTTACGAAAGCAAAGTTTGAAGAACACATTTAAATAACAAATCATTATTTATAACCTTGTCAACGTCTTGACTATATTTCATATTCATTTTGCAACTAATGTATGTTTTTATGGAAAACAAGGACATTTCTAGGTGACTACAAACTTTTGAACGGTACTGTAAGTATTCAGACCCTTTATGCAGTACTTTGTTGAAGCACCTTTGGCAACAATTACAGCCTCCAGTCCTCTTGGGTATGACACTTCAAGCATGGCACACCTGTATTTGAGTAGTTTCTCCCATTCTTCTCTGTAGATCCTCTCAAGCTGTGTCAGGTTGGATGGGGAGCATTGTGCACATACAGTGGGGCAAAAAAGTATTTAGTCAGCCATCAATTGTTTAACTTCTCCCACTTAAAAAGATGAGAGAGGCCTGTAATTTTCATCATGGGTACACTTCAACAATGACAGACAAAATGAGAAAAAAAATCCTGAAAATCACATTGTAGGATTTTTAATGAATTTATTTGCAAATTATGGTGGAAAATAAGTATTTGGTCAATAACAAAAGTTTATCTCAATACTTTGTTATATACCTTTTGATGGCAATGACAGAGGTCAAACATTTCTGTAAGTCTTAACAAGGTTTCCACACACTGTTGCTGGTATTTTGGCCCATTCCTCCATGCAGATCTCCTCTAGAGCAGTGATTATTTGGGGCTGTTGCTGGTCAACATGGACTTTCAACTCCCTCCAAAGATTTTCTATGGGGTTGAGATCTGGAGACTGGCTAGGCCACTCCAGGACCTTGAAATGCTTCTTACGAAGCCACTCCTTCATTGCCCAGGCGGTGTGTTTGGGATCATTGTCATGCTGAAAGACCCAGCCACGTTTCATCTTCAATGCCCTTGCTGATGGAAGGAGGTTTTCACCCAAAATCTCACGATACATGGCCCAATTCATTCTTTCCTTTAAACAGATCAGTCATCTTGGTCCCTTTGCAGAAAAACAGCCCCAAAGCATGATGTTTCCACCCCCATGCTTCACAGTAGGTATGGGGTTCTTTGGATGCAACTCAGCAATCTTTGTCCTCCAAACACGACGAGTTGAGTTTTTACCAAAAAGTTATATTTTGGTTTCATCTTACCATATGACATTCTCCCAATCTTCTTCTGGATCATCCAAATGCTCTCTAGCAAACTTCAGACGGGCCTGGACATGTACTGGCTTAAGCAGGGGGACACGTCTGGCACTGCAGGATTTGAGTCCCTGGCGGCGTAGTGTGTTACTGATGGTAGGCTTTGTTACTTTGGTCCCAGCTCTCTGCAGGTCTTTCACTAGGTCCCCCCGTGTGGTTCTGGGATTTTTGCTCACCGTTCTTGTGACCATTTTGACCCCACGGGGTGAGATCTTGCGTTGAGCCCCAGATCGAGGGAGATTATCAGTGGTCTTGTATGTCTTCCATTTCCTAATAATTGCTCCCACAGTTGATTTCTTCAAACCAAGCTGCTTACCTATTGCAGATTCAGTCTTCCCAGCCTGGTGCAGGTCTACAATTTTGTTTCTGGTGTCCTTTGACAGGTCTTTGGTCTTGGCCATAGTGGAGTTTGGACTGTGACTGTTTGAGGTTGTGGACAGGTGTCTTTTATACTGATAACAAGTTCAAACAGGTGCCATTAATACAGGTAACGAGTGGAGGACAGAGGAGCCTCTTAAAGAAGAAGTTACAGGTCTGTGAGAGCCAGAAATCTTGCTTGTTTGTAGGTGACCAAATACTTATTTTCCACCATAATTTGCAAATAAATTCATAAAACATCCTACAATGTGATTTTCTAGATTTTTTTCCTAATTTTGTCTTTCATAGTTGAAGTGTACCTGTGATGAAAATTACAGGCCTCTCTCTCATCTTTTTAAGTGGGAGAACTTGCACAATTGGTGGCTGACTAAATACTTTTTTGCCCCACTGTATAATTAGATACATGTAGCTTCTCTTTTGTCAGGCTACACTGAACTCGAGCTTGGTTCCCAAGTTTCCTAACCATACCAAACCATTTAATAGTGTCGGCAAAATATTTGAATTGAGCAAGTGGGATCATAAACATTAGCATATTTTAGCGATCCGCAGTAGAAGAAGTCCTAAATGCCCAGCAGCTTTCAGATGTGAGCTAAACAGCTAACTTGCACTTGATATGCGTTTTTAGGCAATGGATGAGAAAGTGAACTTGTTTAGCTCAGTTGTATGCTGATTTGCGATCTATTAACAACAAGGGTTGCATTAAATAGGCACAATATTTTTAGGAGGCACTTGGTAATGTTCAATTCATTCGCACAAAACGTATAAACAAAAGCATTCAATGTGAAAGTTGATACATGTAAGGCCTTCATATATAGGCTACACGCAGCACTTTGTTAAATTTATCAAATCAGTTATTGCTCAAACACTGAGCAACACCTGTAAAACGGAAATTTCTCTCAAAACACAGGGATGTCGATTCACATGGGACTAGTATTATTAGAGGACTTCGGAGTTTGCCAAAAAACAGTAGGTTATTCTGGTTAGTCAATGTCCAGATTTCAGTTTCCATTTAACCCATCTAAACAGTAAGCTACAGTTCCCTTGACATGCCATAGGCCTATTTAAAGTCCTGTCTTGCGACTGTTGAATTTATTTAATGACCCTAAATCCTCCAACCCAAGGATATAACCACTTTGTAAATGTAAACGTTTAATGAAAAATGCGTAAAAGGAGAAGAATTGCCCATAATTCTACACCTTTTGATATTTTTATTTCCAATTTTGATCATCATGGTTTAGTGATATTGAGATTTTTTTCATTTTTTTCATTTCATTGATGTCTTAATCTTTTTTGTAAGCAGTTCTTATGATTCATGTATTTGCTTAATTAACAGTATCTTATAGTTTTGATGAAAGTATTTGCTGTTTAGAGAAGGCAACGTATCTTCGAACTACACTGTTCCATAAATGCTTGTACGTGATTGAGAAAAACTGCAGATGGAGCTCATGTACAGATTCAGTCATGAGACTGTTTCCCTCTCAGGTGAGAAGGGCCAGCCGGGGGTTGCTGGTGCCCCAGGGATTGGTAGTATGGGACGACCAGGACCATCCGGAGCTCCCGGGATGCCAGGCCCTAAGGTCAGTGGAGCACAAACATTTTGTGTGTGTGTGCACATGCGTGATGGTGTTTGAATGAGTTTGTGAGTGCAAACGTGCGTGTGTGTCCTACTGTGGACTGTCTTTGTGTGTCCATACATAGTCATTCTGTGTTGTATGGGTTTTTAGGGTGATTTCAGACCAGGGCTCCCAGGGCTGCCAGGTAGACCAGGCCCCCCAGGGGAGGATGGTTCTCTGGGGCTGACTGGAGACTCTGGTCTGCCTGGGCTTGGTAGATCGCCTGGCCTACCAGGAAGAGATGGTCCACAGGGAGACAGAGGTGAGTAGACACACACACACACACACACCCACACACACCCACACACACAGTCTGATTGTTGCTTCTGTCTATCCTCAGGCAGTAAAGGTGCTGAGGGCTTGCCTGGTCTGCCTGGGGTTGCTGGGGAGTGTACTCTAGGCATTCCAGGCACTCCGGGGGCTGTAGGTCTCAAAGGAATCATTGGCTTAACAGGTACATATCCTTAGCCCCACAACAAGTGGCAAAGGATGCCCTTTTGTTTTTTTTGTTTTTATCCCAGAATGTACACTACCAGTCAAAGGTTTTAGAACACCTACTCATTCAAGTTTTGTTTTCTACATTGTAGAATAATAGTGACGACATCAAAACTATGAAATAACACATCTGAAATCATGTAGTAACCAAAAAAGTGTTAAACAAATCAAAGTATATTTTATATTTGAGATTCTTCAAATAGCCACCATCTGCCTTGATGACAGCTTTGCTGTAAGCATGTAAGCATCTCTGTCTGAACACTCACTGCATGTAAGCATCTCTGTCAGAACACTGCTCATAAAAGTTCTAGCTGTGACTACTGTACATACATGTATGACACTCTCATAAACTCCTCTCTGGTTGTTCTCTCCTTTTCCCCTTTCTCCTCTCCCTGCTGTCTTGTTCTCCTCTCGCCTTTCTTTCTCTCTTCTCCCCTGTCTCTCTGTTCTCTCCCCCTTTTTTCTCCTCTCCCCCCATCTCTCTGTCCTCTCCCCTTTCTTTTTCTCCTCTCCCCCATCTCACTCTCCTCTCTATGTATCCTTGGATCTCTACATGCTTCAGGGACCAGAGGACAGAAGGGGGTACAGGGCGATTCAGGTCTGCCTGGCAGAGGGGCCCCAGGATTGATTGGGCCGTTTGGACGGCCCGGGTTTGATGGACCCCCGGGACCTGGGGGGGCTGCCGGCCTGAATGGATTCAGAGGAAGAGATGGTGTACCTGGGGTACCAGGTTAGACCACTGTTGCTTTAAGATGAAGAAGATAATGTGCCATTGTGTGATCAACTGTTATGAACCTGTGTGTGTGTTCTCCAAGGCCTGAGAGGAGACATGGGGCCATCAGGAGCGTGTGGTACACCAGGACCAGACGGAGGCCCAGGACCAGGGGGACGACTTGGCCCTAAAGGTAGAACTGTCCAATACTTTTATGCACACACACACGCTATAATGATGATGATGATGTTGACGATAATGATTGCTGTCTCCAGGTCTGATGGGTGCTGATGGGGTGAAGGGCCGTGTAGGAGCCAGGGGACCTGTGGGAGATTCTGGGGCTCCTGGAGATATTGGAGTCACAACATACATCGAGGTCCCTGGGGACCCTGGGGACCCAGGACCTACAGGTCGGTCTCTGAATGACCCCTACCCCCAATCAACACTATAAACTCCAATGCTGATTCTAGAACATTAGCAGCACCCTGTCTTTATAGACTTACACCCAGTATATGTAGTAGGCTATTCCCTTCTCCCCTTGAGTTTTTAGAAACATTTACAGTGGTTCGTCCTTTAAAAGTTGCAACGTACTGCAGCACAGCTTGCGTGGTGCCGCAGAATTCTATGGTTATTTAAGTGCCAACCACTGGTACCATTAATGCTAGTTAGTGTTAGTTTGACCACCAAAGGGCATCTTTGAGAAGCATTTGATAGCCTTCAGTAGTGGCTGTACTAGAGAATGTAAAACCTTTTTTTATAAGAACATAGTATATGGGACTGATTTTAAGAAATGGCGGTTAATTTATTTGATTAATATTATGGTGTTTCTATTCCAAGAAAAACGAAAAACCCTTTAGGATGGAACAGAAAATATAGTGCTGTGCAATGTGACAGTTGGCTACAGTGCTGGGCAATTTAGCTAAAGAATCCCTGTGTCGTGCAGGCAACTGGGGTTCAATTCCTGACGGGGAGGAAGGAGTAGGCTGTCCTTGTATTATTTTTTCATTTTTTTAAATAGGCAAGTCAGTTAAGAACAAATTCTTATTTACAATGACGGCCTAGTAACAGTGGGTTAACTGCCTTGTTCAGGTGCAGAATGACAGATTTTGACCTTATCAGCTCGGGGATTCAATCTAGCAACCTTTCGGTTACAGGCCCAATGCTCTAAACACTAGGCTACCTCCCGCCCAAAAAATTTATACGAATGTAAATCATAATTTGATCTTAACTGATTTCGTATGTGCTATTTCATAATTGTGATGTCTTTGCTATTATTCTACAATGTAGAAAATAGTAAAAATAAAGAATAACCCTGGAATGATTAGGTGTGTCCAAACTTTTGAGGCCATCAAGGCCTTTTGACTAGAGAAATTGACGAAACTATAACGCAACAAATACATTGATCAGCTCAGCAAGGTTTTACCTGTGGTCGTGAGCTGGGTGGAAGTGCAACTAAAATGTAGTTTAAATAACTACTAAACTTTTTCTAGTTATTTTATTAATGAAAACATAAAAATGTTGATGAAGAAATACTGTACGGCTGTTTGAGTTAGAAATGTAACACTTCAGATTACTTAAGCATTGCATACAGTAGCCGGGCTATAAAGAGTCTATTGTCCTGATAGTCGAGCTACAAGTGTTTCAAAATGCCACAAGCTGTCCATCACTACTGTAAATAAAAATGCAGCATCTTATTTACATTTTGTTTACATTCTTTATTGTAACCACAATGTCACAAATAATTTGTCTACCTTTCCAATTACTTTTAGAGTTTTGGGTTCATTTGATTAATTATGGTGTTTATATTCCAAGAAAAATGAAAAACCCTCTGGGTTTCCGTTAGGATGGAACGGAATATATGGAGCTGTACAACGTGACTGTCGGGAGTAGGCTACACAGTCCTGGGCTATTTAGCTAAAGAATCTCTGTGTCGTGCGGGCATGAGAGGGGCACGCGGGAGACCGATGTTTAATTCCCTGATGGGGAGCAAGGAGTAGGCTGTCATTGTAAATAAAAATGTGTTCTTAACTGACTTGCCTAGTTAAATAAAGGTTACACTAAGAGCATAACATTTCTACACCATAATTTGAGTCTAACCAATACCCAAACAAAGATTCAGTCAAAATAAAAATCTCAAGATTTATCAAGACCAGTCCAGATGCTTGTCTTTGAGCAGCGCGAAACGATGCTAAAATAGTTGACCACAGCGGGTAGATAATTGCTTCAAATCCTATTGCTTCTAACTTCAATATGCTCTATAAATAAATAAGACCTACACCACTTTTAACAGCACATTACTCAACACTAGTGAGACTCATGTTAATATGACAAAATATGACATGACTCTCCACCAATAATTACATATAGAGTATTGGAGGATTCTAAATTATAACCAAAAGCCGCCTCATGGGTCTCCCGGTGGCGGCCGACACAGGTATCTGTAGCAACGCAATTTAGCATTGCGATGCGGTGACCACTGCACCACTGAGGAGGCCCCATCCACAAAGTATCAAAATACAGGTAAAGGTATATTGTCCTGCTAATAGCCCATGATGGGCTATTATAATACTGTACATGGTGTCCAGGTCAGGATAACCAAAACATTTATTTATTAAAGACTATCAGAAAGAATGTTGGTACTTATTTTGATCCAAAGCCATGAATGAGTGAGTCACTCAGCTTTATGTAGGTGATGCTATATGAATGTGCCATCAACTTGATAATATATAACAATATTTTTGAGGTTATTTCGCTTTCAAAAAACGAAAGTGAGTGTTTCTAATCTGAATAAAGGACAAAATAACATTTGTAAAGGCCAAAACATTTATTTCTGTTTTTAGAGGGAGAGAAACACTGCACCAATATTGCGTCGCACTGTGGGTTTCCCAATCATGTTTGGATGTGATACATAATAATAATAACAATACTTAACTTAGAAATACATTTGACGATAGAATTCTCCCCCTTCCCTCCATCTGTAGCGTTTCCCTAGTCAGCGCCATTATTAGTGCAATGCCCCTTAAAGTGTTGCTCTGTGCTTCCCAGTGTGCTACCCTCCTCTGCCCTCCTCCATTCCCCATGGGCTAGGTCTGTCTTCTGTGCGTGGCTCTGCGGCCCATCCCTTGCCCCCTGCCCTCATGCCTTGAACCTCGAGCATCCACCGCTATTTCCATGGATACAGCTGGAGAACTGCAAGGCAATCCCATTGAGTGCGGGAGCCATGACCAATATATATTGTCCTGCTAATAACAGGGTTAATAATATATCTGTGAGACTATATCCATGGAGCTTTTATATAATTCTAAATTAATAGTAACAATATTTTGGAGATTTTGTTTTCAAATGACGTGAAATGAGCAAGAAAAAGGCCATTCTTGAACAGGGGTTGAGACATTGTTGCTAATTTGTAAATAAAGCAGTTTGTTATCAAGAACATTTTAGAATTGTTTTTAGAGAGAGAAAAACCAAAAGCCTACAGTGATCTCGGCACAGGTATTGAACCAGCATCTGTAGCAACACAGCTTGCACTGCTATGCAGTGTCTTAGACCATTGCACCACTCAGGCACTGTACAGTGTGACTGGTCGGAAGTGGGATACAGTACCACAGCAAGAACAAAATAATCCTAACAAAATAAAATTATAAAAACCTTAGTGTAACAACAGTTTTTGTAAGTAATACTGAAGTTGTGCACAATTATCAGTTTGTATTTAGGTTTATGTCGCCCATTCACTATCAGTTAGAGACACAGTGGGACCCAAAAGCATAATCAGTGCTCTAACTCAGTGCTCTAACTCCCCCTTGCTCTGGTCTGGAGCAATGAAGTGGTGATGCAGGTTACCGTACTAAACCACAAAATACCCCTTTAAGTACTGCAGCATAATCGCAAAACCTTTAGTGGAGCAACCATTGTATGTTGGTCAATACCAAAACTGCTGTACTGTTTTCATCAGAAGAAAAATATACTGTCCTCATTGATAATAGCAACATTTTGTTTCTGAATCTGACATTTTTTTGAGAGTAATGCTCTGTTCCTGAACGTAAAAAACAATATTTTCTGTTGTGAGGGCTATTTTCAAATGAAGAAGTAACAACTAATTAATGCAAGACGTCTCAACGTGCCTTTTGCAGTACATCGGAAATGTATTTGATGCTGTTGACAATTTCTCTTTTGGGGATTAATGAAGAGATTATTTATGATAGCAATATACATTTTCTTCTGAATTGTATGATGGTTATACTGTCCCAAATGTGTTAAGGCCTTTTAGATCTTTTAGATCTGACCTCTGACTCTGCTCTCTTTTCTCCAGCTCTAAGCGGCTTAACAGGTGCCAAAGGAGATCTAGGTGTGATAGGGCACAATGGAGCCAGTGGCAAGGATGGGATTCCCGGGAGCGCCGGGCCGCAAGGTACCAAGCACCGTGACACACTATTGAAAAAAAAACTGTTTCAATTGCCTACCCGCTACCCCTCTTCTTAATAAATCACTACCATGCCTAGCTATTCAATTTGATTGAGGACACTTTATTAATCCTAAAAGACAATTGTTTATTGTTAATATTTTTACCTCACACTTTTCTTGTAGGTGCTGTTGGCGACCCAGGCAGAGATGGCCAGAAAGGAAGTCCTGGTTTCAATGGAAATCCTGGAGTCGCAGGAGATATGGGTGTGCCAGGTAACATACTAAAAATTATAGCGAAACAGGCTGTGTCCAGAATCTGTCTTGCCGACTACTTACTAAAATCTACATACTGTGTACTAATCGTACTACATATTATTTAGAACTTAATCGTTAGTAAAAATGTCATCTAATGCGCATTTGCGTTGTTTCCCGCCATTTGTTCATTTTGGTATAGCGTTTCCCCTTGCTAATTATCAGCTGTTGTCAAACACACATGGGTCTGAAAACAAGATTCTCTTCCTCAATAGCATACAACGGATTCCTACTACATGTAGATGAAAAGCTGAAATTAATATGACATCCTGGCATTTAAAGCATACAAAATGTTCTACATTTCACATACTTAAAAATATTATATTATATTTTCGCATACATAATCAGTATTTTTAGAGGCTTGACATATACAGAAGGACACTCCCAGGTTTGTGTTGAAGTTTCCCTAGATATAGATCTAGGATCAGCTTGTGCAAGACTGACCCAAGATCAGCGTCTAGGGGCAACTTCACCCTAATCATGGTTTATGTCCTTGCTGACCAGGTGTAAAGGGTGAGAAAGGGGGAACAGGAGGTCGTGGAGAGCCTGGTTCATCGGGAAGACCAGGTCCAAATGGAGTAAATGGAGTGAAAGGAGAGCCCAGCCTCCCTGGACCAGGAGCTAAAGGACGACAAGGAGAAAAGGTGAACACCGAGTACAGAACCCGTGAGGGGCCTGTTTTTTTTCCTGACACCACCTGACCTGACCAGGAAAAACTGCTACATACTGATATAGAACAGCAACAATTAATATATCAAATGATTAGCAATGTACAAATGTGTTCAGCAGAAATTAAGTACAACCTCCTCTCCCTTCTCTCTCTCCTCTCTTGCATTCTTTCTTTCTTTCCTTCTCACTTTCTCATATCTCTCTTCCTCTTTCTTTCAGGGAGTGCCAGGGTTTCCAGGTTTTCCAGGAGAGAAGGGGGAGATGGGTGTAGCAGGGAGGTTCGGAACCCTGGGGGCCATCGGCCCCACAGGACCCAAGGGAAGAGAAGGACTACAGGGATCACGAGGTCTCTGTCGCCCACCGAATAACAATCACTGTGCCGTACATGAAAACCCACACAACCTCCTCAGGAACTAATTTATAATAACTACTGCAAAAACAACTTTCCACACACATGCACAAATGCACTCACACACACACTATATTTATTCTCACAGTATCTGTATCTCACGTCTTTCTTAGGACCTCCGGGACCAGCCGGGGAGAAGGGCATTAATGGTCTCCCAGGCAATGCTGGCTGTCATGGCCAGAATGGCCTGCAAGGTAATTTATAATGCATGTCCACACCTACTGAAATGCCATTAGACTTTCCGTCTGTGTGTGTTTGTGATCCTATTAAGCACTGCCTCTGTGTCACAGGGAGCCCAGGATTGGCTGGTGACCCAGGGACTGCAGGCCCCAGAGGTTCCCAGGGTAGAGACGGCATCCCTGGCCCAGCAGGAGAGAAAGGAGACATGGGAGGTCAGAGAACCCTACTACATTCAGATAAAAGGGTTCCAAAAGGGTTCTTCGGCTATCCCCATAGGACATGACTTTTTGGTTCCAGGTAGAACCCTCTGGGTTCTATCTGGAACCAAAAAGGTTATACCTGGAACCAAAAAGGCTTCTCCAAAGAGTTCTCCTATGGGGACAGCCGAATAACACTTTTAGGTTCTAGATAACACCTTTTTTTCTAACAGTATAAAACACTCCCTCCAGGGTTGGGGTCAATTCCAATTGAAGTCAGTCAATCCAGGAAGTGATTTGAATTTAAAATGCGAAAATTGAAAAACGTTTGATATAAATAGCCCTTTACACATTCACAGAAATGATATATCTGTGTTGATTGTCTGTTCTCTCTACAGCCCCTGGCATTGGACCAAAAGGCACAGACGGAAAGACGGGCCAATCTGGTGAGTCTGTGCTACACACAGATACACTACATGGCCAAAACTATGTAGACACCTGCTTGTTGAATATCTCCTTCCAAAATCATGGGCATTATTTGCCTTAAGGATGTTGGAACATTGCTGCGGGGACTTTTTCCGTTCAGCCACAAGAGCATTAGTGAGGTCGGCACTGATGTTGGGCAATAAAGGCCTGGCTCGCAATCGTCATTCCAATCCATCCCAAAGGTGTTCGGTAGGGTTGAGGTCAGGGCTCTGTGCAGGACAGTAAAGTTCTTCCACACCCATCTCGACAAACCATTTCTGTATGGACCTCGCTTCGTTCATGGGACATTTTCATGCTGAAACAGGAAAGGGCCTTCCCCAAACTGTTTCCACAACGTTGGAGGCACAGAATATTTTAGAATGTCATTGTATGCTGCAGCTTTAAATTTCCCTTCACTGGAACTAAGGGGTCTATCCTAAACCATGAAAAACAGCCCCAGACTATTATTTCTTCTCTACCAAACTTTACAGTTGGCACTCTGCATTGTGGCAGGTAGCATTCTCCTGGCATCCGCCAAACCCAGATTTGTCCATTGGATTGCCAGATGGTGAAGCGTGATTCATCACTCCAGAGAACGCAATTCCACTTCTCCAAAGTCCAATGGCGGCAAGCTTTACACAACTGCAGCCGACGCTTGGCATTCCACATGGTGATCTTAGGTTTGCGTGCGGCTGCTCAGCCATGGAGACCCATTTCATATAGCTCCCGATGAACAGTTCTTGTGCTAACGTTGCTTCCAGAGGCAGTTTGGAACTCGGTAGTGAGTGTTGCAACTGAGGACAGACAATTTTTATGCGCTACACGCTTAAGCACTTGGCGGTCCTGTTCTGTGAGCTTGATGCTCTTAGAAGTTTCCACTTCACAGCAACAACACTTATAGTTGACCGGTGCAGCTCTAGCAGGGCAGAAATTTGACGAACTGACTTGTTGGAAAGGTGGCATTCTATGATGGTGCTAAGTTGACAGTCACTGAGCTCTTCAGTACGGACCGTTGTACTTCCAATATTTGTCTATGGAGATTGCATGGCTTTGTGCTCAATTGTATACACCTGTTAGCAACGGGTGTACCTGAAATAGCTGAATCCACTAATTTGAAGGGGTGTCCACATACTGTAGTTGCATGCATGTGTTTTGTTGTACAATATAGGTGTCGTGTCTCTGACGATGATAAAATGATATGACATGCTATTTTATCAAATTGATTACCTAACGTTTAATTGATTACATGATTGAATTAAACCATGCAACAATTAAACCATTAATAACCTGGGGCACCACGAAAGCATTAATTTACATAGAGTGGTTATCTCCCGAATCCACTCTCTTAAAGATCTGAATATCTTTTATATCAATAGCAGTGAATTATTCATTGTCACCTTATTCAGTCTCATTCTGATGGTCGTAAAGTACTTGGTTATATGCACGAACCCTGGCTAAAAGTTCAATCAGCAATACAAAAATTGGCTTTATTATTTATTTACTAAATGCCTAAATAATCACACAGAATTACATATATATGCACAGGATAGATCATACATCGATTACTAATTATGTCATAAGAAGCCCCATCACAACCATTTCAGCGTGGTGATCGTCACCTCCATGTGATCTGGTCTCATGTAAATTCTGTTAGATAGAGTAGTCGTTCAACCATTGGCAACCACAGCTCACGCCAGGGTTTGCTTAGTCTAACGTGAATATGGTCACAGGGGGCTTTTGTACTGGGGAAGTGAAGGGCGTGTGTCATCCCTCTCCAACCAATGTCTGTTCACTTGGGCGTGGCCACTGAGTGAGCATAAGTTTACTTATGAAAACAATTCTCTCATTTAGAAGCTAAAATCACATTTAATCTTCTCACAAATAGTTTCATATTTAAACATTTAAATTGCACAACAATTCCATGTGAATCTGATAACTAGAATGTGTAGACTTTCCAAGATACAATTTATGTCGTCCTATCATCAGATATAATGTCCCAGGCAACAACTGATCTGACATCATATTCTTTAAGTGCCAACGGACCCTTTCAACTAGTTGAGAACAGGAAATATTGTTCCATTCCCCAACATTTTGAAGCTACCATACTTTCAATATGTTAACAAAGGGCTTTCCAAGAGTCCATTCTGTAGAGTGGAGAGAAAAGGGGGAAAGGTATTTATGGGGGGGTCACAAACCTCACCCAACAGAGCAACGTCATGACGATAGGATATACCATGTAAACCATGTGTGCGTACCAATAATATCTCCTGTCATCTCTGTGCTAGTTAGCGACGTTTGCTCTGTTCAAATAGCATGTTGTTTCGAATGTTAAGACAGTGAAATGGGGTTAGTAAAGTCACCTCAAGGATCAGCAGCTCTGGGTCTCTCAACCTATAGTGCTACCAGATGGTAATGATTCCCTCCCAAGAGTTGAACGCTACAAAAAGATATCCCTTCACTGATCTGTTCATCTGACTGTTTCTGTAGGACTTAAGGGGGATGTGGGGATACCTGGCCGCTTTGGCCCTCCTGGTCCCTCAGGGCTTTTGGGGGACATTGGACCTCCAGGCCCCCCTGGTCCTATGGGACTGTCTGGAAGTCCTGGCCGGGATGGAATGTGCTTTGAAGGGCTAAAAGGAGACCGTGGACAAAATGGTGTCCCTGGACCCCAAGGTGTGTAGACTGCATCACAAAGGATACCCTCTTCCCTACTTGTGACTAGAGCCGTCTGTTTAATTTTTTTGGCTTCATTGCTTCCATGACCTCTGAGCCTGCTCCCCCCTCTGTGTATTTAGGTATGCAGGGGCCACGGGGACCTCCTGGTCCACCAGGACCTGGCTTTAAAGGAGATAAAGGGAACAAAGGTGCCATGGGTCTCCTGGGTACGCCTGGGTACAGAGGAGACACAGGGGTACAGGGCAGACCGGTGAGTCACACACCACTGATTTACTCACCCATGCTTTAAGGTAGACTCCGTAAGATGACATCATCATAAACGTTGGGCCAACTTCCCACCGATAGCCAGATATCCACATAAATTGTTGCCCCTTCCCAATGTGAACGTGTAACAAGGGAGAGTCCACACATGAAGAGCCGATAATCATAATTCATAAAGATGTAACCTTGCACACAGACACGTGAATTAGGGGTGAAGTTTCCCCTAACTACAAATCTAGTAGCATTTCCCCCTCCCCAATCCTAACCTTAACCAGTAGTGGGGAAAATGCAAAACTGACCCAAGACCGAATGGGTGTGCTGAATTGGATGTGTATTCACAGGGTAATGATGGCAGACCAGGTGGTTTGGGAGTCAAAGGGGAGATGGGACAGTTAGGAGACATCGGACCAAACGGTAATAACCAATCTGTGACATTATTAACAAACTCCATACTTTCAGAATGTAATTTATGTTACTATACTGTAGGTCAGGGCTGCAACCTTCATCTGGGGAAGGCATTCCATAATGTTACTGTGGCAATCCAAAATTTGACTGTAGTCTCAGACCGCAGAACTGTTAATGACATGCTAACATACTCTAGTCAGCAACTCTTACTGTATAGCAAACATCTCACAACATCCTATACTGTAAGTGTTATTTATTTGTGCAGTTATCTTAACTACTAAATCAGTGTCAATGAATCAACCAATGTCCTTTTTATTCTGTTTTTTACAAATATATGACACAATGTGTGGTGTTTCAGGTCAGAAAGGAGATGCAGGACCTGCAGGACCTGTAGGTTGCCTTGGACAGAAAGGGCAGTCTGGAGCACCAGGTAGGATGAGCACTCACACCTAGGGTACTGAGTTTTTCCTGGTCAGGTCACATGGTCAGTTACGTTGGGCCCTCCAATGGACACGAACTGACCAGGAATTCTGTAAAAATGGCTGCCGTTTTACAGGCTCCTAACCAATTGTGCTATTTTGTGTTTTTTTTAATTGTTGGTAACTTATTTTGTACATAATGTTGACGCTACCATCTCTTATGACCGAAAAGAGCTTCTGAATATCAGAACAGCGATTACTCAACTCGAACTGGACAAAGATGTTTTATTTAATGTGTCTAATGCGAAGGATATAATGCTGCTCGCTCCCAGACAAGGCCCAAATCCCCATCATTCGTATGAAGAAAATAAGGAAATACAGGGGGTGGAGATAAGGGTACCTTGTGAAAATTTGTCGGCGAGTGGTTAACCCGCCTCTACCATCCGTTCTATTGGCCAACGTGCAATCACTGGAAAATAAACTGGATTAAGCTCCGTTCGAGACGATCTTACCAACGGGTCAATGAAAACTGTAATTTCTTATGTTTCACCGAGTCGTGGCTGAACAACGACGCAAATAATATACAGTTGGCTGAGTTCTCCGCGCATCGGCAGGACAGAACAGCTACGTCCGGTAAGACTAGGGGTGTGTGTCTATTTGTCAATAACAGCTGGTGCACAATGTCTAATATTAAGGTAGTCTCGAGGTATTACTCACCTGAGGGAGAGTACCTCATGATAAGGTCATAAGCTAACAAGAAAATGCTCATCCAGAAGCGTCTCTCCTAGTTGCCAGGGACTTTAATGCAGGCAAACTTAAATCCGTTTTTCTTAATTTCTATCAGCATGTCACATGTGCAACCAGAGGAAAATAAACTCTAGACCACCTTTACTCCACACATAGAGAAGCATACAAAGCTCTCCCTCGCCCTCCATTTAGAAAATCTGACCATAATTCTATCCTCCTGATTGCTGCTTACAAGCAAAAACTAAAGCAGGAAGCACCAGTGACTCAGTCAATATGGAAGTAGTCAGATGACGCAGATGCTACGCAACAGGACTGTGTTGCTAGCACAGACTGGAATATGTTCATTGGCATTGAGGAATACACCACCTCAATCACCGGCTTTATCAATAAGTGCATCGATGTCGTCGTCACCACAGTGGCCATACGTACATATCCCAACCAGAAGCCATGGATTACAGGAAACATCCACACCGAGGTAAAGGCTAGAGCTGCCGCTTTCAAGGAGTGGGACACTATTCCTGGCGCTTATAAGAAATCCCGCCATGCCCTCAGATGAACCATCAAACAGGCAAAGCATCAATACAGGACTAAGATTGAATCCTACTACACCGGCTCTGACGCTCGTTGGTTGTGGCAGGGCTTGCAAACTATTAAGGACTACAAAGGGAAACCCAGCCATGAGCTGCCCAGTGACACGAACCTACCAGCCTTTTATGCTCGCTTCGAGGCAAGCAACGCTGAAGCATGCATAAGAGCACCAGCTGTTCCGAATAACTGTGTGATCACGCTCTTCATAGCAGATGTGAGCAAGTCCTTTAAGCGGGGCCAGATGGATTACCAGGACATGTATTCCGAGCATGCGCTGACCAACTGGCAAGTGTCTTCACTGACATTTTCAACTTCTCCGTGTCAATGTCTGTAATATCTACATGTGTCAAGCAGACCACCATAGTCCCTATGCCCAAGAAAGTGAAGGTTACCTCCCTAAATGACTACCCTAGCCATGAAGTGCTTTGAAAGGCAACACCATCATCCTGGAAACCCCATACCCACTCCAATATGCATACCGCCCCAACAGATCCACAGATGACGCAATCTCAATCGCGCGCCACACTGCCCTTTCCCAGCTGTACAAAAGGAACACCTATGTGAGAATGCTTCTTCGGTTGTCCCCATAGAAGAATCCTTTGAAGAACCCTTTTCGGTTCCATGTAGAACACTTTCCCCATAGGAACCCAAAAGTGTTTTTCCTGGATCCAAAACGGGTTCTTCAAAGGATTCTTCTATGGGGACAGCCAAAGAACCCTTTTAGGTTCTAGATAGCACCTTTTTTCCTAAGAAAGTGCAGTTGCACTAAGTGGTTATCCTGAGGTTTGATGGTGCTGTCTTGCAGGGCCTAAGGGGAAAGATGATCTCACCATGGTGGTACTGATCCCCGGAGAACAGGGGCTGCCTGGTGACCTGGGGGGCAGAGGAGAGCCTGGACCCACAGGAGCTCAGGGACGCAACGGACCACCAGGTACATGAATGGATTGTGTGTATGGTGTGGGTGTGAGCTGGTGTGGGTTTGTGTGCATGCATGGCTGTGTGTGTGGGTTTCTTTGAGATGTCTGATGTGCGGATTACTCTCACCCTAAAGCTCTAACACAGCACTCAAATGAATACAAAAGTATACAGTGCATTCGAAATGTATTCAGACCCCTTTACTTTTTCCATATTTTGTTACGTTACAGCCACATTCTAAAATTGATTAAATAAAACAATTTCCCCGTTAATCTAAACACAATATCCGATTATGACAAAGTGAAAACAGGTTTTTAGACATTTTTGTCTATAAAAACAGAGATGCCTTATTTACATAAGAATTTAGACCCTTTGCTATGAGACTCCAAATTTAGCTCAGGTACATCCTGTTTCCATTGATGATCCTTGAGATGTTTCTACAACTTAATTGGAGTTCACCTGTGGTAAATTCAATTGATTGGACATGATTTGGCAAGGCACACACCTGTCTATATAAGGTCCCACACATGACAGAGCATTTCAGAGCAAAAACCAAGCCACAAGGACAAAGGAATTGTCCGTAGAGCTCCGAGACAGGATTATGTCGAGGCACAGATCTACGGAAGGGAACCAAAAAAATGTCTGCAGCATTGAAGGCCCTGAAGAACACAGTGGCCTCCATCATTCTTAAATTAAAGAAGTTTTGGAACCACTTGGCCAAACTGAGCAATCGGGGGAGAAGGGCCTTGGTCACGAAGGTGACCAAAAACCCAATGGTCACTCTGACAGATCTCCAGAGTTCCTCTGTGGAGATGGTTGTCCTGTTGAAAGGTCCTCCCATCTCTGCAGCACTCCACCAATCAGGTCTTTATGGTAGAGAGGCCAGAAAGAAGCCACTTGTCAGTAAAAGGCACATGACAGCCCACTTGGATTTTGCCAAAAGCCACCTAAAAGACTCTCAGACGATGGAGAAACAAGATTCTTTGGTTTGAAGAAACCAAGATTGAACTATTTGGCCTGAATGACAAGTGTCACGTCTGGAGGAAATCTGGCACCATCCCTACGGTGAAGCATGGTGGTGGCCGCGTCATGCTGTGGGTATGTTTTTCAGGGACTAGGAGACTAGTTAGAATCGAGGGAAAGATGAATGGAGCAAAATACAATGAGATCCTTGATGAAAACCTGCTCCAGAGCGCTCAGGACCTCAGATTGGGCTAAGGTTCACCTTCCAACAGGACAACGACCCTAAGCACACAGCCAAGGCAATGCAGCAGTGGCTTCGGGGCAAGTCTCTGAATGTCCTTGAGTGGCCCAGCCAGAGCCCGGACTTGAACCCAATCAAACATCTCTGGAGAGACATGAAAATAGCTGTGCAACGATGCTCCCCATCCAACCTGAGAGTTTGAGAGGATCTGCTGAGTAGAATGGGAGAACTCCCCAAATACAGGTGTGCCAAGCTTGTAGTGTCATATCCAAGAAAGCTGTAATTGTTGCCAAAGGTGCTTCAACAAAGAACTAAGTAAAGGGTCTGCATTCTTATGTAAATGTTATATTTCTGTTTTTATTTTTTTATATAAATGTGCAAACATGTCTAACCTGTTTTTGCTTTGTCATTCTATGATATTCTGTGTAGATTGAGGGGGAAAACAATTCAATACATTTTAGAATAAGGCTGTAATGTAACAAAATGTGGAAAAAGTCAAGAGGTCTGAATACTTTCCCGAATGTACTGTACATTATCTATGAAATGCTTGAGTAACTTTGACATTTAAAAAATAATCATGCAGATTTGACGTTTTCAACCATCTGTGATCATGCCTAATCAGTGTGAAATCCACTAACCACTACATAGGTAGATGACACAGTTCCTCATAGGCCTCAAACTAAGTATTATCAGTATTATGTCCAGTTCATCACTGAAGCCATGTGTTATTGTCCCCTGCAGGACTCCCAGGTCCAAAAGGTGTCTTGGGCCTAGATGGGCCAATAGGACTGCCTGGATTCCAGGCAGCCAAGGGAGACAGAGGGTTCCCTGGACCACAAGGTGGGCTTAATGGACAACCTACTAATCAAATGTACAACAAATCATGTGTACAATCACGCAGTACAGTGTACTGCAAGCAGTTAGGCAGTTACACCAGCGGGCCCTGGTGGCATTTAAAATATATATATATAAATATATAAATTCTGTATTTGGCAATACATTAATAAAACCAAAAACTTACCTTGAAAGAGTTGCAGTGTTGGATAGCCTTTACCAGCTAGCTAACATAAATAGCATTCCTCTCTGTTTGAGTCAGGTTGTTGAGTAGGCTAAATTAGCTGCATTAGTTTGCTAAGTAAGTAAAAGTTCAACTAAGAAGAATTACAGGCCTCTCTCATCTTTTTAAGTGGGAGAACTTGCACAATTGGTGGCTGACTAAATACTTTTTTGCCCCACTGTACATATGAAATGGGTAAAAGAGTATTTAAACCTTATTAAAGTAACCAGAGTTCATTGACTATATACATAGGGTCTCTAAGGTGCCGGGTAGAGTACCAGGCGGCAAGTAACAGTGACTAAGTTCAGGGCAGGGTACTGGCCGGAGGCCAACTATTGGGAATATTTAACAGTCCCTCTTTCTCACACTCTGCTGCTTCTTCTTCATTTTTTAAGAAATTAATTTGTTTAAAACTTTTCTCTCTCTTTGAGTCAACTACTCACCACATATGCCCTGCAGTGCTATCTAGCTGTAGCTTATTCTCTCAGTACTAGATTCTCTGATCCTTTGATTGGATGGACATGTCAGTTCATGCTGCAAGAGCTCTGATTACTGTGTAAGTCTATGGAAGGGGGTGAGAACCCTGAGCCTCCTAGGTTTTGTATTGTGAAGTCAATGTACCCAGAGGGAGATGGAAAATAGCTGTCTTCTGGCTACACCATGGTGCTGCCCTAAAGGGTGCTGTTGAGGCTACTGTAGACCTTTTTCTCAAAACAGTGACCCTTTACTCTATACACTGTTGAAGCACCTTTGGCAGCGATTACAGCATCAAGTCTTCTTTGGTATGATGCTACAAACTTGGCACACCTGTATTTGGGAAGTTTCTTTTCATCAGATCCTCTCAAGCTCTGCCAGGTTCGATGGGGAGCGTCGCTGCACAACTATTTTCAGGTCTCTCCAGAAATGTTCGATCAGGTTCAAGTCCGGGCTCTGGCTTAGCCACTCAAGGACATTCAGAGACTTGCCCTGAACCCACGGCTGGGTTGTCTTGGCTGTGTGCTTAGGGTTGTTGTCCTGTTGAAGGTGAACCTTCGCCCCAGTCTGAGGTCCTGAGCGCTCTGGAGCAGGTTTTCATCAAGGATCTCTCTGTACTTTGCTCCGTCCATCTTTTCCTCAATTATGACTTGTCTCCCAGTCCCTGCCGCTGAGAAACATCCCCATAGCATGATGCTGCCACCACCTTGCTTCACTGTAGGGATGGTGCCAGGTTTCCTCCAGACGTGACACTTGGCATTTAGGCCAAAGAATTCAATCTTGATTTCATCAGACCAGAGAATCTTGATTCAGTCTTTAGTTGCACTCCAAGTGGGTGGTCATGTGCCTTTAACTGAAGAGTGGCTTCTGTCTTGGCACTCTACCATAAAGGCCTAATTGGTAGAGTGCTGCAGAGCTGGTTGATCTTCTGGAAGGTTCTTCCATCTCCACAGAGGAACTCTAGAGCTCTGTCAGAGTGACCATCAGGTTCTTGGTCACCTCCCTGACCAAGGCCCTTCTCCCCCGATTGCTCAGTTTGGCCGGGCAACCAGCTCTACAAAGAGTTTTGGTGGTTCCAAACTTCTTCAATTTAAGAATGATGGAGGCCACTGTGTTCTTGGGGACATTCAATGCTGCAGAAATGTTTTGGTACCCTTCCCCAGATCTGTGCCACGACACAATCTTGCATCGGAGCTCTACAGACAATTCCTTAGACCACTGACATGCACTCTGAATCGTGTGACCTTATATATATATTATATATACACAGGTGTGCGCCTTTCCAAATCATGTCCAATCAGTTGAATTTGACACATGTGGACTCCAATCAAGTTGTAGAAAAATCGCAAAAATTTGGAAAAAGTCCAGGTCTGAATACTTTCGAAGGCTCTGTATACCAGAGGCTCCTCATCCATACATGGAATCTTACTTATTATCCCTGAATGGCTCAATTGCAGAGTGCCCAAAAGTGTTAAACAGTGTCTGTGAAAAGAGACTAAGTCCATGGGATTGTTTCCTCAGGTATCCAAGGTGAGCAGGGGACTCCAGGAGCCAAAGGCCCCCGGGGCTCTCCAGGTCCTTACTTTGCCGGGCCAATAGAGGACGGCTTCCTATTCACCCGTCACAGCCAGAGGCAGAATGTGCCCCAGTGCCCAGGGGGCAGCAACTTCATCTACTCCGGATACTCCCTCCTCTTCATCAACGGCAACAACAGAGGTCATGGCCAGGATCTGGGTATGAGTACACACACACATGTGCATGCGCATCCATGCATGGATGCACATATAAATACATACACATGCACGCATTCACACAAACACACATCCACACGCACACACACAGATATCCATGAACATACACTATATAACCCAAAGACAGACACACAGTCTCCGGTGAAGAACCCACTCCCTGCCGTTCTGTTTGATAACAGAGCAACGGTTCAGTCTCCTGGATATGCTGCTGTCTGCCCAATAGAAATACATTGATTCTATTTCTCTGGTTTGCCCGCTGTCCAGGTACACTGGGAAGCTGCCTGCCTCGTTTCTCTACCATGCCCTTCTTATTCTGCAACACGGACAGCACGTGCCGCTACGCCTCCCGTAACGACTACTCCTACTGGCTGTCCACGGATGAGGCCATGCCAAGCGACATGGCCCTCATCTCTGGTGGTTCACTGGAGAGCTATGTCAGCAGGTGCTGCTCTAGTTTACACTGGTTTGAACAGATTGTCCTAGACATAACACAGGAAGGAACTTGATTTTCACTCCATAAGTAAATAAGGGAAATCCCCACTCTGCTGGGTAAAATTCCCCTGAGGGGATGTATTGAATTAAATTAGGGTTGCAGAATTCTGGTAACTTTTTCCAATATCCAGAAATCCCAGTTGGAATAGTGCGGAATCTTCTGACCAGGATTTTTTGAAAACCTGGGAATTTTGTAAAAGTTATCGCAATTGTGCAAAACTGAAGTGAATTAAATGTCATTGACAATTATGCTGGCATGACAAGTTTCCTTGTCTGCCCAAGCATGCTCTTCAGAGTCAATGTGATGTCTGTTTATGAACCGATGTGTACTGTGTATGTATGTACTGTGTATACAGTATGTATTTTTTAAAACTGGCAAATAAAATCAATCAATCAATCATAGCGTATTTGCACTGTATTATAACTTGGTGGTCTCTCCCTCTCTTTCAGGTGTGCAGTGTGTGAGACCAAAGCAAACATCATCGCTGTTCACAGTCAGACCAACCAGATCCCTGTTTGTCCACGCGGCTGGCTCTCTCTCTGGGCTGGCTACTCTTTTGTCATGGTAGGAACTACCATTTCTACAGAGAAAGAGGAACACTTGTATGGATGGGTTAATTCCGTAGCTGAATGGAATGCAACTACATTTTTACCTGAACAGAATTTTTACCTGATCAGCAAAAACTCAAGGCCAGGAAGAAATCTAGGCCATAGTATAATGGCGGTTAATTAGTAACTGAAAACTATGCTTACTTGCTTATGGTGACGCAATGCCATAGCAATAGAGAGGCTAGAGAAGGGGGCCGGTTGCTGGTTTGAATCTCATGTCTGATAGGGAAAAATCTGATTGAGAGTGTGCCAGAGGGTTGCTGCCATCAGTGTCCTAGATGCCATCACCTGCCGTTGTACCCGTGAGCAAGGCACTTAACCCCTAAACTGCTCAGCGAGCGCTACTACTCCACCCTCTTCAACCAAGGGCTGGATTCAATCCGTAGTGCTGAAGTTCGGATTTACAGCATGATTCAAATTTAAAGGCAATGTTCCCACGCTAGCGGAGACTGCATTCACAGTTAAATGCTGCATATGTCGGGCTCAATTGGAAATCACCTTTACATTTAGATCGCGCAATCTGTAACGATTCAGAGATATAGATTGAATCGAGACCCAAATATGTGTGTGTGTATATCAGAGGGGCACAGCAGAAGACCAATGTCCAACTTCCGTTCTTCATGGACGCTGCAAGATGCTCCGTTCTTAGACTAGTGTCTCTGCAAATGTTATCCACAAATGTCTATAGGGTGGCATATGTCCAGAGCTTTGGTTTGCAGAGCCTTGGTTTGCAGGTAATAGAGCTCTTCTGCTGAAGATGACATTCTGTCCTATATCATATCATATCATGTAATATATGTCATGTGTGTTCACAGCAAACAGGGGCTGGAGCGGAGGGCTCTGGCCAGCCCCTGGCCTCTCCGGGCTCCTGCCTAGAAGAGTTCCGGAAGATTCCCTTCATTGAGTGCCATGGGCGAGGGACATGCAACTACTACACTGACTCCTACAGTTACTGGCTGGCCTCCCTGGACCCCGAAAACATGTTCAGGTAAAACAAGCATAGTCATTCATTATACAGTGCACATTTACCCAAAGTTTTCACTTTATTGAGTACTCTAGTGAGTGCCGTATGCAGACGTTCATATTAATTTCAAAACCATGTCTCAGTTAGTTCAATAATTATATAAGTGACTTTGTGCATACAGCTGCAACATCGCAGCAGAGTACTCATCAATGCATTGCTGTAATGTGGTCTGACGTATGCTCACACTTCTTCCTCCCGCAGTAAACCCAGGCCTCAGACAGTGAAGGGAGACTGCCCGGGTAGTATAGTCAGTCGTTGTCAGGTCTGTATGAAGCAGTGGCAGCGACCCTAAGAGCTAAAGAACTGATGGGGAATGAACTGGAGATGCACCTCCCACTATCAGCCACTGTAGGGCAACAACGAGACTGATTAATTCTTGCATTTCAATCATGGTGCTTCCTGGGAGACCAAAGGATGTCTCAGTTCTTACAAGTGCTGATCCTCGTTTCCATGTTTCCTCCCCTCCAGTCCTCTCCTCGCCTCACTTTGACGTTTTCAGCAAGGGAAGGACAGAAGGAGAGCGCACAAGGAAACTAGGAAATACTATTGAGATGCAACCCAGTAGTGGCCTCTGCTCAATCTGACGTATTGTTCTCAGTTTTACGGCTTGTCTGTATTTTGTTTGTATTGTTGGACTGTTTTACGGTAGATGGTCAGTGTGATCCAGGGCTAGATTCAATCAGTTCAGCATTAAGCCGTGATAACCGACAACTGCTTAGCATAATCATGCGATGACAGAGGTGTAACTGCGTTGGAGCCGATGGCACTATCAAATTAATGTTTTTTGATAGCTCCAAAAGTTAATATGTTGTCACATGTGCTAGCAAAGCAGAGGTCCTGGGTTTAAGCCTCAGTGTGAGACAAATCAGGAGGAAGTGGTTCTTGCTAATCAAGCAGTGTGATGTCAGTAGCAGTGGTGGCGTGACCCGGATGCACAGTTGGGCTTAGGTCGACAGCTGGGGTCACTCTCTTTCAAGCGAGTTTAGAAGGGTTGAGGTTGGAAGTTTACATGCACTTAGGATGGAGTCATTAAAACTTTTTTTCAACCACTCCACACATTTCTTGTTAACAAACTATAGTTTTGGCATCTACTTTGTGCATGACACAAGTAATTTTTCCAACAATTGTTTACAGACAGATTATTTCACTTATTATTTCATTGTATCACAATTCCAGTGGGGCAGAAGTTTACATACACTAAGTTGACATTTCAAAAAAATGTCATGGCTTTAGAAGCTTCTGATTGGCTAATTGACACAGGTGTACCTGTGGATGTATTTCAAGGCCTACCTTCAAACTCAGTGCCTCTTTGCTTGAAATCATGGGAAAATCTAAATAAATCAGCCAAGACCTCAGAAAAAATTTGTGTAGACCTCCACAAGTCTGGTTCATCCTTGGGAGCAATTTCCAAACGCCTGAATGGTACATTCATACGTTCATCTGTACAATAATTCTGAAAAAGCTGAAAAAGCTATCATGAATCCTTCATACATCAAAAAGTGCAAATCAATCCCAGAACAACAGCAAAGGACCTTGTGAAGATCTTGGAGGAAACAGCTACAAAAGTATCTATATCCACAGTAAAACAAGTCCTATATCGACATAACCTGAAAGGCCGCTCAGCAAGGAAGAAGCCACTGCTCCAAAACCGCCATAAAAAGCAAGACTACGGATTGCAATTGCACATGGGGACAAAGATCGTACTATTTGGAGAAATGTCCTCTTGTCTGATGGAACAAAAATAGCAGGATGAATTCTGAAGTGTTTAGGGCTATATTATCTGCTCAGATTCAGCAAAATGCTTCAGAACTCATTGGACGGCACTTCACAGTGCAGATGGACAATGACCCGAAGCATACTGCGAAAGCAACCCAACACTTTTTTAAGTCAAAGAAGTGGAATGTTCTGCAATGGCCATGTCAATCACCTGACCTGAATCCATGCATGTCACTTGCTGAAGGCAAAACACCCCAAGAACAAGCAGGAACTGGAAACAGTAAAGGCCTGGCAGAGCATCACCACAGAAGAAACACAGCATCTGGTGATGTCTATGGGTTCCAGAATTCAGGCAACCAAGTATTAAAACTCACAATTTAAGTTATGATTGTTAGTTTGTCCAGTTACTTTTGAGCCCCTAAAATTGGGGGGCTATGCATAAAAATGCCTACACGGTTCATACAATAATTTTGACAAAACCCTTAAACTAAATATGAAATCAAATCAAATCAAATCAAATTTATTTATATAGCCCTTCGTACATCAGCTGATATCTCAAAGTGCTGTACAGAAACCCAGCCTAAAACCCCAAACAGCAAGCAATGCAGGTGTAGAAGCACGGTGGCTAGGAAAAACTCCCTAGAAAGGCCAATACCTAGGAAGAAACCTAGAGAGGAACCAGGCTATGTGGGGTGGCCAGTCCTCTTCTGGCTGTGCCGGGTGGAGATTATAACAGAACATGGCCAAGATGTTCAAATGTTCATAAATGACCAGCATGGTCGAATAATAATAAGGCAGAACAGTTGAAACTGGAGCAGCAGCACAGTCAGGTGGAAGTTGAAACTGGAGCAGCAGCATGGCCAGAAAGACTACACTTAAAGCACATATTGATTGTTTCCTTTCAAATCCATTGAGGTGGCGTACAGAGCCAAAATGATGCAAATTGTGTCACTGTCACTGGGCGGCAGTGTAGCCTAGTGGTTAGAGCATTGGACTAGTAACTTACTAGCATTGGACTAGTAACTGAAAGGTTGCAAGTTCAAATCCCCGAGCTGACAAGGTACAAAATCTGTCGTTCTGCCCTTGAACAGGCAGTTAACCCACTGTTCCTAGGCTGTCATTGAAAATAAGAATTTGTTCTTAACTGACTTGCCTAGTAAAATAAAGGTAAAATAAAAATACCTGACTTGATTATATAAATAATGACACTCAAAAATCATTCAACAAAATAATAAGGATTTATATCAGCCTTATCAAGGTCTGGATTCACACTTTCCAGTGTTTGAACTTGTAATGGCATGGGATGTTTACTAATGCGACTTGGTGTCTAATGTTGGGAGCAGCTTGTGGATTTGACAGCTCCAATGCAATTACACCACCGACATGGCCCTAAACAAAACAAATTATATGCTATGCAGTTGTTGAATATTGTGGGTTAATGCTGAACTGATTGAATCTAGGCCCCAGTCTTTTTTATACATTTGAATGGAAAGTTAACTGCCTGACAAAGTTTCTGACTGCCTGATGACTCTTGTTGGATGCTATGTAACAAGGAGGAGGAATGCTGTCTTCACACAAAAGTCAAAAATAATACTAATTGTGTTGTGCAAAAGTAAACAAAAAGTACACAAAAAAAAGATCTAAAATAATCCACAATTCATGGTGCAAAAGTGAAACATGCTTTTAAAAAAGTGATCATCTTTTGCAACTTTCCCTCTTTCACAAATATGAATTTCCCTCTGAATCCAGAGATGTTTTGCAGTGTGCATAGCCTCTCCTTCACCTTACTGCAACTACTGCTCCATACCTACAGCATGCTGACTGAACACATTTTGGCTGGGCAGAAACAACTTTTTCTCATGACTGGATACACATTTGAATGAAAAGTTAAGATTGAATTCCACCACTTTTAAACCTCATATTCATTATCTCCAGCACCATACCACATATGTGCAAACGGCACGTTTTACGGTCTGTAGTAAAATTATAAGAAGAAAAGGTCCTAAGAAAGTGCCACATGATGATGTCATCAACAGTAAAAAGTAATAATGTTGTTGTAAATAATGAATATACGTTTAAAAAGTGGTGGAATTCCACTTTAACTGTCAGGCCAGTTACCTGATGGCCTGTTTGTTTGTTGAATGTTATGTTGTCCATTGGGTGCTATGAGTATGCTAGCAATCTGGTAGAAGATTGGTACCTTATTGGGGGTACCTTACCCCCAAAAGCTAATCTTAACCATTAGGGGGATGAAAGAAGATGATCAGTCAGTTACAGATCAGCCGTTAAGGCCAGACAGCTGAACTAGGATCAGTTTTGATATCTGCAATTGAGTTTTGAGGGAAAAGCATTATCATTTCACTTAAAGCCAGCAAGTATAATGCACTGTCATAAAAAATATATGATACTCTGACAATATCTTAGTAGCATCTCAGTGATCCTGAGTTATTAACAATATTTTTGAGTCACATAGAAAGATTGAACAGATTTATCTGTATAAAAGATTGAGAGCCAATACATGCTTATAAAAAGTCATAATGCATTATACCGACATAAGTAAAGTATTACCAAAAAAGCATTTAGCAATGAAACGTGTCGCTCATATCACTAGATCTGATTTCATTAGAAGTTCTTAGTAACTTTATCTTACATTTGTAAACACTGTAGTTGGTTGAATACTGCTGTATACCCACAATGGACATGGAGCAATTATGTTGTAATAATCACTTTGTCAGGGAGATATTGAATAATATGATTAAGCATTTGTTAACATGCTCTCAACTTGGCCCTTTAAAAATATTGAGCTTAAGTGTAGTATTTATATGGAGAGATACAGTTATCATTATTTCACTGTCCATTGGCGTGTTGCAAAAAATTCAATTTAGACTCTTTCTATGTATTCTTTCCGATGGAACCATGGCCACTGGTGTTGATCACTTTTAATACCAAAGTGAGTAGGCTATGCATTTCCAATTTATCTGTACAATAATATCACCTTGGTTTCCTTATAGCTTTCCAATGTTGTGCCTTGCCTCCAGCCTTTTAACTGACATAGTGTACCAAGTGCTTCCTTGCTTTTCAAACAAAATATTGTACTGTACTTGACACAAACATAAGCAATTCAGATAAATACCCAGAAAAGTGTTGTCTTAATGAATTTGTGGATACTGTTGCACTCTTTTGTATAACCTATGTACTTCATTAACATTGTGTTCCGATGCTCATTTCTGTGTGGTGAATGTTGTCAGCCTTGAGTTGAATGGTTTTCTGTTCCAGGAGGTGCTAAATTAACACAAAGGTACAGGAATGACTTAACTTTCTGCCATACTACTGTGTATATCATCTACTGTATCATCTTAATTTATCTCAGCCAGAAGCATAGGGGTATGATAACTTAAACTGCCATGTATAACTGCGCATGGAAATTAACTCAAAGGTCGCTCTTGTTACTCTGTATTGCAAGCAGCAGCCACATGTATTAAACAAATAAGAGTTTCAGACCCCATTGCATGCCCAATGGTTTTCCCTCAATGGTTCTAATGAACCTAAACCGTTCAGAATGGAATCTGCCTGGGTTCATCACACCTGTCTGTGTGTTTTCTATGCATGCTTGCGTGCTGTGGTGGAAATTATTTCTGCATGTGAAAGACAAGCCTGGCTTCTCCCCTCTCTGGGTACCAGGTGACTGAGCCCCGCTGAGGGAGGAAGTGCAACTGCCAACACCAGAGTCCAAAGGGATACATTCTAATAACAAGCATATCATATAAGTATATTATCCGGATAAGACATCTTAATTATCTATGTTATCTAACTAATTCTGATTATTCCGCCACAGTGCGATTGTCCGTGTGTGTGTGCGTGCATGTGGGTCCGATGCAAATGTTCTGTGCCGTTGAAATGCTGCAACCCATAAATGTAATTTACATGTCCTTTTAACAAGCCTCAAGCTCTGCTATACCATTAATCATACAGTTGTACAGTTAATCTGTAATTTCCAAGCTCAATAGTGTAGTTGTAACACAGTTAGAGAAATGTAAGTAGGCATGACAATATTGAATTGTAATAAATGAGTGTTCATTTTTCGCTGCTAGTTTATATTGTTGACATTCAATGAGTTTTTATGAAGAAGTATACTATTGTGTTTTTTTCCTGATCAAAATTGCAATAATGTTGTCCACCAGCTGCAATTAAGCCTGGGGATGAGGGTTAAAATTGCATTGACAATGTCCGGCAAAGCTTATTGTAGTTTATGTCTGTAATCCATGGCCACAGGGGAGCAGTGAAGAGCTACAGTAAAATTTAACACAGTGGGTAATATCTACAGTATGATGCAGCCTTTTGTGCAAATAAGCAGATATTTCAGCATAAACTGAAATAACTCTTATAGAAAAATATGTATCCTATTAATTAGATTGAGTCTGATATAAAACATTTGGTTTTATTCCAAGACATTCTATGTAATGCTGTCTGAGGGATATCAGACAGACAGCACTCAGTCTATTATTCCTATCAGAATAGGCTTTTACAAATATGCAAATCACACTTCAACAAAATACATATCCACAATCCTGTATGCAAGTGCAACGATAGGGTTTATACAATGTTTACCTCGTAATTCCTGGAAACTGTGTTAACCATTGCAAACTAAATTATGTTAATATTGTATGTGAACCAAGCCTAATCAGTTGATTTTACTGATCCCACAATGGCGATATATGTTGGTAATTAATTAACCCACCAAAAATCTGCTAGAGGAATCTTTTGTTTGGCAGTCTTCCGTGATGTCATCACGTAAGTTTAATATTTTAAACTTAAGTGATGACTCCTGCTTCCTGTTTATAAAGGCTTTTAATGAAGCAGACATTTTCTGGTTGTATTTGACTTAGATTAGCCGTGTGTGCTAAATCCATATTGGCTAACTGTTTTATTGTCGCGCCTCCATATTAAATCAACACGTCTCAGAGGAGCTGCCTTTGTGACGAAAAGAAAGCAGCCAGTGTTTCTAAGTGGTTTTACAACACTGCATTCCATCATCGCCGGGCAGCCCCCCATGCCCTGACAGGCCACTTGTCACTTAACCCAGGAAGCAGAGTGATGAGCTGAGAGGGCAAGCTCTTTATAAGAGCCCCACAGAACCCCCATCAACAGTACCAGGCCTGCTCCATACCGACTGATCCAGATCCAGCATAGCCCGGTCCAGCTCAGCTCGTCTCACCACGTCTCATCCCTGCAAACAAAACCCAGCTCTGTTGGAGATGAAGGTCTGCCGAATCCACTGTGCCCTGGCCCTGCTGGGTTTGGCCCTGGCCATTTGCAGCCAAGGAGCCGCATCGCAGCCCGACCTGGACCTCCGCAGCCGCAGACTCCTTCAGAGGGCTCGTGCCGCTGGCATTGCCACACAGGTATGCAGCCTATGGCACTGGCACACACCACAGGCGGCTGGTGACACCTTCATTGGGGGGAACGGGCTCATAGTAATGTCTGCAATGGCATAAATGGAACGGTATCAAACACATTGTTTCCATGTGTTTAAAACCATTCCATTCACTCCCCTCAGCAGCCTTCTGTGGCCCACACAGGGCTCAAAAGAGGGAGGAGGTCCATACCAGAATAAACAGGACAGCTACGTTATTGCGCTCACAGGATTACACTATTCAAGTGAGGTGAGGTGTTCACGCAGATAGCATGCACTGCTTGTGTCATGACACAAAATAATGTGTACAGTAGGGTACAACTCACACAACTATTCAGGAACACCACTAATGACACTATGAGAACATGAGAATGTGTCATTAGTAAAACAGGTACAGCAAAGTCCACACTGTAACATACAGTACACTGCCCTTTGCTTCACAGTGGAACAGACTTACACACCTACCCACAATGGAATTCAGTTAAACAGTCTGTGCTCAGGTTATCACATTCTCAGACACAAACTATACACATACTAGGGCATAGACTCACTACAGCTAACAGGTCTGGTGTACCTCTTTAATCAGGCAAATTCAAATCTGGACCTCAAATCAGTTCCACGGTTGATTTTCATTATTCCTCTCTAAACAAGGACTGATTTAGACCCGGGACACAAGTTGGGTGCAAATAATTATCAGGTTGAACAGAAGACCAGCATCATGCAGGACCTCCAGGCTCAGATTTGATTACTCCTGGACTACAAGTAATAACTTCAGTTGTCATGCCAAAACATGCAAGTGTGAATGGGGTCTGATAGTTATATACAGTAGAAGTGCTGTTTTATTTATATACTGTTATTGTATACAGAACTCCCATCCCATAAGTATTTTCTCTCATTCTTGTGTTGAAGACATGATTTGGAATGGTTTGGTTAAGGTCATTGTTGGTAGACAGAGTCAACACACTCTCTAAAAGGACCCACTAGGCATAAACTGGTTGAATCAACTTTGTTTCACTGTAATTTGTCAATGTCTTGTGATGTGGAATCTACATGGGAAAATGCACTGGATTTTTTTTAAGTCAATGTAAACGGTTGTTTTGAGGGTGATATTTCAACCACAGGATTATGTCATCATGGTAACCAAATTTCAACATAGACACACCTTGTATAAAATATGTTGAATCTGTACCTTTAAAACAACATCTTCAACGTTATATCCACTATCAGAAGAGAAGAAAACAGGCTGGGCAACATCTCCTACTGGAGAATCTATCTACAGCTATCTTTTGGTCTCCCATCCAGGGTTTTATCCAAGCCCAGCCCTGTTTAGTGATGATGTTTGTCACACAATTACCAATGTGCTATCGTGAGAATGTTTGTTGAAAGATCTCTACATAAAAACGAAATAGATTCACTGTTGCTATCGAAGACATTCCAAAGGGTAGGTTTAACAGAGCAAATGAAATGTGACCATACTTTATCACTCATATCATTAATGATGCTATTTAGGCTTATATAGCATTTGAAAAGTAATCAACAGCTATTGTTTCAAATCCCACGTAGAATTCAACTTAAAATAGACAATACAATAGGCCTTTGGCTTCAAGCTCTGGTTGATTTCAAATGTAATGATATTTAGTGATATTGATTTGTGTTTGGTTGCCAAAACAACCAAATATCAACATTTGAAGGAGTGGTATCTTCTGCTTGCATAGTTTCATTTGTGCCATGCACATCAATATGAAATAATAGGACTATATCAAATTAAATGTTATTTAAAGTGCATTTAAAATTTGATTTGATTTAGTCATATTCTTTAAGTTAGATTTTTGTTTGAGATGGAAATGTGAATCCAACATATCAATTATTAATTTGTAGACAAACTGGAATGAAAGTCTGTGGCACAGGTGGAACTATCCAAGCAGAATTTGCATCTCCTTCAAATGTTGATATTTGGTTGTGTTGACAACCAAACACAATTCAATATCACCTTTGAAATACAATAGACAGCCCATTAACTTGTCGACAAGTTAAATGTTGAATTTACGTTTCCAATTTGAAGAATTTGATTAAACCAGTGGCTCAGATTTCCTTTAAGCTGTATTTTGTTGCATTGTAAACTAAACACAATTCAGTATTACTTTTGTATTTACAGTGAATAGCCTAAAGTTAAGGCTATCTTACAAACTAATGTAACATTTAACCTTAACATGAGTAAAACATCCATGGCCACATTTTGAGGTTACTGTAGCTATAAATATCTATGTAATCATATAAAGTATGCATGTTCAAGATAGCATGCATAGGTCTTCGCAGGTCTGTGGTGATTTTGCAAAAAAGAAATTGCTATAATATTCTGAGCAGAATCTAGAACGGCATTGATCACTTACTTGCACCATGTATTTTTAATGTAATCTCAACTGCAATCCAGGTAATTTGGTTCTGCTATTAGATGAAGCACAGTGAGATTAATCTGATGTATGAATAAACAACATTTCTGACATTGTATTCCCATTTGAACTTTGCTGTGCTTTTAAATGGTTGAAAGAGCAGTTATAGACACTTAGGTGACAACCCAAACAAAAATCAGACATTGTTTTTCCATTGTAATTTGGTGTGCTTTTAGATGTTTGAAATCATAGTGTTAATACATTGGAAATTCAACACATTTTGGGCTTTGGGTGAGTGAGTTGTAATCTCATTGATCACTGTCTCAATTTCCCAATTATCCAAGTTGAAATGATGTGGTGTGCCCAGTAGGGAGTTTGTGTCTCTTAGTTCATTCTGTGTCACAGACACATCCATCTGCATAGAAGACACTGTGAAAATGCAGTTGTTACATGTAATAGAGGTGTGAACTCCAATAGACAATGGTATTTCTCAAGAAGGAGATTTCCATCATTCCCTCCTATGACTGACAATCACGTCTGTCTGAATGCCACTTTCTCATACTAATGACTCACTAGTTAAGGTCATCGACCGCTCACCCAGACAGTGCATATTGCAGCACCTCATCTAGAACGTTTCTCATTTTACAAACTAAATGTTTACTACCAAACATGAAAAAGTCACTGGAACTGTTTGTATGCTGTTGTGTGTTTTTGTACACACAACAGTTATCTGTTCTCAATTATCTGTTGATGGAAAACAAATATTTCTCTATCCACCCCTCCATTTTCTAGTCAATCAGTTGGCTGGATCAGTGTGCTACAGCAACGCTTTCGTTCTCTGTGCAGATAGGGCTGATTCCGATTTAGGAATATAAGCCTTTCCTACGCACATCTAAGCATTTGGTTTTCAGACTTACCTTATTCAGACGCGTAACGTGTTCTGCAGGTGTGGCTACTATTTTTATTTGTTTTACCTTGCGCACTCTGAATAAATGTAATTCAACCGCTGAAAACCCTCCCACTTGCTGGCCAACAAATGTTCAGTATATTTATCCTCAGTCATCCCATTAAATACGGTGTACCTTTTAATGATCATTTCATTGACAAACTCAATAGAATACATTGAGAGAACGGGTTTAGAACCTATGCATCTTTGTCTCACAAAATATATAGATTCATAAAAAATACAGTGGTTTGATTCATTCCTTATCTGTAGATACACCTCCACCACATCATCTTTTCTTAGATCTCCACTCCGAATAAATAGCAGGTGAATATCATGCTATTCTCATGCTTAAATTCAAGGTCAGAATACGCACATAGAGAAAAGTGCATAAAAACCAGCGCTTAACTGAGGTCGGAATCGGGGCCATAATGAGACAAGAAAACTAACACTGACTGCCTTAATGTGGAGGTGATTACATTTGTGTGTGTCTGTGTGTGTTTGTGCACACACATGAGATTCGCTTTGTGTGAGTGTATTTTGCTGTATGTGTACGTGTAGGTTTGTTTTTGCTGTTGTTGATATTAGCTTGTGCCGATGTGTATATGTGTCTGTTTATATTCTCCCAAAGTATGTGTGTCTTTCCTGCATGTAGGAGTGGAGTAAGCGAGCGGTGGAGGACATTATATCCCAACTGTCCTTGCCTGAGGCCCAGGAAAGTGAGGTGTCCCCAGCGGGGGCTAAAGAGGACCTGCGTGTGGAGCTGGAGCGCTCAGTGGGCAACCCCAACAACCTTCCCCCCCGTGAGCGCAAAGCCGGCTGCAAAAACTTCTACTGGAAGGGCTTCACTTCCTGCTGAGGGAAGAATAAACTGACCACCTTATGACATGACGCTGCCAATCACGTCACACCGCCAACTTACACCTGACGAATGCAGCCAATCAACAGTTAGCTGTGCCCGATGACGGTTCTTGAAATCAACAGAATGATGTACCTGTCTAATTTGTGAAATAAAGATAAAATAATTGAATTTCAGTGGGTCAGTTCTTTGATAAACTCTTATTTGTATTACCAAAGAAAAGTTTTGGTTGACATGCCCTTTATTAATTTATGCATGCATCTAGTACTGGCTGATGTAACACACTGACAAATACAGTCACACTCAAACACTCACACTAACACTAGGCTAGTGAATGGCCAATCCTTAAAAAGGGCTTTAGTATTTGATATACCCCTACTTGAGGTCGAACTAAACACAATCATGTTTTTTCACATATTTAATGTCTCCCATTTTTTTAATGGATGGTTGTAAATAAATATTTTACTGCAACAGTGGTTAAATTGATAGATATTCTGTCACACCCAATATCAAAACATGCAGGGGGGGCACATAAGCTCATGTAACCCAATATTACAAGTTCTGATATTGCTAAAATGTGGAATATAAGTTGTCAGTTGCCTACACTACAAACACAAATAAACAGCATTAGGATATCTTAATGCACCCTGGAAATACACTATATAAAGTACTTGTAAACACAGAGATACAATAGGTGGAAATATCAACTATGAATATTTATGTTGAATGTAAGTTTTACATTTTAGTAGGTTTTAGTAAGTGATTAATAGACACTTTCCAAGTAAAAATTGCTCTCATTTAGTGCTGTATGGTGCTGCTTGACAAACATGCAGTTAAACATGTATGTTGAGGCTACTGTAATCTAATCGGCTGTAAGGAAAACAAGTGGGCTAAGAGTGGAAACTGTCATTTTATATGTTCCACCTCTTGCAGTTAAGTTAGGGGGGCCCCCTAGATTTGACTACAAATCCATTATGGCGTCCAAAATCCATATGGCGTCCACAATACCATTAAATTGTGGTTTAATCACCTGTATATGTTTTAAATGAGAGACATCGCTCAAATTTGTGTACTGTACTTAATACTATTTTTAACTCAGCTATGTTGGTAATCCAATAGGCCTTCCAGAATTATACTCAAACACTATTGCCTGGATATAGAAAAGGCAGCAGAAGTATTCCAAGTCACAAGCCTCTGAGGATTTTATATAAGCATGGCCTTATTTCGATTTAAGCAATAAGGCCCGAAGTGGTGTGGTATATGTCCAATATACCACGGCTAATTGCTGTTCTTCAACTCAACGCAACGCGGAGTGCCTGGATACAGCCCTCAGCCGTGGTATGTTGGCCATGTACCACAAACCCCCGAGCTACCTTATTTCTATGAGAAACTGGTTACTTACGTAACTAGAGCAGTAAAAATAAATGCTTTGTCATACCCGTGGTCAGCCAATCAACATTCAGTGCTCGACCCACCCAGTTTATACAGTTTATACCATGGCGTTGTTGAATACTGTTTTCCTATTGGCTTGTAGGGCATGCTAGAGCATCCATTATTTCGCTATAACGCACGGTATATTTGCATGGTAGAATTCAATGACTGTAGTTCATTCTTACATGTTCTATGTTTGAGCTGCTTTTGAAAGCAAAAGTGGAATTGAAAACATTTTTGGATTGTTGAATTGGTTAGCTAAACTAGCAGGATTGTTTGTTTGGTTACTACGGCAACTACTGTAGCTATCTAATAAACTTGCTAGCTACTTCAGTGGATGTTGAACACATTTCTCCCGGCAAATATGTTCATTTATAGCCATGGTATAAAAAGGATAATGGGGCCACGTCATTCATTATTTTCCATAGAACGCATAGCCTCTCAAGGATTATCCCTTACATATTGGATGACTGTCATTCATATTCCATTCACCCAGCTCAATGTAACATGGATCGGTTTAGGCTACTACATGATGCAAAAAAAAATCCTAAACCCATCATGAGATTGCTCCAACCTAGATTATGAATGAAAGTTTACAACGTAGGTGCATAAGATTGAGAGAAATTTGAGTAATCAAAGTGACAGACATTCTGTTACCTAAGAATAGTAAAACCTCCTTTACTGGCTCAAATAGTTGACCAATCAGCCTGTTACCAACCCTTTGTAAACCTTTGGAAAAAATGGTGTTTGACCAGATACAATGATATTTTACAAAAGAAATGATAACAGACTTTTAACACATTTGTTGGGAAGACAATTCTACAAGCACAGCACTTACACAAATTAGTGAGGATTGGCTGAGAGAAATTGATGATAAAAAGATTGTGGGGGCTGTTTTGCTAGACTTCAGTGAGGCTTTTGATATAGTCTACTTGTCACACCCTGACCATAGTTTGCTTTGTATGTTCTATGTTTTGTTTGGTCAGGGTGTGATCTGAGTGGGCATTCTATGTTGGATGTCTTGTTTGTCTGTTTCTGTGTTTGGGCCTGATATGGTTCTCAATCAGAGGCAGGTGTTAGTCATTATCTCTGATTGGGAGCCATATTTAGGTAGCCTACACAAAACGTGTTGGGTTTTGTGGGTGATTGTTCCTGTCTTTGTGTTTGTTACACCAGATAGGGCTGTTTTCGGTTTTTCACGTTTCTTGTTTTTGTATATTGTTCTATTGTCATCTTTATTAAAGATGTATCAAAATAACCACGCTGCGTTTTGGTCCACCTCTCCTTCAACAGAAGAATCCCGTGACACTACTGCTGGAAAAACATAGGTGTTATGGCTAGGGCTGTTGCGGTGACCATATTACCGCCATACCGGCAGTCACGAGTCATGAAGGCTGTCAAATTCCATGATAATTCTCAGAGCTCTGATGCTGCTGCTGGTCATTAGTAGTCTACCAAACTTGCTAACTGCCTGATACTCAGCACTCTATTGTCCCTCTAATCACGCTGACATCAATGCAAATGTGATCAAAAATCTAATCAAACACTTCATGAGAGCCCATGAGCTCAAGTTGCGCAATATTTCTATAGGCTATACAATTGCGTGAGAAAGAGTTATGGCCTCTACTAAAAACATGAGGATCCCATCAGCTTTCTAGGCCTACTTTATTTATTTCTCAACTTTCCCAATATGAAGCACATTGCTTATATTTACAACAGGAGTATAGCCTACCTGACTGGCATGAAAATGAACCACACGAAATGCACCCTCCATTCGTTATTTATGTGCATAGATGACATGTATTTTTTCCCGCTGCCACTGTTTCGATACAGGTGCATGATAATGGTACATTCTAAATCAAAACAAATTTTACACGGAAAATATGTTGTATGTGTCAAGACAATTGTCAAGACTTCCGCCAAAGTCGGTCCCTCTCCTTGTTCGGTTGGCGTTGGGAGGTTGACGTAACCGGCTTTCTAGCCACCATCTTCCATTTGTTCTGTCTTTGTCTTATCACACCTGGCTTCACTCAATCAATTACTTGTTTATTATTTAAACCCCTGTTTTCCATGTTGTATTTGTGAGTGATTGTTTCTTGTATGTTCGGTCCATCATGGTGTGCTCGTGTTGTTACGTGTTGTCATTTTATGTTATAGTATGTTGATTACTCATATTTGCTGTCCTGCGCCTGACTCTCTACACCAGCTACACATAGGACCCTTACGACAATACTAAATCAAGAATAGTCTGATGGGTAACAATATTAGCCTATCAATTGTGAATAATATTTTATCACTTGTGAATGATGCCTTCCATAAGAAGCAATTACTTTTTTGCAACTCTTTCGAATCGTAGTCGCACACCTCATGTAGCCTAGACCATAGGCCTATAGTTTCGATAAGGTTTGTATCACAACTAAAGTGGCCAAATAACTTCTTAAAAGTTAGCACATTAATCCGCTTTAGAAGGAGTGTAGAGCCTAACTGGCGTACATAAGCAGCGCGTGAGTTTCAAGTTTGGGGAAGATCATTTTCACCATAAAAATTCACCTTCATAATAAAAGCATTACATGCATAATTGCATTTGAGGTCACTTTGGATAATGATGTTTTCCACTAATGGAACATTTGCGTTTATAGCCTACTACCATGTGCACATTATAATTGCTCAGCTTATAATGTGAAGAAGTAGCCTAATAGATTATCAACATTTTAAGCTAAACGTTCTGATCTGTTGCTTCAGCTACATGCGTACAAAAGTTTTTGGGGATTCTATTGGTTGTATTAATTTGGCATCTATCGCATCCCACCACTGTCCCAGACCATGTTTTTAATATTTATTTCTCGCACAGAATAGGTCGACTTTTGTACTATGGGGGATACTAGATTGACAAAGGCTAGTGCTTTTGCTGTTCGTTATGCCTATTCATCTTGTTGGCTGACGAAAAGTAAAAGTGGACAGTTCTTTCAATATATTCAATATGCACCTCAGAATTGGAAAAGGACACACGCAGTTTGGTTCCCGATGTGTCCATCTTCACTTGTAGCCTGTGAGAAAGACCCGATCAGGTGATGGAGAGCCATGTGAGTGAAAGGTGATTCGGAGCGCTCAGCACTCAGAGAGAAGGGCACAGCTGCCACTGGCCGCAAAAGACATGGATTTTTTTAGGGTGCATTACGGCCACACAAAGAGGATGCCACCATGAAATTCTAGAAATGATCAATTGCTTGTCAAATTGTGAATGAGTGACTGGTGTACAGCATGTGCAAAAAACTAAGCAGAGCTCATGCCTTTCAAGTTACTTTTTTCATATCATCATTAGAGTTGCATGATGTAGCCCTACAATGTATTAAAAATCTAAACATGTAGCCCAACATTTGTAGAACAACTAAAGTTTCATTAATAACTTTAAATGAAGCACATAGGAATACCTATTTTTATTAACCGCTCAACGCAGAATAGCCGTATGTGCGCACTCCCTGAAGTTTGGAGAAAACATCCTTTCTATTTTATTCAGCTTTGTTCAATTATATTCTTCATACTATAAAATAATGCCAAAGAATTCTAAGCAAATCTTGTCTGCTAAATGAACTAGTGTAGCCCACAGCCATTTAGCATAGCCAGATCAGGACCTAACATAAGGACACTTCAGAGTATGCTATTCTGTTATTCTGAAATAGACTACACTTTCTTCATATCATGCTTATATAGACCTGTCTAAAATAAATAATGGATTTGTGTAGGCTATATTAAATAGATTTATTAGATTTTTTAAAATGTAGATGTTCCAAAGGTCTGCATCAGTGGCTTGTGTGTAAGCCAGGATATGCTAAATGTGTTTATGTTAATTAACAGTCAATTACTGTGAGACTGACATTTATTTGCTTGACAATCACAGGCTGATGAAATTTCGTGACTGCCACAGCCCTAGTTATGGCTTTACAAATCTAAACATGTAGCCCAACATTTGTAGAACTATGCTATTTTACCTTCATTTTACTAGGCAAGTCAGTTAAGAACAAATTCTTATTTTCAATGATGGCCTAGGAACAGTGTGTTAACTGCCTTGTTCAGGGGCAGAACGATTTGTACCTTGTCAGCTTGGGGATTTGATCTTGCAACCTTTCAGTTAACTAGTCCAACGCTCTAACCACTAGGCTACGCTGCCGCCCAATATTGTGGATAAAGAGTTACCTGTCCAACAGAACACAGAGAGTGATCTTTAATGGAAGCCTCTCCAACATAATTCAGATAAAATCAACAATTCCAAGGGCAGCTGTCTTTTTTCAATCTTTACTAACAACATGGCACTGGCCTTGAGTAAAGCCAGTGTGAAATGACTACAACACTTAATTAACAAAGAGCTGCAGTTAGTTTCAGAATGGGTGACAAGGAATAAGTAAGTCCTAAATATTTCAAAAACTTAAAGCATTGTATTTGTGACAAATCATTCACTAAACCCTAAAACTTACCTTAATCTTGAAATTAATAATGTGGAAATTGAGCACGTTGAGGTGACTAAACTGCTTGGAGTAACCCTGGAATGGTCCACCACCCATTGGGCATCGAGCCAATTGACAAACTGGGAGAAGCATTAAAGGTAACATAGGCTACCATCCCTGTGGAACGCTTTCGAAACCTTGAAGAGTCCATGTCCCGACGAATTGAGACAGTTCTGAGGGCAAAAGGGGGGGGGTGCAACTCAATATTTGGAAGGTGTTTTACATTTTTTTGTAGACTCATTGTATATGCAGGCGAAGTTGTTTGAGTGGAACTATGTTGGGCAAAATAGACAAAAATGATTTCAACCAAAACACTCTTTATGAGCATGAGTGTTGTACACAATTCAGAAAAAAATGACTCTCATATACAAAATTCCTATTTGCATGTGATTTTAACCTCCATCAAAGGGTATTATGACAGCCATTATGGATTTTGGACTCCATATTGGATTTGTGGCAATATCCTGTGTGGCCCCAAAGATAATCTGTGGTGGCACCCTGACTAAATTGCAAGAGTAGGGGCTAAAGATACAAAATGCTTCAAGGAACTTTAGACCCCCAAAAAAGTCATTTTGATTTTGGAGCCCACTTGTTTTCCTGAGAGGCGACTACAAAAGCTTTAACATCAAACGACATGTGTAACTGTATGTATTTTTTTCAGGACCATACAGCACTGGATGAAAACAATTTTGACTTGGAAAGTTGTCTATTAATCAACTACCAAAAAGTATAACAAATATTCATGGTTGATATTTCCGCCTATTGTATATCTGTCCTTACAGGTCCATATTTCAAACCAAATCAACATGCACCGAATACAACAGTTGTAGACCGTACTGTGAAATGCTTACTTACTTATCCAACAATGCAGTTAAAGAAATAGAGTTAAGAAAATACTTACAGTAAAAAATGTAATAAAAAATACACGATAAAGGCTATGTACAGTGGGTACCAGTACCGAGTCAATTTGCGGGGGTACAGGTTAGTCGAGTTAATTTGTACATGTTGATAGGGGTAAAGTGACTATGCATAGATAATATACAGCGAGCTGCAGCAGTGTAAAAACAAAAAGGGTGGTGGGGTTTCAATGTAAATAGTCAGTGTGGCCATTTGATTAATTGTTCGCAGTCTTACGGTTTGGGGGTAGAAGCTGTTAAGGAGCTTTCTGGATGTAGACTTGGCACTCTGGTGCCGCTTGCCGTGCAAAGAGAACAGTCTATTTGCAAGGCAAGCAGCCACTATTCCTGGGGTCTGGCAAAATTAAGGCAGTTATACAATTTTAAAAACATTACAATACATTCATTAGAGAATTCACAAGCCCATACTCCACTACCACATATCTACAATGCAAAATCTGTGTGTATGTGTGTGTATAGTGCGTATGTTATCATGTGTGTGTATGCATGTGTCTGTGCCTATGTTTGTGTGTATTTCACAGTCCCCGCTGTTCCATGAAGGGTATTTTTACTTGCTTTTTAAATCTGATTCTACTGCTTGCATCAGTTACCTGATGTGGAACAGAGTTCCATGTAGTCAAGGCTCTATGTAATACAGTGCGCCTCCCATAGTTTGTACTGGACTTGGAGACTGTGAAGAGACCTCTGGTGGCATGTCTTGTATGCATGGGTGTCCGAGCTGTGTGCTAGTATTTTAAACAGACAGCTCGGTACCTTCAACTTGTCAACACCTCTTATAAAAACAAGTAATGAGGAAGTCAATCTCTCTTCCACTTCGAGCTATGAGAGATTAATGACATGCATGTCATTAATGTTAGCCCTCCGTGTACTTCTTAGAGCCTGCCATGCTGTCCTGTTCTGAGCCAACTGCAATTTTCCCAAGTCTCTCTTTGTGGCACCTGACCACACAACTGAACCAGGTGCGGTGCGGTCCAGGTGCGACAAAACCAGGGACTGTAAAACCTGCCTTGTTGATAGTGCTGTTAAGAAGGCAGAGTAGCGCTTTATTATTTATTAGCAGACCTTATTATGACTTGGGTTACTGGAGCTTTTGACAATTTTTTGGGCCATCATCTGACACCAGCTAGTATATACAGTTGAAGTCGAAAGTTTACATACACTTAGGTTGGAGTCATTAAAACTTGTTTTTCAACCACTCCACAAATGTCTTGTTAACAAACTATAGTTTTGGCATCTACTTTGTGCATGACACAAGTAATTTTTCCAACAATTGTTTACAAACAGATTTCACTTATAATTCACTGCATCACAATTTCAGTGGGTCAGAAGTTTACATACACTGAGTTGACTCTACCTTTAAAAAGCTTGGAAAATTCCAGAAAATGATGTCATGGCTTTAGAAGCTTCTAATAGGGTAATTGACATAATTTGAGTCAATTGGAGGTGTACCTGTGGATGTATTTCAAGGCCTACCTTCAAACTCAGTGCCTCTTTGCTTGACATCATGGGAAAATCAAAATAAATCAGCCAAAACCTAAAAAAAAAAGTCTGGTTCATCCATGGGAGCAATTTCCAAACGCCAGAAGGTACCACGTTCATCTGTACCGACAATAGTACACAAGTATAAACATCAGGGGACATCTCTGGGATGTCGCAGCCATCATATCGCTCAGGACATAACCTGAAAGGCCGCTCAGCAAGGAAGAAGCCACTGCTCCAAAACCGCCATAATAAAGCCAGACTACAGTTTGCAACTGCACATGGGGACAAAAATTGTACTTTTTGGAGAATGTCCTCTAGTCTGATGAAACAAAAATAGAACCGTTTGGCCATAATGACCATCGTTATGTTTGGAGGAAAAAGGGAGAGGCTTGCAAGCCGAAGAACACCATCCCAACTGTGAAGCACGGGGGTGCCATCATCATGTTGTGTGGGGGCTTTGCTGCAGGAGGGACTGGTGCACTTCACAAAATAGATGGCATCATGAGGCAGGAAAATTATGTGGATATATTGAAGCAACATCTCAAGACACCAGTCAAGAAGTTAAAGCTTGATCGCAAATGAGTCTTCCAAATGGACAATGACCCCAAGCATACTTCCAAAGTTGTGGCAAAACAGCTTAAGGACAATAAAGTCAAGGTATTGGAGTGGCCATCACAAAGCCCTGACCTCAATCCCATAGAACATTTGTGGGCAGAGCTGAAAAAGCGTGTGCGAGCAAGGAGGCCTACAGACCTGACTCCTGACACCAGCTCTGTCAGGAGGAATGGGCCAAAATTCACACAACTTATTGTGGGAACCTTGTGGAAGTTCTACCTGAAACGTTTGACCCAAATTAAACAATTGAAAAACAATGCTACCAAATACTAATTGAGTGTATGTAAACTTCTGACCTGCTGGGAATGTGATGAAATAAATAAAAGTTGAAATAAATCATTCTCTGTACTATTACTCTGACATTTCACATTCTTAAAATAAAGTGGTGATCCTAACTGAACTAAGACATTTTTACTCTGATTAAATGTCAGGAATAGTGAAAAACCGAGTTTAAATGTATTTGGCTCAGGTGTATGTAACCTTCTGACCTAAACTGTACACATTTGCACATGCACGCACACACGCACACACAGTGCTCTTGTTGACACTGTGTTTTAGAGGATCTGGTTAGGCCGGCCACAGCCGAGCCGAGAGCCCGGCCACATTACTATGATTATAGCTAATTAGCGGCCACGAGGGATACTTCCGTCCTGTTTAATAGAGTGACACTGAGGAGAGCGAAAAACAATCTGATTTCCATCCTAATGGAGAAAAACCACTGCGGCGTACAGCATTAAGAGATGGCACCCACTCGGCGAGTGTTTGGAGATGGGGCTCTCGAGCACGAGTGCAAGCATTAAGCCGCAGACTTCTGCCCGTGTGCTCGGGCTGATTAAGCTGCTCCAGGCAAGGACTAATGGGCCGTTTGATGCATTTTTCATTACAGGCTTATTAGCTGTGAAAACAGGAACCGCTCTAGCGTGTTTTCTCCCCTGCGGGTTTTGACAACCGACAATGTGGAAAAGACATTTAGCCAGCAGTAATTGTTATTTAATTATGCTTCAGAAACAATGCAAATATTTAGACACAACTGGGGTGCTTGATTATCGAGCTCGAGAAGTGACTGTCAGTCATTAAAATGTCTTAGCACTGTGGTGTTTACTGAGAAGGGAGATTTATCTCTGTTATCTCTCTCGCACCCTAAACTCTCTCTCTCTCTCTCTCTCTCTCTCTGTCTTTCCCTCTCTTCACTCTCTTTCTATTTGTGCGAATGTGTGTATGTTCTTTGTGAAGCAGGTAAATCCATGCAGTGAATGCTCAGTATGTTGTGGTGAAATGGTTGTTATGAATCGAATCTACTGCCGTCTGATGGATGTGCTGTGATCAAGCCTCTGGAAAGGCCACCATTACAGAGATGTCCCTAGTATTGTTATTTCCACCAAATACTTTAACGCCACTTGATTGAGCTAGCTTGTCCCAATGAAACCAATGGAATCGTCCCAAAAGTGCAAACCCTGTCCATCTTACACAAGCATCAGACGGGTTCAAACACTCAAAACAAAAAACAAAAAAATAGCCTTTTGAATCCAGGTCTGGTTTTCATAGCCCAGGTGTCCCTGATGGGAATGGTTAGGATGGCTGTCTCTCTAAATCATTTGGTTAGTCCTGGGCAGAATTATTATAGTAGGGTACAGGGTGTCCATTGACTGCAGTTCAAAGGTTCGGTGTTTGTGAATGTTGGTGATGAGGTAAAGAAAGGCTTATGTCCAGGAAGGCTAAGATAATTCACTCATGTAAGTGGATGACAGGTGGTTGCAATGCACATCAACAGGTTAATAATTTGTATTTTTAATGATTACGGATCCGTATTAGCTGCTGCCAAGGCCTAAGTAACTTCTCTTCCTGGGGTCCAGCAACATAAGACAACATACAGTTGAAACGTACAGTTTAAAATACTACCTGACATTACATTTAATAACACCTAACTCAACACATTCAGTGTGTTAGCTTAGGCCAGCACTACACCACCACATATTTACAATACAACATCCATGTGTGTGTAGATTGCGTGTCTTATCATGTGCATATGTGTCTGTGCCTGTGTGTGTGTCTCTTCACAGTCCCCGCTGTTCCATAAGGTGTATTTTTATCAGTTTTTTTATCCGATTCTATTGCTTGTATCAGTTACCTGATGTGGAAAAGAGTTCCATGTAGTCATGGCTCTATGTAGTACTATGCGCCTCTCATAGTCTGTTCTTGGCTTGGGGATTGTGAAGAGACGTTTGGTGGCATGTCTTGTGGGGTATGCATGGGTGTCCGAGCTGTGGGCTAGTAGTTTAAACAGACACCTTTATGCATTCAGTATGTCAACACTTCTTACAAAAACAGGTAATGATTAAGTCAATCTCTCCTCCACTTTGAGCCATGAGATACAGTGGGGAGAACAAGTATTTGAAACACTGCCGATTTTGCAGGTTTTCCTACTAACAAAGCATGTAGAGGTCTGTCATTTTTATCATAGGTACACTTCAACTGTGAGAGACGGAATCTAAAACAAAAATTTTGAAAATCACATTGTGTGATTTTTAAGTGATTGTTTCTATATGTACAGCTACACTATAACATGTTTGCAACCAAATATAACTTAAATATGACATTGTGTGTAATTGCACACAATGTGCAGTGTTGTTGGTGAAGGTCCAATATAAAAAATGCAAGTTCATGAAGTTGCAGCCTGTGTTCTCTTATGGAGATTTCATCAATCAAGGTGAATATATGAACTGTCTGATGTATTTTCGTAATTGAACCCTTGATTTGCGCCAGACCCATTATGTTGCCCCCTAGGTCCCTCTATTCTGATAAGTCACTCTTTTCTTTTGTAGTCCAAAATAAGTTTGGACTGCCCTCTGCAGCACAAATACACATTTTTTATGATTCCCAAACTGAGAAGGAGGAGGATGTCCTTCTAGACCTGATTGAGGCCAATCCAGACCTGTGTCTCACAATCAAAGATCTTGATTGAAGGTGTCTTTCTTCAGTTTTACATAATGCTATCAAATAACATGAATGTATAGATTGATTGCTTTGAACCATTGTCCCTCTCGTCAAGTGATATCTCCAGAAAGACCATTTAAAAAGGCCAACACACCCTTAGGAGTAATGCTAACTGATATTGGATGTTGATAATCCCATTTCTGTGTCTTCTCTTCATGGAGATTCCGACAGCATAAACCAACTCTAAATTGTTTCACTTTTCTATTGTCTTAATAGATGGTCCAAGATGCCCTGACTAGTAGACCTGGTGGGCAAGACGTATTAGAAGAGTACCAGACAACCAAAACATTGGACCATAGAACTAGGAGAGAGATGATTGCCATTTTAGTCAGCCACATGAAAGAGATGCATGGGTAAGCTTCTCATTAGCCAATCTGGCCACAAACAATGGATCAAAACAATCAAACTATACATTCATGTTATTTGGCATCATTATGAGACTGTAGAAAGATACAATAAAGTATGCTTTATTGTTTTTGAGCAGGAGGCTTCACATTCTTCAACAGAGAGAATGTTATGCTCTTGGAATTGTGACTCTCTTTCCTTCATTGAGAGATCCTTTTTCTGTCAAAGGATATATATAAGTGCTGGTAGACCATGCTTGTGGTAATATTTTGACACTTGTTCTGTGGACTGAATGGGACATCAAACAGTCATAGAATCAAGTCTAAAAATAATAACCATTTGACTCCCTTGTTGGTCATCTTTTCCACAATCTAAGGAACACTTCTATGATCCTGACACAGGCAAAGTATATCTGAATTACCACCTGAAGACACATCAAGAAGAGTATTTCACCCCAGTCGGAAGGCCCAACTAATAGGAGGAAGACTGACCTGCACCACCAGCAAGGAGGCCATATCATTCCTTGTCCACTCGGCCAATGAAAAAGAAATCTATCAGAAGATGAAGGAGGTGTTCCAGTATCGCCAGGAGCTAGTTTATAGTCCATACAGAAGCACAGATGTCCTCACAGTCTTTCCCAGGTTTCTGGACATCAAAGGATTGGTGAGTGATGTAGTATGTAGTATGTCTTGGAATCAGAACTACAGGCTATTTGTCTGATTGAGAACATGATTTGTGTTGGTCATGAAGTTGAGTTGGTCCACTTTTTTTAAGCGAATCAGTACTTTCTACTGATGTTTGACGATGAAACATCTGCCAAGCTCCTTGAAAAGTAGGACACTGTATTGAAGCCTAAAGTCGTCAAACTGGCAAAATCCCTGACTACGACCACTGAAAAACTACCAGAGAATGACAATGAAACCAGTAAGTAGATTCTCTCGTGGACAGTGCAATATTTCAAACTCAGTGATATTGTTTTATGTGATTTGGGGTCTTTGCCTTTTCTTGCACTAAGACTGGGACAATGATATGTCCTCCCTGATGCTGCTGCTGCTTCATCTCATCCCACCACCAGCAGGAGGGAAGAGGACCAAGATCAGTGCCAGTGATGCTGTGGGTAGACTAGTGCACTTTCATAAGGTAAGAAGAGACAGTAATTGTTGTGTAATTACTTTATTGGGTTGCATCTTCGTTGTCTTAACATGTGGAGAGGGACTTAAAAAGACCCATTGTGTGTTGCAGTCATGCTGCAGCATTGAAGACCATCTTGATGGGAACCATGGTCAACAGTCATACCCCCTTGTCATTGGAAGAAGACACAGCGAGATTAACAAATACTACATTGTGGTGGACAAGAGGCTTGTTCCCTGCCAGGAAATTAGTGGTCTGTGTGCGTTTGATGAAATGTTCAAAGCCCACTTTGTCGTTAACCTGACATATGATGATGCTCTTGTCAACTTCTTCACATTTGCGCAAACAACCATCTACAACATTGATGTAGGCAAAATTTACCACCCTGTACTTACCCCCATACTCTCCTATCCTTAACACAATTGAGGAATTTCTCTCCACACTGTCACGACTTCTGCCGAAGTCGTTGCCTCTCCTTGTTCGGGCGGTGCTCGGCGTTCGACGTCACCGGTCCTCTAGCCATCATTGATCAATTTTTCATTTTCCATTGGTTTTGTCTTGTCTTCCCACACACCTGTTTTCAATCCCATTCATTACATGTGGTGTATTTAACCCTCTGTTTCCCCTCATGTCTTTGTCAGAGATTGTTTATTGTCAGTGTAGTTTTTTTTGTATAGGTGCGCGTCGGGTCTTCGTACCCATATTTGTTTATATTCATTTTTCTTATTAGTGTTATGGAGCATGTTACTTGGACATTTATTAAAATACTCAATTTTACACTCCGTTTGACTCTCCTGCGCCTGACTTCCCTGCCACCTATACACATATTTCTGACAGAATCTCTGACCATAAATGATGAAGTCAGCAGGAGAGAACACTACGCTCATGGAGGTGGAGGAACGCGTCCGGGAACAAGCGGAGGATATTGACTGTTTAAGCTCCGTCATAGATCACATTGTCCAGAATATGGATCGCTGGGAGAGACAGGGAGTTTCTCCAGCGCCACCACCACCACAACCGGAATCTTTTTTATTTATTTATTTATTTTACCTTTATTTAACCAGGTAGGCAAGTTGAGAACAAGTTCTCATTTACAATTGCGACCTGGCCAAGATAAAGCAAAGCAGTTCGACAGATACAACGACACAGAGTTACACATGGAGTAAAACAAACATACAGTCAATAATACAGTATAAACAAGTCTATATACAATGTGAGCAAATGAGGTGAGAAGGGAGGTAAAGGCAAAAAAGGCCATGGTGGCAAAGTAAATACAATATAGCAAGTAAAACACTGGAATGGTAGTTTTGCAATGGAAGAATGTGCAAAGTAGAAATCAAAATAATGGGGTGCAAAGGAGCAAAATAAATAAACAAATAAAATACAGTTGGGAAAGAGGTAGTTGTTTGGGCTAAATTATAGGTGGGCTATGTACAGGTGCAGTAATCTGTGAGCTGCTCTGACAGTTGGTGCTTAAAGCTAGTGAGGGAGATAAGTGTTTCCAGTTTCATAGATTTTTGTAGTTCATTCCAGTCATTGGCAGCAGAGAACTGTAAGGAGAGGCGGCCAAAGAAAGAATTGGTTTTGGGGGTGACTAGAGAGATATACCTGCTGGGGCGTGTGCTACAGGTGGGAGATGCTATGGTGACCAGCGAGCTGAGATAAGGGGGGACTTTACCTAGCAGGGTCTTGTTGATGACATGGAGCCAGTGGGTTTGGCGACGAGTATGAAGCGAGGGCCAGCCAACGAGAGCATACAGGCCGCAATGGTGGGTAGTATATGGGGCTTTGGTGACAAAACGGATTGCACTGTGATAGACTGCATCCAATTTGTTGAGTAGGGTATTGGAGGCTATTTTGTAAATGACATCGCCAAAGTCGAGGATTGGTAGGATGGTCAGTTTTACAAGGGTATGTTTGGCAGCATGAGTGAAGGATGCTTTGTTGCGAAATAGGAAGCCAATTCTAGATTTAACTTTGGATTGGAGATGTTTGATATGGGTCTGGAAGGAGAGTTTACAGTCTAAACTAGACACCTAAGTATTTGTAGTTGTCCACGTATTCTAAGTCAGAGCCGTCCAGAGTAGTGATGTTGGACAGGCGGGTAGGTGCAGGTAGCGATCGGTTGAAGCATGCATTTAGTTTTACTTGTATTTAAGAGCAATTGGAGGCCACGGAAGGAGAGTTGTATGGCATTGAAGCTTGCCTGGAGGGTTGCTTTTTCCCCTCCGGAACCGAAGATCCATTTACCCTACCCACAGGATACAATGGAGATACTGCCGGCTGCCAGGGTTTCCTCCTTAAGCTGAACTTGTATCTGGCCACGGTCTCCCCAGTACCATCTGACCGTGAGAAGAGTTATGCTATGCCCTCGTCTAATGCCTCACCGGGAAAGCCCTGGAATGGGCCAGCGCTGTGTGTAAACAGGAGGATGCGGCGTTGGACCATTTTGAGGAGTTCACCCGCCAATTCCGGATAGTATTCGACCATCCACCCGAAGGCAAAGCAGAGGGAGAGCTCCTCTATCATCTGAGGCAGGAGACGAGGAGTGCACAAGAGTTTGTTTTGGAGTTTAGGACCTTGTCTGCCGGCGCTGGATGGAGCGACAGGGCCCTGATCGACCATTACCGTTGTAGTCTACGCGAGGACGTCCGTCGGGAGCTGGCCTGTAGAGACACCACCCTCACCTTCGACCAGCTGGTGGACATGTCCATCAGGCTGGACAACATGCTGGCCACTCGTGGATGTCTAGATCGGGGTCTGGTTGTTCCATCCTCCCGCACCCTCTCTCCTGAACCTATGGAATTAGGAGGGATGGTGCGCAGGAAGACCGGAGGGGGTTCCCGCTCGAGCACCATTCATGGTCGCAGAGGGCACACTGCTGGTCGGTGCCGGGTTGGTTCCTCTGGGAATAGAGAAGGCAGGCAGGGCATTTTGGCATCACCCCAGGTGAGTAGGCACCATTCTCATCCAGAGCCCTCTGTTGCACTAATGTTTGTCTTGGTCTCTTTTCCTGATTTTTCCCTGCATTCCCAGTATAAGGCGCTAGTAGATTCAGGTGCGGCTGGGAATTTCATTAATAAAAGTTTAGCTCATAGTTTAGGGATCTGTCACGACTTCTACCGAAGGTAACTCCTCTCCCTGTTCGGGCGGCGCTCGGCGTCGCCGGTCTACTAGCCGCTACCGATCCCTTTTTCATTTTCTGGTTGTTTTGTCTGTGTTCCTTTTCACACCTGGTTTTCATTGCTTTGATTTCTGTGGGTATATAGGGCACCTGTTACCTGCCGTAATTCGTGCAGGATTAGACTTGTGTGCATTGCGCTCGATTGTATTTGATGTTTGTTGTTTTTTCGCTATTACGCACGTGTATGTAAAGTGTCGGAACTGTGTTTGTTCCTCCGTGCGTTTGCACGAGTTTCTGACTATTCGAGAGCGTAGTTTTTTTTTTTTTGTCTGTGCCGTTTTTGTATTGCTGGACTATATTATTAAACACGCTTCTCAGACATCCCTGCTCTCTCCTGCGCCTGACTCCTACACCTCTCACCAAGACGCATGTTATCACAGGATCCTTATTGTTTCTGTGGATATGCCTTTCCCTATTCATGCCTTAGATAGTTGACCATTTGGGTCAGGGTTTATCAGGGAGGTAACCCTTTTCCTTATTGATTCTCCTGCGTATTCTGTGGTGCTAGGCCTACCCTGGTTAGCTTGTCATAACCCCACTGTTTCTTGGCCACAGAGGGCTCTCACGGGGTGGTCGCGAGAGTGCTCAGGTAGGTGTTTAGGGGTTTCCGTTGGTGCTACTACGGTGGAAAGTCCAGACCAGGTCTCCACCGTGCGCATTCCCCCCGAATATGCCGATTTGGCTCTCGCCTTCTGTAAAAAGAAGGCGACTCAATTACCACCCCATCGACGGGGGGATTGTGCGATAGATCTCCTGGTAGACGCTGCATATCCCAAGAGTCACGTGTTTCCCCTGTCGCAAGCGGAGACATCAGGGGTTCATTCAGCCATCCATTTCACCCGTCTCTTCGCTTTTGTTTTTTGTGAAAAAAAAGAATGGCGGTTTACGCCCGTGCATTGATTATCGAGGTCTTAATAAAATCACAGTGAAATATAGTTACCCGCTACCTCTGATCAATACGGTTATTGAGTTAATGCACGGGGCATGCTTTTTCACAAAATTGGATCTCAGGAGTGCTTACAATCTGGTGCGTATTCGGAAGGGTGATGAGTGGAAGACGGCATTTATAGCACCACCTCAGGTCATTATGAGTACCTTGTCATGCCATATGGGTTGATGAATGCTCCATCAGTTTTCCAATTATTTGTAGATGAGATCTTCAGGGACCTGCACGGGCAGGGTGTAGTAGTGTATATCGATGATATTCTGATATACTCCGCTACACGCGCCGAGCATGTGTCCCTGGTGCGCAGGGTGCTTGGTCGCCTGTTGGAGCATGATCTATATGTCAAGGCTGTGAAATGCTTGTTCTTCCAACAATCCATCTCCTTCCTAGGGCATCGGATTTCCACTTCAGGAGTGGAGATGGAGAGCGACCGCATTACAGCCGTGCGTAATTGGCCGACTCCAACCACGGTAAAGGATTTGCAGCATTTTTTAGGGTTTGCCAATTACTACCGGAGGTTTATCCGGGGTTTTGGTCAGATGGCTGCTCCCATTACCTCACTGCTAAAGGGGGGCCCGGTGCGCTTGCAGTGGTCGGCTGAGGCGAACAGGGCTTTTGGGCACCGGAAGACTCTGTTTACCTCGGTGCCTGTGTTGGCTCATCCGTATCCCTCTTTGCCATTCATAGTGGAGGTGGACGTATCTGAAGCTGGGATAGGAGCAGTGCTCTCTCAGCTTTCGGGTGCGCCACTGAAGCTTCGCCCCTGTGCTTTCTTTTCGAAGAAGCTCAGCCCGGCAGAGCGAAACTATGATGTGGGGAACCGAGAGCTGTTAGCTGTAGAAGCCTTGAAGGTGTGGAGGCATTGAGGGGGCTAAACACCCTTTTCTCATCTGGACTGACCACCGCAATCTGGAGTACATCCGGCAGGCGAAGAGACTGAATCCTTGCCAGGCAAGGTGGGCCATGTTTTTCACTCGTTTTGTGTTTACTCTTTCTTACAGACCAGGCTCCCAGAACGTTAAGGCAGACGCATTGTCTCGGCTGTATGACACAGAGGAGCGATCCATGGATCCCACTCCCATACTCCCAGCTTCGTGTCTGGTGGCGCCTGTAGTGTGGGAGCTGGACGCGGACATTGAGCGGGCGTCACGTGCAGAGCCCTCTCCCCCTGAGTGTCCAGCTGGTCGTCTGTACATTCCGTCTGCTGTCCGCGACCGATTGATCTATTGGGCTCACATGTCACCCTCCTCTGGTCATCCTGGGATAGGTCGGACGATGCGCTGTCTTGATGGGAGGTACTGGTGGCCCACTTTAGCTGAAGACGTGAGGATTTATGTTTCCTCCTGCTCGGTGTGCAAGGCTCCTAGACACCTGCCCAGAGGTAAGCTACAACCTCTACCCGTTCCTCAACGGCTGTGGTCGCACCTGTCGGTGGATTTTTTGACTGATCTTCCACCGTCACAGGGTTACACCACGATCCTGGTCGTTGTGGATCGGGTTTTCGAAGTCCTGTCGTCTCCTCCCTTTGCCCGGTCTCCCTACGGCCTTACAAACTGCAGAGGCCCTGTTTACACACGTTTTCCGGCACTATGGGGTGCCTGAGGATATTGTGTCTGATCGGGGTCCCCAGTTCACATCAAGGGTCTGGAAGGTGTTCATGGAGCGTCTGGGGATCTCGGTTAGTCTTACCTCAGGTTTTCACCCCGAGAGTAATGGGCAGGTGGAGAGAGTTAACCAGGATGTGGGTAGGTTTCTGCGGTCTGCGAAGTTCGTGCCCTGGGCAGAGATGGCTCAGAACTCGCTACGTCACTCCTCCACTAACCTTACTCCTTTTCAATGTGTATTAGGGTATCAGCCGGTTCTGGCTCCTTGGCATCAGAGCCAGACCGAGGCACCTGCGGTGGACAATTGGTTTCGTTGCGCTGAGGAAACCTGGGAGGCAGCCATAGGCGCCAGAAAATTGTCGCAGACCGTCGCCGCAGTGAGGCCCCAATGTTCGCACCAGGGGACAGGGTCTGGCTCTCGACCCGAAACCTGCCCCTCCGCCTGCTCTGCCGGAAGCTGGGTCCGCGGTTTGTGGGGCCGTTTAAAGTCCTGAGGAGAGTGAACGAGGTATGTTATAGGTTACAACTGCCCACTAATTACCGTATTAACCCCTCGTTCCATGTGTCTCTCCTCAGGCCGGTGGTGGCTGGCACGCTCCAGGAGGCTGAAGTGCGTGATGTTCCTCCACCTCCTCTAGACATCGAGGGGGTCCCGGCGTATTCTGTTCGATCCATTTTGGATTCGAGACGTCGGGCGAGGGGCCTTCAGTACCTCGTGGACTGGGAGGGTTACGGGCCGGAGGAGAGAAGCTGGCTTCCGGTGGAGGACGTGTTAGATCCTTCCATGTTATCAGAATTCCACCGTCTCCATCCGGATGGCCCGGCTGGAGCCGCGCGTCGGGGGGGGGGGGGGGGGGGGGGGTACTGTCACGACTCGTTGCCTCGTCACGAAGTCGTTGCCTCTCCTTGTTCGGGCGGTGCTCGGCGTTCGACGTCACCGGTCTTCTAGCCATCATTGATCCATTTTTCATTTTCCATTGGTTTTGTCTTGTCTTCCCACACACCTGTTTTCAATCCCATTCATTCATTACCTGTTGTGTATTTAACCCTCTGTTTCCCCTCATGTCTTTGTCAGAGATTGTTTATTGTCAGTGTAGTGTTTTTTGTATAGGTGCGCGTCGGGTCTTCGTACCCATATTTGTTTATATTCATTTTTCTTATTAGTGTTATGGAGCAAAGTTACTTGGACATTTATTAAAAGACTCCATTTTACACTCCGTTTGACTCTCCTGCGCCTGACTTCCCTGCCACCTATACACATATTTCTGACACACATGGAGGTGGAAGGTATATGATGGATATGGATGACACATGCAATGACATCATGGCAGACCAGTCTGGATTCGCCATGCCAGAAGATTCTTCCCAAGATGTTTGGCTAATGAAAACATACATTGTGATGTGGATGAGAACCTAGGACCAAATCCACAAGATAGGGTTGAGGGAAATATAGAAGTAATCAATCCTTTGTTTAGCTTTTTACAGTAAGCCAGGTGAGGAACACTGCAGTTGATGTTTTACTGAAGTTTTTTTCTTTTTTTGTAGCTAATTATTTTTCCTTTGATTCAAAGAAACCTGTTGTGATTTTATTGTATTTCATCAATAAATTTCAAATTTTGTTCAATGATTCCACTGTCTCTGTAGTGTTCTCTCTACTAGTCCTTTTACAGTGATGTATTTACGTGTAGTAGCATAATGAAACATGTGTTACATATTTTGTACTACAATATTTAATGATTGTACGAACAACTACACAGTGAAACTATCGGTATCTTCTGTGTGGGTGATCTAAATGAATGTTCCTATGGTATTTCATGATAAATGAGTTATTTGAACCAATATTGCTGCAAGTGTAAGGTTTCTTTAAAGATATGAATGCACAATGAAATGTTTTGAACATTCGACAGCCTGTGTTACAAGTGATGACCATTTTGAGTTTTGTGTCTAGAGTTTTGAAAAATGACCACAACGTTCTGAAATTAGTGCCAAAGTGATTGTAAAAAACGGTACATTTAACCTTTATTTAGTAAACTCACCTCATCCCAACCACCAATGTGTAGCATCCTAGGGTGATGCATGGCATAACCACTTTATGCCAGAACACTCACAACACATCAGCTACCATGGTGGAGATGATGATTTGGTGGCCATGATGGAAATGGGGCCAGGTTAGGAATATGGCCAGGACACCAGGTTAACACCTATACTCTTACCATAAGTGCCATAGATCTTAAGGGATCACAGAGAGTCAGGATGTGTTGTGTGTGTTTTGACGCTCAGTATGCTTGTGTGTGTGTGTGTGTGTGTGTGTGTGTGTGTGTGTGTGTGTGTGTGTGTGTGTGTGTGTGTGTGTGTGTGTGTGTGTGTGTGTGTGTGTGTGTGTGTGTGTGTGTGTGTGTGTGTGTCTGTGGCGCACAGCAGTGGTGGCCTCAATGTGTGATCTAATGGGCTTTCAACAGCATCAGACGACATTAAGACTACAACACAAATGCACATCAACACACAAACCCCACTCTCCAACTACATCGCTGCTAATTGACTAAATTATATGAAATTTGGGCTGTTTTTCAGAGATCAAGGAGGATAAGCCTGTACACTTCACTTGAATAAATGTATGTGATCAAGTCTCTAGGTGGATGTGCTGCCTGTCTGAGCATCGGCTGCTGGTTGATTGTTTGAGACTTTGTCTGCATGTGCCACGGTGGCTCAGGGTTTTATTGGCTATGCTTGAAGAGTACGTAACATGTCTTGGTGTGAGTCAGCAAACCACACACCCATGCATACACTGAGAAAATTATGAGTTCTACCCCCACCCCTACCACTTCTTCAGAATACCCCCCAGCCAATGCACCTTAAAATGTTGATTTCCACCTTAATAGACATAGCCAAACATAATTATTTTTCATGACATAGCCATAAACAATAACTGGTAATGTTGCACAGTTTTACAAAGGTCTGGAACTCACCTTTCTGGTAAAAATGTGTTTAATAAATTGCTGAGGTGTACTCACTTGTCACGACTTCCGCCGAAGTCGGTCCCTCTCCTTGTTGGGGCGGCGTTCGGCGGTTGACGTCACCAGCCTTCTAGCCACCGCCGATCCACTTTTCATTTTCCATTTGTTTTGTCTGTGTCTTACACACCTGGCTTCACTAATATAATTACTTGTTTATTATTTAACCCTCTGTTCCCCATGTTTGTTTGTGAGTGGTTGTTCTTTGTAAATCGGTCCGTTATTGTGGGCTCGAATATTTGCCTTGTATTTTTATATTTTGAGTAAAGTACGTTGATTACTCAGTTCCCTGAGCTGACAAGGTACAAATATGTCATTCTGCCCCTGAACATGCAGTTAACCCACTGTTCCTAGGCCATCATTGAAAATAAGAATTTGTTCTTAAGTTTGACGGGGCAGGTTCCCTTTTGGGAACGACCCCTCCCACGTTCAGCTGTAACGGTGGCGCACGGAACGCAAAAATATTCTTAGAAATATTTAACCTCCACACATTAACAAGTCCAATAGCTCAAATGAAAGATAAACACCTTGTTCATCTAGCCAGCAAGTCAGATTTCTAAAATGTTTTACGGCGAAAACATAGCACATATTTACACAAAATGCTACTCAAATGTCCGGAGAAATGATGATATCTGCCGGAGCTAATGTCAGATAACAAGCAATACACATCATAAACTTTGACTAAATATACATGTTCTATATATAGATAGAAAGATACACTTCTTCTTAATGCAACCGCTGTGTTACATTTATTTTTAACGTTACAGAATTCGTTCACTGGGCTATAATATGAGACGGCGCTCAGAAATTAGCATTATGTCTCCTCTATCTCGGAGTCCACAGAAACCCATAATTAACACAGAAATATTCCCTTACCTTTGATGTTCTTTGATCAGAAGACGTGGAAGGAGTTATACTTAGCAAAAACTGCTTGTGACCCCAAACTTTCGAATGGTGGTGGCTTGTGGGCGTCCTATTCAGGCATCAACACAACAAAATGTGAAAAATTAATGCAACAGTGCCTTCAGAAAGTATTCATACACCTTGACATATTCCACATTTTCTGTTACAGTCTGAATTCAAAATGTATTTCTTTTAAAACATTGTCACCCATCTACACACAATAGCCCATAATGACAAAGTGAAAACATGTTTTTAGAAAAGTATATATGTCAATAAACAAATAAGTTCCGCCAAGCAGAAACCTGATAAAAAAATAATTTTAAAGAATGCTGTAAGTTCAGAAATGGTTTGCTTTGTGTGACATGAATATGCAATATGCAGTCAGTGACAACTGTGTGGAGTTTGTTCAAGCTTATTACAGTGTTATAGGCAATATGTCCTGAGATGATCCAATGATCTTCTATGTAGAATAACTTTTCACATTCTAACGACTCTTGTGTGGCTTGTGAGTGCTTGTGTTCTTAAGAGTCTCTGCTTTTCATAGATGGGTCATAATAGTTTGTAGCTCAAACCATTCAGACTTTCAGACAGATGTTTTTGTGATAGGAATGGTTTTTGGGATCCGCAAACACGGCCGTTAATCACACAGATGAATTGTTGGTAGCAATGGAAGCAGAAGAAATTGACTAATCCAATCAAACACACAATGTTTAAGAGAGGTTGGAAGTCAAAAACGTGCCAGCGATACCGTGGGACCCAAACAAAATACTTTTGAATGTAGTTTTTATGACTGTGCATTGAGCTATTGTTGCTTCAGACATCACGTGGCTTTGACAGAACATTTCCACTAGTTTGTTGCTCCCTGTAAACTCAGCCTACAGGGGTGGTAGATGGTTGGAGTTGTCAGCAAAGCAGCATGACAGAAATATTTTGTCAAGTTTTCGAACTACTGGTAGTTTCTTTGAGAAGACATATAAAGCGATCCTTGCATTTGAACAACAGCATAAATACACCTATTATACTTTTGCATGTTAAAAACCAATGACCACTGCTGCACATGCTGCCACTGTTTTGATCAGGTTAGATTTAAACTATTTAAAATGAGCAGTCAACTCATGAATAAACTAGTGCATTAGGGAGAATGCAACAAGCATACAGATGCAATAAGTGAAAACACATTATCTAACTAGAGATAGCTAGCTAACATAATGTCACAAAGCATGATGCGCAAGCCAGTTAATGTTCATTCTGAAATAACTTCATATTTACGCGTTAGTCAGGTGTATTTATCACAAACTTGGTGGGCCCTGCTCTTCACCTGGTTCAACTTCTCCCTCTAATACCGCCTGGGATCCAAGAATGTCAAGCCGGAAGCGCTTTCACCCCACTAATTTTGTCTGTCCTATGAAGTGTAGTGTACCTATGATTAAAATTACAGGCCATTCTCATCTTTTGAAGTGGGAGAACTTGCACAATTGGTGGCTGACTAAATACTGTTTCCCCCCACTGTACATACACGTACGCTATGGTCACAATAAGCAGGCCTCCTTACTGTCCCTATAATTTCTAAGCAAACAGTTGGAGGCAGGGCATTCTCCTATAGAGCTCCATTTTAATGGAATGGTCTGCCTACCAACGTGAGAGACGCAGACTCGGTCTCAACCTTTATAAGTCTTTATTGAACTCATCTCTTCAGTAGGCCCTATGATTGAGTGTAGTCTGGCCCAGGAGTGTGAAGGTGAACAGAAAGGCACTGGAGCAACGAACCACCCTTGCTGTCTCTGCTTGGCCGGTTCCCCCCTCTCCACTGGGATTCTAACCCTATTACAGGGGCTGAGTCACTGGCTTACTGGTGCTCTTCCATGCCGTCTCTGGGAGGGGTGCGCCACTTGAGTGGGTTGAGTCACTGGCGTGATCTTCCTGTCCGGGTTGGCATCCCCCCTTGGGTTTGTGCCATGGCGGAGATCTTTGTGGGCTATACTCGGCCTTGTCTCAGGATGGTAAGTTGGTGGTTGAAGATATCCCTCTAGTGGTGTGGGGGCTGTGCTTTGGCAAAGTGGGTTGGGTTATATCCTGCCTGTTTGGCCCTGTCCGGGGGTATCGTCGGATGGGGCCACGGTGTCTCCCGACCCCTCCTGTCTCAGCCTCCAGTATTTATGCTGCAGTAGTTTATGTGTCGGAGAGCTAGGGTCAGTCTGTTATATCTGGAGTTTTTCTCATGTGTTATCCGGTGTCCTGTGTGAATTGAAGTATGCTCTCTCTAATTCGCTCTCTCTTTCTCTCTTTTTCTCTCTTTCTTTCTCTCTTTCTTTCTTTCTCTCTCCCAGAGGACCTGTGCCCTAGGACCATGCCTCAGGACTACCTGGCCTGAAGACTCCTTGCTGTCCCAGTCCAGCTGGCCGTGCTGCTGTTCCAGTTTCAACTATTCTGCCTGTGGCTATGGAACCCTGACCTGTTCACCGGATGTGCTACCTGTCCCAGACCTGCTGTTTTCAACTCTCTAGAGACAGCAGGATCGGTAGAGATACTCTGAATGATCGGCTATGAAAAAGCCAACTGACATTTACTCCTGATGTGCTGACCTGTTGCACCCTCGACAACCACTGTGATTATTATTATTTGACCCTGCTGGTCATCTATGAACATTTGAACATCTTGGCCATGTTCTGTTATAATCTCCACCCGGCACAGCCAGAAGAGTACTGGCCACACCTCATAGCCTGGTTCCTCTCTAGGTTTATTCCTTGGCTCTGGCCTTTCTAGGGAGTTTTTCCTATTCACTGTTCTTCTACACCTGCATTGCTTGCTGTTTGGGGTTTTAGGCTGGGTTTCTGTACAGCACTTTGTGACATCAGCTAAGAAGGGCGTTATAATTTGATTTGATTTGATGTACTCCATGGAACTCAGAGTATGGAATCCAGAGTATGGAACATTGTTGCCTCTCAGGCAGCTCAAAATGTTGATTGAGAACCTATTTGTTGAGGAATGTGATTGTTTTTCTTTAGTGTGTCTGTATTTTTGTATTCTCTTGTACTTTGTAAAAGGTGTGAAATGTAAAATGCAGGGCTCCCTTGTGAAATAAACCTCTCAATGGGCTCCCTATTGTAATAAATTTAAACAATTTATAAATGAAACATTAATTCCTAGTCTGTAGTGAGTGAGAGCTGAGAGTTGGGGGGGGGGGACCACTGCTCTATACATTATCAATTCAAATTTTGTTGTTTCTGACACGCCTATAATCAGACCCAGGTGTTCTATTATCCTATTCCAATAACAGCAATATGTTTTGAAGGATGTTGATTAGGTGGCAATATTTGACAATAGATTATATAATGTGGGAATTAATTTCAGGGTTAACAGTTGGGATATGATGTGCATGGATGGCTTCACCAAAAACTTGTTTACTATCTCCCCCAGGAGTTGGAGCAGCATTCTAAAGACAAATGGAAGGGAGGAAGAAGAGAAGGAAGGAAAGAGTAGGCTTATCCTTTTATGTATTCTGCTGAGGCGTATATGAGGAGTTACAGGAGACACCACCCTCCTGTGGGTAACAGCTCTACAGATTGTTCGGTTAGGGATGGTATTCAGACTCATGTTGATTACAGACTGTAAAATAATGGGGGGGAATAATGACTGTGCCATATGAGAGAAGGAGATAAGTCAAATAGTTTTCTATTGATTATCTGTTCATATTCCCCCATTCAAACCTGTTGAACTGTTGCCCAAAAAATGTTGGTGTGAGTTATCAGTGGTTCACACACACACACACACACACACACACACACACACACACACACACACACACACACACACACACACACACACACACACACACACACACACACACACACACACACACACACACACACACACTGAAAGAAATCACTCACACAAATTAAACAAATGAACACATAAATGCTTTCAGATAAACATAATCATATTCACAGTACAAAACTAAAAAAGCAAACAAAGCATACAAAATACATTAATGCATATACATCTACACAGAGACATGCACAAAAAACCATTGACGTGGGCAGTCAGAGTGTCTTGGCTAAGATAAGGCTAGCTGCTGTGTGCTGTCACTACTGTAAAAAACTGGTCCATCTGACCAGCTGACAGCCAGTGACCAGGGCATGGAGCCTGAGATAAGACTGCTGCATCACAGCCATCAATCAAAACAACCTCTTCCCCTAACACTGGGGAAAACTCCCTTCAAAGACACACACACATGAGCACACACGCATCCCATTCCACGTCATCACATTCCTAGATTAGATGAAGGGTACATTAGTGATATGCAGATAGATAAATTGAATGCCTTAGAGGTAGTATTTCAACGTCAATAGAGTGATTCCGAGTCTTCTGATCGCTTTCACAAGGCTTAGATTGAATGGAATTTGCCACTTGACAGACTAACATATCGGGGGAGATGTGGCTTGTCTCTTTACTTGTCCCGCACAAGATAAGACATGGCCCACATCTCAAAGACACACACACATAGAGTACAAGTAAAACGTTTGGACACACCTACTAATTTCAGGGTTTTTTCTTTATTTTTTATTATTTTCTACATTGTAGAATAATATTGAAGACATCATAATGTGATGAAATAACACATATGGAATCATGTACAGAGAACTGGCAGTGTGGTGCCAGGACAACAACCTCGCCCTCAATGTGAGCAAGACAAAGGAGCTGATCGTGAACTACAGGAATAGGCTCTCACATGTATCAGATTCATCACAGTAACATATTTTTCCTCTCAGGAGTGTGCTGTATGTATAGCTGCTGGATCAAATCCAAGGTTAATTAACCTGTACAAATTGGCACTTTAAAATAGCGATTGAAATGCTCTTGATTTTAATATTCTATCACTGTGCCCTGGAGCAAGGCAATTGACCACCAAAATAGCTCCAGGCGGTGCTGCACCGCATATCTATTGTGATTCCCTGAAAACTGTGTGTACATTTCTGATATGTGTGGGAGCAGCGCAGAAGATGAATTTGTGTTTTTGCAGATGGACTAATACATTTAAAATCTAGATAAACACTGTAATTCTGTGGAACAGAATAATAATCGAGAGCTTGAGCATATAATCGAGAGCTTGAGCATGATGGCACTACTACGTATATACTTTTCTCTATGGGTGTGATGACAATTCATTGAACTACTGTGGTTTGTTATAAATCAGGGTTTTTGTCACGTCCTGACCTTAGTTCCTTTTTTATGTCTCAATTTTGGTTTGGTCAGGGCGTGAGTTGGGGTCGGTATTCTATGTTTTTCATTCTATGTTTTGTTCTGTGTGTTGTATTTCTATGTGTTTGGCCTGGTATGGTTCCCAATCAGAGGCAGCTGTCAATCGTTGTCTCTGATTGAGAACCATACTTAGGTAGCCTGTTCCCACCTGTGTTTGTGGGTAGTTGTTTTCTGTTTTTGTATTCTGTACCAGACAGAACTGTTTCGGTTTCGTGCATTCTTTTTTGTTGTTTTTCCATTCAGTGTTCAATACATAATAAAAGATGAACACGTACCACGCTGCACCTTGGTCCTCACCTTCTTCAACCCACGACATCCGTTACAGTTTTATAACATTCCGTAACTACAGTGGGAAGAAAAAGTATGTGAACCCTTTAGAATGACCTGGATTTCTGCATAAATTGTTATCTGATCTTCATCTAAGTCACAACAATAGGCAAATAGTCTGTTTAGACTAATAAAACACAAAGAATGATAATTCTTCATGTTTTTATTGAACACACCGTGTAAACATTCACAGTGCAGGTTGGAAGAGGTTTGTGAACCCTTGGATTTAATAATAGGTTGACCCTCCTTTGGCAGCAATAACCTCAACCAAACATTTTCTATAGTTGCGGATCAGACCTGCACAACAGTCAGGGGGAGTTTGGACCATTCCTCTTTACAAAACTGTGTCAGTTCAGCAACATTCTTGGGATGTCTGGTGTGAACTGAGGTCATGCCACAGCATCTCAATCGGGTTGATGTCAGGACTGACTGGGCCACTCCAGAAGGCGTATTTACTTCTGTCTTTTGGGTTGTTGTCTTCTAACTTCTGTTGAGCTTCAATTGGTGTACAGATAGCCTTACATTCTCCTGCAAAATGTCTTGATAAACTTAGGAATTTATTTTTCCTGTGATGATAGGAAGCTGTCCAGGCCCTGAGGCAGCAAAGCAGCCCCAAACCATGATGCTCCCTCCACCATACTTTACAGTTGGGATGAGGTTTTAATGTTGGTGTACTGTGCTTTTTGTGTTCCTTCCAAACAAAACAACTTTAGTTTCATCTGTCCTCAGAATATTTTGCCAGTAGGGCTGTGGAACATCCAGGTGCTCTTTTCCCCAAAAAATTTGGACAGCTGTGTCCTCCCATGAACACCTTTCTTGTTTAGTGTTTTACGTATTGTAGTCTCATCAACAGAGATGTTAGCATCTTCCAGAGTTTTCTGTAAGTTTTTAGCTGACAGTCTAGATTTCTTCTTAACCTCATAGAGCATTCTGCACTGTGCTCTTGTAGTCATCTTTGCAGGATGGCCACTACTAGCAACAGTGCTGAAATTTCTCCATTTATAGACAATTTGTCTAGAGATACTTTTGTAACCCTTTCCAGCTTTATGCAGGGCAACAAGTCTTTAAGTCTTCTGAGATCTCTTTTGTTCGAGGCATGGTTATTCTCATGCAATGCTTCTTGTGAATAGCAAATGCACACTTTGTTTGTGTTTTTAATGGGGCAGGGCAGATCTAACCAAAATTGAATCTCCTCTCATTGATTTGACTCCAGGTTAGTTGACTCTTGACTCCAATTAGCTTTTGAAGAAGTCATTAGCCTAGGGGTTCACATACTTTTTCCAACCTACACTTTGATTGTTTGAATGATGTATTCAATATAGACGATAAAAAACACAATAATGTGTGTGTTATTAATGTAACCTCTTGAAACTAGGGGGCACTAATTTTATTTTTGGAAAAATAACGTTCCCAAAGTAAACTGCCTTTTTCTCAGGACCAGATGCTACAATATAATTGACACCTTAGGATAGAAAACACTCTAAAGTTTCCAAAACTGTAAAAATATTGTTTGTGAGTATAACAGAACTGATATTGCAGGCGAAACCCTGAGGAAAATCCAATCAGGAAGTGCCTCTTATTTTGAAACCGTTGTGTTCCTATGCACCCCTATTAGCCATTGAAATAGATATCAACCAGATTCCTTTTTTCTACGGATTCCCTAAGGTGTCTACAGCATTTTGACGTAGTTTCACGCCTTTATGTTGAAGAATGAGCTTAAACGACTACATTGCGTAAGTGGCCAGCTGAGGGCTCTCAGAGTGATTCTTGCATAAAAGACAGAGGTAGTCATATTTCCTCTCGCTCCTACTGAAAAGCCAATTGTCCCGGTTGATATATTATTGAATAGATATTTGAAAAACACCTTGAGGATTGATTATAAAAAAATGTTTGCCATGTTTCTGTCGATATTATGGATATAATTTTGATTTTTTTTTCGGTGTTGTCGTGACCGCTATTTCCGGTGGATTTCTCAACATAACGTGACCAACAAACGGAGGTATTTTGGGTATAAAAATAATCTTTATGGAACAAAAGGAACATTTGCTGTTTAAAACCTCTTGCTCCTACCTGAGACGAAAACGTCCCACCTAGACATCTGGAAATGCAAATGCGCTACGCTACATGCTAATAGCACTCGTTAAAACTCAAACGTTCATTAAAATACACATGCAGGGTAGTGAATTAAAGCTACACTCGTTGTGAATCCAGGCAACAAGTCAGATGTTTTAAATGCTTTTCGGTGAAAGCATGAGAAGCTATTATAAGAGAGCATGCCACACTCTGAAATACCTGAATGCTACGTAAACAAAAGATTTCGCGTAGCCGGCGCTACCCGAAATAGCATAAATAAAATATAAAACTTTCATTACCTTTGACGATCTTCTTTGTTGGCACTCCTATATGCCCCATAAACATCACTATTGGGTCTTTTCTTTCGATTAAATCGGTCCATATATACCTAAAATAGCCATCTATGGAAACTGTGTGATTCAGAAAAAAACACAGTTTGAAAACGCTACGTCATTTTTTTTTATTAAAAAAGTTGACGATAAACTTTCACAAAACACTTCGAAATACTTTTGTAATCCAACTTTAGGTATCAGTAAACGTTAATAATCTATCAAAATGATCACGGGGCGATGTGTATTCAATAGCTCCACGATTTCAAATCATCTTCCAAAATCTCTCTTCCATACCTTCCAGTCGGAGACCGGATGGAAAGTGATCTCTCAGGTTGGTTTGACCAAGAAATAAAGACCCCGGAAATGACGAGACTGGCGACATCGTGTGGAAGCTGTAGGAATTGCAATCTCTGCCCTATGTAATTTAGTTTCCATTCAACAATAGGTGCAAGTGGCGGATTGATACTTTTTTCCGTTTTCAGTGACCAGATTTTCTTGCGCTTTTCGCTGAAACACACGCTCTGTTCAAGTCACAGCCGTGATTTAACCAGTTTTAGAAACGTCAGAGTGTTTTCTATACACACATACTAATCATATGCATATACTATATTCCTGGCATGAGTAGCAGGGCGCTGAAATGTTGCGCGATTTTTAACAGAATTTTCGAAAAAGGAGGGGGTCGACTTAAGAGGTTTAACTGTGAAAACATCCGAAGATCATCAAAGGTAAACAATTAATTTGATTGCTTTTCTGATTTTCGTGACCAAGCTTCCTGCTGCTAGCTGGACATAATGCTATGCTAGGCTATCGATAAACTTACACAAACGCTTGTCCTGCTTTGGCTGTAAAGCATCATTTCAAAACCTGAGATGACAGGGTGATTAACAAAAGGCTAAGCTGTGTTTCACTATCTTTCACTTGTGATTTCATGAATATGAATATTTTCTAGTAATATTTCTTGACCGATGCGCTATGCTAATTAGTGTAGTTGATGACAATTCTCCCAGATCCGGGATGGGTAGTTCCAAGATTAAGCACACTGTGTTTGTCTATTGTTGTGACTTAGATGAAGATCAGATAACATTTTATGTCAAATTTATGCAGAAATCCAGGTAATTCCAAAGGGTTCACATAGTTTTTCTTGCCACTGTATGAATAACTTTGACTGCAGCCCCAGAGTTTGATGTGTTTGTCTTTTGGACACAAGTAACAGAACGAGAGTGAGAGAGCGAGAGAGAAGAAACAGCCATGATGTCACGCCGTGATCTGTTTCACCTGTCCTTGTGATTGTCTCCACCCCCTCCAGATGTCGCTTATTTTCCCTGGTGTATTCATCCCTGTGTTTCCTGTCTCTCTGTGCCACTTTGTCATGTATTTTCAAGTCAACCAGCGTGTTTTCCCTGTGCTCCTGCTTTTCTATTCTGTTTTACTAGTCCTCCCGGTTTTGACCTTTGCCTGTTTTTCTAAACTCCATTCCCGCCTGCCTGACCATTCTGCCTGTCCTGACCTCGAGCCTGCCTGCCATTCTGTACCTCTGGAACTCTGAACTTGTTTTGACCTTTTGCCTGTCCACGACCATTCTCTTGCCTACCCCTTTTGGATTGTTAATAAACATATTGGACTTTAACCATCTGCCTCATGTATCTGCATCTGGGTCTCGCCTTGTGCCCTTATACATGACCTTTAGCATAATTAAAAGACTTCAGATGGATTTCTGTTTGAGAAAATGTCAGTGTAAGCATACCCACAGAGATTCATTTTGATTGTAATGTGGTCATTTCTTTCACAATTTGCCTGCTGATTTTGAAAGAGTCCCCTCTGCAGCCGAGAGATTGCAACCAGTAATATCAGACATGGTTTATTACTCTCCATTGTCTAATCTGCAGTACAGATTAATATAAGATTTAAGAAATAGAAAGGTGCCATAAGGCTGTGTGTTTGACCTGCTCACTTTGATAATTTTGTTAGACTGTAGCCTACTGATCTGTCTCAGTTTACATGACAACTTTCCCCATAGACATACACCCAGATCCCTTCACCCTTACATCCCACAATGGCACACCAATGGCACAGGAGGACTATGTAGATAGTTAAATAGAGGTTTGAGAGGAATCTACAGTATATAATTTACTCAGCATGGCTGTTGATGAGAAATGGAATTCCCTATTTTAGCCAAGTCAAGTTCGATAGAGAGGCGTCGTTGATGGCCTATGCTCCTCATGTGGAGATGGGTCTAAGTAAGTAATTGCAGCCAAGACAGAAAGAGGCCCCTAATATTCTCTGGTTCGATTATGCACCATCTTCATCATTATTACTGTAACTCATTCTAAAACATTGACTGTGGATCCTTACAGCCAATGGGGAAATCTATAATTTTCCTCATGGTGTGGCCATTGATGACATCAGTATTTCCCTACTGGAGCAACCTTTTGGAGATAGGGGGCAGTATTTTCACTTTGGATTAATTGCGTGCCCATAGTGAACTGCATCAAACTCTGTCCTAAATTGCTAACATATGCATAGTATTATTACAGTTGGATAGAAAACACTCGGAAGTTTCTAAAACCGTTTGAATTATGTCTGTAAGTATAACAGAACTCACAGGGCAGGCAATCTTCCAAACAAGTTTTGAAATCCTGAAAGTTGGGGCAACTTTGACGTCATCGCCCCCTCCCTTCCCAACAAGTTATGGATCTGGAAACACTTCCAACGTCTTCCACTAGATGTCCTCATTCAGTAGAAAGTGCAATGGAGCATTTGCTGTGAACTTTGACCTAATGGGAGGGAAAATAGTCGGTGTCGCAAGAGAATGCCATTTTGTTGTGGCGCATTTCTCTTTGAGTGCTACGGCTGTTCCAATCAGCCCCAGATGAAAACGAATGATCCGGTTGGAATGTTATTGGATATATATGATTATAACATCCTGAAGATTGATTCTGCACTTAGTTTGACCAGTTTTTTCGACCTGGAATATGTCTTTTGGAAGTTTTCATGCAAGTTTTCCTGGACCCGAAGTCAGTTTTTGGGCATGTGAGCTGAAAGTGATAGCAAATGCTGCTACTTGGACACTAGTATTGGACATTATGGAACAAAACAAACTACTATAATTATGAACTAGGACTCCATGCACTACATTCTGATGAAAGATCATCAAAGGTAAGGGAATATTTATGTTGTAATTTTGTATTTCTGTTGACCCAACATGGCGGAGAAATATTGTCTGAGCGCCGTCTCAGATTATTGCAATGTTAGGCTTTTTCCGTAACGTTTAAAAAAAAGGGGCACAGCGGTTACATTAAGAACCAGTGTATCTTTAATTATATGTAGAACATGTAGCTTTAGTCAAAGTTTATGATGAGTATTTCTGTTATCTGCCATAGCTTTATATAATTCCTCCGGATAATTTGGAGGAATTTCTGAACATGGCGTCAATGTAAACCGAGATTTATGGATATAAAATGCATATTATCGAACAAAACATAAATGTACTGTGTAACATGTCATATGACTGTCATCTGATGAAGATTTTCAAGAGGTTAGTGATTGATTTTATTTTTAATCCTGCTTTTGTGATTTTATCTTTGGCTGGAAAATTTGGCTACGTTTTTTCTTTGGTTTGGTGGTGGTCTAAAATAAATATATGTTGTGTTTTCGCTGTAATTTTTTTAGAAAATCTGACACGATGGGTAGATGAACAAGGTGTTTATCCTTCATTTGAGGTATTGGACTTGTTAATGTGTGGAGGTTAAATATTTCTAAATAATATTTTTGCATTCCCTGCGCCACCTTTTCTGCTTAAAAACCTCTTAAGTCGACCCCCTACTTTTTCGAACATTCTGTTAAAAATCGCGCAACATTTCGGCGTCCTGCTACTCATGCCAGGAATATAGTATATGCATATGATTAGTATGTGTGGATAGAAAACACTCTGACGTTTCTAAAACTGGTTAAATCACGGCTGTGACTATAACAGAGCGTGAAAACTGAAAAAAGTATCAATGCACCACTTGTATGTATTGTTGAATGGAAACTAAATTAAATGGGGCCGACATTGCACTTCCTACAGCTTCCACACGATGTCGCCAGTCTCGTCATTTCCGGTGCCTTTGTTTCTTGGTCAAACGTACTAGAGAGATCACTTTCCATCCGGTCTCCGACAGGAAGGTTTGGAAGAGAGATTTTGGAAGATGATTTGAAATCGTGGAGCTATTGAATACACATCGCCCCGTGATCAATTTGATAGATTATTAACGTTTACTGATACCTAAAGTTGGATTACAAAAGTATTTCGAAGTGTTTTGTGAAAGTTTATTGTCAACCTTTTTAATTTAAAAAAATGACGTAGCGTTTTCAAACTGTGTTTTTTTCTGAATCACACAGTTTCCATAGATGGCTATTTTGGGTATATATGGACCGATTTAATCGAAAAAAAACCCAATAGTGATGTTTATGGGACATATAGGAGTACCAACAAAGAAGCTCGTCAAAGGTAATGAAAGTTTTATATTTTATTTCTGCTATTTGTGTAGCGGCTACGCGAAATCTTTTGTTTACGTCGCATTCAGGTATTTCGGGGTGTTGCATGCTATCAGATAATAGCTTCTCATGCTTTCGCCGAAAAGCATTTTAATAATCTGACTTGTTGGCTAGATTCACAACGAGTGTAGCTTTAATTCACTACCCTGCATGTGTGTTTTAATGAACGTTTGAGTTCAAGTGCTATTAGCATTTGGCGTAGCGCATTTGCATTTGCTGATGGCTAGATGAGACGATTGCGTCTCGGGTCAACGTAAGAGGTTTTAAGGGGGTGTAGTTCCCCTCGGGGTACGCCTCGCCTCAACAGGTGGATATAACTGACGGATTTTGATGGGGATTTTTTTATTTGACTAATTACATTTTCACAAGGACATCAAATCTTTAAGCAAAATATATTCTCATATGACCCTCCTTGAATGCTTGAAAAAAGCAATTGACCCTCCCTCTACCCAAAGTAATATTTGAAATATGAAGTACATTTTCTTAGAAAAAACATTTGTCCTGTGCTTCTTCGAGCATGCACTTTGTATAACCTTTAGGCTTGTGATAATATTTATTGAGACCACACTAAATTATAGGCACATTTGACCTTGCTCGCTCAGTGGAGAATGGTGGTCTGCTGCTGAGCATCAGGCACACTGTCACGGCAGATTTTCTCCTCTTAGGACCAAGATGCGGCGTGGTAAGTGTTCGTAATTTTAATGGAAAAACTGAACACTACAAAACAACAAAGTGACAACCGTGACACTAATGAAACACTGTGCTAACAAGCAACTTAACATAGACAATCACCCACAACCCACAATGACAAAACAGGCTACCTAAATATGGTTCCCAATCAGAGACAATGACTAACACCTGCCTCTGATTGAGAACCATATCAGGCCAAACACAGAAACAGACAAACTAGACATACAACATAGAATGCCCACTCAGATCACACCCTGACCAAACAAAACATATAAACATACAAAGCAAACTATGGTCAGGGTGTGACACACACATTGAGATATAATAAGCTAATAAGCAACTACTTTTAAAACACTGAGAAATATATACATTTCATTTAGAAATTACATGACCCTCCCCTGGACTAAATCAATAAAAATAAAAATTAATACCCCGGACTGAAATTTTAAGAGCATGACCCTCCCCGACATTCCTTTACAAACAGTCCCTAACACCAATTGATACCATTGAACATGTAAGTAGCATCTTGTCCTTTACATGTGACCATAACACCTGAACTTGATGGGTAATATTTAGAATACCTGTCAGTGACTCAATCATTTTGACACATGATCCTCCAACCTTCACATGTTAAACACCTGGAGAGAAAGAAATGAGCGACAAAAAAAAACAAGATTGAGTGCAATAGTGAGCAAGACCAAAACAAAGGATGTCTAACCAGGGAATGTGACAAGTACATATACATAACATGCATGGCCATAGAGACACACAGATTACAGTAAAATGGAAACACGAAAACAAACACAGAAACACGCTCACACACAGACAAACGTATGGAATGTGACAGCTGACGTTGAAGCCGTATGATTCAAATCTTTGTTTAAAAAACCACTCTCCTGTACTGCTCATGAATAATGGCTGTCAAGTTAGGGAGGCAGAGAGGGAGGGCTGGCGATCCATGCGGAAGAGAAGACAAACCAGTACATTAAACACAAACAACCATCATGTCAACGTGTGTGTGTGAGACTGTGTCTGTGTGTGAGGAAGAAAGAGGGAAAGAAGAGGGAGGAGTGAGAGAAGAGTAATTACACATCAGATGTGCTAATGGTGCATGAAGTGGCTGCGTCTCTCTCTCTCTCACACTCTCTCTCTCTCTCTCTCTCTCTCTGTCTCTCGCTCTCTCTCTCTCTCTCTGACCTCCCAATCTGTTGATGAGGATGGCTCTACAGTGCATTCAGAAAGTATTCAGACCTCTTCCATTTTCCACATTTTGTTACGTTACATCCTTATTCTCAAATGGATTGAATATTTTTGTTCTCTCATCAATCTACACACAATGCCCCATAAAGACAAAGCGAAAACAGGTTTTTAGACATTTTTGCAAATTTGAACAGAAATACGATATTTACATAATAATTCAGACCCTTTGCTATGAGACTCAAAATTGAGCTCAGGTGCATCCTGTTTCCATTGATCATCCTTGGGATGTTTCTACAACTTGAGTGTGTAACATCTGCTTCCAACTTACACTCTCAAACACACAGATCCCCTGACCGCAGCTCACTTTCCAGATCCCAATCACCTGAATTCTGATCACCTGTTCACACACCGGTCTGTCATTATCACACACTATTTAGTTCAATTCTTTGCACCCATCGATGTGAGATATTGTTTGTTTTGTGACACACTTCTATTCGGAGCTCTGTTTTTCCTGTAATTTAATCCTCCTGTGTATGATAGTTTTTGCCTGCCTCACTAACGACACTTTTGCCTATTCCCTGCCTGTACCTTAGCCGGATTTCGGATTATCAACCAATTATCAACCTATTATCAACCTATTATCAACCTATTGCCTGATCTCCCGGATGAAGTTACTAGCCTTTTCCCTGCCTGTACTGTTGCCTTTTTAGACGCGCTGTGTATGACCTTCTGCCTGCCCCTGTGGCCCTAAACAACTGCTGCGCCCTGCCATTGAAACCAATTTTCTGTCTCCCATCGTGTTCATTACAGAGTGGAGTTCACCTGTGGTAAATTCCATTGATTGGACATGATTTTGAAAGGCACACACCTGTCTATATAAGGTCCCACAGTTGACAGAGCATGTCAGAGCAAACATCAAGCCATGAGGTCTGTTAGGTTAGTATTTTTCAGAGTAAATAACACACGGACACTAGAGAAGCTTAACCAAGTTGAATTCTTCCCAAAGGGTCTACACAGCTGTATTCAGACATACACACATTTCTCACCATCACAGGTGATCTCACTTAAGATCCCAATTAATATCCCATTTAAGACACTCCTCCTTCTCTCCAATCCAACCCTTATTACTCCCTTCAGGCGATCTGACCTCACCTCCTGACTTCAACCCCTCTTTCGCCTAATCCACAGATGCCCATCTTCTTCCCCTATAGCAATCCTTTGATCTCCTCCCATCCAACCAGCACATTCCACAGCCACTCTGTCTTTCCACAGAGAACCATTAACTTCTGACAAAAAACACAGTCTCTTTCACTCCTTATATTCTATGCTTCTATTAACTTCTTAAATGGAAAAGTCTTCTTAGATCTGGCCAAACTGAGCATTTGGGAGAGAAGGGCCTTGGTCAGAGAGGTGACCATGAACCCGATGATCACTCTGACCGAGTTCCTTTGTGTAGATGGGAGAACCTTCCAGAAAGGCAATCCTCTCTGCAACACTCCACCAATCAGGCCTTTATGGTGGAGTGGCCAGACGGAAGCCACTCCTCCGTAAAATACACATGAAAGCCTGCTTAGAGTTTGCCAAAAGTCACCTAAACTATTTATTTCTGATGAAACCAGGATTGAACTCTTTGACCTGAACACCAAGTGTCACGTCTGGAGGAAACCTGTCACCATCCCTATGGTGAGGCATGGTGGTGGCAGCATCATGCTGTGGGGATGCTTGTCAGCGGCAGAGACTGGGAGACCAATCAGGATCAAGGGAAAGATGAACAGAGTAAAGTACAGGGAGATCCTTGATGAAAATTAGCTTCAGAGTGCTCAGGACCTCAGACTCGGGCAAAGGTTCACCTTCCAACAGGACAGCGATCCTAGGCACACAGCCAAGACAATGTAGGAGTGGCTTCGGGACAAGTCTCTGAATGTTCTTGAGTGGCCCAGCCAGAGCCCGGACTTGATCCTGATCGGAAATCTCTGGAAAGACCTGAAAATGGCTGTGCAGCGACGCTCCCCATCCAACCTGACAGAGCTTGAGAGGATCTGCAGAGAACAATTGGAGAAACTCCACGAATACAGGTGTGCCAAGCTTATAGCATCATACCCAAAAACAATTGAGCCTGTAATTGCTGCCAAAGGTGCTTCAACAAAGTACTGAGTAAAGGGTCTGAATACTTATGTAAATGTCATATTTCATTTTTGTATTTTTTTAATTTGCAAAAATGTCTAAAAACAGTTTTTGCTTTGTCATTATGGGGTATTGTGCGTAGATTGATGAGGAAAAAATGACAATGTACTCTATTTTAGAATAAGCCTGTTATGTAACAAAATGTGAAAAAAGTCAAGGGGTCTGAATACTTTCCGAAGCACCGGAACTCAGCTAAGTTTAAAGCAGGGAGCTCTTCCTCCACATTAGGAACATGCTGACTTCACTATGTCATTCCAGCTGCTGTCTTATCTGAGGAAATGGGCATGTTACTTTAGCTGCATGTTACATTTGTCCTGGCTCTCCCCTACTGCAATGATATCACTAATGAGGCCCGTTTACAAAAATAAACACCAACAAACAGAACAGACACAACAAACACCGTCAACACATACGTCATACATAGCCTACAGTTTCAGCCTACAATGAATCAAAAAGACAAATAAAGACAAATTAATGATAGATTTGTCACTGAGGACAGGTCCCACCAATCTCACACCAGCAGCCTGTATCCCCACTTCTCAAAATAGCAAAGTCAAAAATGTAATCAAAAGGGGAAGAAAAGAAAAAGTACATCCCTGATTATTCCTGCACTTTAGATGGTCTTGTCATGTTAACTTTCGCTGTTGTATATTCCAAATTACATTTCAAGAGCCAACCTGGGATCCCACCATAGCTGCGAGTAATGTTCCCTTTAAACTGCGCACATACCTGGCCGCCCAGTTCCTGGAGCAGCCCTGCACAGAAAAATTGCCAGCGTGTGCAAACGCACACTATTGATCTTCATTAAAATGTATATTTGCTGATATTCTTAGTTAGTGAGTTACTAGCTCAGCTATAGCCTAGTAATTTTGGTCAGGAGTGATTGCTTCCTAAAAGAGCACAAACCGGGTACAGTACACTACCAGTCAAAAGTTTTAGAACACTCTTTCAAGGGGTTTTCTTCATTTTTTTATTATTTTATACATTGTAGAATAATAGTGAAGACATCAAAACTATGAAATAACACATATGGAATCATGTAGTAACCAAAAAAGTAATAAACAAATCAATATATGTTATATATTTGAGATTCTTCAAATAGCCACCCGTTGACTTGATGACAGCTTTGCACACTCTTGGCATTCTCTCATCAAGCTTCACCTATAATGCTTTTCCAACAGTCTTGAAGGAGTTCCCACATAGGCAGCTTTTCCACTCTGCGGTCCAACTCATCCCAATCCATCTCAATTTGGTTGAGTTCGGGGGATTGTGGAAGCCAGGTCATTTGATGCAGCACCTCAAAACTCTCCTCCTTGGTCAAATAGCCGTTACACAGCCTGGAGGTGTGTTGGGTCATGGTCCTGCTGAAAAATAAATAATAATCCCACTAAGCCCAAACCAGATGGAATAGCGTATTGCTGCAGAATGCTGTGGTAGCTATGCTGGTTACGTGTGCCTTGAATTCTAAATTAATCACAGACAGTGTAACCAAAAAAGCACCCCCACACCATAACATCTCCTCCTCCATGCTTTACAGTGGGAAATACACATGTGGAGATCATCCATTCACCCACAACGCTTCTCACAAAGACATGGCGGTAGTGGACTGGTTTTCCAAAGCAACCCAATTCATTCATCTCACCAAGCTACCCTCCGCCAAAGAGACAGCCTGGCTCATGGTGCCGCATGTCTTCCAGGTCCACGGACTCCTAGTGGACATGGTCTCTGACAGGGGTCCTCAGTTCACGTCCCGGTTCTGGAAGGCATTCTGCACGTTCATTGGGTCATCAGCCAGCCTGTCCTCCGGGTTCGACCCCCAGTCCAATGGCCAGTCGGAGCGAGCTAACCAAGACTTGGAAATGACTCTTCGCTGCCTGGTCTCCGCCAACCCCACCACCTGGAGCCAGCAACTAGTGTGGGACGAATACACCCCCAAAACCCTTCCTTGCTCTGCCACAGGTATCTCACCCTTTGAGTGTTTCCTTGGCTATCAGCCCCCGCTCTTCCCTGAGCAAGAGGAAGAGGTTGGCATACCTTTCGACCCAGATGTTTGTCCACCACTGTCGTCGTACCTGGAGGAGAGCCTGGTCGGCCCTTCTCAAGACAACCTCCAGGTATCGACAACAAGCGGACCACCACTGGACTCCGGCTGTCCACCCGGGATCTGCCCCTCCGGATGGAGTTCCGCAAGCTTTTCCCCTGGTTTAATTAACGTCCCTTTCCCCATCTCATTAGCCCCTCTGCTGTTCGTCTTCCATTGCCCTGTACCCTCCTTATGCATCCCACTTTTCCTGTGTCTAAAATCAAACCCATGTCTCACAGCCCTTTGTCTCCTGTTTCCTGACCCTGCCTGCCTTGCCTCACTGCACCTTGCCCCACCACACTGGATTATTGACCTCTGCCTGCCCTGATCCTGAGACTGCCTGCCGTTCTGTACCTTTTGGAATGACATCTACCTGCCCTTGACCTGTCGTTCTAGTAACAAACTTTTGTTACTTCGACACTGACTGCATCTGGGACTTCCCCAAAACGTGATAAAGGCCACCGGGTGGCTAAAGGGTGGCTATTTGAAGAATCTCAAATATTTATATATTTTTGATTTGTTGAACACTATTTTGGTTATTACATATGTGTTATTTCATAGTTTTGATGTCTTCACTATTATTCTACAATGTAGAAAATAGTAAAAATAAAGAAAAACTCTTGAATGAGTAGGTGTTCTAAAACCTTTGACCAGTAGTGTACATATCTTACTGTCGTTGAAAAGCAAGTCAAATAAAGAGCTTTTTTTTTTACCTCAAAGGGACAGTGTCCTATTTCAAGACATGCTTGAATATGCAAATAAGCCTATAGGCAGAATATAGCATTCATTTTTGTATGATTCTCTGTATGCTAATAATAATGATAATGAATACAATTTTGCAAAGGGGTTTCTTGCATCATTATAACACAATAACGCAATTTTCAGTCACCTATTTGGCCAATTGTGTACAGATCATGTCTTATTTCTATAAAGCTATTTGAGCTTTCGGACAAGTAAAAGATCAGTCCTAAAATGATTAACCCTTTTACAGGCAGTTAGTTTCAATGTATGGAATCACTTGGGAGTTTCTGGATTTTGAGTGAACATCTCCTTTATTCACACATCTTCAGTTCTAATTGACCATAAAATGGGCAATTACAAGACTTGGAAAAATTCAATCAGTTGTTTTATAATTTTAGGAACTCTTAAAAAAATATGCTCTACCTGTCACGACATCCGCCGAAGTCGGTCCCTCTCCTTTTTCGGGCGGCGTTCGGCGGTCGGCGTCGCTGGCCTTCTAGCATCACGATCTCCTTTCATTTTCCTTTTGTTTTGTCTTGTCTTCCCACACACCTGGTTCCAATTCCATAATTACATGCTGTGTATTTAACCCTCTGTTTCCCCCATGTCCTTGTCCGGAATTGTTTATTGTAAGTGTTTGTGCACGTTTGTCTGGCGTGCAAAGGACTTTTGTCCCATTGTATATATTTATTGTTTTTGTTCACAGTGATTATATTATTAAACTGCACCATTGTAACAGTCTTTGCTCTCCTGCGCCTGACTTCTCTGCCGCCAGTACGCACTCATTACACTACCAGGCAGTTGAGTTTCCCATTAAAAGAATGCAATTTAGCTAGTGAGTATTGACAATGGAGAAATATTGCTATGGGATTTTTTGTATCAGTACTTACTGTCTGCTTGTTATCTTCAATATCTTTACTATATAATAATATTATTATATGTCATTTAACAGGTATTGCGAGCATATAAACAGTAAAAACATACATTTACATATATTGAAATATTCCAATTTTGACACACAAATGTATCATAATGTTTTTTCTTCTGATATGTAATTGCATTTGTATTTATTATGGAGCCATGACAGCAGCTGCTATTCCTGGTGTCCAGCAAAATTAAGGCAGTTTATACAATTTAAAAAATATTACAATACATTCACAGATTTCACAACACACTGTGTGCCCTCAGGCCCCTACTCCACCACTACCACATATCTACAGTACTAAATTCATGTGTAGTGCATATGTTATCGTGTGTGTGTGTCACGTTCTGACCTTAGTTCCTTTGTTTTTGTCTTTGTTTTAGTTTGGTCAGGGCGTGAGTTGGGGTGGGCAGTCTATGTTTGTTTTTCTATGTCGGTTTTTGAGTTCGGCCTAGTATGGTTCTCAATCAGAGGCAGCTGTCAATTGTTGTCCCTGATTGAGAATCATACTTAGGTAGCCTGGGTTTCACTTTTGGTTTGTGGGTGTTTGTTTCCGTGTGAGTGTTTGGGCCACACGGTACTGTTTCGTTTTGTTCACATCGTTTATTGTTTTGTTCCAATGTTCAGTTTGTTTATTAAAAAGACATGAACACTTACCACGCTGCACCTTGGTCTTCCTCTCTATCTTCAGACGACATCCGTTACAGAAACACCCACCACAAAAAGGACCAAGCAGCGTGGTAACGGGCAGCAGCAGCAGAAGCAGCGATCGCAGGAGACCTGCACCAACTTCCCGTGCTTACCGGAGAGAGAGGGACCCCGGGCAGGCACCGTGTTATGCCATGAGGTGCACGGTGTCCCCAGTGCGTGTGCATAGCCCGGTGTGTTACATCCCAGCTCCTCGTATCGGCCGGGCTAGAGTGGGCATCGAACCAGGTGCCATGAAGCCGGCTCAGCGCATCTGGTCTCCAGTGCGTCACCTCGGGCCGGTGTACATGGCAACAGCCTTACGCATGGTGTCCCCGGTTCGCCAGCACAGCCCAGTGCGGGCTATTCCACCTCGCCGCACTGGCCTGGCTACGGGGAGCATTCAACCAGGTAAGGTTGGGCAGGCTCGGTGCTCGAGACCTTCTGTGCGCCTTCACGGTCTGGTCTATCCGGTGCCACCTCCACGTACTAGCTCTCCGGTGGCAGCCCCCCGCACCAGGCTGTCTCTCCGTCTTCTCCCTACAGATGCTCCCGCCTGTCCAGTGCTGTCAGAGCCTTCCTCCTCTCCACACTGCAGCAGAAGCAGCGATCTCCAGTCTGTCCTGAGCTGCCAGAGTCTCCCGTCTGTCCTGAGCTGCCAGAGTCTCCCGTCTGTCCTGAGCTGCCAGAGCCGCCAGTCTGTCCTGAGCCATCAGTCAGCCAGGAGCTGCCAGAGCCGTCAGTCAGCCAGGAGCTGCCAGAGCCATCAGTCAGCCAGGAGCTGCCAGAGCCGTCTGTCAGCCAGGACCTGCCAGAGCCGTCAGTCAACCAGGAGCTGCCAGAGCCGTCAGTCAGCCAGGAGCTGCCAGAGCCATCAGTCAGCCAGGAGCTGCCAGAGCCGTCAGTCAGCCAGGACCTGCCAGAGCCGTCAGTCAGCCAGGAGCTGGCAGAGCTGCCTGTGACGCCGGCGATGCCAGAATCGCCCTTCACTCCGGCGCTGCCGTGGCGTGGGTCCCCAGTCCAAGGTCGGCGGCAAGGGTCGCCGCTCTAAAGAGGCCATGGAGGCGGGCTAATAGGCGCAAAAAAACTATGGTGAAGTGGGGTCCACGTCCCGCGCCAGAGCCCACCCAGATGCCCACCCAGACCCTCCCCTATAGGTTAAGGTTTTGCGGCCGGAGTCCGCACCTTTGGGGGGGGGGGGGGTACTGTCACGTTCTGACCTCAGTTCCTTTGTTTTTGTCTTTGTTTTAGTATGGTCAGGGCGTGAGTTGGGGTGGGCAGTCTGCTTGATTTTCTGTGTTGGTTTTTGAGTTCGGCCTAGTATGGTTCTCAATCAGAGGCAGCTGTCAATTGTTGTCCCTGATTGAGAATCATACTTAGGTAGCCTGGTTTCCCTTTTGGTTTGTGGGTGTTTGTTTCCGTGTGAGTGTTTGGGCCACACGGTACTGGTCACATCGTTTATTGTTTGTTCCAGTGTTCCGTTTGGTTATTAAAAAGACATGAACACTTACCACGCTGCACCTTGGTTCTCCTCTCTATCTCCAGACGACATCCGTTACAGTGTGTGTTTGTATGCATGGGTCTGTGCCTATGTTTGTGTTGCTTCACAGTCCCCGCTGTTCCATAAGGTGTTTTTTTTATCAGTTTTTAAAAAATCTCATTTTACTGCATTGCTCTATGTAGTACTATGCACCTCCCATAGTTTGTTCCGTACTGGGGACTTGTTGCATGGCTTGTGGGGAAAGCACAGGTGTCCAAGCTGTGTGCCAGTAGTTCATACAGACAGCTTGATGCATTCAACATGTGACTATTAATGTTAGCTCTCTGTGTTGATCCAAGGGCCAGCCGTGCTGCCCTTTTCTGAGACAATTGCAATTTTCCTAAGTCATTTTTTGTGGCACCTGACCACACGACTGGACAGCAGTCAAGGTGTGACAAAACTAGGGCCTGTAAGGACCTGCCTCGTTGATAATGTTGTTAAGAAGGTAGAGCAGTGCTTTATTATCCCCATCTGTTTTTTCAATATGTTTTGATCATGACAGTTTACAATCCAGGATTACATCAGGCAGTTTAGTCATCTCAAGTCGCTCAATTTCCACATGACTTATTACAAGATATAGTTGAGGTTTATGTTTTAGTGAATGATTTGTCCCAAATAAAATGCTTTTAGTTTTAGAAATATTCATGCAAAATCTTTCCTTGCCACCCACTCTGAAACTAACTGCAACTCTTTGTTAAGTGTTGCAGTCATTTCAGTCGCTGTAGTAGCTGATGTGTATAGTGTTGAGTCATCCGCATACATACACACTCTGTCTTTACTCAAAATCAGTGGCATTAGTAAAGATTGAAAAAAGCAAGGGGCCTAAACAGCTACCTTGGGGAATTCCTGAATCTACCTTGAATATTTTTGAGAGGCTTCCATTAAAGAACACCCTCTCTGTTGTTAGACAAGTAACTCTTTATCCACATTATAGCAGGGGGTGTAAAGCCGTAACACACGTTTTTCCAGCAGCAGACTATGATCGACTACATCACTACTGCATTGAAGTCTATCATCAAGACAACCCCACAATCATTGTATCATCAATTTCTCTCAGCCAATCATCAGACATTTGTGTAGGTGCTGTGCTTGTTGAGTGTCCTTCCCTATAAGCATTGTGAAATCATTTTGTTAATTTGTTTACTGTGAAGTAGCATTGTATCTGGTCAAAAAAAAAATAGTATTTGTGCCAGTAAAGGAGACTTTACTCTTCTTGGGTAGCGGAACTACTTTAGCTTCCCTCCAGGCCTGAGGGCACACACTTTTTAGTAGGCTTAAATTGAAGATGTGGCAATATCGTCTGCTGTTACCCTCAGTAATTTTTCATACAGATTGTCAGACTCCGGTGGCTTGTCATTGTTAATAAACAACAACAAAAAATGTCACCTCTTCCACACTGACTTTACGGAATTCAAAAGTATAATTCTTGTCTTTCATAATTTGGTCCGATATACTTGGATGTGTAGTGTCAGCGTTTGTTGCTGGCATGTAATGCCTAAGATTTCTAATATTGCCAATGAAAAAATCCTTGAAGTGGTTGGCAATATCAGTGGATTTTGTGATGTATGAGCCATCTGATTCATGAATGATGGAGCTGAGTTTGCCTTTTTTCCCAAAAATGTTAATTTGAGGTGCTCCAATGCTTTTTACTATCATTCTTTATATCAGTTATATTTGTTTCATAGTATAGTTGTGCAGTTATATGAGGTAATTGAGGTAGCTATGTACTGTACATTTAGGTAGTGTAACGGCTTTCTTACTGGGAAGGAGAGGCGGACCAAAACGCAGCGTGGTTAGAGTTCATGTTAATTTAATAAGGTAACTCAAACATGAACAGGATACAAAACAATAAACGTGAAAACCGAAACAGTCCTGACTGGTGCACAAAACACAAAGACAGGAAACAACCACCCACAAATCCCAACACAAAACAGGCTACCTAAATATGGCTCCCAATCAGAGACAATGACTAACACCTGCCTCTGATTGAGAACAATATCAGGCCAAACATAGAAATAGACAAACCAGACACACAACATAGAATGCCCACCCAGCTCACGTCCTGACCAACACTAAAACAAGGAAAACACAAAAGAACTATGGTCAGAACGTGACAGGTAGTGGTAAAGTGATAGCAGCGTATGTGGTGAGTGTGAAATTGTGGTGTGTATGTGTGTGTGGTGTCAATATGCATGTAGTGTGTGTGTGTGTGTGTGTGTGTGTGTGTGTGTGTGTGTGTGTGTGTGTGTGTGTGTGTGTGTGTGTGTGTGTGTGTGTGTGTGTGTGTGTGTGTGTGTGTGTTGGGGTATCAGTGTAAGTATGTGTGAATGTGTGGGTAGAATCCAGTATGTGTGCATAAAGTCAATAGACTTAGTGTAAAAAAAGGGTAAATGTGGGTAGTCTGGGTAGCCATTTGATTATCTATTTAGCAGTCTGTCTTCTTTAGAAGTCTTATTACAATGGCTTAGAAGGTAAATGCTAAAAATAGAGCCTATTGTGTACCTATGACGCTTTACCCATGCAGGCAAGACATCGGGAAGCTCATGCGGCTGGCAAACAAATATTACACCAGGATTTGTTATATAAAATGTCCATGAAATTTCAAACTATCGTGACAGTATGTGACTATAAAAAGGGATATTTAGTTGGAGAGCAAGTGTGCTACAGTTTTAAATGAAAGGAAGTGAGTGGGATAGTAGGCTATTCTGAGGATTCCACAGGTCTTCAGAAGAACTCGTCTACGAAACACACTCCACATCCATTGCACGTCAACATGAGTCTTTTCTTGTAAGTGTGTGCCAAAAAATGAATGAAATAAAGAAAAATTAAATCCATATTTCAAATAAAAGTGCCTCTTTTATATAATATATGAAACTGCAGGCTTAAGTGAAATCCATTTGCTGCTTCCCTAGTTTTATTCCAAATGTAGGCATATTTGTCTCATATGGAGATATTCATACTGATATTTTGTATGATAATAATTTAATTGTTGTAAATGCAAAAGGGTCATCATCACCACCATTGCAGGCGTGCATAAGGATGTGAATTAGTGAGTGAAAATATCTATATGAGAAGTGTTTTGAATATGTTTAAGTGTCCTCTTAATTGGAGACATATATGTCCTATATGAAGAAACAACATGTTAAACATTTCAACAGGTGTATTTATGAAGAACGATAACAGTTCAGGCATGAGTGACGTTCAGACACGTTGTTTTATAATCATTAAAGTTGAGGCCAGGTTTGACACATAGTAGCCTATTCTTGATTTATGTGTTGTTGATTTTCCATTTTCCAGAGCCTTGAGTTCATCTCATTTGCTTAACACCCCCCTAAACGAAGTTGTTGAACTTTTATAAAACTTAACATTTTCTGAAATTCAATAAGATCCACACGAAGTGATAGTCTCTACAAATGAAACCATTTTTCACTAATCGAACAATATTCAACAAATGAAAGGATCATGAATTCCCTTATCTCAAAGGATGCGCACGACTCTCTAATCGGTGGAAACATTGTCACTTGGAATCATCACTCATACCCAAACGTTACCCACCAGAAGGAAACCCCCCTTACCACCTGACGTCAGATGAACCGTTTAAAAGACAGGTTCGGAGGGGGGACAAGAACAACAGGAGCAGCAGAACTCAAAGAGAAGCCAATCTCAACGATTGTCTGCCCAATTGAACCACCTTTATCCATCCTCTGCCTCCCCCGAGACCCAGAAGAAGATGCTCTCGACGCGTGTCCAGTGCGCCCTAGCACTACTCTCCCTAGCCCTGGCCATCAGCAGCGTCTCTGCCGCTCCGTCCGATGCCAAACTCCGCCAGCTGCTCCAACGGTCACTCATGGCACCTGCAGGCAAACAGGTAAATACCTTCAATCAGACTTTCATTATTAGAATTTGTTCTTAAACAACATATATCTCAGGCTGCAGTGGCCATATTATATGATTTTTTTCTGAGTTTGATGGCACAGCTGTAAACTACAATTTAAGTAGATTTACCTCTAGAGTCTAGCGACTATACCTTCTAGAAATGTACATTTAAGCACATGCGTTGCCATACAGTTAACTCTTTGGTTTTACTGGCAGGCACAGGGAAATGAATTGAGGAAATTAGTATGATGCAGGGAAGCAACCAAGAAATGAAGTATTTTAATTTATTATGGATCCCCATTTAAATGCTGGCAGTCTTCCAGCAAAATTAATGGATTTATACACAATAAAAAAACATTACATTACTTTTCACAACATAGTTGTGTGTGCACAACTAGTAGCCACTACTCTACTACCACATATCTACAACACAAATCCATGTGTATGTGTGTGTATAGTGCGTATGTTATCATATGTGTGTGTATGGATGTCTATGACTGTGTATGTGTCTCTTCACAGTTTATGCTGTTCCATAAGGTGCATATTTATCATTTTTTCAATCTGATCTTTCTGCTTGTGTGAGCTACTTGATGTGTAATAGAGTTCTGTGTAGCTCTATGTAGTATTGTGTGCCTCCAATTGTCTTTTCTAGATTTGGGGACTGTGAAGACACCTCTGGTGGCATGTCTTGTGGGGTTTGCATTGGTGTTTGACATGTGTGCCAGTAGTTTAAACAGACAGCATTCAATAGTCAATACTTTTCACAAAGTAGTGATGAAGTCAATCTCTCCTCTACTTAGAGCCAGGACAGGTTGAAATACCAATATTTCCTCAGCACTTAATAATATGTATCAGAGCAACTAACAAAATATGAATGTATATTGTTCTATATTTTAAATCAACCTTTAAAATGAAAAACGTAAAATAAGAACGAAAGAGGTCTCTGGAATTTGGGGTATGCTGTAGTTAGCTGTCAATTACATAGCATAGTCAGAACATACGGTAGAATGGGTAAAAAAGTACCTAATGTTTATTTAATGAAAAGTGTTCTTCGCCAAAAAATGTACATGATGGGAAAGTAGTTTATACATCTCGGTTTAAGTGATCGATTCATGCGTAACAGCATTGGAAAGGTCATTTTAATAGATTTGAAGACAGCTTAAATAAATTGAAATAATGCAGATTGAATAGCCTACATCTATTTATTCTAGCAACATTCAAACACTGATTTCCTTCCTAAATGGGTATGCTACATTTTTTTTTAAAAGCATGTTGATTTCTTTCTATTTCAGTGGATCTTGTTGCTAAAATGTGAAATTTTCTGTCTCCACAAAACAGAAAAAATAACTATTTCATCTTATTTCATCTATTTTCAGGAGCTTGCCAGGAATACACTCGTAGAGCTACTCTCAGAGCTCGCACACGTAGAGAACGAGGCGATTGAATTGGATGACATGTCTCATGGCGTGGAGCAGGAGGATGTGGATCTCGAGCTGGAGCGTGCACCCGGCCCAGTACTGGCTCCACGTGAACGCAAGGCTGGATGCAAGAACTTCTTCTGGAAAACCTTTACATCGTGTTAATTAATCTACACCCGGGCCCTTTACTGTGTGTCTACAACTAATTTATTTTGTTTCAATCACTCATTGCTGAATCCAATGCACCATGGCCTAACCCTCCTCTTCAAAAAAATTAAATAAACACTGTTAAAACTTTAACAATCATTCTGATGTTATCGCTCATTTCGATTTTTTTCCGAAAAGAAACACAAGAAAGAATGTTCTACAAATGTATGCAATTCTGCTTTGACTGTGATTTATGTATTTTGGCAGACTATTTTTAATTGTTTGTTTGAATAAAATCTGTGTTTCAGAACCAATGAGTTGATTCATATATTGTTATTTTGCTCGTCTTTTAATAAAAAATAAAAAATAAATAAATTCATTAATAGCCTATTCCTATGACATGCTAGCACACTTCTCTCCAGGATAAGCATGCTTGTTTCCTCCATTTGGAATGATGTTACAGGGTATAGTTTTGGTTACAGGTTATAGTTTTATTTTAGGCGGTAATCTATTGTTGGATAAACTGACTTTGTTGTGTTGTGGTGTGCCATAAGAAGTTTACATTTATGAAGGGTAGGCATAATGTAAACATTGACCTGACGAACCTCCAGCAGCAACAACACCTTCCTAATATTGAGTTGCACCCTGGCACTTTTGCCCTCAGAACAGCCTCAATTAATTGGGGCATGGACTCTACAAAATGTCAAAAGCCCTCCACAGGGATGCTGGCCCACGTTAACTCCAATGCTTCCCACAGTTGTGTCAAGTTGCCTGGATGTCCTTTGGGTGGAAGACCATTCTTGATACACACGGGAAACTTTTGAGCGTGAAAAACCCAGCAGCGTTGCAGTTCTTGACACACTCAAACCGATGCGCCTAGTACCTAATGACATCAAATCAAATCAAATTGTATTTGTCACATGTGCCGAATACAACAATGAAATGCTTACTTACAAGCCCTTAACCAACAATGCAGTTTTAAGAAAAATACCTAAAAATGTTTTTAAATAAAGTAACAAATAATTAAAGAGCAGCAGTAAAATAACAATAGCGAGGCTATATACAGGGGTTATCGGTACAGAGTCAATGTGCAGGGGCACTGGTTAGTCAAGGGATTTAGGTTATCTGTACATGTAGGTAGAACTTTTAAAGTAACTTTGCATAGATAATAACAGAGAGTAGCAGCAGCGTAAAAGATGGGGGGGGGGCAATGCAAATAGTCTGGGTAGCCATTTAATTAGATGTTCAGTAGTCTTATGGCTTGGCGGTAGAAGCTGTTTAGAAGCCTCTTGGACCTAGACTTGGCGCTCCGGCACCGCTTGCCATGCGGTAGCAGAGAGAACAGTCTATGTATGACTAGGGTGGCTGGAGTCCTTGACAATTTTTAAGGCCTTCCTCTGACACCACCTGGTATAGAGGTTCTAGAAAGCAGGAAGCTTGGCCACATTCAAAGGCACTGAAATCTTTTGCCTTGTCCATTCACCTTGTCTCAAGGTTTAGAAACCGTTTTTAACCTGTCTCCTCCCCTTCATCATCACTGATTGAAGTGGATTTAACACGACATCAATAAGGGATCATAGCTTTCACTTGGATTCACCTGCTCAGTCTATGCCATGGAAAGAGCAGGTGTTCTTAATGTTTTGTATACTCAAAAACAAAATCACGTTTTTTTTCAACAACGATGTTGAAGTAAATTGTTCAAGTAAAATGGTCAAGTAAATGTTGACAAACAGCACAGAATAGCATGTTAACTAAATAAGTTTCCAAAAAAATGCATTCCACAGTTCACAAGTTAAACACACCATGTTTCCAAATAGAAACAGTTGGTGCATATATTGTGACAACATTTTGTGACATTTTTGGTATTTGGCAAGTTTTTCTCCAGCTCTTATGGACACTTAAGTTCTGCTAGGAGCAGTAAGAACCTGTCCTGTGTGTGTGTGTTTATTTTATATTTAACCAGGCAAGTCAGTTATGAACTAATTCTTATTTTCAATGACAGCTTAGGAACAGTGTGTGTGTGTGTGTGTGTGTGTGTGTGTGTGTGTGTGTGTGTGTGTGTGTGTGTGTGTGTGTGTGTGTGTGTGTGTGTGTGTGTGTGTGTGTGTGTGTGTGTGTGTGTGTGTGTGTGTGTGTGTGTGTGTGTGCATCTGCTGGAATGTGTACGTGTGTGTGTGTGTGTGTGTGTGTGTGTTAAATGCCACCTCGAAAGTGTGTGTGCATCTGCATGTGTTTGTGAAAAATACGTTTCTAAAATGTAAAATGTGTGTGCACACATATCTACATGCACATGTGTGCCCGTGTGTATGTCCTCTGCATGTGTGTAGACTCCACACTGACTCTTCAGAATGTGCGGGAGGAGGAGAATCACCAGGATGCTTGATGAGATTAGGAAACGATACCAAATGGGAAGTGCACTTAATAACCCCTGACTCATTAATGGGCTTTGCTTAAGAAAGCTCTCAAACAATTAGTATTAAAGAGCAAGACACTGACAGTCTGGAACTGGAGGAAGGGGCTGCAAAATTGAAATCTAAGTAAGATTAAATATCTTAAGTCAAGGCAATATATTCTTGTTTTTTGTATGACAAGATATTTCTTCTTATCAGCCAGTTTTACGTTGGTGCATTTCACTTGTTTCAAGCTTTTTTTGTCCCTAATTATCTTGATAAGATAATATAACTTGTTACTGAGATTGGATTACTGGTTCTGAGTAACTTAATGCTCGAAACTAGAATTACCAGAATTATAAAGCTGTTTGATCAACACTGACAAGTACAAAACTGCTTTGTCAAAGTCAGAATTTATTATTTCAAGCATCTTATCCTTTTCATCTCTTCACATATTAAGAACAGATAACGACCAAATGGAATCCACTGTTATTTTCAATCTTACACACAGCACAGCAATCAGGTAGACAAAATACAGTACAGAACAAAGACAGTACACTTTTCATATCTGGGGAACACAGTATGAGTCATTTGAACTGTTGTACAATTCTATTACATCCCCAAGATGGTATTTGACTTGTACATAAGTTTGGCTCTTGTTGCTAATTGTGTAATAAGAGGTCAAATCAACCAGCTTTTCAGCATCCACTAACTCAGTGGCCTGTGCAAGGTGTGGGACCTCAACTTGATAAGCCATGACGTTTCTATCAAAGCGTATAGTTTGAAATGGTTGATATTCCAAACAATAAAGCCTAGAATCAACAAGAAATATGTTTTTGACCAGTCCAAATTCTGACTTCTGAGTTATGTATTTATTAGAATATATTACAAGCCATTTGGTTTATATCATTGAAACCTAGGAAGTCCCTCAATTTTCCACGTAAATATTGTAGATCTTTAACCACTGATACAGGTCCCATCTCCCTTTAATTTGAAAGAATTGGGTGCATTGAACTGTCAACATTTTGGCAGCTTTCATATATTTGGTTCTGATTGATCAAAGACTTGCAAATATTTTTTACATTGAGCTTGGAAGCCCATTTAAAGAAACAATGTTTAGACTCAAACCGCATATACATATGTCTAACGATTGGACCCAATGACTTTATCTGCAATGGCAAATGTTTCATATAATGCTGTTTAGGTGTAACATTGCAGTCTGGAAAAAGCTCCTTCCAATGCTTCAAATGATTTTCAATGAGTAACTTCAACCTAGACACAGTCACAATGGAAAGAACAGGTGCAAATACTATCTGTACCATCTCTATTAGCTCAATTATCAGTCGTATATATGCATTGACTTCCAAACTCTCCAAAACAAAGGGCAATATCTTTTGCAGGACAAACATTTGCCCAGATGTCTGTTTTAGTTTACCATCACTTGAAGTTAATGTATTAACAGAATTTGGTTATGGCCGATCTCTAACATCTAGAGGGAATAAGGGAAACCAAGAATAGCAGAATTTACTGAGTCCAGATCAATCTGTCCTGACACAAAAAGATGATTCAAACACATTTGATTTCCTATGGGGCTATGCCCTCCAGAATTACATGGATAATGTCTTGCGGAGTTTGTTGTATGATATCAAAGACTGGGAATTCAACTAGCTTGCTCCTTCTATTGATCCCATATGTTGTTCTCAGGCTGTTGCGAAGCAAGTCTGTCTGTGCCATCTATTTCATCACACATGCTTCTCCAATGTCATTTTAGTATATGCATCCTCATTGAAGTGTGACTGCATATCCTCAAAAGAACACTCAGAGTGTCTGCACTTACTGTAGGCAAGGCCCACACCCTCTTTGAACCCTGCTTGTTCATGTTGTGGCAGGGTGTCTCCACAGAGAGAGACCATGGCACCATATACACCAGATTGACAGAGGTCTGCTGATGGCAAGTAGCCTGATAGCACCCAGTTTAGACCTTTATTTTGGATTCATATTTCCTAGGGTGTAATACACCATTAATTACTTGTTTTTTGATGCAAAGGATCCTAGTGGATTACAGATCTCTATTTCATCTGTGTACAGAACAATCTGCAATGCCTTTGGTTTCTCTGAAAATAAGGGATGTGATTTTAGAAGAGCACCATCAACAATGTCATGAAAAAAACTTCCCCTGCACATCCGGGGTCCCTTTTCAACCATAGATAAAATCCTTGGGTGTGATAAAAACTGTTCTAGACTTTTGACTAATGGTACATAATGAAATCATTTGTCTTTGATGAAAATGTCTTTTGAGCCTCCACAGTTCATCCTGCATATGGTTCGAGCAATTGGAATTTCCTCTACGTCCAAACAGCTAAACTGCTTCTTAATAACACTGTCCTATCTAAATGTTGTTGCAAGCAAAAGGGTCAATGAAATTGTCAAATATATCCATTGCATCTTTTTCAAGTTGACCTGATGTGCTTCCTGAATGCTTCTTTAGCACCACCTCCATCTGCTTCCTGCGGTTGTCCAATAGTGATGATTGATACTGCTGTACCCCAGCAACAATGTCATTCACACCTTTTGAAAATGAGAGAGAGAGAGAGAGAGAGAGAGAGAGAGTGAGAGAGAGAGAGAGAGAGAGTGAGAGAGAGAGAGAGAGAGAGAGAGAGAGAGAGAGAGAGAGAGAGAGAGAGAGAGAGAGAGAGGTGGGGATGTCATCAATCATGGAGGATGGAACATACCATCTTGTATACCTATGATATTCAGATTTGTTTATGACATATTTATTAACATAAGGACATAAGGGATCAACAATAGTAAGGTGGACAACCTAGCACTGAGAATGAACTCAACCATCACTGAACCACTACAAAATGCTCTGCATAATGTAACAAACCAAATGCTGTGCTCTGTTCAGAAAAAAGTATCTTACCTGTGAGAGACGGTACTTGGCTCTAGCATTTATCACAAAAGCAGTGGCATGTGTTGTCAAATCCTAAAAAATGTTGACTTTGAATGTAGTGTCCTGAGGCTGGACATGACTAGTTCATGACAAGTATAATGTTTGTGACAGGAGAAGTGGTTGCAAAGACTGACTATGAATGCTATTAGTAAATCTAAGTACTTAAAAAAATATGGTCAATTTCAGTAGATTGCCACCAACCAAGTAACTTACTTGTGTCACCGTGACAGCTCCATGTTGGTCAATGCCCCATTGCGCTTCATCTGAGTCAGATGAATGCAGTTGCTGATCAGTGATGCTGGGCTTAGGTAGAAGCTGATCGGGTTGAATGTTGTCTTGTCGCCGTCGCACATCAAAGAAACAGATTTATTATTTGAAATTGTATTTAGTTATACAAATAGAGCTATTTAAGTGTTTTGTTCCTATTTATCATTGATTATTTTCACATTAACCCAGCTTCAGCCATAAGAGTCATTATTGCTAAAATGATTGAATAGCCTATGGACTTTGGTCGATGTATCGTCCGTTCATTAAATTATAATTTTTTTAATCCAGAGATTAAAAAAATGCTAGCTAGCTACTTACTTGTTCCGGTGGTACTTGGCTTTTCTCTGATGGCTGTTCATCTGGTCGGGTGAAATCAAGTAGGTGTTGAAGGTGGTTTCTCTTTACACGATGATAGAAGGAATTGTACACTCTATATTCAACCAGAAACCAGAAATCAGGGCTGTGACTCTGCAATCTATTGATATGAATCAATAACAGTTTCAATGAAAAAGCATTAAAAACACAGCAGATAATGTACCCCCAAAGCATCTTGAATGTACCTAAAAGAAAACGCAAGTAAAACGTTCCCACTGCTTTCGATGAAAAGGGCAGAAAGAACTGAAAATGTATTTATAATACGACCAAGTAATTTGATTGGAGTAGAGAACATCAGCACTGGAGCTTTGAACTATACATGTATCACTCCGCTTTACAGGTGTTGACTGTTAATTACATTAACGATCGTTATCTATCTTAAATTGTAACAAACTTCGCACCACAAAGATGAACATATTTCCACAAATAACATGTGAGTTAAATTATGAATGGTTGCCAGGAGAGGACAGTAACGTGTAGACCTACACAAAGTAGCAGTAGCAAGCTAGTGTGTAGGAAAATGTATATGTGGTGCTTTGCAACAAACCAGTCCCAGACCAGTTGGGGAACTATGTGTCCCAGTTCAGTTATGGAACTATGTGTGTTGGCGGAGCCAAATAAATGATTAAATAAATAAACAAATCATAATCTGTTGTCACTTATTACTGTTAACTAATAAATCATGCTTGTAGAACTGTTGTATAAAAGCAACATCACACTCGAGGTTGTGCTGTTATACTGAATATTATTATCTTCTGCCTGTGGCCTCGTACCTACGACCGAATCACAGCTGTGCTCATATTCAGCACTCCCTCTCGTGTGATATTGCTTAACTGATGTATGTTCATCACATTATCTAGATACATAAGGGAGGCCTATAACTAAAAAGTCAAAGACGGTCCAAGTCTTTGAGTCATCTAACAACACCATGAATGAAGATGGAATGGATGACACATATCCAGGCATGGATCATATATCAACCGCAGTATTGAAAGGTAATGATCATTTGTTTATCCCCGTCTACCTTTCTCCTTAGCAAGCTAACGTTAGCTAGCATTCATTTGAATTGGAAAGTTGGCAAGCCAAGTTAGCATGCTAATTTGAACTAGGTAACGTTGACTGTTAGCAGTTAATAACTGCACAAACGGTCATTCGTTGAAAACACTTGAACTTTGGTTAGATTGAGAGTGCTTTTTGCGAGAAATAGTGTTAATGAGGTGTAAATGTGCCCTAATGACTGACACCTTCGATTATTTAGCTTCGCCGTCTTTGGCGACCTTTCTATTGACAATTGAAAATAAATAGAAATGGAGCCAAAGACGGCGAAGCTAAATTATCGATGGTGTCAGTCTGTCTACAATCTTAGCTAGACAAGCAACTAAGATTTTCAATATGGGAGACAATTTGGCGTTAACGTTAGTTTCATTCGCTTGCACTATCTTTTGGTTTAAAGTAATTGATGTCAACGTTAATGATATTGGTAGTCAAATTTTGTGACTTAACTATTTACCATGTGGTTAAATGTGTTTTTCAGCTGTTAATTTAAGCACAGACATGCTGCCCAGCCTCTCTAAGGAGGATTTACGTGATCTCTTTCCCGGGCCAGAGCACTTCTTCAGAAGGAGAACCATTTGGAGATTTACTCATGGTGTAAATTAGGTAATGTTAGATTTTGACATTTGGGAGACATTTAGTCTAACCATGCAGACAGTGTTTCCTGTTTTCAAAGTAGCATTTCCTGGCCATCATTACAAAACATGTATCTAAGATCTACCCCTCTCCAAACCCAAGAGACCAACATGGTGCCAACCATACAGCTTGTCAGCCCACAGTATGTCTTATACACAGACACAGAGTTGGAGCAATCAAGAAGCACCTTTTTTTAACAGCGTGCTGGACAAGGAGACTATATCCTTTCCAAAGATCTTTGCTGTCGGTTAATCAGGAATACAGTAACAAGCATGATTTACATTAAGAGAGCAGTAGGGAATGAATTCCAGTATCCATGCAGCCGTGAACTCACTGTAATGGCGAAGCGTCTCATAGAATACTACCCAATGCTGCGGGACAGATCTACAACCAGTGGAGCTGAGTGTGTAAGTCACTACTCAGGTATTCAACATGTTTCCAAACGCAGTACTGTTGGATACCTGGCAGCCAAAGTGCAAACATCTGACTCTCAAAATAGGAGGGATGTGCTTCATCCAGATCAATCAGGGCAACATGTGTCTGCTTGTATTTTCATTTCTGGATTAGATTTTGTTTAAAAGCTTCTTACGGCTGAAATCCTGCTAATGCAATCGATATGACAACAGCCAGTGAAAGTGCAGGTCACCAAATTCAAACAACAGAAATCTCATAATTAAAATTCCTCAAACATCCAAGTATTTTACACCATTTTAAAGACTAACTTGATGTTAATCCCATCACAGTGTCCGATTTCAAAAAGGCTTTACGACAAAAGCACACCAAATGATTATGTTAGGTCAGTACCTAGTCACAGAAAAACAGCCATTTTTTTCAGCCAAAGAGAGGACTCACAAAAAGCAGAAATAGGGATCAAATTAATCACTAACCTTTGGTGATCTTCATCAGATGACACTCATAGGACTTCATGTTACACAATACATGTATGTTTTGTTCGATAAAGTTCATATTTATTTCCAAAAATCTCAGTTTACATTGGTGCGTCATGTTCAATAATGTTTTGCTTCCAAAACATCCGGTGATTTTGCAGAGCCACATCAATTTACAGAAACACTCATAATAAACATTGATAAATGATACAAGTGTTATGCATGGAACTTTAACTTCTCCTTAATGCAACTGCTGTGTCAGATTTTTAAAAAAGCGGAAAAAGCACACCATGCAATAATCTGAGTACGGCGCTTAGACACAAAATCAAGGCATACAGATACCCCCCATGTTGTGGAGTCAACAGAAGTCAGAAATAGCATTATAAATATTCACTCCCAGGAACCCCAGTTCCACAATAAATGTTTATTTTGTTCGATAAAGTCCATCATTTATGTCCAAATACCTCCTTTTTGTTTGCGTGTTTAGTTCACAAATCCAAAATCACAAATAGGCAAAGAGTTTGGAATGGCAAAGAGTTGAAAAACTCAAACCTCAGACTTCCCACTGCCAGGTTGGATTTTTTTCTCAGGTTTTTGCCTGCCATATGAGTTCTGTTATACTCACAGACATCAATCATTCAAACCGTTTTAGAAACTTCAGAGTGTTTATCCAACTCTACTAATAGTATGCATATCTTAGCTTCTGGGCCTGAGTAGCAGGCAATTTACTCTGGCCAGCTTATTCATCCAAGCTACTCAATACTGCCCCCCAGCCAGAAGAAGTTCATGTGATTTATAATACAAACAATTTGTTGTTTGTTAGGAATCTGTGCAGAAGCAGCTTTTGAAAAGGATTCAGTATGTGACAACCCCCAAAAAGATGCAGGGAGCGACCCCTTCAAGAAAGAGGCCACGAAGCCTTAGATTTCAGAACAGCCAGGAGATGTCCACTGATGAGACTGACGAATCCACCTCCTCAACCCTGATCTTGGAGAGATCCCCACAATCTAGATGCAGCACCCCAGAGGTTGAACAGTTGGGTGGTAAGTACACAAATTGAAATAGTGGATAGTGTTTCTGTATAAATGCAACTTCTACTACTACTCTAAGTGAGGGACTAGAAACAAAGTGACTATTTAGTCTTCAGTGTTTCCTGTGGAATGAGAGTTTTGGAGGGTAGTACCAGCGGAATCACTGGACTTAATTTCAGTCTACATTTTAATGTTAATAGTTCGGGTTTGTTAAGTTTTCTGGCATCAGATACTATTGAGAGCCTACAGAACCAGGTGAGACCAGGAGACATTATAAAACTCTATAGGAGATGTACAAAGGATGTTACTGGCTCAGTTGACAATGGAGAATCACATGAATGGATAATAAAAAAAAGAGTTTTACTCAAATTTGCTTTGTTAAAATCCCCAGCTACAATAAATGCGGGATCAGGATATGTGGTTTCCAGTTTGCACAAAGTCCAGTGTAGTTTCTTGAGGGCTGTTGTGGTTTTGGCTTGAGGGGGGATATACACGGCTGTGACTATAACCAAAGATAATTATCTTGGGAAGTAATACGGTCTGCATTTGATTGTGAGGTATTCTAGGTCGGGTGAACAAAAGGACTGTATGTTTCTGTATGTTTCTGTGGTTAATCATAAAACATATACCACTGCCTTTCTTCTTCCCAGACAGTTCTTTATTCCTGTCTAAATGATGTACGGAGAACCCAGCTGGTTGTATGGACGGGGACAGTATATCTGGAGAGAGCTATGATTCCGTGAAGCAGAGTATGTTACAGTCCCTGATGTCTCTCCAGAAGGAGATCCTCGCCCTGAGTTCGTCTACTTTATTATCCAGAGACTGAACATTAGCGAGTAATATTCTCAGAAACGGGGGACGTTGTGCATGTCTCCTGAGTCGGACTAGAAGTCCACTCCGAATGCCATTCTCCACCGGCGGCATCTTGGAGCAGCCTCTGGAAAAAGTTCAGTGGTGGGTACGAACAAAGGATCCAATTCAGGAAAATCGTATTCCTGGTCGTATTGCTGATGAGTTACCATCACTCTGATATCCAAAAGTTATTTCCGGCTGTATTGCGATAACACCAAAAAAGTTCTGGGCTAATAATGTAATAAATAACACACAAAAATACTGCAAAGTTGCTTGGGAGCAAGAAGCAGAGCTGCCATGTCTTCTGCATCACTGGCAGCATCAGGGGATAATCTCTAGTAGGTTGAACGGTGAAAGATAACTAACTCATTTTCACAATTGTTTGTAATTAGTACAGTCAGACACAGAACACCACACGGGCATGATGACAAACATTAGTGAAAAATAAAGTTTTCCAAAGAACCTTGCCTAGAGAAGTTCTGAGATTACTGTGTGTTGGTCATTTAAAGTAAACATCGTCATCATCCAAGTTGGTTGGCATGCCCCATCTACCTAGCGGGAAGGTACAGTGCATTCGGAAACCCCTTTGATTTTTTCCACGTTTTGTTACATTGCAGTTGAAGCACATTTAGCAGAAATTACAGCTTCGAGTCTTCATGGGTACGACTCTACAAGCTTGGTACACCTGTATTTGAGAAGTTTCTCCCATTCTTCTCTTCACATCCTCTCAAGCTCTGTCAGGTTGGATAAGGAGCATTGCTGCACAGCTATTTTCAGGTCTCTCTATAGTTGTTAGATCGGATTCAAGGGGCTCTGGATGGGCCCCTCAAGAACATTCAGACACTTGTCCCGAAGCCACTCCAGCATTGTTTTGGCTGTGTGCTTAGGGTCATTGTCCTGTTGGAATGTGAACCTTCACCACAGTCTGAGGTCCTGAGGGCTCTGTAGCAGGTTTTAATCAAGGATCTCTCTGTACTTTGCTCTGTTCATCTTTCCCTTGATCCTGAAAAACATCCCCATAGCATGGTGCTGCCACCACCATGCTTCACCATAATGATGGTGCTAGGTTTCCTCCAGATGTGACGCTTGTCATTCAGGCCAAAGAGTTCAACTTTGGTTTGATCAGATCAGGGAATATTGTTTCTCATGGTCTGAGTCTTTAGTTGTCTTTTGGCAAACTCCAAGTGGGCTGTCATGTGCCTTGTACTGAGGAGGGGCTTCCATCTGGCACCTCTACCATAAAGGCCTGATTGGTAGAGTGCTGCAGAGATGGTCGTCCCTCTCCATGGAGGAACTCTTGAGCTCTGTCAGAGTGACTATCGGGTTCTTGGTCACCAGGAGGCCAGCTCTAGCAAAAGTCTTGATGATTCCAAACGTCTTCTATTTAAGAATGATGGAGGCCACTGTGTTCTTGAGGACATTCAATACTGCAAAAATTGGTACCCTTCTCCAGATTGGTACCACAAAATTTGGTACCCTTCCCCAGATCTGTGCCTCGACACAATCCTGTCTCGGAGCTCTACTGTAAGAACTGACGCTGGAGATGAGAAGCAGGTACAGGGAGTCAAACATTTAATTAGGAACAGACATGGAACAAGACAGGAACAGCGCCAGCACACGGGTAACACAATGACAGGGGGACAGACAGATGTAGGGAAGAAAATAACACAGGTGATTGAGTCCAGGTGAGTCCAAATGATCACTGATGCGTGTGATGAGTGAAGCAGGTGTGCGTAATGATGTTGGCAGGTGTGCGTAATACCGGGGAGCCTGGCGCCTTCGAGTGCCAGGGAGGGGAGCTGGAGCAGGCATGACAGTACCTCCCCCTCTAGGTGTGCCACCCGACGTCCCACCAGGGCGAGCCTAACGGGCCGACCGAGGCCTGGGCACTGGACCAGCCGGTTGGTGCGTAAAGGCCTACAATTGCCTGGCCTTTGAGTGCCAGGGACGGGGGAGCGGGAGCAGGCGTGACATTTACAGACAATTCCTTAGACCTCATGGCTTGGTTTCGGCTCTGACATGCACTGTCAGCTGTGGGATCTTATATGGACAGGTGTGTGCCTTTTCAAATCATGTCCAATCAATTGAATTTACCACAGGTGGACTCCAATCAAGTTGTACAAACATATCAATGATGATCAATTGAAGCAGGATGCACACTCTGTACTACTATATACAATCTCTATATGCACTATATTACTCCCAATAATTTATTACTGAACAAAGGCTTCAGCACCCAGTGCCATCTTCATGGTCACATCAGTGAGAGTATCTCTCAGCTCAGGCATTTAGGAGCACTATAAAAAACATAATCTGATACCTCAACTGCCTGTAATTAATTTAACTACTGAAAACAGGATATATGACAGACTGTTTCTTTAAAGGGAAGTTACTACAATCAGCTTTTTCATCCACACAATTTTATGATGCATAAAATTGAGCACAGAGCCATGCAATCTCTATAAACAAATATTAGCAGTAGAATGGCCTACCAAAGAGCTCGGTGACTTTCAACGTGGCACCGTCATAGGATGCCATCTTTCTAACAAGTCAGTTCGTCAAATGTCTGCCCTGTTAGTGCTTTTATTGTGGAAACTTCTAGGAGCAACAACAGCTCAGCCGCAAAGTGATAGGCCACACAAGATCGCAGAATGGGACCACCAAGTTCTGAAGCGCGTAGCACGTAAAATTAGTCTGTCCTTGGTTGCAACACTCACTATCGAGATCCAAACCACCTCTGGAAGCAACTTCAGCAGGAAAGGGCCTTTCCCAAACTGTTGCCAGAATCGTCTAGAATATTATAGCTCCCGACAAGAACTGCTTGTCGGGAGCTTCATGAAATGGGTTTCCATGGCCGAGCAGCCGCACACAAGCTCACCATGTGTAATGCCAAGCGATGTCTGAAATTGTGTAAAGCTCGCCACCATTGGACTCTGGAGCAGTGGAAACACGGTTTTGCGGATGCCAGGAGAACGCTACCTGTCCAAACGCATAGTGCCAACTGTAAAGTTTGGTGGAGGAGGAATAATGGTCTGGAGCTGTTTATCATGGATCGGGCTAGGCCCCTTCCAGTGAAGGTCAATCTTAAAGCTACAGCATATAATATTCTAGACGATTCTGCGTTTCCAACTTTGTGGCAACAGTTTGGGAAAGGCCCTTTCCTGTTTCAGCATGACAATGCCCTCCCACACAAAGCGAGGTCCATACAGAAATGGTTTGTCGAGATCGGTGTGGAAGAACTTGACTGGCCAGCACAGAGCCCTGACCTCAACCCCATGAAACACCTTTGGGATTAATTGGAACGCCGACTGCGAGCCAGCCCTAATTGCCCTCCATCAGTGCCCGACTTCAATACTGCTTGTGGCTGAATGGAAGTAAGTCCCTGCAGCAATGTACCAACATCTAGTGGAAAGCCTTCCCAGTAGAGTGGAGACTGTTATTGCAGCAAAGGGGGGACCAAATCCATATTAATGCCCATGATTTTGGGAATGAGATGTTCAACGAGCAGGTGTCCATTTACTTTTGGTCAGTGTAGCTGGATCTACAAAACAGATAGTCTGGGGCGTGGATTTGTCTCAACAGAGCACTATTTTTACGAGAAAACATCTGACAAAGTTTGAATTTGAAGTCCAATAGCCCTTTAATTCTCTATTCCCATAGAGCTGCCAGACTGGCTGGTTCTGAATCCACGAGCTGAGATCTTTCTCTCAGATGGGGAAGCAGCTAGGAGATTAATTATTTCCTACATCCGTCTCAGCAGTCCAGTTAGAAGAGGACAAACAATTTATCACTCTCCTGACGTTAAAGACGGGAGAACATTGGAGAGGTCGCTGCTTGCTGTGAGTAGTCCTTTGCAGTGTTTGATTGGAACATTAGAAGTTAATGGCTTGACATCGCAGGGAATAAGAAATAACCACCTCCAGATTGGGTCTAAAGCCTCCTCTGTCAAGCACAACCATTGAATAACGGGACCAGAAATAAAGGGCGTTCTCAAAATGGTCGACTCTACTCTGCAGTACATTGGCTTTACAGAGTAAGGAGAGTGTATGAAAATCTAATGATATTCATAACATACGGGAAAATAAGGAGGAGGATTTTTGGATTTATATGTATTTAAAAAAAAGAGGTAGTTAATTAAATACACTTGGTTTTGCCAGAGATTATATTTACAAATACATTTAATTATTTCAGTTTTTCTGTTTTCATCCATTCAATTTTAAATGAAAGGCTTGGATAGATTCATCCATTTAACCCTCCAATTCAGAATGACAAGTTCACTGGTAGATCCGCTCCAGACGTGGTCTTTCAACTGTCTTACAGTAGAACCTCAAAGACACGAACCTTAGAGTTACGGACTTAACGGTCAACTGAATAGACATTATCAAACAGGGACATGTATTCAATAAAATAAAAGAATAGGTTACAGACAAACCTACATTTTGTTTACATGTGCTAAAACTGGAGAAGACAAAACTCTCCTATAGATGGAAGGGCTGTGTCTGTGAGTGGGGACACAATCCTGGGGAAGGGGAAAGTCTAGAGCGACCAGCTCACTACAGGGAAAATATAGTACTCTCAATGGGCTAGAGCGGCGTTCCTCCAGAGAAACTCTACTGATAGAATGAAAGTAGAACAACTACCGTTAGGAAATCAGACTATACCGCAGACTTATATTTTGGTGAAGAAAGAAAGGTTTAGAAAAAAAAACATTGGAATGGAACACTTTTCTAGTGTTGTTACCTTCATGCCTCCGATTTGAAGTCATCGCTCTAAAACTCACACACACACACACACACACACACACACACACACACACACACACACACACACACACACACACACACACACACACACACACACACACACACACACACACACACACACACACACACAGAGACCAACATGAATATGTATGTCCAGGCCTGTCATGGTAGCTGGTAATGAGGTTATTACTGCAGAGGGCTCGGAGCTCAATCAGAGGTCTGCATGTCTCAGTGATGTTTAGAAATGGCTAGCAGAGACGTCAGTCTCCGTTTATATCCATCATTATCTCGCCCCGGGCTGCAGCGGGCCGGGGCCACAGATGATGAACCCCCTCCGGTGAACTGCAGGGGGCGCAGCATCGGGCAGCCGGCCTCTCAGGGCCCGCTGCCACGATTCCCGTTCAGCTGATTAGGCCTGCCAGGAAACCAAGGGAGACTGTACTGTTGTGCTGCCCACACGCACACACACAAACTTTATGCTTGTACACATGGATGACACACACGCACATATATACATATAGACATTGACGACACACACATACAGTGCATTCAGAAAGTATTCAGACCCTTGACGCTTTCCACATTTTGTTATGTTGCAGCCTTATTCTAAAATGGATTCAATAGTTTTTTCCCCTCATCAATCTACAAACAATACCCCACAATGACAAAACAGAAACAGGTTTTTGACATTTTTGTAAATTTGTAAAAATGTAAAAATTGATATCACATTTATGTAAGTATTCAGACCCTTAACTCAGTACTTTTTTGAAGCACTTTTGGCAGCGATTACAGCCTCAAGTCTTCTTGGGTATGACACTACAAGCTTGGCAAAGCTGTATTTCTGTAGTTTCTCCAAATTCATCTCCGCAGAACCTCTCTAGCTCTGTCAGGTTTGATGAGGAGCGTCACTGCACAGCTATTTTCAGGTCTCTCCATAGATGTTGATCGGTTTTAAGTCCGAGCTCTGGCTGGGTCACTCAAGGACATTCAGAGACTTGTCCATAACCCTCTCATGCATTTATCTTGGCTGTAAAGTGAGTGTGGGAAAAGTGACAAAAGGTATGTTGACAATCAACAATGACAAGCCCCTGGGGTCTGACAACTTTGATGGAAAATTACTGAGGATAATAGCGGACGATATTGCAACCCCTTTTTGACATATCTTAAATTCAAGCCTACTAGAAAGTGTGTGCCCTCAGACCTGTCCCCTACCTAAGAATAGTAAAGCCCCTTTAAGCCATTTTGCCACAACTTTGGAAGTATGCTTGGGGTCTTTGTCCATTTGGAAAACTTGAGATGTTGCTTCAATATATCCACATAATTGTCCTGCCTCATGATCCCATCTATTTTGTGAAGTGCACCAGTCCGTCCTGCAGCAAAGCACCCCCACAACATGATGCTGCCACCCCACTGCTTCATGGTTGGGATGTGGTTATTCGGCTTGCAAGCCTCTCCCTTTTCCCTCCTAAAGCATCGTTACCCATCGCGCCACAAAAGCCGCAGCCCTTGCAGAGCAAGGGGAACAACTACTTCAAGGTCTCAGAGCAAGTGACGTCACCGATTGAAACGCTATTAGCGCGCATCACCGCTAACTAGCTAGCCATTTCACATCGGTTACACTTAGCTGTTGTTATGATCAGTAAAACCTGTAAAATGTTCAATGTATTTTGTCTAATTTTAATAATAATACAAGCAATTGCGAGCTTTACTAGCAAACGTCGCTGTTGCCAAAAATATGGGACCTGTTCAGCAGGGCTCAGCGTTACAGAACGGTCACGTAGAAATGTTTTGTGTCGGTGGTACAAACTATAACAACACTTCAAAATTGACCAGGAACATACCGATTAAGTATGACTTTTATTGCCAGCTAATGAATGTATGCCCTGTACATATTGTAGTGACCAACACAGACAGCTGTGTGTTATGAGTTATGCTGTTCATTTGTTGTGTTGTACTTACCAGTCTGACATGCCTGTTAAGCTGCTATCTGCCAACCATGGGAATGCCTGGAATGTTCCGGAACCGGGCATCCTTCTGGTTGGTGGATTGGCGGGGGGATTTGGAAGGGGGTTGGAGCACCGCAAGTTTAAGACCATGCTTAGCCATTGTCCTCTCTCTTTACATCTGTTCTTAAAAGGACAACAAAGTCAAGGTATTGGAGTGGCCATGACAAAGCCCTGACCTCAACCCTAGCAAAATTTGTGGGCAGAACTGAAAAAAGCGTGTGCGAGCAAGGACGCCTACAAAAATTACTCACTTACCCCAGCTCTGTCAGGAGGAATGGGCCAAAATTCACCCAACTCATTGTGGGAAGCTTGTGGAAGGCTCCCCGAAACATTTGACCCAAGTTAAACAATTTAAAGACAATGCTACCAAATACTAATTGAGTGAATGTAAACTTCTGACCCACTGGGAATGTGATGATAGAAATAAAAGCTAAAATAAATAATTCTCTCTACTATTATTCTGACATTTCACATTCTTAAAATAAAGTTGTGATTCTAACTGGCCTAAAACAGGGCATTTTTGCTTGGATTACATGTCAGGAATTGTGAAAAACTGAGTTTTTATGTAAACTTCCGACTTCAACTGTATCTATATCACATAATCCATGTCTTTATAGTGTGTTTGTTATTGTGTGTTTGTTTGCATATGTCTATGTTTGTGTTGCTTCACAGTCCCTGCTGTTACATTTTTATCTGTTTTTTTTAATCAAATTTTACTGCTGGCATGAGTTACTTCATGTGGAATAGGGTTCCATTTAGTCATGGCTCCATGTAGTACTGTGCACCTCCCATAGTCTGTTCTGAACTTGGGGACTGTGAAGAGACCTCGGGTGGCATGTCTTGTGGGGTATGCATGGGTGTCTGAGCTGTGTGCTAGTTGTTTAAACAGACAGCTCGGTGCTTTCAACACCTCTCACAAATACAAGTAGTGATGAAGTCAATCTCTCCGCCACTTTGAGCCAGGAGAGATTGACATGCATATTATTAATGTTAACTCTTTATGAACATACAAGGGCCAGCCGTGAGGCCCTGTTCTGAGCCAATTGCATTTTTCCTATGTCGCTCTTTGTGGCACCTGACCACAATACTGAACAGGAGTACAGGTGTGACAAAACTTGGTTCTGTAGGACCTGCCTTGTTGGTAGTGCTATTGAGAATGCAGAGCAGCTCCTTATTATAAACAGAATGTTCCCCATCCTAGCTACTGTTGTATCAATATGTTTTGACCATGACAGTTTACAATCCAGCGTTTCTCCAAGGAGTTTAGTCTCCTCAGCTGTTGCTGTCATTTCAGTCGCTATGGTAGCTGATGTGCACAGTGTTGAGTCATCGACATAAATTGACACACTGGCTTTATTCAATGTCGTTAGTAGAGATAAAAGTAATGGTCCTAGACAGCTGCCCTGGTGAATTCCTGAATCTACCTTGATTTTGTTGGAGACACTAAATAATTAATATTGTGTTCTGTACTGTGTTCTGTAAGACAGGTAACTCTTTACCCATAATATAGCAGGGGGTGTAAAGCCAAAACACATACATTTTTTTCCAGCAACAGACTATGATCAATAATGTCAAAAGCCGCACTGAAGTCTAGCAAAACACCAATCTTTTTCTGTCAGCCAATCATCGGTCATATGTGTAAATAGTGTTTTTGTAGAATGCCCATCCCTATAAAGCATATTGAAAGTCTGGAGATTGCTTCGGTCTGACTGGAAGGTACCAGAGAGAGATAGTTAGTGTATGAATAATGATGAGGGGATCCTTGTTTTGGGGGCAAGGCCCTGGTTTCGACACAATGAGAACAGTTTTTACAGCAGACACTGTCATTCATTTCTTTCATACGAATCTTAACCTTGTGACCGATTCCACCCATCTGTTGTTTGTCATATAGACTTAGGGGGTGTACCTTTGCTATAAAATATCTTTGTATCCTTTGTGTCGGGGATCTCAACTAATCATCTAAAGGTGGTTAGTAGACCAGTCATCGTTATTGTAGAGCACTCACATCATTCACTTGTGTGTATGGTGTGGCATGCTTTCCTTATTAATAAGTTAATAAAGATTTAGTTTAAGTATAACTCTGACTTGTGTGATAAGTTTGTCTTTCCTAATTTGATAATACAGAAATAACCACGACACAATTCCTTGCAATTAGATATTCTGGTGCCTTATTAAATTATTGTTTGGAGACTTTGTTAAAGAATGTGATTCCTTTTCATAAATATGAAATATATTTTATGTGTATTATGCGTTTTATTATAGTGTGTTTTATTTGTAATGTATATGAAGGGCTGTTGTGTTTTATGTATATACTGGGTTTTATTTGTAAACGTATACAGGGCTCTCTTGAAAAATATTTGGATGTCAATGTGACTCCATGTTTAATAAACGTTAATACAAATTTAAAAAATCTGTGATTGCAGACTAATTTCCATATTAGGCATACACATGTAATAACAATTGATAAACCATTATTAATTGGGTAGATTACAACAAGTGTCATAGAGGAATAGCTTGTTGTCCTCCCTGGTACCATTGCATATTGACAGGCTACATGTATGCCATCTACCATTGTGTCATCCAGGCTCTGCCAATTTCCATATCTGCTTCTTTCCTGATTCATTGTACAACATGTAGATCTGTCATACTGCATGTAGATGTTTATGCCATTAAACAATAATATAGGATTATATTGGATCCTAATAATTCTTAGCAATGTCTTCATAAAACACAGACCACACATTGGAAACTGAAGAGGTTTTATTATATTTAGATAAGTGTGTGTGATTAAAGTAAGTGCTGGTACTCATTTTGGGTGCTGGTACTGTTTATTTTTAGTTGCAGAAACTCCACAATACTTTTGAGCTCATATTCTATAAGAGGAACAGGATCTTAAGCAAGTGTAAATCTGAGGTGCCGGTGCTCAGCTGTGGTGAGCTCCAACCCAAGTCAAGCACTGCATATTTCCCAATAGATAGTAATAGTGGCATAGCAGCCTACTTACCAGGAGCATGGCTTCCATTTGATTAATTCTCTCTGGCCCTTTATGAACATTTGCAATTGCTTACTTTGTGGTTTTGTGTAATTTACAACACCTTTTCATAAATGCCCAAATGTTCTAAATTGATGGTTGAATTGACTATACTGACAGTACTTCCTGGAAAAAACTAAGATAATGTGCTGTACTATAGAAATGACAGCCCAGACTTGTACTGTGGGCAGTGGAAAAAATAAAATAGTCAGTGAAAAATGTAAGATAGGTCCATGTACCTTTGCACTTATTTGGTTTCTGTCTTTTCTGGCTCTCTGCAGTGCCAGTGTCTGCCTCCACGATCACAATGAACCCCTGCATCTCTTCCACAGTGAACTTCAACCTGAATGAACACCCACAGACATGATTGGTATTGAAACTCTAGGTGGCACATACACATTATTTGCTGGTCCAAAGCTTACCTTGGAAGAGTCCCAATGTTGGATAGCCATAGCCAGCTAGCTAACATAGCATCCCTCTCTGTTTGAGCCGGGTGTTTGAGTAGGCTAGCTGGCTGCATTTACTAGCCTCTTACGGATAGGCGAGAAGCTAATGTCTCAACTGGCCAATTGCTGGGGGAAATTCAAATTCAAATGATATAAAATTCAAACTTTCATTAAATCACACATGTAAGACACTCAATTAGAGCTACACTCCAGCCAACATGTCAGATTTAAAAAATGCTTTTTGGCGAAAGCATAAGAAGCTATTATCTGATAGCCTGCACCATCTGCACCAGCAGTAAACAAAGGAGCTAGCATATTACAACCCTGCAGGCGCTACACAAAACGCTGAAATAAAATATAAAACATGCATTACCTTTGACGAGCTTCTTTTGTTGGCACTCCAATATGTCCCATAAACATCACAATTGGTCCTTTTGTTCGATTAATTCCGTCCATATATATCGAAAATGTCCATTTATAAAGCATGTTTGATCCAGAAAAAAACAGCTTACAAAAACGCAACGTCACTACAAAATATTTCAAAAGTTGCCTATAAACTTTGCCAAAATATTTCAAACTTCTATTGTAATACAACGTTAGGTATTTTTAAACGTTAATAATCGATCAAATTGTAGACGGGGCAATCTGTATTCAATACAGGAAAGAAAAGAAACCAGCACTGCTTTTCACGTCTTGCGCAACTCACAAAAGTGTCCCCAGTTCCGAGTTGGCCTACTTCTTCATTGCACAAAGGCATAACCTCAACCAAATTCCAAAGACTGGCGACATCCAGTGGAAGCGGTAGGAACTGAAAATAGGTTCCTATGAAATATCCCATGGCAAAGACAGTATAGGGAACAGAGATGAAAAGAAAAAAAGTTCTGAACAGTTAGTCCTCTGGGTTTAACCTGCTACATAAGTTCTGTTATACTCAAAGACATGATTCAAACAGTTTTAGAAACTTCAGAGTGTTTTCTATCCAAATCTATCAATAATATGTATATCTTATATTCTTGGCATGAGTAGCAGGAAGTTGAAATTGGGCACGCTATTTATCCAAAAGTGAAAATTCTGCTCCCTATTCAGCCTGGAAGAGTGGTGCCAATGATATGCACCTGATCACCAGTGCTCCCCACAGCCCGGATCATCCTGTGCCTCCTCCAAGGACCAGGCCTCCAGTAGGTCTCCCCAGCATGGTGAGTCCTGTGCCTGCTCCACGGGCCAGTCCGGGGCCTGCGGCGAGGGTCCCCCAGTCCGAGGCCGGCAGCGAGGGTCCCCAGTCCGTGGCCGGCAGCGAGGGTCCCCAGTCCAGGGCCGGCAGCGAGGGTCCCCAGTCCGGGGCCGGCAATGAGGGTCCCCAGTCCAGGGCCGGCTACGAGGGTCCCCAGTCCGGGGCCGGCAGTGAGGGTATCCAGACCGGGGCCGGCAACGAGGGTCCCCAGTCCGGGGCCCGCAACGAGGTTTCCCAGTCCCTTAACGAGGGTTCCCGCACCAGAGGCGCCACCAAAGTGGGGGGAGCCAGAGGCGGAGAGGGGTCTACGTCCCGCACCATAGCCGCCGCCGTAAGGGATGCCCACCCGGACCCTCTCCTTTAAAGTCAGGTTTTGCGATGAGGGGCCTGTAGCTGATCTTGTCTCTGTTTTCTGTTTCTATGTTTTGGCCGGGTATGGTTCTCAATCAGAGACAGCTGTCTATCGTTGTCTCTGATTGGGAAACATACAAGGCAGCATTTTTCCCTTTGTATTTAGTGGGTAGTTTACTTTGTTAGAGGCACTATAGCCCTAGGAAGCTTCAGGGTCGTTTCTTTGTTTCTTGGCGACATTTATATAAAATAAAGGAAAATGTACACTCACCACGCTTTACCTTGGTCCGGTCATTTCCAGAAAGACACCCGTTAAACATATATTATGTTGAATTTTGAAAAGATCGGACTAAACATACCTAATTCTGTTCTTCCCACTAATGACCAATGGTGAGCAGGCAAGAGGTGAGGCTGGAGCTGAGGTCTTTGCCAGAGCGTAGATCAGCTACAGGCCCCTTATCAGTCACACACTTCTTATGGGGTGGTGTTGACTGAGAGTGCCTGTGACAGGGTGTTATATTAGACAGAAAGTTGGTACATTGCATTTTCTTCTAAAGAAAGGACAAAGCTTTTTGCTAATGCAATTCACAACCAAAATGACTCTACTAGTTGTATCTGATTGGCTGGTGAATTAGCCTACTAGTTTATCAAGCCAGTTAATTTTTAATACAACTTTTCACATAACACACATTCCGTCTGTGTCATTAGGGCAGTAACTCAGGTCACTATCAGAGGTCTCATGATGGCGTGTCCATTTCATAGGAGTCGACAGAGACTCTGCCAACAACGGAGGAGGTATCACAAGATTACTTGTGTTGCATGACACATTTTTATTCTGAAGTCTTGGCTGACAAGCCGTGAACAAGTGAACAGTGATTGAATTTATTTTTAGAGGTTCCTAAACCATTGCAATCACAATATTGGACATGTTATGATACCCACCTTTGCTCCTTCGGGTAGGTCCCGGCATCCATTCATGACTAGGGGATCAAGTCTGGCACCAACTGTGCACTTTGTCTAACAGAAAAACAGGGTCAATGATGGTCATCATCCCTCAATTGGAAACATACACTACATTACCAAAGGAATGTGGACACCTGCTTGTCGAACATCACAATCCAAAATCATGGGCATTAATATGGAGTTGGTCCCCCCTTTGCTGCTTTAACAGCCTCCAGTCTTCTGGGAAGGCATTCCACTAGATTTTGGAACATTGATGCGGGGACTTGCTTCCATTCAGCCTACTAGAGCGTTAGTGTGGTTGGGTAATGGTGTTGGGCGATTAGACCTGGCTCTCAGTCAGTATTCCAATTCATCCCGAATGTGTTTGATGAGGTTGAGGTCAGGGCTCTGAGCAGGCCAGTCAAGTTCTTCCACACCGATCTCAACAAACCATTTCTGTATGGACATCACTTTGTGCATTGTCCCTGCAGCGTAACATTCCATTGATTACAGTGTGATGTAATCTCTGACAAAAACGCAACTGTTTCAATCTTCTGCTCATCTTCCAAAAACTCAATGACAGTTGCATTGTCACTCTTTTGCTCTGATAAGAAAGCTTTGATTTCCTCCTGAATGGCCCAAAACCATTCCAAAACTCTGCGTTTGCTGACCCATCTGACATTGTTGTGTGTAGTAAGTCATCAAAACTGGCATTGGCCTCTGTCAGGATGCCTCGTAGCAGGCGGTGTTGTAGGTATGATGTTGCTCTCAAAAAGTTGATAAGTTTCATCATCATTGTCATGTCCTCAGAATACTATTTTACCAGACTGGCACACCGGACAGATTGATGGATGAGGCAGTGATATGATATCAGGTCAGGGTGGTCCTCTTTCAAACAAGCAATCAGTCCCCTACCTCTTCCTATCATGGCTGGAGCTCCATCTGTGGTGATGGAGATCATTGACTTCAGAACTATTCCCCTTTTTGTCAGAATTCGGTGGCCTCACGGATACCCTCTCCCTTTGTGTGTGCCTCTAGATGTGTTAAACCCAACAGCTCATTGCAGAATTCCTTCAGAAGTTGGGCATTATCAGTGTTATCTGTTGATTCATCCACAACTAATGAAATGCAATGGTGCATTCTGAATGTCCTCATCATGTTGTGAAGTTAAGTCTTCAGATAATATTTCAGTTCTCCTCACTGCTGATGGAATCTGAAAGTGGGATCTGTTTTATCTTTCCCTGACCTCATATTTTTATTCAGCTACAAGGAAGGTGTCACACATGCATTCTTTTACCATCTCAGTGTCTGAAAATGTTTTTTTAATGTTTTTCCAAAACCCAAGTTGTCCTCAGTGAACACTCCATTGTACATTGTTGGGCTGGCAGGGAATTGACAAGGACTTTGGTGGACCTCTCAAGTTGGGATTTGAGTTGGTTAATCTTGTTTGTTCTCACCTCCGTGTTCAGGGGATACATCTGATCGAATTTACTATGCCTGGTGTCATAATGGCGCTTTACATTGGCACTTTTCACGAGAGCTACGGACTCGCTGCATATTTTGTGCTAGTTGCGGGGAGGATTAATAAATACTGTTTAGTCTTTGAATATACGGTTTTCAGAGTCAACTTGTATTTTTTTGAACAAGCCATATATTAACATCTAAGCTCCTTCAATGTGTGTTTCTTTCTGCCTGACTGTCCCAAGGTTCCGCAGAGGATAATTGGATTGATGTGATTGGGCAAGACGCAGCCTCTTGTATTTGCATAGAACCACATGATTGGATTAGACGGGGCACTAGTAGAGGTGGGTGTTGCTTCGAGAGAGAGCTAGAAAGATAGGTTGCTGAGTTAAAGAGGCCGCTGCGCCTCGTTGATTTTATAAAGCTGTCAAATAAAAGTATACTTTTTTTTTTAAACAAAATGTTGTCCGGTCCGGATTGACCTTTCTCTGGGTCTGGACACGGACCTCGGTCTGCCAGTTGAGTTTGGTTGCTGTAGTGTTAAGATTTCCCTTCACTGGGGACCTAGCCCGAACCACAAAAAACAGCCTCCGATCATTACTCATTCTCCACTAAACTTTACAGTTGGTACTATGCATTGGGGCAGGTAGCGTTCTCCTGGCATCCGCCAAACACAGATTCGTCCTTCTGACTGCCAGATAGTGAAGTGTGATTCATCACTCCAGAGAACGCGTTTCCACTGCTCCAGAGTCCAATGGTGGCAAGCTTTACACCACTCCAGCCGACGCTTGGCATAGCTCATGGTGATCTTAAGCTTGTGTGTGGCTGCTCGCTGTGCGCTACTCACTTCAGCACTCTGCGGTTCCATTCTGTGAGGTTGTGTGGCCTACCACTTCGCAGCTGAGCTGTTGAGCTGATTACCATGCTCCTAGACATTTCCACTTTACAATACAGTTGACCCGGGCAGCTCTAGCAGTGTAGAAATTTGACAAACTGATTTGTTGGAAAGGTGGCGTCCTATGACGGTGACATGTTGAAAGTCACTGAGCTCTTCAGTAAGGCCATTCTACTGCCAGTGTTTGTCAATGGAGATTGCATGGCTGTGTGCTTGATTTTATACAGGTGTCAGCAATAGGCGTGGCGGAAATAGACTAATTTGTAGTGGTGTCCACGTACTCGAGAAATAACCTAATCTCGTTTGGATGCTAATTCTATGCTTTACAGATACAAGATGGCGCCGACAGACATGACAGCTTTGCTTCTAGCCCCTAAGCAACTTTGCAGTATTTCGTTTTAGGTGTGTTATTTCTCAAATTATTAGCCCAGAACGTTATTTGTGTCATTACATACAGCTGGAAATAACTTTTGGATATAAGAGCGGCGGTAACTCACCAGCATTATGACCAGAAATACAATTTTCCCAAATTGGATCTTTTGTTCGTACCCCCTAGGGCAATTGAACTTATCCCAGAGGCTGCTCCAACTCAGGAAGTGTGCTCACCATCCACCGCTTCCGAGTATATATGCAAGCATTTCGCTACACCCGCAATAACATTTCCTAAATATGTCTATGTGACCAATACAATTTGATATAGACTGACTGGCTCCAGGTTGGATTCAGGCCAGTGATGCCATTTTGCTATGGCCCTGGGTTTGTTGCTGCTAGTTTGTTCACAGTTGTAGTCAGACATGAGTTAGCTCATATCACCATAGTTGCATCCAAAATGTATTTGTGCCCTAGACATGGGTTGTACCTTGAAGGCTAATGTGACTGTTACGTCTAAATTACACAAATTTATAATGGCATGGAAATATGATGACCTTGTTAAAGTAGGCAAATAACTAGAAGGAAACAGCTTTGCCATATGATGTAAAATATACTTCAGAAAGATGGCAATGTTGCCATTACTGTTACTAGCAAAGTGTTTTAAACAGAATAGCTAGCAATGCTAATGTTAGCTAGGTAAAATATGGTGGTCCCCCTCAATCTTAGTTAGCTGGCTAAAGTTACAGTATACGGCATCTAAAGTCAATCTGGCGACATCACAATCATGCCAAAAGGTTTTCCTACTAATTATTTGCCTTCTTTTGAAATGTTATTGTGTTTCCAAGCCAAATCTGAGTTGTATTGAGGTAAGCTAACTTTAGCCAGCTAGCTAGCTAGGTAGGAAGAGCTTGGCAAAAAGGGGCATGAATTGTTGCCATTATTGTAATCCAAACCCAATCTTCATTTACTCTCTGACTTTATGACCAACATTATCCTATTTACACGTTGTAGTCAATTTTGATTCTATAATAAATGTTTCTGACTCATATCGATGCCTCAGGCCGTTTTCAAAGGGATTAGTTGGTTTTTAGGCGCAGTCATTCTTTAAAGCTAATTTCCTGCAATTATGCAGATTTAGCCATGGGGCGCAGTGAAAATGTATCTGTTTTATTCCAGCAAATTCCTACAATTCTACAAATTTTGTGTATTGACTAAATATTTTAACAAAATCAATGCGGGGCCCCTGGCAAGTAATAGCTTCTTAAGGTCTGTCACAGAGATGACATAACAAGCGTAAAATTACTGATTCATTACCAAATAAAAAAATAGCAGGTTGTGTATTCTACTATTCAGACTGAGTTTTTTGTCGGGGAACCCCTAGCGGCCACTTATGTCGCTTATTGGCTGGGTCGCCACTGTGTAAGAGTCACTATAGAGTCCCACAGTGGAGGTGTTATAATACCAATAAAACCTAGCGGTCAAACAGGGAAATGGTTCCAAATGTTTTTCTACCATTCAATTTTCCCATAGGGAATTTTAGACAAACTTAAAATAAGGGCTGTGTTTCGTGTAGGCTTAGCCTGGCATGACATTTTGATAACCATGTAAATCTCTCTTGTACAAGGTGACTTTTATCAATATACAGGCGAATATATTGATAAAAGTCACCTTGTCCTAGAGAGATTTACACGGTCATAAAAACGTCACACGAAACAGACCTTATTTTAAGTGTTTATAATATCCCCTATGGGAAAAATTAAAGGTGGAACATTTTTTGGAACCATTTCCCAGTTTGACTGCTAGGTTTTATGGGTATTATGACTACAAACAATAAGTGTGCACTCATATATGAATGAAACTAGGCAACATGTCATTCCATTTAAGTTTGCCGTGGAGGAAATAAAACGAAAGCATTGATTTTGAGATAATTTCGGAATGGTGCAGAGTTCACATCACCACACTTGGGCTCCATCTTATTTAAGAAGAGTCCATGTATGGTGATGTGATCACGGAAAGAAGAAGTGGAAGGGATGCAAAACATTTAGGAGAAATTCATTGAAATCCACACACGCTCAAAATCCTCAACCTGTCTAACCCCCTGAACTGAAATACATCCATTAACTACTATATACATTTCATTTACATAAACCATTATCCTAGATTACAAAGGCATTATGCAGCATTCAAAGAAATCAAAGATAATGTGGAGAAGTGAAAGGCTCATTTCTGCGCAGTGTGTGTTTAAGTGATAAGAATGACTATTATAGGGCTGTTGCTTGGGCTGTAATGAAGTCTCTGTTTGTTTACCTATCACCACTCAGAATTCCTAATGAGAACTCATTAAGATCTCGTGGTCGACCAGAACCAGAACCACTTTCTCTCTCGCTCGCTCTCTCTCTTTCTCAAATTCACATAAGCTTTATTAGCATCAACGGCAAGGCCACTGTTGCTAAAGCAAAGTTAGGCAGATCATGATATGAACAACAACAATAACAATAATGGTAATAATAATAATTATAGTGATTAAGGAAAGACAAATGTAATAATGTTGTGACAATCTAAAGAGCATTTTGCTTTGATAAGTTAACAAAATAAAGATACAATGCAATCATCACGCTGCTGAGAATAATACATTTTTTTTATCACTTTAGTAAAATGTAAATTTTTCACAAGTATGTGTTACATTTTCACAGCTCTTAACACAGACATCTAATCAGATCATCAAAACTCTAAGCACATTTTCAGTACAACAAGCAAAGTCACAGATCTCAAAATTTCATGAGGGAGTCCCATTGAGACCAAGGACTAAACTCAGCAAAAAAAGAAACGTCCCTTTTTCAGGAGGGTCTTTCAAAGATAATTCGACTCTAGGGGCAGTATTTTCATTTTTGAAAAAAAACCATTCCTGTTTTAAACAGGATATTTTGTCAGGACAAGATGCTAGAATATGCATATAATTGACAGCTCTGGATAGAAAACACTCTAACGTTTCCAAAACTGTAAAGATATTGTCTGTGACTATAACAGAACTGATGTTGCAGGCGAAAGCCTGAGAAAAATCCAATCCGCAAGTTCCCCAGGTTTTGAAAGCGCTGCGTTCCAATGAGTCCCTATTCAGCTGTGAATGTGCCATCAATGAGCTTATGCTTTCTACGTATTCCCCAAGGTGTCTACAGCATTGTGACGTAGTTTTACGCATTTCTGTTGAAGAATAGCCGTAGGCGGCCACATTGCGTAAGTGGTCACATGGTAGCTCCGAGAGAGATTCTCGCGTAAAATACAGAGGTAGCCATTACTCCAGTCGGTCCTACTGAAAAACGAATTGTCCCGAAGGATATATTATCGAATAGATATTAGAAAAACACCTTGAGGATTGATTATAAACAACGTTTGCCATGTTTCTGTCGATATTATGGAGCTAATTTTGAAAAAATGTCGCCAAACGTGAAGAACAAACGGAGCTATTTCGCCTACAAAAATAATCTTTTTGGAACAAATGAACTTTGGCTATCTACCTGGGAGTCTCGTGAGTGAAAACATCTGAAGTTCATCTAAGGTAAATTATTTAATTTGATTGCTTTTCTGAATTCTGTGACAAGGTTGCCTGCTGCTAGCAAGGCATAATGCTATGCTAGGCTTATGCTATGCTAGGCTTACACAAATGCTTGTCTAGCTTTGGCTGTAAAGCATATTTTGAAAATCTGAGATGACCGGGTGATTAACATAAGGCTAAGCTGTGTCTCAGTATATTTAATTTGTGATTTTCATGAATAGGAATATTTATGTCCGTTGCGTTATGCTAATTAGTGTCATGCGATGATTACGCTCCCGCATGACAACTGGGGAGTCAGTAGAGGTTAACAAATTCTTATTTTCAATGGTGGCCTAGGAATAGTGGGTTAAATGCCTTGTTCAGGGGCAGAACAACAGATTTCTACCTTGTTAGCTTAGGGATTCGATCTTGCAACCTTTCAGTTACAAGTCCAACGATCTAACCACTAGGCTACCTGCCACTCCATAAGCAATTAATGAACACGCATCTGTGGAATGGTCTTTAAAACCTTTCTGGGAAGGGGGTTCCCCTCGCGGAAGACCTGGCCAACAGCCAGTAAAATTGCAGGGCACCAAATTCAAACAACAGAAATCTCATAATTAAAATTCCTCAAACATACAAGTATTATACACCATTGTAAAGATAAACTTATTGTTAATCTGACCACAGTGTCCTATTTCAAAAAGGCTTTACGGCAAAAGCACAACATGCGATTATGTTAGGACAGAGCCTGGCCACAAAAAAACATACAGACATTTTCCAGCCAAGGAGAGGTGTCACAAAATTCAGAAATAGCGTTAAAATGAATCCTTAACCTTTGATGATCTTCATCTGGTGGCACTCCCAGGACTCCATGTTAGACACATTTTGTATTTTTGTTCGATAAAGTTAATCAATTATCATTGCGTTTACTTGATAGCTACCTACACAAATAGCTAGCTAAATACCTCCTTTTTGTTTGCGCATGTAGTCCAGTAATCCGCGGGCACAAAGTCCAGATGAAAAGTTTTAAAAAATCCATTAAGGTTCGTAGAAACATGTCAAACGATGCTTCTAAACAATCCTTAGGGTGTTTTTATCATAAATATAAAAAAATGTTTCAACCGGACAATACTGTTTTCATTAGAAAGAAAAGGGAACGGAGCTCGCGCTCACGGCCACCCGCGATAAATAACTCATGGCTATCAGCTGAGTCACTTACTCAGTGATCTTATTCACTCCCCTTTCACAATAGAAGCCTGAAACAACTTCTAAAGATTGTTGACATCTACTGGAAGCCTTAGGAAGTGCAATCTGACCCCACAGACACTGGATATTCGATAGACATTCACTTGAAAACTACAAACCTCAGATTTCCCACTTCCTGGTTGGATTTTTCTCCGGTTTTTGCCTGTCATATGAGTTCTGTTATACTCACAGACATTATTTTAACAGTTTTGGAAACATTAGAGTGTTTTCTATCCAAAAATACTAATTATATGCATATTCTAGCTTCTGGGCCTGAGTAACAGGCCGTTTACTTTGGGCACGCTTTTCATCCAAACTTTCCATCGCTGCCCCCTATCCCAAAGAGGTAAGACACTAACAGGTTACAGACGGTAGGAAATTAAGGTCACAGTTATGAAAACATAGGACCCTAAAGAGGCCTTAATACTGACTCTGAAAAACACCAAAAGGAAGATGCCCAGGGTCCCTGCTCATCTGCGTGAATGTGCCTAAGGCACCAGGAACGCACAATGCTCTCAGTGCTCGCACTGTCCCCAATAGGCTGAGAGAGGCTGGACTGAGGGATTGTAAGCCATGTTGTAAGGCAGGTCCTCACCAGACATCACCGGCAACAACGTCACCTATGGGCACAAACCCAACATTGCTGGACCAGACAGGACTTGCAAAAAGTGCTCTTCACTGACGAGTCACGGTTTTGTTTCACCCGGGGTGATGGTCAGATTCGTATTTAGCGTTAACGGAATGAGCGTTACACCGAGGCCTGTACTCTGGAGCGGGATCATGTTCTGGGGCGGTGTGTCACAGCATCATCGGACGGAGCTTGTTGTCATTGCAGGAAATCTCAACGCTGTGTGTTACAGGGAAGATATCCTACTCCCTCATGTGGTAACACTTCCTCCAGGCTCATCCTGACATGACCCTCCAGCATGACAATGGAACCAGTCATACTGCTCGTTCTGTGTGTGATTTCCTACAAGACAGGAATGTCAGTATTCTGCCATGGCCAGCAAAGAGCCCGGATCTCAATCCCATTTTGCACGCCTGGGACCTCTTGGATCGGAGGGCGATTGCCTTGGCCATTCCCCCCAGAAATGTCTGGGAACTTGCAGGTGCCTTGGTGGAAGAGTGGGGTAACATCTCACAGCAAGAACTGGCACATCTGGTGCAGTCCATGAGGAGGAGATGCACTGCAGTACTTAACGCAGCTGGTGGCCACACCAGATACTGACTGTTACTTTTGATATTGATCCCCCCCTTTGTTCAGGGACACATTATTCCATTTTTGTTAGTCACATGTCTGTGGAACTTGATCAGTTTAAGTCTCAGTTGTTGAATCTTGTTATGTTCATACAAATATTTACACATCTTAAGTTTGCTGAAAATTAACGCAGTTGACAGTGAGAGGACGTTTCTTTTTTGGGTTAGTTTATTTTGCAAGGGAGCAATGCATTTTACAATTGCACACAATTGACAAATTACAAGAGATTTCAAAAATACAAACACTCAAGAAAAACAATCACATTCCTCAGTAAAAATATCAAAATATTTATTTTCACAATGCAAGATTTTCTTGTCATTTGTTAACAATACGTTTAACTATCAATTAATTAAACTGCTCGAAACTGATTACTACTGAACCAAAATTGTGGATTGCCTAGTTTACATATACAGTTTGACAACGGCAGAACACTGTAAGATGCAATATTTTTACATAATGAATGTGTCAATTGACATACATTGAGGTTGGACGGTAAAACCAAATCATATGATATGGCTCTAAATATTCCATCATTATTATCCATCAGCCAGTCTGCTTCATTACAGTGTGCGAAATAGTTCTATGTGCTACTATTTGAAATGGTGTAGTGTAAATTACAGTATATTCCACTCATTATCTGAATTTGATTGTTACACTGTAAGCTGATGTTTCTAGCTTATGATACTGTAGGAGTTAAATAACTTACATGGCAAAGTTGATTTTGTGCAATGCAACATTTGGTCAGAAATGGTATGCATATTTTTATTTTTTTATTTAACCTTTATTTAACTAATATGCCAGGCTACACCAATACCTTTTCATTGTTTGCTTATTTTTTACAATATATGCCACAATACCCATGTATCTGATGAGTTCTTCTATGTAAAAGGATACTGAAACTGTAAGACTGACATCCTCCAATCTTTACATGGTATACAAAAAATAATATAAAACCTTGTTTGCAGTAAACTTGACAAATGGTATATACCGGTACATACAGTAGCTAAATACTGTATGGAAAATGGTATTCAACCTCTGTTTTTCCTTCTATTCAGCACTTCGAAAGATCAGTTTTGAAATGTATTTTGTGCTATTAGATTAAATGTTAGTTAGAACAACTAATTGGTGAGCCTCTGTTGTATTGGTGACTAAACTTAATGTTCCCAGGGAGGGTGTTATTTTCTTTGAATGCTTCATTTGGTTGTCATTAAACATAGGAAGATCCCACTGCTTGAAGAGAGAACCAAGAAAACCCGATATCAATTTTGCAAAATCCCACCTAAATCTTGGCGAAATGTTCTGTCGACTGTTGAAACAAAATTAGAGTTCTTTGGCAATGCAGTTCAGCGCTATGTTTTCCGATGACAAGCATTCAAAGAATTCAAATAAAATAACGCCCTCCCTACAATCAAACATGGGGAGGTTCAGTGAGATTAGCAGATGGAGCCACGCTCATTAAGGACAAACATGAGATCCTGGAAAGGTGGGCAGAGCACCTCAGAATCCTTTTCAACAAGGGAACCCCGTCAGAGAACAACACACTCGACGAGCTGCTCAACATCCCTCCTGTCCAGCAACTGGACCCCCCCGCTTCTCTGAGGCTTTACAGGTCATCAGGGGTCTAAAAACAAAAACAGCCCAAGCCCAGATGAAATCTTGGCTGAGATCTATAAGCACCTGGTGCTCGGGAAGCCATACCTCAAGAGTAGAAGGATGCCAACAACGTCACCATTTTCAAGAGAAAGGGTGACAAAGTAGACTGTGGAAACAACAGAGAAGTCTCTCTCATCACGGTCGTGGGCAAAGTCCTGGCCAGGATTTTGCTGTACGCAGTGTGGCTGCAGTGTGGCTTCAGATATGATATTTATGGTAAGGCAGGTGCAACAACAGAATCAAAATCTATGCCTTTATCGACGTCTCCAAGGCTTTCAAATCTGTAAACCGCAAGCTCCTGTGGGAACGTCTTGGAAAGTTCAGAGTTTCGTCACAGTTCTTCAAGGTGCTCTGGCTAATACCATGTTTTTTTCCTATCCAGCATTTCAACGTTTCAGCGTTGTTTATTTAAACTCTATTTTCACTAAATTTATCCACTATTACTTTTTACAATGCTGAGGACTTCTTCCTGTACCACTGTTTGAAGAAAGTATCTTCCAGAAACTGGCAGTAGGTTTGGGAGTTGAGTTTCAGTCCATCTTCAACCCGAAAAGGTCCAACTCGCTCATCCTTAAAAGATAGCAGCCCATACCAGTACCCCTCTTCCACCTTGCTGGCGCTTGACTCGAAGTGGTGGAACGTGTTCATTACTGATCCAGCCACTAGCCCATCAAGAGTCACTCTCATTTCATCTGTCCATAAAACCTTTTAAAAAATCTGTCTTCAGGTATTTCTTTGCCCAATCTTGACGCTTCAACTTGTGAATCTTATTCAGTGGTGGTCGTGTTTCAGCCTTCTTGACCGGGGCCATGTCTCTGAGCACCTTGTACTTCTGGACACTCCAGGTAGGTTGCAGTTCTGGAATATGGTGGCACTGGGTTCCTGGTAGCTTGACGTTTATTTAGTCTTTTGCAGCTGATTTGCGCCTTTTATTCTCCATGCGTTTTTTGCGCCCCAGTTGACTATTCACAACAAAGCATTTGATTGACCAGGGGGGCGGCAGGGTAGCCTAGTGGTTAGAGTGTTGGGCTAGTAACCGGAAGGTTGCAAGTTCAAACCCCTGAGCTGACAAGGTACAAATCTATTGTTCTGCCCCTGAACAGGGAGTTAACCCACTGTTCCTAGGCTGTTATTGAAAATAAGAATTTGTTCTTAACTGACTTGCCTAGTTAAATGAAGGTCAAATAAAAAAATAAAAAAATAGTTTAGCTATTTCAAGAATGTGTTGCATTCGTCTGAAAGGCATTATACAAATTTGGACTTTTCAGTGTCAGTTAAATCTCTTTTTTGGCCCATTTTACCTGAGGTAATGAAGCTGCCTAATAATTATGCACACCTTGATATAAAGTGTTATTCACTTCCGCCACACCCTCCCCCATTACACAAATACATATCACCTGAAAATGATTAAATCCAATAAGCATTCACATTTATATGGTTTGGAGTTTGAAAATGTGCATAGAAATAATGATAAGATCAGAATACTCACTTGCCTAATAATTGTGCACGCTATATCTATATATATATATACATATATACATATTATTTTTTGACCATGTGTGTTCGCTTGTTTTGTACTGTTTTGCGTCCTGCAGGCCCAGGCATGGATCAAAGCTGGTGAGGCATTCAATGACGTCATCTTCACAGACAAATCAACCGTGGCCCTTGTGCAATTTGCAAAAAAAATTCTACAGAAAAAAGGAAGAAGATCAAGCAAGCCAAGTCCAAATCATCCGCTCAAACGCCATGTGTGTGGGGGGGGGGGGGGGGTATTTACAAAGCAAAGGGTAAATCAAATATCGTAGCCTACACCTCATGGACTGCTATGTGTTCCACAATAATTCACTGTTGCCTCATTTTTCAGGTATCATGGCTGAAGATTTCTTTCAGGAATAAATCATCAAGAGATATTGCCCACTATGTCAGGGAGGTGTTTCTGGGACCACATTGTTTCTATCAAGGTAGGATTATAGCAATATTTTGTTATGTTTAGGCCTATTTGTATGTATATTTCTAATATTGTACCTAATGTTGGCTGTTAGGCTAAATAAATAAAAATATTCTCCAAATTGTTACATTTTTATTAAAGACTATCAGAAAGAATGTTGGTACTTATTTATTTTGATCCAAAGCTATGAATAAGTCAGCTTCATGTATGTGCCGAGGCTATATGACTGCACCATCAACTTGATTATTTAGCAGACATCACTTTCTTATATTCAGTCAACACATATATCTTAAGAATATCATGGAATATAATTGAACATTTTAGTTTTTCTTAGAATAAAAACCTTATTGTAATAACAGTTTTAGTAAGTAATACTGACGAGTAGAAACAAAAAAATAAGTGTATTTTTCAGGGTGTGCGCATGCAGGACAGAGGAATAGCAATTCTTACACTTTTGTTCTAAATTCAATCACCTTCTTCATCCTCATCATTCAGTTAATTGAAAATAAATGTTGTGCTCAATTATCAGTTTCTATTTGGTTTATGTCATCCATTCATTGTCAGTTAGAGACACATTAGCGCCTTGGGACCCAAAAGCATAATCAGTGCTCTAACTCCCCCTTGCGCTGGTCTGGAGCAATGAAGCAGTGACGCAGGGTACCATACTAAACCACAAATTACCTCTAAATTCCCCAGCATAATCTCAAAACTTTTAGTTGAGCAACCACTGTAGATGACCAACTAACGTTAGCTAGATGGAAAATGGTTGTTAAATGGTTGTACATAAATCTTTCCAGTCATCTAACAGTAACAGTAATAGAAATAAACTGCTTAACATTACCTTGAATTGTGAATTTTACTGCCCCCCTACGATTGTTGCGCCTCTTGTCGAGATCAGTGGTGCCTTCACAGTACTTCGCCTGGTTGGAAAGATAAAATAAAATCTCTTTGAGGGATGCCATTAAAGTGCAAGCTACATACAAACAGTAAGCAGCTACAATAACAGTTAGTTAGCTAGCTAGATAAACAGAAAGCAGCAACAATAACAGTTAGCAAGCAAGATAACGTTAGCTAAATAAAACTGTCTGGCTGAGATAAATAAGTAGCTAGCAATGTCAATATAAAATCAATATAAAAACAGCTTAAATGATTTATTCCTATTTAACAATATTTTGTTATATAAAGACAAATATACACTACTGGTCAAAAGTTTTAGAACTCCTACTCATTCAAGGGTTGTTCTTTATTTGGACTACTTTCTACATTGTAGTATATAATTTTACAATCCAGGGTTACTTTAGTCACCTCAACTTGCTCAATTTCCACATGATTTATTAAAATATTTAGTCAATGATTTGTCCCCAATGCTTTTAGTTTTAGAAATATTTAGGATGCCACCCACTCTGAAACTAACAGCAGCTCTTTGTTAAATGTTAATCTACAATATGCAGATGACTGTGCTCCCCTCTCCATGCAGCACTAACTAAACGTGGTCTCCATCTACAACTCCATCGGCCTCACCATCAACATCAAAAAGGTTCAAATCATTGTGCAACAACTCACCCCCCGTCAAGAATTGCCCACCTTCCAGATCGACATTCCACAACTCAAAGATGTGCCTCGCTTCACCTCAAGACCAGGCTATTCCAGAACAGGAAACTGACAATACCCACCAAGACCACATTATACAAGGCAGTGTGCATATCAACCTGAAGCCTGGACACTGTACAGAAGGTACATCAAAAACTTGAAGCCTTTAACATCTGATGTCCACAACGGATTCTTGGCCTAAAATGGGAGGACAGGGTACCCTACAAATCAAATTGCATTGGTCACATACACGTGATTAGCAAATGTTATTACGGGGGTAGAGAAATGCTTGTGCTTCTAGCTCCGACAGTGCAGTAATATCTAACAAATTACACAACACATATACCCAATGCACAAATCTAAGTCGGAATGAATTAAGACTATATACATATGGACGAGCGATGTCAGAGCGGAACGGACTAAGATACAGTAGAAAAGTATAGAAAACAGTATATACATATGAGTAATGCAAGATGATGTAAGCATTATTAAGTGAATTTTTTATTTTTTTATTTTTTTTATTTTACCTTTATTTAACCAGGTAGGCAAGTTGAAAACAAATTCTCATTTACAATAGCGACCTGGCCAAGATAAAGCAAAGCAGTTCGACAGATACAACGACACAGAGTTACACATGGAGTAAAACAAACATACAGTCAATAATACAGTATAAACAAGTCTATATACAATGTGAGCAAATGAGGTGAGAAGGGAGGTAAAGGCAAAAAAGGCCATGGTGGCAAAGTAAATACAATATAGCAAGTAAAACACTGGAATGGTAGTTTTGCAATGGAAGAATGTGCAAAGTAGAAATAAAAATAATGGGGTGCAAAGGAGCAAAATAAATAAATTAATTAAAATTAAATACAGTTGGGAAAGAGGTAGTTGTTTGGGCTAAATTATAGGTGGGCTATGTACAGGTGCAGTAATCTGTGAGCTGCTCTGACAGTTGGTGCTTAAAGCTAGTGAGGGAGATAAGTGTTTCCAGTTTCAGAGATTTTTGTAGTTCGTTCCAGTCATTGGCAGCAGAGAACTGGAAGGAGAGGCGGCCAAAGAAAGAATTGGTTTTGGGGGTGACTAGAGAGATATACCTGCTGGAGCGTGTGCTACAGGTGGGAGATGCTATGGTGACCAGCGAGCTGAGATAAGGGGGGACTTTACCTAGCAGGGTCTTGTAGATGACAATGGAGCCAGTGGGTTTGGCGACGAGTATGAAGCGAGGGCCAGCCAACGAGAGCGTACAGGTTGCAATGGTGGGTAGTATATGGGGCTTTGGTGATAAAACGGATTGCACTGTAATAGACTGCATCCAATTTGTTGAGTAGGGTATTGGAGGCTATTTTGTAAATGACATCGCCAAAGTCGAGGATTGATAGGATGGTCAGTTTTACAAGGGTATGTTTGGCAGTCATGAAATGAGTGAGTGAATGAGTGAATGAGTTACCGTAGAATACCGTATAGAAAACAGTATATACATATGAGAAAGCTACAACTGAACACAATCCATCAGCATTGATGCACTCCTTGCCCAAAGAAACCTGCGGTGGCTGGTACATGTGATGCACATGCCTCCTCAGCTCCTCCCTCTGCAAATCCTTTATGGCCAGCTGAAGAATGGACTGGAAGAGAATGGAAGAGGTCTGCTGGGGGTCAAAATAAGTGCTTCAAGAACCACATCAAGACTATGCTGAAGCTGTGTGACATCCAACCTTTAAACCTGGAGAGCCTGGCAACCCCCGCCATACGTGGCGTTCCACCTGCCACCTGTGTGTCACACACCTCCAGGACATAATCACAGAGAGGAGAATAGAATTGTATGTGCAACGACACCAGCATGCAGCAGGGGCACCCATCTCTGGTGGAGAATTCACCTGCCCCTCATATGGCAAACCATGCGGGTCTTGCAATGGCATAAACTCAACCGCTCTAAATTACCACAACTGGGAGCAAGGTCATCATCAACATCGATGGACAGTCATAGCCAAGGTGTATGTTTGTGTGTTTCAGAGCATTAACAGGTGATGAGATGAATTGAAGAACCTCAATTGACATTATTTACCATTCACCTCCCACAGCACATCGTCATTTATTATACTACACCGCCCGATGATGTCACTCATTCCCAAACCTTGATGAGAGGATGCAATCGATTGCTGGCCTTATCCCTCCCAGTCTGAAGATGCTTCTCCGATTGTAACGACAGGGAAACCCTGGCAGTGAGGATATTTAAAAAAAACTATTGAACCTTTCATTTAACTAGGCAAGTCAGTTAAGAACAAATTATTATGTACAATGATGGCCTACACCGGCGAAACGCAGACGACACTGGGCTAATTGTTCGCCACCCTATGGGACTCACAATCACGGCCTCTTGTGATACAGCCTGGAATCAAACCAGGGTGTCTGTACGCCTCTACCACAGAGATGCAGTGCCTTAGACCACTGCGCTACTCGGGAGCACCAAATGATTGTCTGGCACTGGGAGTGAACTCATGATGCGTAGTGTCGAACCGTGCTGCTCAGACCACTTCGCTACGGCAGTTAACAATGCTCTAAGGATGAAGTGAATGAAGAGAGTGTGATAGGCATCGCATTGGACGCCACATCCCCCCCGAAAGGATTTATTTGAAGATGCTCATGTGAGATTACCTGGCCCTCATTTCCTCCCACCTCTGTTCTCGCTCAATCAACACTTGGAAGGTGCTAAAGGACATCATGTCACACACACCGGCAGCTTTTTACTTTGGTCTCCTGTTAAAATCCCAAAGAGCTGTGAAGAGGCCACAAGTGCAAGAGTTTAACTGCCTTGGGGGACATGGGCAAAAAGGAGGACGAAGAGCGAAGATGTAAGAGAGGTTGGGACAGAGGGAGTCCCTACTGTCCCGTAATATCTTGTGGTATACCCTGATGGAGAGAGCAGGCAGAAGAAGAAGGAATAAAGGATGAATAAATTAAGGGAGAGATTGATAAACGGTTTTCTGGTTTATTGTTGTCCGTATGAATGATGCCATTACCAACACAAAGGACACAAAGTCTCTTAATTCTGTCATTCAGGAAAACAAAGCGGCAGAGGGAATATGGTCTGTGTAGATAGCGGACCCCCTTAACCCCCAGACTACGCAGTAACAACCCCCCTATCCCCGGCCTGACAATCCCTCTACAATAAGCCCCCAAGCACGCACACACACACACACACACACATAGAGTCCCAATCACTGGCCATACAGCCACGATACAGCACAACAGTGAACGCATAAATTCACAGCATTAACTTTCCTCTCAAACTGTGAGCCTCCAAAAACCAATGCCACGTAATGTGCACTGAGACAACACTGATCATTTCAACAAGGATTACATGTTAAAGGGGTGATCTGCAGTAGCTGCATCCATTATCGTTATGTACCCTTTGGTTCAACTGTCATTCAACTGTCAGAACCCAAAATATCAGCTTTTTTTACTCCAATGTTTGTAAACTAAGTAAATGTAAACAATCACTGTATAGGCTCGAAACATGATTATACTATATACTATACTTTTGATATCATGGATGGTCAGTCCCTGCATCCATAGCTTTGTCATTGAATTTGAGAATGGTTACATTTCTCCAGGCCTATCCCTCAGCTTTTTAGCGAAACAGTGGCAGGCAAACACTTTGATATTGTTTCAACTGCTGATTGTCACATTATGGGCAAGATGCTATGAGAATGCATAGAATGGGCCCATTATACAACCAGACACTGTGCTAAAAACTGACTAACCACATTGACATTACACTTAAAGAGACTGAAGCACTTTCCTGTCAGAGCAAATACACAAACCCAAAACAAGCAGCTTATTTGAAGTGTCACTGTAACATTTCAATATCAGACTGGCAGATATTGTAGAGTCATGCAAAGTACTTGCATGACTTGTAACAGACGGACAAATCTGATCGATGTTCATTTTGTGTATGATTTCATCAGAAGTTAATATCGGACTAATGCCGGATTCATTGTTTTGTTAATGTACTTAACAAATTCTCTCTCTCGCTCCCTTTCTCCCTCATTAGTGTTGAGGTTTGTTGTTGAGAAGCCGACCAAAGTAAATGGTCCATTGTGTTGCGAGGGGCGGCAGTGGATCATATTAAGCATGTATTGATTAGTGGGGTAAGCTAACGAGAATGAGCCTACTCTTAATGTGCAAAGAGCAATAGCTCTCCCATTGTTTTATAACAATGGGAGATGGAACACAGTCCTTACTCATGGCGATGGCGTTGACAAGTGAGGGATTGGGAGGAACCCAGGTAGACAAGGGTGAGCAGAGAGAGAGAGAGAGTGTGTGTATCTTTTTTTGTCCTTTTAGTACTTCAATCAAAGCATTTTAATTCCACCCTGGTCATAGGCTGAAGCCTCCCAGGATTCCTCAGAATTGACCACTTAACAGCTGATTTTATGTAAAAAACTGCCTGTGGGGGACATGCCCCTTTACCGAGGGCCCCCTGCAATTGGGATACAATTCAAGGTGAATGGTAGGGAATTAGGTTGTGCAGCCTAGCAGTGACGATAGGAACCTTAAGGCACAGACCTCTGCACAGAGGATGACCAGCACCCCCTAGTGATTCAAACACAGATGTACTCTGTCTACCAAGGTGCATGTCCTTTCTCTTTACTATAACAATCATGGACCTTTTCCAAATGGAATGTACACAATCATTCATAGGGTAATATTTAATTCATAGGATCAACTTTTTAATCGCTAGTACCATGAGATCTATGCTGTTGACGCACACACACACAAACTCACACTGAGCTCACACCTAACTGGAAGCTGTATTGTCAGACAGTCCTATTTAGTCATATTCCCAGAAATTCCCAGAAAATGGAAGAAAATGCTATTTGAAAAAAATGGTGTATATCCTTACGCACAAGAAAGCACATGCACACAAACAGTATTTGTTTTAAATATATTATTTCTTACATAGTTAGCCCAGAAAATGTTGTGTTACTACGTACAGCCGGGAAGAACGAATGGATATCAGAGCGGCTGTAACTCACCAGCACTACCAGCATTACGACCAGGAATACAACCACCCAGGGCATTTGAACTGATTCCAGAGGCCGATCCAAAACAACGCCGGTGGGAATCGGAGCAATCTTCTTGTCCGACTTAGGAGGCAAGCACACCACCCACCGCTTCCAAGTATATTACTTGCTAATGTTCAGGGATTGTAACATATTCTGTTTCACAGAAACATGGCTCTCTCGGGACGCACTGTCGGAGTTGGTCCAGCTATCTGGATTCTCAGTTCATCACGCCGACGGGAATAAAGATCTCTCTGGGAAGAAGAAGAAGGGGGTGTATGTTTCATGATTAACAAATCATGGTGTGATTGTGATAACATACAGGAACTCAAGTCCTTCTGTTCACCCAACCTAGAATACCTAAATATCAAATGCCAGCCGTATTATCTCGCAAAAGAATTCTCTTTGATTATAGTCACAGCCGTGTATATCCCCCCTCAAGCCAATACCACGACGGCCTTCAAGGAACTTCACTGAAATTTATGCAAACTGGAAACCATATATCCTGAGCCTGCATTTATTGTATTTTATTTTATTTATTTATTTATTTTATTTATTGGGATTTTAACAAAGCAAATTTGAAGAAAAGGAAATTCTAGAGGCATATCGACTGTAGTACTCACAGAGCTAAAACACTAGACCGCTGTTACTCCAACTTCCGGGATGCATACAAGGCCCTCCCCCTCCCTAATTTCGGCAAATCTGACCACGACACCATTTTGCTCCTCCTTTCCTATTGGCAGAAAGTCAAATAGGAAATACCCGTGCTAAGGACTATTCAACGCTGGTCTGACCAATCGGAATCCACGTTTAAAGATTATTTTAATCATGAGGACTGGGATATATCCCAGGTTGCTTCTGGGAATAACATTGACGAATATACTAAAATGGTAACTGCCTTTATCAGGAAGTGTATAGGAGATGTTATACCAGCTGTGACTATTTAAACCTAGCCTAACCAGAAACCGTGGACAGATGGCAGCATTTGCACAAAACTGAAAGCGCAAACCACAGCCTTTAAACATGGCATGGTGACATGGAAAATGGCAGAATACAAACAAAGTAGTCATTCCCTCCGCAAGGCAATTAAACAGGCTAAACGTCAGTATAGAGACAATGGCTCAGACACGAGACGTATGTGGCAGGGTCTACAGACATTCCATGGACTACAAAAGGAAAAATAGCCACGTCGCCGACACCGACGTCTTGCTTCAAGACAAGCTAAACACCTTGTTTGCCCGCTTTGAGGATCTGAGGATTTGAGGATAACACAGTGCCAATGACGCAGCCTGCTACCAAGGACTGTGGGCTCTCCTTCTCCGTGGCCGAGTGAGTAAGACGTTTAACCATGTTAACCCTCGCAAGGCTGCCGGCCCAGACGCCATCCCTAGCCGTGTCCTCAGAGCATGCGCAGACCAGCTGGCAGATGTGTATCCCAGTCTGCAGTCCCCACATGCTTCAAGAGGGCCACCATTGTTCCTGTACCCAGGAATGCAAAGGTAACTAAACTAAATGACTTTAGCTCCGTTGCACTCCTCTGTCATCATGAAGTGCTTCGAGAGACTAGTCAAGGACTATCACCTCCATCTAACCTGTCACCATAGACCTAATTCAATTTGCTAACCGCCCCAATAGGTCCACAGACGATGCAGTCCCCATCACACTGCACACTGCCCTATCCCATCTGGACAAGAGGAAAACTTGTCTATTGACTATAGCTCAGCATTCAACACCAAGTAACCTCAAAGCTCATCATTAAGCTTGAGGCCCTGGGTCTGAACCCCGCACTGTGCAATTGGGTCCTGGACTTCCTGACAGGCCGCCCCCAGGTGGTGAAGGTGGGAAACAACACCTCCACTTTGCTGATCCTCAACCCTGGGGCCCCACAAGGGTGCATACTCAGCCCCCTCCTGTACTCCCAGTTCATCCATGACTGTGTTGCCAAGCATGCCTCCAACTCAATCATCAAATTTGCAGACGACACAACAGTAGTAGGCTTGATTACCAACAACGACGAGACAGCCTACAGGGAGGATGTGATGGGTCTGGGAGTGTGGTGCAAGGAAAATAACCTAAAAAATTACCTCAACATGAACAGAACAAAGGAGATGATCGTGGACTTCAGGAAACAGCAGAGGGAGCACCCCCCTATCCACATCGACGGGACAGTAGTGGAGAGGGTAGAAAGTTTTAAGTTCCCGGACAAACTGAAATGGTCCACCCACACAAACAGCGTGGTGAAGGCAGCGCAGCAGCGCCTCTTCAACCTCAGGAGGCTGAAGAAATTCGGCTTGTCACCAAAAACACTCAAAATTTTACAGATGCACAATTGAGAACATCCTGTCGGGCTGTATCACCGCCTGGTGCGGCAACTGGGGCGGCAGCGTAGCCTAGTGGTTAGGGCGTTGGACTAGTAACCGGAAGGTTGCGAGTTCAAACCCCCGAGCTGACAAGGTACAAATCTGTCGTTCTGCCCCTGAACAGGCAGTTAACCCACTGTTCCCAGGCCGTCATTGAAAATAAGAATGTGTTCTTAACTGACTTGCCTGGTTAAATAAAGGTAAAAAAAAAACTTTAAAAAAAACTGCTCCGCCCATAACTGTAAGGCTCTCACAGAGGGTGGTGACGTCTGCACCATGCATCATTGGGGTCAAACTACCTGCCCTCAAGGACACCTACACCACCCAATGTCACAGGAAGGCCATAAAGATCATCAAGGACAACAACCACCTGAGCCTCTGCCTGTTCACCCCGCTATCATCCAGAAGGCGAGGTCAGTACAGGGTGCATCAAAGCAGGGACCGAGAGACTGAAAAACAGCTTCTATCTCAAGGCCATCAGACTGTTAAACAGTCATCACTAACATTGAGTGGCTGCTGCCAACATACTGTCTCAACTCCAGCCACTTTAATAATGGAAAAATGTATGTAATAAATGTATCACTAACCACTTCAAACAATGTCACTTCATATAGTGTTTACATACCCTACATTACTCATCTCATATTGTAACGATATTCGTAGGTGGAAGAAGGTGAAGAGGACCAAGGTGCAGCATGGTACGTGTTCATGGTAAATTTAATAAAGAAACTGAACACAAGAACAAACAAAAAAAACTAAGTGGAACAAATGAAACTGTTCTGTCTGGTGCAGACACACAAAGACAGAAAACAACTACCCACAAATCATAGTGGGAACACAGGCTACCTAAGTATGGTTCTCAATCAGAGACAACAATTGACAGCTGCCTCTGATTGGGAACCATACCAGGCCAAAAGCAGAAATACAAAACATAGAACAAAAACATAGAATGCCCACCCCAACTCACGCCCTGACCAAACTAAAATAGAGACAAAAAAAAGGAACTAAGGTCAGGACGTGACACATGTATCTACAGTATGTATATACTGTACTCTATACCATCTATTGCATCTTGCCTATGCCGTTCTATACCATCGCTCATTCATATATATATTTTATGTACATATTCTTATTCATTCCTTTACACTTTTGTGTATAAGTTAGTTGTTGTGAAATTGTTAGGTTAGATTACTCGTTGGATATTACTGCATTGTCGGAACTAGAAGCACAAGCATTTCGCTACACTCACATTAACATCTGCTAACAATGTGTATGTGACAAAAAATTGTTATTTGATTTGATGCAGCCACCACCCTGTTTGAACATTTAGAGAGTACTGTAGTACTCAATTGTGTTGTATTGGATTTGCCCCAAACATAACACGTTGTATTTAGAAGAAAATGTTAATTGCTTTGCCACACTTTTTGCAGTATTACTTTAGTGCCTTGTTGTAAAAAGGCTGCATGTTCTGAAATATTTTAATTCTGTACAAAGCTTCCTACTTTTCACCCTGTCAATTAGATGTAGTTGATCCATCCTCAGTTTTCATTACACTTCGTAACTGTTTTAAAGTCACCACTGGCCTCATGGTGAAATCCCTGAGCGATGTCCTTCCTCTCTGGCAACTGAGTTGGGAAAGATGCCTGTATCTTTGTATTGATACAACATCCAAAGTGTAATTAACAACTTAATATTCAAATCAACAAAGACATGCTTTTGGTCACACAAATTTAGTAGATGTAATAGCGATGTTATAGCGATGAACCAGGAACAGATATAGCCCTTGGTTCACTCCAGACCTGACTGCCCTTGACCAGCCCCCGCGATATGCAACTTTTCAGGAAAGTTAGGAACCAATATGTACAGGCAGTTAGGAAAGCAACGGCTAACTTTTTCAAACAGAAATTTGCATCCTGTAGCACAAACTCCTAAATGTTCTGGGACACTGTAAAGTCCATGGAAAATAATAGCAACTCCTCCCAGCTGCCCACTGCACTGAGGCTAGGAAACACTGTCAACAATAAATCCACTATAATTGAGAATTTCAATAAGCATTTTTCTACGGCTGGCCATGCTTTCCACCTGGCTATCCCTACCCCGGTCAACAGCCCTGCGCACCCCACAGAAACTTGCCCAAGCCTCCCCATTTACCTTTACCCAAATCCAGATAACTGATGTTCTGAAAGAGCTGCAAAATCTGGACCCCTACAAATCAGCCGGGCTAGACAATCTGGACCCTTTCTTTCTAAAATGATCTGCCGAAATTGTTGCCTTCCCTATTGCTTGCCTGTTCAACCTCTCTTTCGTATAGTCTGAGATCCCCAAAGATTGCAATGCTGCCGCGGTCATCCCCCTCTTCAAAGGGGGAGACACTCTAGACACAAACTGCTACAGACCTATATCTATCCTACCCTGCCTTCCTAAGGTCTTCGAAAGCCAAGTTAACAAACAGAACACCGACCATTTCGAATCCCACCGTAGCTTCTCTCCTATGCAATCTGGTTTCCGAGCTGGTCACGGGTGCACCTCAGCCACGCTCAAGGTCCTAAACAATATCATAACTGCCATCAATAAGAGACAATACTGTGCAGCTGTATTCATCGACCTGGCCAAAGCTTTCGACTCTGTCAATCACCGTATTCTTATCTGCAGACTCAACAGCCTTGGATCCTCAAATGACTGCCTTGCCTGGTTCACAAACTACTTCTATGAGAGAGTTCAGTGTGTCAAATCGAAGTGCCTGTTGTCCGGACCTCTGGCAGTCTCTATGGGGGTGCCACAGGGTTCAACCCTCGGGCAGACTATTTTCTCTGTATACATCAATGATGTCTCTCCTGCTGCTGGTGATTCTTTTTATTTGTTTATTTTTTATTTAACCTTTATTTAACCAGGTAGGCTAGTTGAGAACAAGTTCTCATTTGCATCTGCGACCTGGCCAAGATAAAGCATAGCAGTGTGAGCATACAACAAAGAGTTACACATGGAGTAAACAATTAACAAGTCAATAACACATTAGAAAACAAAGGGGGGTCTATATACAATGTGTGCAAAAGGCATGAGGAGGTAGGAAAATAATTACAATTTTGCAGATTAACACTGGAGTGATAAATGATCAGATGGTCATGTACAGGTAGAGATATTGGTGTGCAGAAGAGCAGAAAAGTAAATAAATAAAAACAGTATGGGGATGAGGTAGGTGAAAAGGGTGGGCTATTTACCAATAGACTATGTACAGCTGCAGCGATCGGTTAGCTGCTCAGATAGCTGATGTTTGAAGTTGGTGAGGGAGATAAAAGTCTCCAACTTCAGCGATTTTTGCAATTCGTTCCAGTCACAGGCAGCAGAGTACTGGAACGAAAGGCGGCCAAATGAGGTGTTGGCTTTAGGGATGATCAGTGAGATACACCTGCTGGAGCGCGTGCTACGGATGGGTGTTGCCATCGTGACCAGTGAGCTGAGATAAGGCGGAGCTTTACCTAGCATAGACTTGTAGATGACCTGGAGCCAGAGGATCCACCTCTACGCAGACGGCACCATTCTGTGTACTTCTGGCCCTTCTATGGACACTGTGTTAACTAACCTCCAGACGGGTTTCAATGACATACAACACAAATACTCTTAAATGCAAGCAAAACTAAATGCATGCTCTTCAACCGATCGTTGCCCACACCTACCCAGCCTGGACGGTTCTGACTTAGAATATGTGGACAACTACGAATACCTAGGTGTCTGGTTAGACTGTAAACTCTCCTTCCAGACTCACATTAAGCATCTCCAATCCAAAATTAAATCTAGAATTGACTTCCTATTTTACAACAAAGCATCCTTCACTCATGCTGCCAAACATACCTTAGTAAAACTGACTATCCGACCGATCTTTGACTTCGGCGATGTAATTTACAAAATAGCCTCCAAAACTCTACACAGCAAATTGGATGCAGTCTATCACAGTGCCATCTGTTTTGTCACCAAAGCCCCATATACTACCCACCACTGCAACCTGTATGCTCTCGTTGGCTGGCCCTCGCTTCATATTCGTCGCCAAACCCACTGGCTCCAGGTCATCTATAAGCCGTTGCTAGGTAAAGCCCCACCATATCTCAGCTCACTGGTCACCATAGCAGCACCCACCCGCAGCACGCGCTCCAGCAGGTATGTTTCACTGGTCACCCCCAAAGCCAATTCCTCCTTCGTCTGCCTTTCCATCCAGTTCTCTGCTGCCAATGACTGGAACAAATTGCAAAAATCCCTGAAGCTGGAGACTCATATCTCCCTCACTAGCTTGAAGCACCAGCTGTCAGAGCAGCTCACAGATCACTGCACCTGTACATAGCCAATCTATAAATAGCCCATCCAACTACCTCATCACCATATTCTTATTTATTTTGCTCCTTTGCACCCCAGTACCGCTACTTGCACACTCATCAACTGCACATCTATCACCTCAGTGTTTAATTTGCCATACTGTAATAATTTAGCCACTATGGCCTATTTATTGCCTCAAGCCCCCTTATCCTACCTCATTTGCACACACTGTATATAGTCTTCCTCTATTGTATTATTGACTGTATATTTGTTTATTCCATGTAACTCTGTGTTGTTGTTTTTTTTGCACTGCTTTGCTTTATCTTGGCCGGGTCGCAGTTGTAAATGAGAACTTGTTCTCAACTAGCCTACCTGGTTAAATAACGGTGATTTAAAAAATTTTTTTTATTTAGAATCTAAGGCACACTTAACCAGCATGGCTACCACAGCATTCTGCAGCGATACGCCATTCCATCTGGTTTGCACTTAGTGGGACAATCATTTGTTTTTCAACAGGACAATGACCCAACACACCTTCAGGATGTCTAAGGGCTATTTGACCAAAAAGGAGAGTGATGGAGTGCTGCATCAGTTGACCTGGCCTCCACAATCACCCGACCTCAACCCAATTGAGATGGTTTGGAAGGAGGTGAGTGAAGGAAAAGCAGCCATCAAGTGCTCAGCATATTTGGGAACTCCTTCAAGACTGCTTGAAAAGCAGTCCAGATGAAGCTGGTTGAGAGAATGCCAAGAGTGTGCACAGCTGTCATCACGGCAAAGGGAAGCGACTTTGAATAATCTGAAAAGAATGTAGAAAATAGTAAAAAATAAAGAAAAACCCTTGAATGAGTCGGTGTGTCCAACCTTTTAACTGCTACTGTAGTTCTGTATTATTCTTGTGTAAGAATTTGGCTTACTTCCTAGAAGACATAGTCCATGTTACAGGCTTTGTTTTTTTTTCATTTATATTTCGTGGTTGCACGTTAGCACAAGGGGTGCAGATTGGTGTCACCTCATTAGTCAGTGCTTGTGCAAGCTTGTCATCTCGTTAGTGGGAAATTGTTTCACCTGTGTTGACCCAGGTGATATTTAAGAGTGGCTGGCCCAGTACTCCAGTTGTCTAAGGGTGTATGTACCTTGCACAGCCCGTCATCGTCCTGTCATCCGTGGACCACGTCCTCAAGTTTATTGCCAATATATGGGAAGCTAATAATAGACTTACGATTTTTAGATTTCATATGTCCCCGCAAGAGGCCTTTTTCCTTTTGTCAGGCCATCGTTGTAAATAACAGTTTGTTCTTAACTGACTTGCCTAGTTAAATAAAGGTTAAATAAAAAGTAATTACAATGTTATGAATGGGTACTGCTAATCCTGTAGCTTTATCAATTTAATATTTGCATTTGCAATATATCGACTGTGGCTGATTTTCCTTTTTCGAATCTTCTGATATAATCTAGCTAGCTAGCTATAGCCATGTATTTCATGTTTCTAAATACATGCCTCTATATATGGCGGTGGCTATAGCTTACTAGCTAGCCTAGCTCAACTAAAAAAACAATGATTTTTATAAAATACATTAGTTCGTAAGTCAGTTCAGAAATTCACTATGCATAGCTTGCATAGCTTGCATACCTTACCTCTTCGGCTGACATGATGAATATGGCAATTGTTTACACAATCCATGCAATGACTCCGTTTCCTAGTTACTGTCTGTCTCTCATCAATGTGTGTCTTGCTAGCTGTCACTCAAATGGTGAGGGGCTTAAGCTCATTGGCTGGCCCACGTGGGCCAAAATGTGTGTAGAAAACAGTTGCTTTCAAACTAGAGATTTCATGACTAATGGATGTAAAACAGTTATTCTGCTCATAGATTATGCATGTACGAACTATACATTGACACAACCAGCCCAAAGTGGGAGGGTAAAAAAAATCCTGACGAATTTGTTCCAGAACATCTCTTAAGAAGTTAAGAATTAAAATGGGCTTCCTTTATAGGAATAGGGCAAGCATTTTGTTAAATAGCAGAAAACAAATAATTCAGTCGACATTCATACTGGTTATAGACTATGGTGGTATCATCTACAGTATATGAATGTGGCTGCCGCTGTATTGAAACCATTGGACGCAGTTTATCATAGTGAATGCACTTTATTCATTTTGTATCAGAAAGTAGGCTGGCCCCCTCTTAAGTCTGGTAGATCAATGCACTGCCCTCTTTTTTGGTTTATCGTGTTAAGGGTACAGGTTCCCCAAGGGGTACCCCCCCCCCCCTCAACTGAAACAGTGGCGCACAGAATGCAAAAATATTCTTAGAAATATTTAACCTCCACACATTAACAAGTCCAATAGCTCAAATGAAAGATAAACACCTTGTTCATCTAGCCAGCAAGTCAGATTTCTAAAATGTTTTATGGCGAAAACATAGCACATATTTATGTCAAACCACCACCAAAGACACCGCTAATTTGAATAGCCATGTTGAACAAAAGATGCAATCAACAAACGCAGGATTAAAAGAAAAATAATTCACTAACCATTTTAAAATCTTCATCAGATGACAGTAATAGGACATGTTACACAGTACATTTATGTTTTTTTCAATAATATGCCATTTATATCCATAAATCTCTGTTTACAATGACGCCATGTTCAAAAAATGCTACTCAAATGTCCTGAGAAATGATGATAGCTCCGCCAGATAACGTCAGATAACAAGCAATACACATCATAAACTTTGACTAAATATACATGTTCTACATATAGTTAGAAAGATACACTGCTTCTTAATGCAACCGCTGTGTTACATTTATTTTTAACGTTACAGAATTCGTTCACTAGGCAATAATATGAGACGGCGCTCAGACATTAGCAATATGTCTCCGCTATGTTGGAGTCCACAGAAACACAAAATTACCACATAAATATTCCCTTACCTTTGATGTTCTTCGATCAGAAGTCGTGGAAGGAGTCATACTTACCAAAAACTGCGTTTGGCTTTCAAGTCTGTGTCTTTGGGTTATCAAACGCGACAAATTCCGGCTGAAATGCAGCCAAAATTGTAGGGGTTGCGCATCAAAACTTCAAAATTACATATTATATGTCGACTAAACTGGTCAAACTAAGTGCAGAATCAAGCTTTAGGATGTTCTAAACGTGCAAAACAATTCTCAGCTCGAACAGACAAACTGACATCATTTGGAATCCTGGAACAAAGAGAGCTCCAGACGCGACACGCGCATGAGAGTACATGTATTTTCGCGTGACCCGAAGGTTTTAGCCCGCCAAAAGGTGAGGGAGTGCGCGATTTTCACAATGAAACGCCCCATTGAAAGGAGACATCGCGCTGAAGAGATAGAAACTGTTCCCAGATCCGTAGCTGGTTGGGAAGGGTGGGGGCGATGACGTCAAAATTGGCCCAACTTTCCTGATGACGAGAGAGTTTGGGAGAATGGCTGCCCTGAGAGTTCTGCTTTACATACAGACATAATTTGAACGGTTTTAGAAGCTTTAGAGTGTTTTCTATTCAATAATTATTATTATATGCATATATTAGCAATTTTGGACAGATTTTTTTTCTGTTTACTATGGGCACGCAATTCCTCCAAAGGGGGCAGTATTCTGCCTAGCTCTAACTGGTTTAAACTGTATAGCCTTATTGTGCAAACTTCTGCCATACCTTACTTCATTGTTAAATTACAGACATACGAGTCACCAGACCGATCACAAGGATGGCTAACTCTAGAGGTCCTGTTGAACTCTATGGAATTAGGTAAATCTGCATTCAGTTTATTTGCTAACCTTATAGGGAATGATTTCCAGAGCTCTCCGCAACTTCATGTTCTGGTGCCTCTAAGGCAGTTCACGTTGTTAATGGAGGACCATGCTTGCTTCTTAAATTGATTATAGCTTTGTGTGCTATGTTATACATATTATAAATTGTGTTCATGCAGGGCTCCCTTGTAAAATATGTCTTGGTCTAAATGGGACTCCCTTATAAAATAAAGGTGAAATTAAAAATAACTTTTTGACTTCTGTTTCATGTGACTACCTCTCTAAACACACAGGATTCAGGACTGAGCTAGCTAGCTACTCTTCACTACTACCAAAATGCAGCACCCACTTTGGTGATGCTACGGCAGTCACGAGGCACCAGAAATCACACCACACTTCTATAGTAAATTCAGAAGTAGCCTTATTACGTAGTCCTCCATACAGTCATGCTCTCTTTCAACTCTGTACACCTACAGTTGAAGTAGGAAGTTTACATGCACCTTAGCCAAATACATTTAAACTCAGTTTTTCACAATTCCTGACATTTTAGGTCAGTTAGGATCACCACTTTATTTTAAGAAGGTGAAATGTCAGAATAATAGTAGAGAATTATTTATTTCAGCTTTTATTTCTTTCATCACATTCCCAGTGGGTCAGAAGTTTACATACATTCAATTAGTATTTGGTAGCATTGCCTTCAAATTGTTTAACTTGGGTCAAACGTTTTGGCTAGCCTTCCACAAGCGTCCCACAATAAGTTGGGTGAATTTTGGCCCATTACTCCTGACAGAGCTGGTGTAACTGAGTCAGGTTAGTAGGCCTCCTTGCTCGCACACGCTTTTTCAGTTCTGCCCACACATTTTCTATGGGATTGAGGTGAGGGCTTTGTGATGGCCAATCCAATACCTTAACTTTGTTGTCCTTAAGCTGTTTTGCCACAACGTTGGAAGTATGCTTGGGGCCATTGTCCATTTGGAAGACCCATTTGCGACCAAGCTTTAAACTTCCTGACTGATGTCTTGAGATGTTGCTTCAATATATCCACATAATTCTTCTGCCTCATGATGCCATCTATTTTGTGACGTGCACCAGTCCCTCCTGAAGCAAAGCACCCACACAACATGATGCTGCCATGCCCGTGCTTCATGGTTGGGATGGTGTTCTTCGGCTTGCAAGCCTCCCCCTTTTTTCCTCCAAACATAACAATGGTCATTATGGCCAAACAGTTATATATATACTTTTTCATCAGACCAGAGGACATTTCTCCAAAAAGTATGATCTTTCTCCCAGTGTGCAGTTGCTAACCGTAGTCTGGCTTTTTTATGGCGGTTTTGGAGCAGTGGCTTCTTCCTTGCTGAGCAGCCTATCAGGTTATGTCGATATAGGACTCGTTTTACTGTGGATATAGATCATTTCATACCTGTTTCCTCCAGCATCTTCACAAGGTCCTTTGCTGTTGTTCTTGGATTGATTTGCACTTTTCGTACCAAATTACGTTCATCTCTAGGAGACAGAACGCGTCTCCTTCCTGAGCGGTATGACGGCTGCGTGGTCCCATGGTGTTTATACTTGCATACTATTGTTTGTACAGATGAACATGGTACCTTCAGGCGTTTGGAAATTGCTCCCAAAGATGAACCAGACTTGTGGAGGCACACCATTTTTTTCTGAGGTCTTAGCTGATTTCTTTTGATTTTCCCATGATGTCAAGCAAAGAGGCACTGAGTTTGAAGGTAGGCCTTGAAATACATCCACAGGTCCAATAGGCTCAAGTGATGCCAATTAGCCTATCAGAAGCTTCTAAAGCCATGACATCATTTTCTGGAATTCTCCAAGCTGTTTTAGTGTATGTAAACTTCTAACCCACTGGAATTACCGTACCGCCTGGTACGGCAACTGCTCCGCCCACAACCGTAAGGCTCTCCAGAGGGTAGTGAGGTCTGCACAACGCATCACCGGGGGCAAACTACCTGCCCTCCAGGACACCTACACCACCCGATGTCACAGGAAGGCCATAAAGATCATCAAGGACAACAACCACCCGAGCCACTGCCTGTTCACCCCGCTATCATCCAGAAGGCGAGGTCAGTACAGGTGCATCAAAGCTGGGACCGAGAGACTGAAAAACAGCTTCTATCTCAAGGCCATCAGACTGTTAAACAGCCACCACTAACATTGAGTGGCTGCTGCCAACACACTGACTCAACTCCAGCCACTTTAATAATGGGAATTGATGGGAAATGATGTAAAATATATCACTAGCCACTTTAAACAATGCTACCTAATATAATGATTACATACCCTACATTATTCATCTCATATGTATACGTATATACTGTACTCTATATCATCTACTGCATCCTTATGTAATACATGTATCACTAGCCACTTTAACTATGCCACTTTGTTTACATACTCATCTCATATGTATATACTGCACTCAATACCATCTACTGTCTCATTCATACATCTTTATGTACATATTCTTTATCCCCTTACACTTGTGTCTATAAGGTAGTAGTTTTGGAATTGTTAGCTAGATTACTTGTTGGTTATTACTGCATTGTCGGAACTAGAAGCACAAGATGCACTAACATCTGCTAACCATGTGTATGTGACAAATAAAATTTGATTTGATTTGATTTGAATTGTGATACTGTGATATATAAGTGAAATAATCTGTCTGTTAACAATTGTTGGAAAAATGAGTTGTGTCATGCACAAAGTAGATGTCCTAACCGACTTGCCAAAACTATAGTTTGTTAACAAATCATTTGTGGAGTGGTTGAAAAACGAGTTTTAATGACTCCAACCTGTAAACTTCCGACTTCAACTGTATGTTTTCGGGCTTCTCTCCATCTTCAACTTCCGGACAGTAGGCATAATAAAATCAAAACATTGCATGCTAGCCAGCTAACATTAGCTAGATAGCCAAAAATCAACCGCCAACTTCAGTCTTGAAAACGTACTGGATTAGAAACAATTCAGCGAATAGTTAATTAATAAAATAAAGTTTGTAGGGAAAAATGCTATAAAAACAATTATGACAAATATTTACAAAATGTACAGGAGCTCTCTGCCTAGGTGACCTCACGGCGCCATGACAACGACGGAACCACTCGTTCACTTCCATTCATTGATTTGAAAGGAAAATACTGGTACAGCACGAGCCCACTAAGCCCACTCTTTAGCCCCTGCCTCCACCAATCCAATGCTTTTAGATTTTTGGGAAGTCTGGGAGAACCGAGACGAAAGTGACACTTTTTTGTTTTTTTATTACTATGAAATTGACAGAGCTTGAGACAACATTCTATGACGAACAATTTATGTCTTCTACCATTAGCTACTGTAATTTAATGTATAGGGTAAATTAGTTTAAATTAAATAGACCTTGAACAGAACTACTGCAATGTTACTTTTGTTCCTGCCGGTAGCACAGATGGACACGCAGCCTTGGGACGGAAGTAACAGCTGGCGAGAAGTGCACAATATCTGTCTTATCTCCATATTTCTGGTTTTAGTACATTTGTTGAAAGTAACGCATTATCAGCCATAATTTCATGTTTTTGTCAATTTTTGAGTAATGAATGCTATAGGGTCGAAATTTATGAAAATGAACCATGCGTCAACATGGCAATGTTGCTCAACCCCAATATTTTGCCTTACAATATTAATTCTACTAAAATGATCACAAAATAGCTATATTAACCATCGTTTTCTCATCTCACTTTAATGGGAATGTAGTAGGATATGTTTTCCACCATTTTCAATGACTTCATGTTTAGCACTACCAATCAGGTGCCCTCCTGCTGTCCTTGTCATGCACACTTCTCATGTCTTGATAGAATAAACATTTTATTTTCTTCACAAATGGCAAACTCATCATGCTTATCACATTTCCATAGCATGACACAAGGTAATTGACCCCCAGAATCATAATGTATATTTTTAAGTCAGTCAATCTGGAACATTTCAAGAACTTTGAAAGTTTCTTCAAGTGCAGTCGCAAAAACAATGAAGTGCTATGATGAAACTGGCTCTCGTGAGGACTGCCACAGGAAAGGAAGACCCAGAGTTACCTCTGCTGCAGAGGATAAGTTCATTAGAGTTACCAGCCTTAGATTGCTGCCCAAATAAATGCTTCACTGAGTTCAGGTAACAGACACATCTCAACATCAACTGTTCAGAGGAGTCTGCGTGAATCAGGCCTTCATGGTCGAATCGCTGCAAAGAAACCACTACTAAAGGACACCAATAATAAGAAGAGACTTGCTTGGGCCAAGAAACACAAGCAACAGACATTAGACTGGTGGAAATCTGTCCTTTGGTCTGATGAGTCCAAATTTGAGATTTTTGGTTCCAACGCTCTGTCTTTGTGAGATGCGGAGTAGATTAACAGATCTCCGCATTTGTGTGGTTCCCACCGTGAAGCATGGAGGAGTTGTTGTGATGGTGCGATGGTGATTGACTGGTGACACTGTCAGTGATTTATTTAGAATTCAAGGCACACTTAACCAGCATGGCTACCACAGCATTCTGGAGTGATACGCCATCCCATCTGGTTTGCACTTAGTGGGACTATCATTTTTTTCCAACAGGACAATGACCGAACATTTGACAAAGAAGGAGAGTGATGGAATGCTGCGTCGGATGACCTGGCCTCCACAATCACCCAATCTCGACCAGGCTGGGATGCTTTGGGTTGAGTTGGACCGCAGAGTTAAGAAAAAGCAGCCAACAACGGCTCAGCATATGTGGGAACTCCTTCAAGACTGTTTGAGACTATGCCAATAGTCTGCAAAGCTGTCAAGGCAAAGGGTAGCTACTTTGAAGAATCTAAAATATAAAATATATTTTGATTTTTTAAAACACTTTTTTGGTTATTACACGATTATAACACGATGTGTTATTTCATAGTTCTGATGTCTTCACTATTATTCTACAATGTAGAAAACAGTAAAAATAAAGAACCTTTGAATGAGTAGGTGTCCAAACTTTTGACTGGTACTGTATATACTTTATTTATTTATTCTCAAAAGTAGTGCACTGGGCCTTTACTAGTCCTGTATTAGCAGACAGATGTAGCCAGTAGGTATTATTTTAAATCCCCAGTTCAGAAAGTCCCTCCCTATTTCAGTCAGGTTTCCTCGGTTTGACATCTATTGAATATTAATATGACATAGATTTTTGCCTCACAAGTATGTTTATGTGAGAGAGAAAAGCGGGGTAGAGTGATAGAGTAAAAATGAAGAGGATACAATGCCAAGTCAACTGAGTCCTTGAAACTTTTTCAACAGAAGTGGATGTCATCTGCAGTTAAGCCTGAGACCTGCAGACTTGTGTTAGCTCCCCAAGGTAATTTCTAGGCTTTAGGTCAACGGGCTCCACGGGCTAAAACAATGGTGCCTAAAATCCTGGATTAATCCAGTCATCACAAATACATACTATCCAAACAAAGCCAGTGCAAATACTAGACATCGAAGATAAAGCAAAACAAAAACAATGCAGGTCCTTCCACCCTGGAATCTTGTAAATGCAATCGTATTTGAAGGAAGATGTGTTGTCTTATTTAAAGCAATAGACCACTGCCTCTGCTAGAAGTGGAATATTGGTTACACAACTGCCGTGTTGTCCCAATCTCCAGTTGATCCCATTCTGAATGTTGCGCATGCGGTTGGTAGAAATGACGTGCACACTGGTTGGGGAAGTGTTCGTGTTTGTGCAGGGATGTCTTGTTCAAAGAAGCTCAGCTGTTTCGCACAGTAAGCGTATCATGGCTGCAACTTCGGCAATGATGGGGTAGGTGTAGGCTAGTATATACTTTTCAAATTGTCCTCTGTAACCCACAGTAGCAATAACCTAAAATGTTTATGGGATTGTTATTGTTGTGGTTTGTTTTAAATGAATAACTGTTTATTCTGTCGCTGCATGGGGGGTTTGTGAATTTAAAATTGCTGTATCGAACGAGCTTTGTGATTTAGCCTACTTTAGTCTTAAACTAGGATACACATTTTGTTGGGGGAAACGATCAGAAATAACCTTAAGAAAAATATACCCGAAAACGAAAGTATTTCCATCTATGTCATAGTCATTTGAGTTGCGATTTACTTTCCATTGTGACAATTAGTTTGTATTATAAAATGTCGATAAAGATAGATTTATCATAATACCTCTCTCTCCAGAGTATTACCGTTCCTGTTAGACCTACTGTCCATGGTCCCCGCTGGAGCTCAGGTAATTTGTCTGAGTGACATGTATGGCACGATCAACTCCCCGAACTTTCCAGAACCCTACCCTAAAGAGTCCGAGGTCCGCTGGAACATAAGCGTTCCCGACGGGTTCCAAATCAGACTTTACTTCCTGCACTTCGACCTAGAACCCTCCTACCTCTGTGAGTACGACTATGTCAAGGTAAGTGAATCGTGACTGCGTATGTGTGTGGCCAGCCATTCACACGGAGAAAATGCCTCGAAAAGGGACACATTTCACATGTCCCACCTGGATTTAGTTCAGTCAATTCAATTAGGAATGTAAATTAATATTCAACTCTCATGACAAACATTTTTATTCTTGGAAGAGCTTTTTTTGTAATAGATTTGCCTGCCTGGCACAATAGACCCTGGCATATTGCCAAACTATTTGGCATTAGTTTGTCCCTGAGAAGGTGCATGGGTTTAGCCAGCCAAAGATGTCAGTGTGCCAGCATGGGCCAGTGTAATATGCTATGCCAGTGAAGAGAATGATAATGGATGATGTGCCAGGCGACACTGGCACAGGAGCCTGGTCGGAGCTGGTGCCAGTTCGGGTTGGTTTGCCAGGCTTTGGTGCCCGACCCATCTCCTGATTTCTAGGAACCAGAGTTATGCCAGAATGGTTGGAATTCTGAACAGGGTTTAGCATGGCAACATCACAAGCAGCATGGAACTGTAGTGTGGAGTGCTCTTACTGCAGCAAAGCATTCGGGGGAAATGCTCCTGTCCTCTGCTGTGTCTGACACAGTATCTTCGGCCATGGTCCGATTCTACCCTTTTCCCAAAATGTGCTCATGAACACTCCCCGAAGTGTGCTCTTGTATACTTTATGATCTGTCGTAAAACTGTGTGCATTAACTCCACCTGGAAAATGCACTCCATTCGCCTTTTGTAGTCACTATAGCACCCTTTATTTCCTGTGTAATTTGGCAATATTGGAATTAGGCCACAGCAGTTTGTAAAAGAAAGAGCAATGGCATATTTGATCACATTTCTGTAGGTGTGGGCAGAATGTTTCGATATTTTGCAGTGACCTTTTCAAACTAAACATAGCAAGTGCCTGTCAAATCCAATTGTATGTCACATACGCCAAATACATTGGGTGTAGACCTTACAGTTAAATGCTTACTTGCAGCCCTTAACCAACAATGCACTTTTGAGAAAAGGAAGCTTGGCCCCAGTGATGTACTAGCCGTACGCACTACCCTCTGTAGTGCCTTGCGGTCGGACGCTGAGCAGTTGCCATACCAGCTGTATAACTTTTTGAGGATCTGAGGACCCATGGTAAATCTTTTCAGTCTCCTGAGGGGGAATAGGCATTGTCGTGCCCTCTTCACGACTGTCTTGGTGTGTTTGGACCATGATGGTTTGTTGGTGATGTGGACACCAAGGAACTTGAATCTCTCAATGTGCTCCACTACAGCCCTGTTGATGAGAATGGGGGCGTGCTCGGTCCTCCTTTTCCTGTAGTCCACAATCTCCTTTGTCTTGATCATGTTAAGGGAGAGGTTGTTATCCTGGCTCCACACGGCCAGTTCTCTGACCTCCTCCCTATAGGCTGTCTCATCGTTGTCACTGTTGTGTCGTCGGCAAACTTAAGGATGGTGTTGGAGTCGTGCCTGGCCATGCAGTCATGGGTGAACAGGGAGTACAGGAGAGGACTGAGCACGCACTCCTGAGGGGGCCCCCATGTTGAGGATCAGCATGGCAGATGTGTTGTTACCTACCCTGTCCACACATTCTTCAAGATTGATTGTATATTGGAAACAATTTAAAGTAGACTACAGCCCACATTTATATGCAAACAATGAATTGTTGTTTTGATATTTAGTTTATCTATAGATTTTTGTGTTTTTATGTCCTGTCTTGGTATAGACTCAGAGATTAAATGGGTTTATGTTGCGCTCCTATTGCACAGCAATACTGTAGCCTACATGTACTGTCAAATATTTTACATACTACCAGTCTATCTACTGTGTTTGCAGAATGTAAAAAAAAAAAAATATTCAGTAATTTATGGATTGTGACAGTTTCTGAAATAGAAACCAATGGCACATTCTGTCAGCACAACGTTTGACTGAAAACATGTTTTACATTTACTTTTCCCCCAACCTGAATATGCTGGACTGCCCGCGAGTTCTGAAACATTGTCTAGGCTACTCAAAACAAATTAAAATTACAGTAGAGTAGTAACATACATATATCTAAGTTAAATAAACACTTTCTTGATGCACTGCCTATGGGATCATTCACACCCCGTGACTTTTTAACATTTTGTTCTGTTACAGCCTGAATTTAAAATGGATTAAATTTAGATTTTTTTTGGTCACTGGCCTACAGACAATAACACATAATGTCAAAGTGGAATTATTTTAATTTTTTTTAACAAATTAATAAAAAATGTAAAGCTGAAATGAGTATTAAACCTCTTTGTTATAGCAATCCTAAATGGGTTCAGGAGTAAAAATGTGCTTAACAAGTCAAATGATGTTGTATAGACTCACACTGTGTGCAATAATAGTGTTTACCATGATTTATGAATGACTACCTCATCTCTGTACCCTACAAATAAAATCATATGTAAGGTCCCTCAGTCAAGTAGTGAATTTCAAACACAGATTCAACCACAAAGACTATGGGGTTTTTACAATCCCTTGCAAAGAAGGGCACCTATTAGCAGATGGGTAAAAATACAAAAAGCATACATTGAATATCCCTTTATAGCATGGTGAAGTTATTAATTACACTTTGGATTGGTGTATCAATACACCAAGTCACTTCAAATCTACAGGTGTCCTTTCTAACTCAGTTGCCGGAGAGGAAGGAAACTGCTTTGGGATTTCACCATGAGGGCAATGGTAACTTTAAAACAGCTTAGATTTTAATGTCTGTGATAGAAAACTGAAGATGGTTTAACTTTAAACAAAAATATAAATGCAAAATAACAATTTAAAAGATTTGACTAAATTACAGTTCATATAAGGAAATCAGTCAATTGAAATAAACAAATTAGGCCCTAATCTATGGATTTCACATGACTGGGAATACAGATATTGCTCTGTTGGTTAGATACCTTATAAAATAGCTAGGGGCGTGGATCAGAAAATTAGTCAGTATCTGGTGTGACCACCATTTACGTCATGCAGTGCAACATGTCTCCTTCGCATAGAATTGATCAAGATGTTGATTGTGACCTGTGGAATGTTGTTCCACTCCTCATCAATGGCTGTGTGAAGTTGCTGGATATTGGCGGGAACAACCAGATTGATCCAGAGCATCCCAAACGTGCTCAATGGGTGACATTTCTGGTGAGAATGCAGGGCATGGAAGAACTGTGACATTTTCAGCTTCCAGGAATTGTGTACAGATCCTTGAGACATGAGGCGGTACATTATCATACTGAAATATGAGGTGATGGGGGCAGATGAATGACACAATGGGCCTCAGCATCTCGTCACGGTATCTCTGTGCGTTCAAATGGCTATATATCAATTGTGTTCGTTGTCCGTAGCTTATGCCTGCCCATAACATAACCACACCACCACTCTGTTCACAATGTTGACATCAGCAAACTGCTCGCCGATATGATGCTATACACACTGTCTGCAATCTGCCGGGTACAGTTGAAACCGGGATACATCTGTGAAGAGCACACTTCTCCAGCGGGCCAATCATCATCGAAGATGAGCATTTTCCCACTGAAGTCAGTTAGGATTCCAAACTGCAGTCAGGTCAAGACCCTGGTGAGGACAACAAGCACGCAGATGAGCTTCCCTGAGATGGTTTCTGACAGTTTGCATAAATTCGTTGGTGGTGAAAACCCACAATTTCATTAATTTCAAGAATCCAGATGTGGAGGTGTGTTTACATGTGGTCTGCAGTTGCGAGGTCGGTTGGACAAACTGTCAACTTCTCTAAAACTATGTTGGATGCGTCTTATAGTAGAGAAATTATAATTTAATTATCTGGAAACAGCTCTGGTGGACATTCGTGTAGTCGGAATACCAATTGCATGCTCCCTCATCTTGAAACATCTATGACATTGTGTTGTGTGACAATTGCACATTTTAGAGTGGCCTTTTATTGTCCCCAATTAAAGGTGCACCTGTGCAATAATGCCTCAGGCTGTGCAATATGCCTCAGGCCTGTGCAATATGCCTCAGGCTGTTTAATCAGCTTCTTGATATGCCACACTTGCCAGGTGGATGGATTATTTTGAAAAAGAGAAATGCACATTAACAGGGATGTAAAAATCTTTGCATAAGTTTTAGAGAAATAAGCTTTTTGTGAGTATGGAACATTTCTGGGATATGTTTTTTCAGCTCATTAAACATGTTGCGCTTATATTTTTGTTCAGTGTTGTTACATCACCATACTAACCTAATTGACAGAGTGAAAAGGAAGCCAGTACAGAACAAAAATATTCCAACAAAGCAATCAAGTAATACTGCAAAAAATGTGGCACAGCAATTAACTTTTTGTTCTGAAATAGAAAGTGTTATGTTTGGTGCATATCCAATACAACACATTACTGAATACCACTTTCCATATTTTCAAGCATAGTGGTGGCTGAATCATGTTATGGGAATTTTTCAGTATTAAAAAAAGAAACGTAATGGAGCACAGGCAAAATCCTAGAGGAAAAACTATTTAAGTCTGTTTTCCACCAGACACTAGGAGATGAATTCACCTTCAGTAGAACAATAACCTAAATCACAAGGCCACATTTACAGTGGAGTTGCTTACCATGAAGAATGTTCCCAAGTGGCCAAGTTACAGTTTTTACTTAAATCTGCTTGAAAATCCTGTGGCAAAACTTAAAAATGGTTGTCTAGCAATAACAAACAATCAATTTGACAGAGATTGAATAATTCTGTAAAGAATAATGGGCAAATATTGTACAATCCAGGTGTGCAAATCGCTGCCAAAGGTGATTCGAACGTGTGAATACTTAAATTAGATTTCTGTATTTCATTTGCAATAAATTTACAACCATTTCTAAAAACATGATTTCACTTTTTCATTATAGGGTATTGTGTGTAAATAGGTGAGATTTGTTTTTATATTTAATCCATTTTGAGTTCAGGCTGCAACACATCACAATGTGGAATAAGTCAAGGGGTATGAATACTTTCTGAAGGCACTGTATTTACATAGCCCCAATGAAATGAGAGATGCGTATGGTAATTTGTTGTATGGCTACCTCAGAAATATGAACCCATCACTGCCAGAAAAGGTGAGGAATTTATTCTGCAATGGTTATAAAAATGAAATATATAGGAAATAAATTCCTTTATTTTTGTTCTCGGTAACGACAAATGGCAGCATCTTATGTTTTTATGAAGGGTGTCATCATATTCCCCATTTGCACAAAATACTTACCTGTTTGCAATACAGTACTTCAACCACTGTCTAATGTTTTCTTGGAGGAAAGAACATTTTCAAGAAGCACCAATCAAATGCTTTTCAATGCATGAGGAAGTGAAGGGTAGAGAATTGGAACACAACCAGTGTCATTACATCCCCTATGAGAACCAGAAAATAGCTGAGAGAGAGTTGCAAATTGTATGGATAATTCTTCTGCAGAGCCAATCTCCTGCTGGGGGTAAACAAGTTACACTAATGTTGAGCGGCTGTGTGTGTGTGTGTGTGTGGCAGGTCAGGGTGCTGGTGTCCTGCCGATGGTGTTATTTGCACACCCCAGCAGTTCTACAATCTAAGGTAGATGCCCTCAATCTCACACAAATCATCAAGGAACCCACCAGGTACAACCCTAAATCTGTAAACAAGGGCACCCTCATAGACTGGCCCTCCAAATACACCTCCGCTGTCTTCAATCAGGATCCCAGCGATCACTGCCTCATTGCCTGTATCCGCTACGGGTCCACAGTCAAACGACCACCCCTAATCACTGTCAAACGCTCCCTAAAACACTTCTGTGAGCAGGCCTTTCTAATCGACCTGGCCCGGGTATCCTGGAAGGATATTGACCTCATCCCGTCAGTTGAGGATGCCTGGTCATTCTTTAAAAGTAACTTCCTCACCATCTTAGATAAGCATGCTCCGTTCAAAAATGCAGAACTAAGAACAGATAGAGCCCCTGGTTCCCTCCAGACCTGACTGCCCTCGACCAGCACAAAAACATCCTGTGGCGGACTGCAATAGCATCGAATAGTCCCCGCGATATGCAACTGTTCAGGGAAGTCAGGAACCAATACACGCAGTCAGAAAGCAAAGGCCAGCTTTTTCAAGCAGAAATTTGCATCCTGTAGCTCTAACTCCTAAAAGTTCTGGGACACTGTAAAGTCCATGGAGAAGAAGAGCACCTCCTCCCAGCTGCCCACTGCACTGAGGCTAGGTAACACGGTCACCACCGATAAATCCATGATAATCAAAAACTTCAACAAGCATTCCTCAACGGCTGTCCATGCCCCCCCCCCCCGCAGTTACTCGCCCAAGTCTCCCCAGCTTCTCCTTTACCCAAATCCAGATAGCAGATGTTCTGAAAGAGCTGCAAAACCTGGACCCGTACAAATCAGCTGGGCTTGACAATCTGGACCCTCTATTTCTGAAACTATCCGCCGCCATTGTTGCAACCCCTATTACCAGCCTGTTCAACCTCTTTCATATTGTCTGAGATCCCCAAGGACTGGAAAGCTGCTGCGGTCATCCCCCTCTTCAACGAGGGAGACACCCTGGACCCAAACTGTTACAGACCTATATCCATCCTGCCCTGACTATCTAAGGTTTTCGAAAACCAAGTCAAAAAACAGATCACTGACCATCTCGAATCCCACCATACCTTCTCCGCTGTGCAATCTGGTTTCCTAGTCGGTCACGGGTGCACCTCAGCCACGCTCAAGGTACTAAACGATATCAGAACCGCCACCGATAAAAGACAGTACTGTGCAGCTGTCTTCATCGACCTGGCCAAGGCTTTCGACTCTGTCAATCACCGCCTGGGGCGGCAGGGTAGCCTAGTGGTTAGAGCGTTGGACTAGTAACCGGAAGGTTGCGAGTTCAAACCCCCTAGCTGACAAGGTACAAATCTGTCGTTCTGCTCCTGAACAGGCAGTTAACCCACTGTTCCCAGGCCGTCATTGAAAATAAGAATTTGTTCTTAACTGACTTGCCTGGTTAAATAAAGGTAAAAATAATAATAATAAATAAAATATTCTTATCGGCAGACTCAGTAGCTTCGGTTTTTCTTATGACTGCCTTGCCTGGTTCACCAGAGTTCAGTGTGTCAAATCGGAGGGCATGTTGTCCGGTCCTCTGGCAGTCTCTATGGGGGTGCCACAGGGTTCAATTCTCGGGCCGATTCTTTTCTCTGTATGTATCAATGATGTTGCTCTTGCTGCGGGCGATTCCCTGATCCACCTGTACGCAGACGACACCATTCTGTATACCAAACGAGCTTCAATGCCATACAACACTCCTTCCATGGCCTCCAACTGTTCTTAAACGCTAGTAAAACCAAATGCATGCTTTTCAACCGTTCGCTGCCTGCACCCGCACGCCCGACTAGCATCACCACCCTGGATGGTTCCGACCTAGAATATGTGGACATCTATAAGCACCTAGGTGTCTGGCTAGACTGTAAACTCTCCTTCCAGACTCATATCAAACATCTCCAATCCAAAATCAAATCTAGAATCGGCTTTTTATTTCGCAAACAAAGCTTCCTTCACTCACGCCGCCAAACTTACCCCAGTAAAACTGACTATGCTACCGATCCTCGACTTCAGCGATGTCATCAACAAAATAGCTTCCAATACTCTACTCAGCAAACTGGATGCAATTTATCACAGTGTTATCCGTTTTGTTACTAAAGCACCTTATACCACCCACCACTGCTACCTGTATGCTCTAGTCGGCTGGCCCTCGCTTCATATTCGTCGCCAGACCCACTGGCTCCAGGTCATCTACAAGTCCATGCTAGGTAAAGCTCTGCCTTATCTCAGTTCACTGGTCACGATGGCAACACCCACCCGTAGCACGCGCTCCAGCAGGTGTATCTCACTGATCATCCCTAAAGCCAACACCTAATTTGGCCGCCTTTCCTTCCAGTTCTCTGCTGACTGTGACTGGAACGAATTGCAAAAATCTTTGAAGTTGGAGACTTTTATCTCCCTCGCCAACTTTAAACATCTGCTATCTGAGCAGCTAACCGATTGCTGCAGCTGTACATAGTCCATCGGTAAATAGCCCCCCAATTTACCTACCTCATCCCCATACTGTTTTGATTTATTTACTTTTCTGCTCTTTTGCAAACCAGTATCTCTACCTGCACATCTGATCATTTATCACTCCAGTGTTAATCTGCTAAATTGTAATTATTCGCCTACCTCCATGCCTTTTGCACACAATGTATATAGACTTTTTTTCCTACTGTGTTTTTGACTTGTTTTTTGTTTACTCCATGTGTAACTCTGTCTTGTTGTCTGTTCACACTGCTATGCTTGATCTTGGCCAGGTCGCAGTTGTAAATGAGAACTTGTTCTCAACTAGCCTACCTGGTTAAATAAAGGTGAAATAAAATAAAAAACAAATAAATTAGCATTCATTCCACTGCGACTCTGAAGCATTCACTTCCCACCAAGCTCATATTCATATTCAAATAACCCTACAGGGCACCACCGCAATGCACCCAGCACCACACCAGCAGCCAGACACAAAAGGACAACAGGAAAAGCAGTCATCTGGTCCCACAATGCAATGCGTTCTTGTCTGTGTTTTACAAGGGGGTGGTTTTGTGTTTGTGTCGGGGTGGGGGGTGATTGTGTGTATGCACTTGTTTTTATGTTTTTAAGGCTTGATCATTACCGTCACTGCCACGCCACACATTATTTATCCTGGAAATCACGTGTTCCAATGCCCCCCCCCCCCCCCCCCCCCCCAAATGTAACCTTTTTATGCATTGCCACTAGATGCTGATCTTGGGTCAGTTTGGCATTTTCCCCACTAATGGCTAAGGTTAGAATTGGATCTGTCTCTAGTGGAAACTTTACCCCAGAACACATCCAAACTCTAATAATGGCATAAGTAGCCTCCCACTTCCCACTGCCAAATTCACAGCTCATCAATAAGTTCCATTGTGAGGCGTCTGCTTGAATTCCACCACCTTGTCCAGACCCCCACCCCCTGGGGTGCAGAATGCATAGGGATCCTTGTACATACACACACACACTCGGACGCTCACATACATAACACTACTCATCTACCCACAGTTCTCAGTCCTGCGACCGGTGACCGACACATAACATTGTGTTGTCCTCTTCTTGAATGAAGATGTACTGTATATGTCTGATGCTGATCTGTGAATGTGTGTGCCTGTGTGTTTGTGAATGTATGCTTGTACATTTACATCGGAGTGAATAAGCACACGAGAAGTGCTTTATAATATCTGTGGTATAACTGTGGTTGTTTCTTTGCTTGTAGTTGTAGAAATGTTCTAGTGTTGTGTGGTATTGGGACTGTGGCCAGTGTGGCTATACAAAAGTGTCTCTTAATCTCCCACATGCTGCTCTGTTGTAGCTGGGGTTAACCGAACGTTCAATGACACACTCAGTGTAAACATGCTATCAGAGACCCAGATAAGACTGGTGTTCTAAAAAGTGTTTGTGCGTACATCTGTTTCACCAGACAGACAGACAGACAGAGATGGTGAGAAACGGGGGAGATATTTGGAATGGATTAATTAGTGGACAAAAAGGCCATTTATCGGTAATCATTAGAAAACTTAAACAAAAACATTCCATTAAAACATTCCAACATTAATCTGAAATGCGATTTATGAAAAGCTTTACATGAGAAAATCAAGTCAATAGCTGATAAAGGTGTCAATTCATGTCAATGCCATGTACTGTAGGCCTACATATTTTTGTGTGTGTGTGTCTGCATACGTGCAGCTGTATGTGACTTTGTGCTCACACGTCCATTCTACTCTTTCTCTGCAGGTGGAGGCTAATGGAGAGGAGCTGGCAGTGTTCTGTGGGCGCGAGGACAGTGACACAGAGCAGGTCCCAGGAGAGCAGGTCATCAGCTCCCCTAGGAGCTCCTTCAGTGTCTCCTTCCGGTCCGACTTCTCCAATGAGGAACGCTTCTTGGGCTTCGAGTCCCACTACAGCGCTGTCGGTGAGCGGCCTGTACTGTCACTTCCATTCATTGTTAGCTAATGGTCGCTAAAGTTAGCTGAAGATGGTGGTGGCTGTTTAAAGGAAACCGGACCATGGATGACAGTCTTTTATGACCCATAGACTAGTTTTAGGGTGAGGAACCATCTAACATTGTTAATCAGTGTTCTTCAATACTGGGCCAGGCTAGACCCATGGGTTGTTCAGGCTTTTGTTCTAGCCCAGGACCAATATGATATAATAGTTAATAAAAGTTCATTTGTATTCTATTTTAACACAGCTAATCAAGGGTTAGGTGATTAGTTGAATCAGGTATGTTAATGCAGGGCTTGAGTAAAAAGTCTCTCTCTTTCTCTCTAGATGTGGATGAGTGTAGGGACAGGAACGATGAGGATCTGGCCTGTGACCATTTCTGCCACAACTACATCGGTGGCTACTACTGCTCCTGTCGCTATGGCTACCTGCTGCATTCTGACAACAGGACATGTCGAGGTATTGTTTACCTTCTCCCCAAACTCATAGCCAGAGGTTCTAGGATTTTCATCTTTGCAAAGTACAGTTGGAGACACTAAAGAGTACATTTTTTATGACACGCTCTCACTAGGAGACGATAGAGCACTGTGTTACACACACGACCTAACTGTATTTGTGAATAACTGTCAATTATGATGCATTATATATTGAAGATTCCCCATTCCACGCCCTTTTTTTGAGTGCATTCCAACCTCCTTCCCTACATGCCAACTGTTTTTGATGTTGAAATTTGTAATGTGTGTCGGCAATACATTTTGGGAGGGGGAAACAAAGTGTTTAGCAGCTAATGCTCTGCGATGCGAAATATGAATGTATTTATGAAGGCAGTACGATTCCAATGTATTGGCCTATCGGATCTTTCCCCCAATGTGTTAACAGCAAAAACCACGTGGAATCTAATCTTTGAATAACATTTATTACACATTCATAAACTCAGTAAAAAAACAAACATCACTTTTTCAGGACCCTGTCTTTCAAAGATAATTCGTAAAAATCCAAATAACTTCACAGATCTTCAATGTAAAGGGTTTAAACACTGTTTCCCATGCTTGTTCAATGAACCATAAAACATGTAATGAACATGCACCTGTGGAACGGTCATTAAGACACTAACAGCTTACAGACGGTAGGAAATTAAGGTCACAGATATGAAAACTTAGGACACTAAAGAAGCCTTTCTGCCCAGGGTCCCTGCTCATCTGCATGGAACATGCCTTTGGCATGCTGCAAGGAGGCATGAGGACTGCAGATGTGGCCAGGGCAATAAATTGCAATGTCCGTAATGTGAGACGCCTAAGACAGCGCTACAGGACGGACAGCTGATCATCTTCGCAGTGGCAGATCACGTGTAACATCTGCACAGGATTGGTACATCGGAATATCACACCTGCGGGACAGGTACAGGATGGCAACAACAACTGCCCGAGTTACACCAGGAATGCACAATCCCTCCATCAGTGCTGAGAGTGGCTGGACTGAGGGCATGTAGGCCTGTTGTAAAGCAGGTCCTCACCAGACATCACCGGCAACAGTGTTGCCTATGGGCACAAACCCATCGTCGCTGGACCAGACAGGGCTGGCAAAAAGTGCTCTTCTCTGACGAGTCACGTTTTTTTCTTACCAGAAGTGATGGTTGGATTTGCGTTTATCTTCGAAGGAATGAGCGTTACACTGAGGCCTGTACTCTGGAGCGGGATCGATTTGAAGGTGGAGGGTCCGTCATGGTCTGGTGTGATGTGTCACAGCATCATCAGACTGCCTGAAATGACAAGCTCAATCTCAACGTTGTGCGTTACAGGGAAGACATCCTCCTCCCTCATGTGGTACCCTTCCTGCAGGGTCATCCTGACATGACCCTCCAGCATGACTTTGCCACCAGCCATACAGCTCGTTATGTGCGTGATTTCCTGCAAAACAGGAATGTCAGTGTTCTGCCATGGCCAGCGAGGAGCCCGGATCTCAATCCCATTGAGCACGTCTGGGACCTGTTTGATCGGAGGGTGAGGACTAGGGCCATTCCCCCCAGAAATGTCTGGGAACTCTTGGTAGAAGAGTGGGGTAACATCTCACAGCAAGAACAGGCACATCTAGTATAGTCCATGAGGAGAAGATACACTGCAGTACTTAATGTAGCTGGTGGCCACACCAGATACTGACTGTTACTTTTCTGTAATTTTGAACCCCCCCCCCTTTGTTCAGGGACATATTATTCAATTTATGTTAGTCACATGTCTGTGGAACCTGTTCAGTTTGTTTCAGTTGTTAAATCTTGTTATGTTCATACAAATATTTACACATCAAATCAAAGTTTATTTGTCACGTGCGCCGAATACAACAGGTGTAGATCTTACAGTGAAATGCTTACTTACAGGCTCTAACCAATAGTGGAAAAAAAGTGTTAGGTGAACAATAGGTAAGTAAAGAAATAAAACAGTAAAAAGACAGGCTATATACAGTAGCGAGGCTATAAAAGTAGCGAGGCTACATACAGACACCTGTTAGTCAGGCTGATTGAGGTAGTATGTACATGTAGATATAGTTAAAGTGACTATGCATATATGATGAACAAAGAGTAATATTTGCGTAAAAGATGAGTTGGCGGGTGGTGGATGGCAGGACACAATGCAGATAGCCCGGTTAGCCAATGTGCGGGAGCACTGGTTGGTCGGCCCAATAGAGGTAGTTTGCACATGAATATATAGTTAAAGTGACTATGCATATATGATAAACAGAGAGTAGCAGGGTTAGGGGGTGGCACACAATGCAAATAGTTCGGGTAGCCATTTGATTACCTGTTCAGGAGTGTAATGGCTTGGGGGTAAAAACTGTTGGGAAGCCTTTTTGTCCTAGACTTGGGACTCCGGTACCTCTTGCCATGCGGTAGTAGAAAGAACAGTCTATGACTGATGTGGCTGGGGTCTTTGACAATTTTTATGGCCTTCCTCTGACACCGCCTGGTGTAGAGGTCCTGGATGGCAGGAAGCTTAGATGTACTGGGCCGTACGCACTACCCTCTGTAGTGCCTTGCGGTCAGAGGCCGAGCAATTGCCGTACCAGGCAGTGATGCAACTAGTGCTCTCGATGTTGCAGCTGTAGGACCTTCTGAGGATCTCAGGACCCATGTCAAATCTTTTTAGTTTCCTGAGGGGGAATAGGCTTTGTTGTGCCCTCTTCACGACTGTCTTGGTGTGTTTGGACCATTCTCGTTTGTTGTTGATATGGACACAGAGGAACTTGAAGCTCTCAACCTGCTCCACTACAGCCCCGTCGATGAGAATGGGTGCGTGCTCGGTCTTCCTTTTCCTGTAGTCCACAATCATCTCCTTAGTCTTGGCTATGTTGAGTGATAGGTTGTTATTCTGGCACCACATGGCCAGGTCCCTGACCTCCTCCCTATAGGCTGTCTCGTCGTTGTCTGTGATCAGGCCTACCACTGTTGTGTCGTCTGCAAACTTAGTGATGGTTCTAGAGTCGTGCCTGGCAATGCTAACTACCCTCACCACCTGGGGGCAGCCCGTCAGGAAGTCCAGGATCCAGTTGCAGAGGGAGGTGTTTAGTCCCATGATTCCTTAGCTTAGAGATGAGCTTTGAGGGTACTATGGTGTTGAACGCTTCATTGAATTTCAATGAATAGCATTCTCACATAAGTGTTCCTTTTGTCCAGGTGTGAAAGGGCAGTGTGGAGTGCAACATAGATTGCATCATCTGTGGATCTGTTTGGGCGGTATGCAAATTGGAGGGGGTCAGGGGTTTCTGGGATGATGGTGTTGATGTGAGCCATTACCAACCTTTCAAAGCACTTCATGGCTACGGACGTGAGTGCTACGAGTCGGTAGTCATTTAGGCAGGTTTACTTTGTGTTCTTGGGCACTATGGTGGTCTGCTTGAAACATGTTGGTATTACTGACTCAATCAGGGACATGTTGAATGTCAGTGAAGACACCTGCCAGTTAGTCAGCACATGCCCGGAGCACACGTCCTGGTAATCCGTCTGGCCCCGCAACCTTGTATGTTGACCTGTTTAAAGGTCTTACTCACGTCGGCTACTGAGAGCGTGATCACACAAACGTCCGGAACAGCTGATGCTCTCATGCATGCCTCAGTGTTGCTTGCCTCGAAGCGAGCATAGAAGTGAATTAGCTCGTCTGGTAGGCTCGTGTCACTGGGCAGCTCACATCTAGTGGAAGGCATAGGAACTGCAAATTGAGTCCTAAGTCAATGGATACTGTAATGGTATTGAATAGAAAACTACAAAACAAAAAAAAAACTCACAGAAAAATCAGGGTATATACGCAGAGTCAGGGTATATGCAACAGTATGGGCCGCCTGGCTCGTTGCGAACTAATTTGACAGAATTTTACGTAATTATGACATAACATTGAAGGTTGTGTAATGTAACAGGAATATTTAGACACCCGTTAGATAAAATACGGAATGGTTCCATATTACACTGAAATAATAAACGTTTTGTTTTCGAAATGATAGTTTCCGGATTCGACCATATTAATGACAAAAGGCTCATATTTCTGTGTGTTATTATGTTATACTTAAGTCTATGATTTGATATTTGATAGATCAGTCTGACTGAGCGATGGTAGGCAGCAGCAGGCTCGTAAGCATTCAATCAAACAGCACTTTTGTGCATTTTGCCAGCAGCTCTTGACAATTCTTCAAGCATTGAGCTGTTTATGACTTCAGGCCTATCAACTCCCGAGATTAGGCTGGTGTAACCGATGTGAAATGGCTAGCTAGTTAGCGGGGTGCGCACTAATAGCGTTTCAAACGTCACTCGCTCTGAGACTTGGGAGTAGTTGTTCCCCTTGCTCTGCAAGGGCCGCGGATTTTGTGGAGCGATGGGTAACGAAGCTTCGAGGGTGGTTGTTGTCGATGTGTTCCTGGTTCAAGCTCAGGTAGGGGCGAGGAGAGGGACAAAAGCTATACTGTTACACTGGCAATACTAAAGTGCCTATAAAAACATCCAATAGTCAAATGTATATGAAATACAAATGGTATAGAGAGAAAGAGTCCTATAAATACTATATTAACTACAACCTAAAACCTCTTACCTTGGAATATTGAAGTCTCATGTTAAAAGGAACCACCAGCTTTCATATGTTCTCATGTTCTGAGCAAGGAAATTAAACGTTAGCTTTTTTACATGGCACATAGTCATTTTACTTTCTTCTCACCTTATTTTAACCAAATTTAACATGTTTCATTATTTATTTGAGGCTAAATGGATTTTTATTGATGTATTATATTAAGTTGAAATAAGTGTTCATTCAGTATTGTTGTAATTGTCATTATTACAAATAAATAAAGAATATTAAAAAAATCTGCTTTTATGGTCATCCAATAATCGGTGTCGGCGCTGAAAAATCATAATCGGTCGACCTCAGGTACAAATAACGCAAAAAAGCATAGCACAATTGGTTGGGCGCCCGTAAAACTGCTACAATTTCATCATATGTTAAGTTTGCTGAAAATAAACGCAGTTGACAGTGAGAGGACATTTCTTTTTTGCTGAGTTTACATGATTCCATTTGTGTTATTTCCAATTGTTGATGTCTTCACTATTCTACAATGTAGAAAATAGTAAAAATAAAGAAAAACCCTGGAATGAGTAGGTGTTTCCAAATTTTTGACTGGTACTGTAATATATTGTTTGAGTATATTGTGTTTGTTGTATTATTAAAAACAGTTGTGGGAAGCACATCACCCAGAAAAACAGCTACATTCCTCCAAAAATAAGTCCCCAATGAATACTTTAAATTTCCTGAACGGCACCAGAACATTAAGAATCACCTAGCTTGTTGGAGACCCTAGGAACCTCAAAAGTTAACCAATCCTGTGAACGGGTTGGATAACTCAGGTGTCTACTTAAACAGCAAAGTTAGATAAGACGGAAGTTTGTGAAGTAGAGCCTTGTCAGCAGAATGGGAGCAATGTAGAGGTCTACGGGTCTTTAGCGAAGTCCAGCAAACCTTTTAATACAGGATGCAGTGTTGAGAATCAAAACTGTCACCTATAACAAAACTAAGGGCACTGCAGTAGATGGCTTCCAAAAGTTAAGAGAATTATCAGCTCGACTTCGACAAATAATAATCACCATAATTAAGAACAGATGAAGGTTGACTGTTTAATCTGCTACCTACTGATTAAATAAAGGCATGATCTGTTTCTGAAGAAAAAGCCAACTTTAAATCTTAGCTTCTTTACCAGGTCATCTATGTTTTTTAAACATCAATCCATACGTATTTATAGGAAGGGAACACGCACAGACTGTGACACATTTTTCAGGATGTCATCAACATAATTGGGGAAAAACATAGAGAATGACAATTTTTTATATTTTTTACAAGAGAGCCCTGTCTACATTACAATAAAAGCAGAATAATAAAACAATATAATGCAGCAAACAATAAACCAAAGCAATCACATTCATCTACATAGAGGTCCTCAATCAACAAGGTCTGCCCTGAAAAAGCATGACTTTTTTGTCAGAAAAAGGAGACTTAAACTTCTTAGGCCTGCAATCCCGTTAACGGGATCGATATGACAACAGCCAGTGAAAGTGCAGGGCGCGAAATTCAAAACAACAGAAATCTCATAATAAAAATTCCTCAAACATACATGTATCTTATACTGTTTTAAATGTAAATTTGTGGTTAATCCAACCACAGTGTCCAATTTAAAATAGGCTTTACAGCGAAAGCACCACAAACGATTATGTTAGGTCACCACCAACTGACAGAAAAACACAGCCAAAGAGAGTCACAAAAAGCACAAATAGAGATCTAGTTAATCACTAACCTTTGATGATCTTCATCAGATGACACTCATAGGACTTCATGTTACACAATACATGTATGTTTTGTTTGATGAAGTTCATATTTATATAAAAAATCTCAGTATACATTGGCGCGTTATGTTCACTAGATCCAAAAACATGCAGTGATATTGCAGAGAGCCACATCATTTTACAGAAATACTCATTATAAATGTCGATGAAAATACAATTGTTAGATATGGAAATATAGATATACCTCTCCTTAATGCAACCGCTGTGTCAGATTTCAAAAAAACTTTACGGAAAAAGCAAAGCATGCAGTAATCTGAGAACGGCACTCAGAATTATTTTTTTATCCGCCATGTTGGAGTCAACCGAAATCAGAAATAACATTATGAATATTCCCTTACCTTTGATGATCTTCATCAGAATGCACTCCAAGGAATCCTAGTTCCACAATAAATGTTTGATTTGTTCAATAATGTCCATTATTTATGTCCAAGTAGCTAGTTTTGTTAGGGCGTTTAGAACACAAATCCAAACGCTCATTCATGTTTAGCCGAAACGTCGGACAAAAACTTCAAAAAGTTATATTACAGGTATAGAATCAATCTTTAGGATGTTTTTTATCATAAATCTTCAATTACGTTCCAACCTGAGAATTCCTTTGTCTGTAGAAATGCCATGGAACGCAGGTCGCTATCATGTGAAATGCGCATGACCAGAACCTGTCTCTCTGCCAGACCACTGACTCAAAAAGTTCTCAACCGGCCCCACATCACAGTAGAAGCCTCATTCAAGTTTCTAAAGACGGTTGACATCTAGTGGATGCCTTAGGAAGTGCAACATATCCAATATCACACTGTGTATTCGATAGGGGCTGGGTTGAACATCAACCAACCTCAGGTTTCCCACTTCCTGTTTGTATTTCTTCTCAGGTTTTTGCCTGCCATATGAGTTATGTTATACTCACAGACATCATTCAAACAGTTTTAGACACTTCAGAGTGTTTTCTGTCCAATACTAATATGCATATATTAGCAACTGGGACTGAGGAGCAGGCCGTTTACTCTGGGCACCTCTGGGCACCTTTCATCCAAGCTACTCAATACTGCCCCTGAGGCATAAGAAGTTAATGGTCCAAGCCTATTCCCCCTCGGGAGACTGATAAGATTTGGCATGGGTCCTCAGATCCTCAAAAAGTTATACAGCTGCACCATCGAGAGTGCCAAACGCAAGACACTACAGAGGGTCGTGCGTACGGCCCAGTACATCACTGGGCCAAGCTTCCTGCCATCCAGGACCTCTACCAGGCGGTGTCAGAGGAAGGCCTTAAATATTGTCAAAAACTCCAGCCACCCTGATCATAGACTGTTGTCTCTGCTTCCGCATGGCAAGTGGTACCGGAGCGCCAAGTTTAGCTCCAAAGGGCTTCTTAAAAGTTTCTACCCCCATAAGACTCCTGAATAGCTAATCAAATGGCTACCCAGACTATTGGCATTGTCCCCCCCCCCCACCCCACCCCCTCTTTTACGCTGCTGCTACTCTGTTTATTATCTATGCATAGTCACTTTAATTCTACCTACATGTATATATTACCTCGACTAACCAATTTGTTTTTATTTTTACTTAACACATATTTTTCTTAACTGCATTGTTGGTTAAACTTGGCACCACACGTCCCGCACCTCCCCCCACTGCTCAACTGACACAGTAGCACACAGAACGCAAGAAATATTCTTAGAAATATTTAACCTCCACACATTAACAAGTCCAATAGCTCAAATGAAAGATAAACACCTTGTTCATCTAGCCACCAAGTCAGATTTCTAAAATGTTTTACGGCGAAAACATAGCACATATTTATGTCAAACCACCACCAAAGATAGGCTAATTTACATAGCCATTTTGTAGAACAATAGATGCAACCACAAAAGCAGGATTAAAAGTAAAATAATTCACTAACCTTTTGAAAGTCTTCATCAGATGACAGGAATAGGACATGTTATACAGTACATTTATGTTTTTTTCAATAATATGCTAATTATATCCATAAATCACGGTTTACATAGAAGGTCATGGCTAAAAAATGCTACAACAATGCCTGGAGAATTTATGGTAACTCTGCCAGATAACAGAAATACACATCATAAACGTTGACTAAATATACATGTTCTACATATACTTAGAAAGATACACTTCTTCTTAATAAAACAGCTGTGTTACATTTATTTTTAACTTTACAGATTTCGTTCACTAGGCTATAATGTGAGTCGGCGCTCAGGAATTAGCATTTTGGCTCCTCCACAGAAACCCAAATTTAACACATAAATGTTCCCTTACCTTTGCTGTTCTTCCATCAGAAGACCTGGAAGGGTTTATACTTACCAAAAACAGCTTTAGTTTTGAAGTCTGTGTCTTTCGGTTATCAAACACGACATATTTCGGTTGAAATGCAGCCAAAAAGTAAAGTTAGTTCGCACCAAAACGTCGAAATTACATATTATATGTCGACTAAACTTGTCAAACTTGGTTCAGAACACAGCGTTAGCATGCTATATAGCTTCACCGCAATTCTCAGGACAAAGAGAAACACACGCATCGTTTAATCAATCTTGAAAGAAAGACAGCACAGGCGCAGATTGCGCGTGAGAGTAACCTGTATTCTCGCGCGACCGAAAGGATTCGGCCCGTCATTAATCTCGTGAACGCACGATTCACACAATGAGAAGCCCCATTGAAAGCGGACACCGCGCTGAAGGCATAGGAAGTGTTCCCAGGACCGTAGGTGCTTGGGAAGGGTGGGGGCGATGACGTCAAAGTTGGGCCAACTTTTTGGATGACAAGAGAGAGTTTGGGAGAATGAGTGCCCTGAGAGTTCTGCTTTACTTACAGACATAATTTAAACGGTTTTAGAAGCTTTAGAGTGTTTTCTATTCAATAATATTTATTATATGCATATATTAGCAATTTTTTACAGATTTTTTTTCTGTTTACTATGGGCACGCATTTCACCAACGGGGTTTAAGGGCTTGTAAGTAAGCATGTAAGTTCTACACCTGTTATTTTCGGCGTATGTGACAAATACAATTTGATTTTATTTGGTCAGTGCGGATGTTGCCTGTAATCCATGGCTTCTGGTTGGGATATGTACGTACGTTCACTGTGGGGACGATATCGTTGATGCACTTATTAATGAAACCCGTGACTGCTGTGGTAAACTCCTCAATGACTTGTATTAGGGTTAGGAACTGGAATTCCTACTTTAAGACAGTTAAGGTCATAATCCCTTTTAGATTTAAAGGATTCGGAATTGTTATGTAAAGCAGGCAATTGCCACACAAATTAATTGGGCCTAATTCTGGCATTATAGGCCACTGCACTAAGGCCTCTATGCTTAGCACTCAGCATTAAGGACATAGATTGGGGGTAAGGCCCTGCGTTAAACTAGCATTTTGTCCAGGCCGGAGGTGTACTTATACATCAAGCTGCCTCACACTACAGAAACAGGAGATATATTCCTGCCCTATGGGCTGTTTTGGCTTGGACAAGGCTACTTCCCCTAGGCTATTTGTTATGACAGGTTGCCTATTTTGAATGCACTGGGTGAGGTAAGAGCTGATACAGGTGCAGGTGTCCCAGACAAGGATAGAGAGAGAGATTTAACTTAATTCCATTGACTTATGTGCTAAAAATAAACAGTAAAACGTTCGCTTCAGCACATTTTACAACATAAATCCTTCTCATACACATAATGACACAATCTCAGAAAGCTGGTAGCCAAATGTCTCTATTGCCTCCTCACCATGATGTAGGATGACTGACCGCTTAAAATCACTCGTAGTGAGCAGTTTGGGCAGTAAAGGTAGAGAACCCCCATTTTGGGTTTGTCGGTGCTGACCATAAGGACCTGGGTATGGTGCAGGGGAAAGTGGGGTTTGGGTTTGAAACCCATTAGTCTGTGGATGAGGTGGCGGTTTCGGGGCGAGTGTAGGAAGAGGCCGATAAGGTGATGGAGAAGGAGATCGTGGTAATGGTGACTGATACGGTGATCCATCCGGATCTTGAACCTCCGTGTCTGACTCATCTTGAACTCCTCCTGATCCGGACCTGGATCTTGAACCTGTGGCTCCCCCTCTGTCTCCTCACTGGCAGAGGAGAATGACAACATGACAGGTTGTGATGCTCTGCCTGCTCCTGTAAGCCCCTCCTCACGCTGTTGAAGAGGGCCATGAGCTCTATGGTGGGGGTCAGGCACAACCCTTTGTGGTTGTTGCTCTGGGTCAGGTTCAGGGCTTTCCTGTTGGTTCCTTTCTATGAAGGCTGATATCATCCGAGCATCCTCCAGATCCCTTTCAGCTTGCAGTAAGACGTCACTGTCTTTCTAGACGTTTGGCTATGGTTTCATGTGCTTCAAATGCTTGTCATGTTTGAGTGTCCAAATGCCTACACTCTTCATTCATCAGTGTCCTCTATGATTTGGTGTTTGACCTCCTCTAGTTCAAGGAGCGTCATACACTTCCTGAGAGCAGCAGCTTGAGTTACTCAGGGCCTCTGATGGGACTCCACCCCATCCTCTGAGATGACTGGTATGAAGAGTGGCCCTCCATACTCATTGAATGAGATGAGTTAGTGGAACTTAGAGATTTAACAGAACATTGCTTTGATCCCCCATTGTGCCTCTTCCATGAAGTGTCTACCAGAGACTGGTGAAATAGCAGGCCTTCATGTGTTGGGGCCTCCATCGGCTCTAAGGAAGAGCGCTTGGATGGAGAGTGTTGAGCCAGATATCTGCTGTGGTTGTTTGAATATTTTCTTCTGAGATCGGGTTATGTGGGGGTAAACCTCATTGTCTCTCAAATGCGTCGAGGGCCCCATCCAGCTATTTCCACCCAAAACCGGCTTCTCTTTAGGCATAGCTCAGGTGCAGGTGTCCCGGTTACAGGACAAAGATAGGGAGAGAGAATTTAGGTTGTGTTTTAGAGTTTGAACTCCCATTTATTTAATCCCTTTAAATCATCCACAGGGTATTGGACACACAGATAACATAAATAAAATTGATAATGCTGGAGAGGTTCTTTACAACTGACTGAATTGTTCGTCACTGAACTAAAAGACAAAGGAACTCAGGTATTTAACAAAGGAAATTGGTTGAAGGTGTGCACCGAGCATAGAGATGTATTGAGATCTATAGTGCCCAAAAGCCTGTAAAACATGGGAAACGCTATTTAAGGACTGATACGTAGTGATTTCTACACATCTCTATGGCTTAGAGGCACCTGCATTCAAAGGGACAGTTAACAAAAAGTGTGAGAAAAATGTGAGCCTTTTCCACACTATTAGTTCTAGATTCCTTGTTCTGTGCCACAAGTGAACTGGTTGTGTTGTGGACCAACACTGACCACGTCATCACCCTTCTATGGCACCTCTGGGACATTAAGCAACCTTCTACGCACCCAAATCCTGTGTGTGTGCGCGACCGCTCACATGCATTTGTGCATGAATGCATGAGTGATTGTGTTATAGTTAGGAAGGTCTGTTTTGTATCCATTCACTCCCCTCTTTCTATCTCACTGATAGCCGTCACTGATTGATGACAAATATTTACATTCAAGCAGCTGAAGATATGTGAAAAATGTCTGTCTAGTTCAGAGAGGTACAGTATGTGTTGCAGATGCTATAATCTTCTCTTTTACTGCTCCAGTTGGTTCACTGTACATGTTCAAAACTGTCACTGGAAATAAGACGTGTGTGTTCTATGCACTGTGTCTATAAATGGGTTATTACAGTATGTTGTGTGTATGGTGGATTTTCATGAAACTTGGAGTATTTATCACACATTATCATAAATCCTATTTTATTAGTGTGTGCATAGAATGTATTCATTGATTAATTGTGTGTGTGTGTGTGTGTTCCAGTGGAGTGCAGTGATAATGTGTATATGGAGCGGTCAGGGGTGCTTTCCAGTTCCGACTTCCCCAACCCCTACCCCAAAAGCTCTGACTGTCTGTACCACATTGAGCTGGAAGATGGATTCCTGCTCAGCCTGGAGTTTGATGACACCTTCGACATTGAGGACCACCCTGACGTCACCTGTCCCTACGACTATGTCAAGGTTTTTTTTTTATTTACTTTTATTTGTATTCAACCTTTATTTAAAGGGAGTCATATTGAGATCCATGTCTTTTTTCCAAATGAGCCCTGTAATACAATACACATATTAAATATGAAATGTATCAATAAATAATAATAGTAATAACAATAGTAATAATAATAATAGCAATAACAATCAGTTTCCCAATTTCCCTCCCCAACAAGACAATAAAAGTTTAAAACACTCCTCTGTGAACAGGTCACTCAGCAATGCCTTAAGTGACCGGAAGGCACTAGGAAATGTAATCTGTGTCCTGAAATTCGTTCCATGTATGTGGTGCGTACAAACTAAAAGGACATTTTACCTAGATCAGTAGCAACAAAAGGAATTTCAAGAATTAGCCATTCCTGGGAGCGAGTGAGGTATTTTGTTCTTCTGTATGTTAGAAGCCGTGTAAATGAACAGAAGGTAACAGATGTCTCCAAGTGGCCACACACCTCTCCAAAGTGTGCACAGTTCCTAAGTAATTTCAATGCACTTTTATGACTCAAGGAAAGAGCTTTCAACTATTAGGTGCTTTTTTTTTAGCTCTCTTGCTATGCCTTTAAGGAACTGAATCGAGCACACTTGTAGTGTGTTGTTTGGAACACAACCCTCCATCCCCACTGTTTGATTTTATACAATCCAAAAACTTTCCATTACAAATCTCAAACTGCATCAGGTGGGCATCATTTGAAGTCTAACTTTATTGGCAACATGACTATCTAAGTTAGGGATGGGCAACTGGTTGCCTGTGGGCTGCCACCCATGTGTGGATCAATTTCCCCAAAATATATTTTTTTAATATTGAAATAATGGAACTAAGTCGGACTCTCAACCTTCTGTTGAGAGTTAGAATAGTCTTTTTTTATGTGGTTGTGCATCAGATAGTCACTCAATTAGCCCATGTCAGTAAAAAATTCTTAGACTGCTAAGTTAGTCAATTGGCCATCAATCTAAACATGTATTAATCATGGTCAAATTACCCACCGGCGGGCCCCCATTGATTTTGTTTGTCACTCTCACACAGATATCTTATTAAAATCTGCTAATATTTATCTCCACCCTATGGCAAAACGTGTAGAATTGCAGCAAGCTTGCTTTAAAACTGCAATATATTCTCTACGCCTCCTGGAAAAATGTGTAGAACTGCAGGAAATTAACTCTAAATCTTTAATTAACTTTTTTTTTAATTGCATAGGGCCCCCAAAAGGCTAGGGCAGGCTCTGACTGGGTATGGATGTGGGTACACAGACCAGTGGGCCACTGCAGCCCCTCATAATGAGTTCTGAGTTTTGTTGGCCCCAACCCCATCCAAATTGCCCATCCCTGCTCTAAAACTTATTTTGTTTATCTTTGTGGTCAAGAGGGGGGCCGCTAAAATGTTTTGCTGGCAAGATGATTTTGCTTAGGGCCACCAAAAGGCTAGGGCCGGCTCTGACTGCATGTGTGGGTATGGATGTGGGTACGCAGACGCGCAAGCCAATGGGGCCCATAATCATTTTTTTGTGGTTCTCACCGCCATCAAAGTTGCCCATTCCTGAGCCAATTATAAAATACAATCTTACTTTCACAAGGCACTTCAGAGAAATACACTTTTGGTAGTGCTTTTGGTTTGCCAAGAATGGAGTTTTCCACTGTTAATTTACTTCACCATAGTGGCGAACATTCTGTTCAGAACAACCCGGGGTATGATGCAATGTCATCCCTGCAACTGTGAAATAGCGATCATGAATGTCGATGGGCCTACTGTAAATGACATGCATTTTGTTATATGGAAAAGTAAAGGGCACTTTGGACTCAAAGCTGTATTTATTTTAATCCTTGACATCTCATCTATCAGAACACATTGCATGCTCTTAATTTAGAGCTTGCCCCTCACAGGTTAGCGGTTTTCGTCATAAATCCTGTTCTGGAGGCAGCTCTGCCTCGAAGGTAGAATTATGTGATTGGTTGACTCAATGGTGATGGCTGAGCTTACATTTCAAACAGTCTGCATGCTCTGGGAGGACATTTGACACAAATGAGAGAACACGGTGAGTGAGCATTTATAAGTGATTTATTGCATATTATGATTATGTTTTTATAGATAATTGTATATCTCATTTGAAAGTTGTTTCTATTCTAATCTCACAAATAAAGTGAAATTTTATATCTTGTTCACTAACTGACTTCCCTAGCTGGTGGTGGTAAGATTTGTTAGCTAGCAAACTGGCTAGGTGCTATTAGTATAGTAGAATAGTATAGTATTGTTGCTGTATTCTGATTATAGCAACCTGTTTGCTAACATAGCCATATCATTAGCTAGCAATCTAGCTGGCTAATTGGGGAAACCACATCTAACAATGTTCTGTTTCGCAAGAAAAGGGTAACTATGTTTTTTTTTTCAATATGGAAAACAGCCGAACTAGCTATGCTAGGGCGAGTAAAATGGTCAGAGTGAGGTGTTCTCTCATTTGTGTCTGGAAGTAGCTAGAAAGCTAGCCAACGTTAACCAGTTAGCTTGGGTGCTTGACTGTCGTTGTAAGGTCAGAATGCTCACATCAACCCTACTTCTCGGCCAAAGCATCCAGTGTTCGCTCTGAATTTCCCCGAGAGTGAAACACTATGAATTTCCTAACTAACAATCTGACAACGCTCTGAATTTACGAACGCCCAGAGAGCACATTGAACGCACTCCAGATTGAATTTACAAACGCATCCGAAGTCGTAAGATCTCCAACTAGGAATTTTTTATGCTTGCAAAATGTTGCATAGCAACAGCATCAACTTTCGGTAGACAGGCGTAGCACTAGTATGCTCCACTGAAAGTATACCGTTCATTTACAGTATACTAAAATGAACTAATAGTATGTAGCACCAGTATGGGTGTTCAAAAACAGCTAAAGACTGTGTACCAGAAGATGCTAGTGGGAGGAGCTACAGGAGGACGGCTCATTGTAATGACTGGAATGAAATGAATGGAACCATCTCAAACATATAGAAAGTAGGTGTATGTCGCACGTCACTACTTCACAGGAGCAGCATTTGAACGTAAACATGACATTTTTTATCAAAATGCAGAAATACCTTATGGAACGTGTTAACTTTTATGTGCCTTAACAATCTTGTATTCCATCAATAAATACGACTACAATTGTTAAATTATGAGGCTAGTTTGTTTAGCCACGGAAAAAGTTTGGAACCTTCCCACTAGCTGAGATAATGGATGGGTTGGACATGCCGGGATATGAGTTTGGATTGGTCGGCCATGTAGCGTGCGTCTGTCTGTAAAGTGAGCGCTGTTTTTGAAAGATATAACGTTATCCATCAAGAACTACAAACATTTTGCTACTTTTAACAACATTGATGTCCTGAATTTAGCAGGCGCTATTGACAGATCAGTTGGAAAAAGTGATGGGCTACTTTCTGCACATGCCACAGTCAGTGTGAATGGTAGTGACTACACACAATGCTGGCTTAACAAGATGTAACTACAAACAAAACAGAGTTAAATGGTTACAGTCACGGTCATCCATGTAAGATACATTTCAGACAAGTTTATAATTTTGTCAGAAAGTCATTTTTATTGCAAGGTACTGTTAGTAGGCTAGCAAACTTTAGCTTGCTGGCTCGCTAGCTAACTCATACTACTACCAATACAATCATTGTCACAGCTGTAGTATGAATCTGCAGGTAGCTAAAGCTAACATACTAGGTTCAATGTTAGCTAACATTGAACCTAGTATGTTAGCTTTAGCTACCTGCAGATTCATACTACAGCTGTGACAATGATTGTATCGGTAGTAGTATGAGTTGGGATTATGCCAGTTCATTGTTGAGCTAGCTAGCTACCTAGCTACAAGGCTAAACAAAGTCTCCACTCTGGCCGGATTATTACATGGCCCATCAAATTAGCCAGGTGTGTCTGGGGGTGATTACAGCCAACTCGAGAGAGCATGATTACGCCTTGTTCTTTTTTTTCAGTCATCTTAAATCAGGATGCAAAACTGACCTTGGATCATTAACTCTGGGACTACTACATCTCTCTCTGTATTTCAATGTAAAGCATCTCTTTAATAATACTTCCTGTTGATCTGACCAAGTGACATCTCACCTATGATCATGCTGTGCCCTCTGTGTCAGCCAGTTCAGATGTGGGAGGGGTTCACCAGAACAGCTGATATATCCTAGAGGATTTAGGGAGAAGGGGGAGAGGGATGAAGTGAAGAGAGACTTATTGTGTGAGTGTGGTCTCACATGGTGTCCACTCTAAGTGGCTACAGAGTACTTTATGCTGGAAAACAGACACATGAGGACAAACAATAGAAGATCATGTCAATAGAAGATACTGTATGTGACGCAGACACCTATCGGAGTGTACCTGAAACACTTAAATATATAGGGCTATGTGTCTCACCACTTGGTTATTGCAAGGCTAACCCCCAGGGAAATCATGACTTGACAGAACAGATATTCCAGTGAAAATGGCTGTGTTTGTGGTGTAAATCTGAAAATTAGCAGGTGACATTGAAGTTTTTTTTTATTAATGCATGTGAGACAGGTTCCATGTAAAAAAAAAAAAGACAGGCATAGATGGAGAAAAAGAACACAACAGTTTAATTACCTCTGGTTATGGACACTTGCCAGCAATAAAGTTTCCACGGCCTGTTCCTGGGACAGTGAACATCTGTCAATATCTTCATTTTCGACCCCTTGATCAGCTCGCTCTCTGAAAGTAAAGAAAACAGCGTATTTTTTATAGATATGAAAACAATAACTGAGATATGACCATTCAATCTAAAGCAGCAGATGTCATTTTTAGGATACGGCAATACAGCCCAGTGCTGCTTAGCTGAGATGCCATCTTCATAGGTGTCCACTTTGACTTCCTTTGTGTCGGAAAAAAGTTGCTTTCAGAACAATGATTTTTTATTGAAAATAAATAAGGTTTTGCTCTCAACAAAAAGACACAAATGTACCTCCATAGCATATAACAATTTGCCTGTGAATAGTCTAATAGCCAAGCTAGGTGTGAAACCCCCCCCCCCCTCCTATCACAGACCAGATTTGCCCTAACGACCAAGGGGTAGCTTGCTACTCAATGTAATAAAGCACTGACTTTTCAAATAAGTTACCTTACAATTCAACCTTTACTAAAGAATAGTCTAATAGCCAAGCTAGGTGTGAAATTGGCTGACAATTTGTTAGCTACACTGTCCTTGTGAACCACATAGCATATCATTACTGTAGTATGTACCGGTATGTTAGTAGTTATACATCAAACTTGCCAGTATATTAACTATATCTAACTACCCACTTGATTATTCTCGTAATTCTTAGCTTAGCTAAATGGCATAGTCGTTGTGCTTTCTCAATGGACTTTCGTGTGCTTTCGTAAATTCACTCTGGTTATCTATACGCTGGACAATAGAACGAGTCAAAACGGCTTAAGAACATTGGCTGAACTGGAACACTAGCGTGAGCCCATAGCAAATGAATGGAATCAAACTTTCGCATGAGCCTGTTTTGAAAAAATGTATCCCCTTTTTTTTACCACTACAATCTGTTCGTCGGACGAAACTGGAAAAAAACGAATTGTGTAGAAAGTAGACATCCGCACCTCAATGGTGTCAACTGTGTGCTTATGTTTTCTTAATCAAAATGTAGGGAAATAATAAAAACTTGACTATTTCTGGTCTAGCGATCTATGATAAACGAGCTCGCTGCCCAGACATACATAATTACATAGAGGAGATTCTCCTGATTTAAAATGGTGCCCGTGTAACAGTTTTGCTTCCGTCCCTCTACTTGCCCCTACCTGGGCTCGAACCAGGGACCCTCTACACACATAGATAAAAGCCACCCTCGAAGTATCGTTACCCATCGCTCCACAAAAGCCACGGCCCTTGCAGAACAAGGGGAACAACTACTTACAGGTCTCAGAGCGAGTGATGTCACCGATTGAAACACTATTAGCACATACCCCGCTAACAGGCAAGCCATTTCACACTGGTTACACCCGACTTGAAAAAAATCTAAATATGCTCTTTGCGAGATATTTGACGAAATGTAGAAAGTAGATGTAGATGTAGAAGGCAGATGTAGAAAGTAAACATCCGCACCTCGATGGTGTTAACTGTGCTTATGTCTGTGTAATGAAAAGTAGGGAAAAAATAGAAACTTCTGACTATTTACGGTCTAGCGATTGATAAGCGAGTGATGTCACCAATTGCAGCGCTATAATATTAATCAAATTAATTAAGCCAAATTTCTTTATCAATCCCATATACTATGTTATTACAAAAAAAGGTTTTAAATTCTCTGGTAATGACAATACGGAATATTATCAAATGCTTCTCAGATGCCCTGTCGTGGTCAAACTAGCAATAACTTGCAGTAACAGAAGAAATAAATGGCTGAGAATTAAATGTGCCACAGAATGCTGCAGCAGCACACAAGGTGTGCCGCAGTATGACACAACTTTTAAAGGAGGAACCACTGTAGGCGTACAGAAGCCCATTATCAGCAACCATCGTTCCTGTGTTCCAGTGCCACATTGTGTTAGCTAATCCAAGTTTATAATTTTCAAAGGCTAATTGATCATTAGAAAACCATTTTGCAATTATGTTAGCACAGCTGAAAAACTGTTGTTCTGATTAAAGAAGCAATAAAACTGTCCACCTTTAGACGAGTTGAGTATCTGGAGCATCAGCATTTGTGTGTTTGATTACAGGCTCAAAATGGCTATAAACAAATAACTTTCTGCTGAAACTCTTCAGTCTATTCTTGTTCTGAGAAATGAAGGCTATTCCATGCGAGAAATCAGCAAGAAACTGAAGATCTGGTACAACGCTGTGTACTACTCCCTTCACTGAACAGAGCAAACTGGCCCTAACCAGAATAGAAAGAGTGGGAGGCCCCGGTGCACAACTGAGCAAGAGGACAAGTACATTAGAGTGTCTAGTTTGAGAAGCAGACGCCCCACAAGTCCTTAACTGGCAGCTTCTTGAAATAGTACCCGCAAAACACCAGTCTCAACGTCAACAGTGAAGAGGTGACTCCGGGATGCTGGCCTTCTAGGCAGAGTTGCAAAGCAAAAGCCATATCTGAAGTCACTCTGCATATTTTGAAACTTGTAAGTAAGCATTTCTGTTAGTCTATACCTGTTGTTTACAAAATCATGTTACAAGTACATTTTGATTTGTTTCTAACATAAGTCTGATATGACAGACTTCAATTGAAATATAAATCAAATTATTTCATGAGTTGGAGTATCAATTATGCAAATACTATGCAAAGTTTGCAGAAACACAATTTTTGGTGTACTCGTTTCTACTGAAAATAGGGTTAGTTTAGTAAGCAGCTGATTTGTCATGACTGCTCAAGCATCTTTGATCCCCAAGGCAATAGCTGCAGTGAATTCTAAAGTGTGATTAACCTTGCTTGATTGACTTTTGGCCTTTGTACATTTGCACTACTTGCATTTTGCACTTATCGTCAGTGGTGGAAAAAGTACCCAATTGTCATACTTGAGTAAAAGTAAAGATACCTTAGTAGAAAATGGCTCAAGTGAAAGTCACCCAGTAAAGTACAATTTGACAAAAATTCTAAAAGTATTTAGTTTTAAATATACTTAAGTATGAAAAGTATGTATAAATCATTTCAAATTCCTTATATTAAGCAAAGCTTTTTAATGTATGGATAGCCAGGTGCACACTCCAACACTCAGACATAGTTCACCAGCAAAGAATGTGTTTTGTGGGTCTGTTAGTTCTCCAGATCAGTGGCAATAGGGATTACCAGGGATGTTTGTCACACCCTGACCATAGTTTGCTTTGTATGTTTTGGTTGGTCAGGGTGTGAGCTGAGTGGGCATTCTATGTTTGGCCTGATATGTTTCTCAATCAGAGGCAGGTGTTAGTCATTCTCTGATTGGGAACCATATTTAGGTAGCCTGTTTGGTGTTGGGTTTTGTGGGTGATTGTCCTTATTCTGTCTGTGTTACGAAGCACCAGTATTAGGCTGTTTCGGTTTTCGTGTTACGTCTATTGTTTTTGTATTCATGTCATTTGGTGTAGTACTTGTGTTTTATTCTCCGGCCTATTTTGATCCTGTGTTGGATTATTCACCCTGTGTGTTGGTGTTAGAATCCCTTTTGGCCCGACAGTCTAGGGGGGGGATGGTAATGAGACCCGTAACATAACTCATGCAAATTATAATAGTGACAAAGTAAAAGTGTGAACGAAATAACCAGGACAACTTAAATCTACCGTCAAACTCAAGGTTTATTTGTAAACACACGGTAATGGGGGGAGCAGGAAAAGGGGCTGAGCTGGACCCAAGGAAAGAAACAATAAGTATTCAAAAACACCCCTAAGCTAGACTAGCCTACTTTAACAACAGCTAACTAACTAACCAAAAATACAGTGGGTGGTCCGCCCAGTTCTAACTAGTGTATTTAACAAAGTCTACCTACGGGTAGTGTATGCCGTAGGGGCGGCAGGGTAGCCTAGTGGTTAGAGCGTTGGACTATTAACCAAAAGGTTGCGAGTTCAAACCCCCTAGCTGACAAGGTACAAATCTGTCGTTCTGCTCCTGAACAGGCAGTTAACCCACTGTTCCTAGGCCGTCATTGTAAATAAGAATTTGTTCTTAACTGACTTGCCTAGTTAAATAAAGGTAAAAAATTAAATAAAAATTAAAAATGCCCATGGGCGACTTGTCTTGGTTTCCCCTTTTCCCACCAGCAAACAAATAAGCACCATAACCAAAACAATACTCACAGGTGATGAAAAAGTGCTATGGAGGTGCTCAAACAAAAGAGAGGTTAATATACAAAGAGAGAGTGAAACACAGAGACCTACAGACATGGCATTTACAGAGAGATTGAGCTTTAGAGCAAACAACTGATGGGGTTTTTAAACGCCGGAGAATAAACTGTCGAATCACTGAAACCTGCTCTCTGCGCCTGATTCCACCCACCTTGATAAAACGTGACAGAACCCCGCACCAGGCTGGCTCATCCTTACAGGGGCTCCCGCCTGTCCAGCGCTGCCGGAGCCTTCCTCCTCTCCAGTGCTGCCGGTGTCTCCCGCCTCTCCGGCGCTGCTAGAGCCTTCCTCCTCTCCAGCGCAGCCGGAGTCTCCCGCCTGTTCGGCGCTACCAGAGCTCCCGCCCCTCAGCCCAGAGGCGCCAGAGCCCCTCAGCCCAGAGGCGCCAGAGCCCCTCTGTCCCGAGCAGCTGCCCCTCTGTCCCGAGCAGCTGCCCCTCTGTCCCGAGCAGCTGCCCCTCAGTCCAGTGGGGTCATTAAGTAGGGTCGCCGTGGTTCGGAGACCACGGAAGCGGAAAAGGTGGGGGACTAAAACTATGGTGAAGTGGGGGCCACGTCCAGCACCAGACAGATGCCCACCCAGACCCTCCCCAATAGGTTCAGGTTTTGCGGCCGGAGTCCGCACCTTGGGGGGGGGGGTACTGTCACACCCTGACCATAGTTTGCTTTGGTTGGTCAGGGTGTGAGCTGAGTGGGCATTCTATGTTACATGTCTAGTTTGTCTAGTTCTATGTTTGGCCTGATATGGTTCTCAATCAGAGGCAAGTGTTAGTCATTGTCTCTGATTGGGAACCATATTTAGGTAGCCTGTTTGGTGTTGGGTTTTGTGGGTGATTGTCCTTATGTCCTTGTTCTGTATGTGTTACTTAGCACCAGTATTAGGCTGTTTCGGTTTTCGTGTTACGTTTATTGTTTTTGTATTCATGTCATTTGGTGTAGTACTTGTGTTTTATTCTCCGGTCTATTTTGATCCTGTGTTGGATTATTCATCCTGTTGGGTTGGGTTGACCGTGTGTTTTTGTGCGCCGGAGAATAAACTGTCGAATCACTGAAACCTGCTCTCTGCGCCTGATTCCACCCACCTTGATAAAACGTGACAATGTTCTCTTGATTAGTGCGTGAATTTCACAATTTTCCTGTCCTGCTAGGCATTAAAAATGTAAAAAGTACTTTTGGGTGTCAGGAAAAATGTATGGAGTAAAAAGTACATAATTTTCTTTAGAAATCTTGTGAAGTAAAAATAAAAATGGTCAAAATCTAAATAGGTAAGTACAGATACCCCAAAAGACGACTTAAGTACTTTACACCACTGCTTATCGTACTTGCACCTTTCCAATGTTGTGGCATTATATGATTTTATATTGTGTTATTTATACCTGCTTTTATACACTGCTCAAAAAATAAAGGGAACACTAAAATAACACATCCTAGATCTGAATGAATTAAATATTCTTATTAAATACTTTTTTTTTTAAATACAAATCACACAAAAATTATCAATGGAAATCAAATTTATCAACCCATGGAGGTCTGGATTTGGAGTCACACTCAAAATTAAAGTGGAAAACCACACTACAGGTTGATCCAACTTTGATGTAATGTCCTTAAAACAAGTCAAAATTAGGCTCAGTAGTGTGTGTGGCCTCCACGTGCCTGTATGACCTCCCTACAACGCCTGGGCATGCTCCTGATGAGGCCAACTCCTGGACAGTCTGTGGTGCAATATGGAGCGAGACATGATGTCCCAGATGTGCTCAATTGGATTCAGGTCTGGGGAACGGGCAGGCCAGTCCATAGCATCAATGCCTTCCTCTTGCAGGAACTGCTGACACACGCCAGCCATATGAGGTCTAGCATTGTCTTGCATTAGGAGGAACCCAGGGCCAACCGCACCAGCATATGGTCTCACAAGGGGTCTGAGGATCTCATCTCGGTACCTAATGGCAGTCAGGATACCTCTGGCGAGCACATGGAGGGCCTGTGCAGCCCCCCCAAAGAAATGCCACCCCACACCATGACTGACCCACCTCCAAACCGGTCATGCTGGAGGATGTTGGAGGCAGCAGAACGTTCTCCACGGCGTCTCCAGACTCTGTCACGTCTGTCACATGTGCTCAGTGTGAACTTGCTTTCATCTGTGAAGAGCACAGGGCCAATCTTGGTGTTCTCTGGCAAATGAAAAACGTCCTGCACGGTGTTGGGCTGTAAGCACAACCCCCACCTGTGGACGTCGGGCCCTCATACCACCCTCATGGAGTCTGTTTCTGACAGTTTGAGCAGACACATGCACATTTGTAGACTGCTGGAGGTCATTTTGCAGGGCTCTGGCAGTGCTCCTCCTGCTCCTCCTTGCACAAAGGCGGAGGTAGCGGTCCTGCTGCTGGGTTGTTGCCCTCCTACGGCCTCCTCCACGTCTCCTGATGTACTGGCCTGTCTCCTGGTAGCGCCTCCATCCTCTGGACACTACGCTGACAGACACAGCAAACCGTCTTGCCACAGCTCGCATTGATGTGCCATCCTGGATGAGCTGCACTACCTGAGCCACTTGTGTGGGTTTTAGACTCCGTCTCATGCTACCACGAGAGTGAAAGCACCGCCAGCATTCAAAAGTGACCAAAACATCAGCCAGGAAGCATAGGAACTGAGAAGTGGTCTGTGGTCACCACCTGCAGAACCACTCCTTTATTGGGGGTGTCTTGCTAATTGCCTATAATTTCCACCAGTTGTCTATTCCATTTGCACAACAGCATGTGAAATGTATTGTCAATCAGTGTTGCTTCCTAAGTGGACAGTTTGATTTCACAGAAGTGTGATTGACTTGGAGTTACATTGTGTTGTTTTAGTGTTCCCTTTATTTTTTTGAGCTTTGTATATTTAACTCAAATGGCACTTCTGGGACAATGAAGATATACTGAACTGAACTGGTCATACCAAACGTTCAAACTAAGATTTAGGTACATCATTTATCTTTAAACAACAGCCATTCACTACCACAGTTTATCATTTAATTACCATGTGAAGGCAATTGACATACATTTGTTGACCCACTGATCTGTATACAGTATATGTGAGCCAATTTAGCCAAACCTTTCAAAAAAATGTAGGTGATAAAATCCCGGCCAATGTTTCAGCATCAGTGGGCAGCACACACACACACACACACACACACACACAGCTGGCTTAGCCTCTGCTCCTAAAAGCTGTTATACCATTCGCCAAGAATAACCAACCAGACCAGGCTAGCCCAGGCCAGACCATGGCCAAGTCAGACAGGGTTTACATTGGGCTTTCCCACCATCACCCTCAGCCACAGCCACAGCTTTGGAAATTCTGGAACGCTTAGATTTTACAACCGAGCCAGTCAATGTCGCCTCACAACGTGCGCACAATTAATCAACTTACACTGAAGGAGACTTGGGAGGGAGTGACTGCAAGCCAAAGCTGATTGAATTACTGTATTAGTGTTTCTTTGGAAGGGTTTGGGTAGGGTATTTGGTCATGGGGTTGTGTAGTAATGATGATAATGAGATGAAGAGGAGGAGGATCGATGACCATGACAGTGATGATTGTAGTGATGACGACTATGATGATGGTCATGATAAAAGTGAGACACCTTGATGAGACCTGCATCCGGACTTTCCTGCCTGCATCCGGACTTTCTCTCCCCGCTTGACCACCTCCCTCAGATGACCACTCAAGGCATGAACCTTCTAATGACTGTCCATCTCATGATGTTGTGATGTTGTTTTTCTATATTACGTGTATTTTTTGTGCTTTGAAGCGCTTTGAGATTCTTTGAAAAGCACTGTATAAATTATGATGATGATGATGATGAAGTGGTGGTGTGTTTGACCTGCAGATCCAGGCTGGAGAGAAGGAGTATGGTCCGTTCTGTGGTGACCGGCCACCAGGCAAGATCCAGACAGAGAGCAACAAGGTCCAGGTGTTCTTCCACAGTGATAACTCTGGAGAGAACATCGGCTGGAGGCTCTCCTACACCTCTTCAGGTCAGCCTCACTCTAAATATTCATATGTCATTGTGTCCACTTTTCCAAAAATGCAACGTTTTTAACTCTGTTGAATGTCTTCATTTGTGTGAAGGAAGAAGGGGAAACATTAGTTGCGTATCAAATTGCACCCTAATCACTAGTGCTCTATTTTTGACCAGGGCCCATGACTTCTCCCAACCATGTACATCTAAAAGGGTTGGGATAGGCATTACGTACATTCGGTACACTCAGAGGGTTTTTCGGCTTGTCCCCATAGGGCAAGGCTGCCCAATTCCGATTCTGGAGGGCCGAAACACTTCTGTTTTTCATCCTCTCCTTCTAATCAGGGACTGATTCAGACCTGGGACAGCAGGTGAGTGCAATTGACTACCAGGTAGAAACAAGAACCAGAAGTATTTTTCTGCTCTCCAGGACTGGAATTGGGCAGCCCTGCCATAGGTGAACTTTTTATCGTTCTAGCCTGTGTTTTGTGTTTTCCTCTGTGTTTTCTAAAATTCTTGTAACTTTCACAAAATTCCATGGTTTTCCAGAACATTCCTAGAACACTAGAGAGAATAAGCTGAAAATTCAGAGTCGTCCAACCAGGATTTCTGAAAAAAAATACCACTTCACTGATGGTTTTGGTCTAGCCACCCCAACAAAACATGTGGAAATGAACACAATGCAATACAAGTAGAATACAACAATGGAAATTATAAAACTGTAATATCTTAAATAATCAATGAATTAATGAAGTCCGTTGTAAGCAAATAAATCGTTTCCTGGTCTAATTATCTAGCCTGTATCCTGTTTGTTTTCAGGAAGGAGTCATTGTCCCGTCCCTGTGAAGCCCCTCTATGGCCAGCTGGATCCGGTCCAGATCCAGTACTCCTTCAAAGACCACATCCTGGTTTCCTGTGACCCAGGATACAGACTGATAAGGGTGAGACTGACAGACAGGTTGGGACCAAACACTCTTGTTAAAGTCTTGTTCTCCACTGTAACAATACTCTTTATTTATATGAAGGAATGACCATCTGGCAACCACCCAGTCACCATGATGAGAAAAACTATACTCTTGAAGATATCAATCTGCATGTTTGACAGTACCAGTCAAAAGTTTGGACATTATAGAATAATAGTGAATACATCAAAACTATGAAATAACACATATGGAATCATGTAGTAACCAAAAAAGTGTAAAACAAATTATTCAAGGTTCTTCAAAGTAGCCTTTGCCTTGATGACAGCTTTGTACACTCTTGGCATTCTCTCAACCAGCTTCACCTGAAATGCTTTTCCAACAGTCTTGAAGCAGTTCCCACATATGCTGAGCACTTGTTGGCTGCTTTTCCTTCACTCTGTGGTCCAACTCATCCCAAACCATCTCAGGACAATAAATTTGCATGATCAACAGTATCAACAACTTTTGACAGGTCCAAAAACAAAGCAATACATTTGATTTTAGTGTCTAAAGCAACAGGATCACTAACAACTATAGTGGTTGCTGTCAGAGTGCTATGCTAAAGCCTAAAACCTGATTGGTTTTCATTCAAAATACATTTCTTAGATAAGAAAGAACAATGTTGTACATTTACCAAGGATTCAAGAATATTAGCTAGAAAAATCAAATCAAATTTGATTGATCACATACACATGGTTAGCAGATGTTAATGCGAGTGTAGCGAAATGCTTGTGCTTCTAGTTCCGACAGTGCAGTAATATCTAACAAGTAATTTAACAATTCAACAACAACTACCTAATACACACAATTCTAATGGGATGGAAAAAGATATATAAATATATGGATGAGCAATGACCGAGCTGCATGGGCAAGATGTAATAGATGGTATAAAATACAGTATACAGTCTTGGCCAAAAGCTTTGAGAAGGACACAAATATTAATTTTCACAGTCTGCTTCCTCAGTTTTGTATGATGGCAATTTGCATATACTCCAGAATGTTATGAAGAGTGATCAGATGAATTGCAATTAATTTAAAAGTCCCTCTTTGCCATGCAAATGTACTGAATCCCCCCAAAAACATGTCCACTGCATTTCAGCCCTGCCACAAAAGGACCAGCTGACATCATGTCAGTAATTCTCTCGTTAACACAGGTGTAAGTGTTGATGAGGACAAGGCTGGAGATCACTCTGTCATGCTGTTTGAGTTTGAAAAACAGACTGGAAGCTTCAAAAGGAGGGTGGAGCTTGGAATTATTGTTCTTCCTCTGTCAACCATGGTTACCTGCAAGGAAACACATGCCTTCATCATTGCTTTGCACAAAAAGGGCTTCACAGGCAAGGATATTGCTGCCAGTAAGATTGCACCTAAATCAACCATTTATCGGATCATCAAGAACTTTAAGGAGAGCAGTTCAATTGTTGTGAAGAAGGCTTCAGTGCGCCCAAGAAAGTCCAGGACCGTCTCCTAAAGTTGATTCAGCTGTGGGATCGGGGCACCAGCAGTACAGAGCTTGCTCAGGAATGGCAGCAGGCAGGTGTGAGTGCATCTGCACGCACAGTGAGGCAAAGACTTTTGGAGGATGGCCTGGTGTCAAGAAGGGCAGCAAAGAAGAGAACAGTAAAGCATCCTGAGATCGTTCGTGTGGGGTTGCTTCTCAGCCAAGGGAGTGGGCTCACTCACAATTTTGCCTAAGAACACAGCCATGAATAAAGCATGGTACCAACACATCCTCCGAGAGCAACTTCTCCTAACCATCCAGGAACAGTTTGGTGACGAACAATGCCTTTTCCAGCATGACGGAACACCTCACCATAAGGAAAAAGTGATAACTAAGTGGCTCGGGGAAAAAAACATCAATATTTTGGGTCCATGGCCAGGAAACTCCCCAGACCTTATAATCCCATTGAGAACTTGTGGTCAATCCTCAAGAGGCGGGTGGACAAACAAAAACCCACGAATTCTGACAAACTCCAAGCATTGATTATGCAAGAATGGGCTACCATCAGTCAGGATGTAGCCCAGAAATGAATTGACAGCATGCCAGGGGGTATTGCTGGGGTCTTGAAAAAGAAGGATCAACATTGCAAATATTGAATCTTTGCATCAACTTCATGCAATTATCAATAAAAGCCTTTGACACTTTTGAAATGCTTGTAAATAAACTTCAGTATTCCATAGTAACATCTGACAAAAATATCTAGACACTGAATCAGCAAACTTTGTGGAAATTAATATTTGTGTCATTCTCAAAACTGTTGGCCACGACTGTACGTATGAGATGAGTAATGTAAGATATGTAAACATTATTAAAGTGACTAGTGATCCATTTATGAAAGGGACCAGTGATTTCGAGTCTGTATATAGGCTGCAGCCTCTCTGTGTTAGTGATGGCTGTTTAACAGTCTGATGGCCTTGAGATAGAAGCTGTTTTTCAGTCTCTCTGTTTTTTGAATACCTTTATTGAACTAGGCAAGTCAGTTAAGTACTGACCTCGCCTTATGGATGGTAGCAGGGTGAACAGACAATGCTCGGGTGGTTGTTGTCCTTTTTGGCTTTCCTTTGACATCTGGTGCTGTAGGTGTCCTGGATGGCAGGTAGTTTGCCACTGGTGATGCTTTGTGCAGACAACACCACCCTCTGGAGTGCCTTGCAGTTGTGGGTGGTGCAGTTGCCGTACCAGGCGGTGGTACAGCCTGACAGGATTTTCTCAAGGGACTTCCCCACTTCTGTTGTGTCGTCGGCTAACTTGATGATTGAGTTGGATGGCCACGCAGTCATGGGTGAACGGGGAGTACAGGAGGGGGCTGAGCACGCACCCTTGTGGGCCTCAGTGTTGAGGATCAGCGAAGTGGAGATGGCCAACTCAGAAAGAGTTATCCCATCAGAAAGTCCAGGACCCAATTGCACAGAGCGGGGTTGACACCCAGGGCCTCAAGCTTAATGATAAGCTTGGAGTGTACTATGGTGTTGAATGAGCCTTAGTCAATGAACAGCATTCTTACAGTGCCTTGCGAAAGTATTCGGCCCCCTTGAACTTTGCGACCTTTTGCCACATTTCAGGCTTCAAACATAAAGATATAAAACTGTATTTTTTTGTGAAGAATCAACAACAAGTGGGACACAATCATGAAGTGGAACGACATTTATTGGATATTTCAAACTTTTTTAACAAATCAAAAACAGAAAAATTGGGCGTGCCCCCTTAAATTAATACTTTGTAGCGCCACCTTTTGCTGCAATTACAGCTGTAAGTCGCTTGGGGTATGTCTCTATCAGTTTTGCACATCGAGAGACTGACATTTTTTCCCATTCCTCCTTGCAAAACAGCTCGAGCTCAGTGAGGTTGGATGGAGAGCATTTGTGAACAGCAGTTTTCAGTTCTTTCCACAGATTCTTGATTGGATTCAGGTCTGGACTTTGACTTGGCCATTCTAACACCTGGATATGTTTATTTTTGAACCATTCCATTGTAGATTTTGCTTTATGTTTTGGATCATTGTCTTGTTGGAAGACAAATCTCCGTCCCAGTCTCAGGTCTTTTGCAGACTCCATCAGGTTTTCTTCCAGAATGGTCCTGTATTTGGCTCCATCCATCTTCCCATCAATTTTAACCATCTTCCCTGTCCCTGCTGAAGAAAAGCAGGCCCAAACCATGATGCTGCCACCACCATGTTTGACAGTGGGGATGGTATGGTCAGGGTGATGAGCTGTGTTGCTTTTACGCCAAACATAACGTTTTGCATTGTTGCCAAAAAGTTCAATTTTGGTTTCATCTGACCAGAGCACCTTCTTCCACATGGTTGGTGTGTCTCCCAGGTGGCTTGTGGCAAACTTTAAACGACACTTTTTATGGATATCTTTAAGAAATGGCTTTCTTCTTGCCACTCTTCCATAAAGGCCAGATTTGTGCAATATACGACTGATTGTTGTCCTATGGACAGAGTCTCCCACCTCAGCTGTAGATCTCTGCAGTTCATCCAGAGTGATCATGGGCCTCTTGGCTGCATCTCTGATCAGTCTTCTCCTTGTATGAGCTGAAAGTTTAGAGGGACGGCCAGGTCTTGGTAGATTTGTAGTGGTCTGATACTCCTTCCATTTCAATATTATCGCTTGCACAGTGCTCCTTGGGATGTTTAAAGCTTGGGAAATCTTTTTGTATCCAAATCCGGCTTTTAACATCTTCACAACAGTATCTCGGACCTGCCTGGTGTGTTCCTTGTTCTTCATGATGCTCTCTGCGCTTTTAACGGACCTCTGAGACTATCACAGTGCAGGTGCATTTATACGGAGACTTGATTACACACAGGTAGATTGTATTTATCATCATTAGTCATTTAGGTCAACATTGGATCATTCAGAGATCCTCACTGAACTTCTGGAGAGAGTTTGCAGCACTGAAAGTAAAGGGGCTGAATAATTTTGCACGCCCAATGTTTCAGTTTTTGATTTGTTAAAAAAGTTTGAAATATCCAATAAATGTCGTTCCACTTCATGATTGTGTCCCACTTGTTGTTGATTCTTCACAAAAAAATACAGTTTTATATCTTTATGTTTGAAGCCTGAAATGTGGCAAAAGGTCGCAAAGTTCAAGGGGGCCGAATACTTTCGCAAGGCACTGTACATAGGTATTCCTCTTGTCCAGATGGGATAGAGCGGTGTGCAGTGTGATGGCTATTGCATCGTCTGTGGACCTTTTTGGGCGGTATGCATATTGAAGTGGGTCTAGGGTGGCAGGTAAGGTGGAGGGGATATTATCCTTGACTAGTCTCTCAAAGCACTTCATGATGACAGAAGTGAGTGATAGTAATTTAGTTCAGTTATCTTTGCCTTCTTGGTTACAGGATCAATGGTGGCCATCTTGAAGCATGTGGGGATAGCAGGGAGAGATAGGGAGAGATTGAATATGTCCGTAAACACACCAGCCAGCTGGTCAGCACATGCTCGGAGGAAGCGGCTAGGGATGCCATCTGGGCCGGGAACCTTGTGAGGTTAAACACGTTTAAATGTCTTACTCATGTCTGGGGGGCCTGCACTCCTTGGTAGGGGGCGGCGTCGGTTGCACTGTATTATCCCTGGCAAAGAAGTTGTGTGATTTGTCTGGAAGCAAGATGTCGATGTCCATGACGTGGCTGGTTTTCTTTTTGTAGTCCGTAATTGCCTTCATATGGGGTGATAATTATTAATATCACTACTATCCACGCCATTATGGAGTGGCAGTACAAGAGCTGATTTCCAGTTGTATAAAGTACTGAAGTAAAAATACTTTTAAGTACTACTTAAGTAGTTTTTTGGGGTATCTGTACTTATATTTTTTGCTATTTATATTTTTTGACAACTTTTACTTTTACTCCACTACATTCCTGAAGAAAATGTATGTACTTTTTACTCCTTACATTTTCCCTGACACACAAGTACTCGTTACATTTAGTATGCTCGAGCAGGACAGAATTATGGCACCTGTAAATGCTTTGTCATCCCTACTGGCGTTGGCTTTGCCTCCAAAACATCCCGTGAATTTGCACAGAATTTCCACATCAAATCACAGAAATACTCATAATAAACATTAATCAAAGATGCAAGTGTTATTCACAAATTTAAAGATATACTTCTCCTTAATGCAAACGCTGTGTCAGATTTCCAAAAAAACTTTACGGAAAAAGCAAACCATGCAATAATCTGAGTACGGTGCTCAGACGACATACACAACCCAAGAATATATCCGCCATGTTGGAGTCAGCATAAGTCAGAAATGGCATTATAAATATTCACTTACCTTTGATGATCTTCGTTAGAATGCACTCCCAGGAATCCCAGTTCCACAATAAAAGTTTGCTTTGTTCCATAAAGTCCATAATTTATGTCCAAATTCCTCCTTTTGTTAGGGCGTTTATAGTAAACAAATCGAAACTCACAAGGCGGGCAAGTCCAGCGGAAATGTCGGATGAAAATTCCAAAAAGTTATATTACTGATCGTAGAAACAAATCAAACGATGTATAGAATCAATCTTTAGGATGTTTTTATCATAAATGTTCAATAATGTCCCAACCGGAGAATTAATTTTGTCTGTAGATAAGCAATGGAACGAGAGGTAACGTTCTCATGACCACACGTCACAGTAGAAGCCTGAAACAATGTTCTAAAGACTGTTGACATCTATTGGAAACCTTAGGAAGTACAAGATGACCCATATCCCATTGTATTTGCAATAGGGGCTGAGTTGAAAACCTACAAACCTCAGATTTCCCACTTCCTGGTTGGATTTTATTTATTTCTTTACCTTTATTTTACTAGGCAAGTCAGTTAAGAACAAATTCTTATTTGCAATGACGGCCTAGGAACAGTGGGTTAACTGCCTGTTCAGGGGCAGAGCGACAGATTTTGTACCATGTCAGCTCAGGGATTTGAACTTGCAACCTTTCGGTTAATAGTCCAACGCTCTAACCACTAGGCTACCCTGCCGCCCCATTTGAGTTCTGTTATACTCACAGACATCATTCAAACAGTTTTATAAACTTCAGAGTGTTTTCTATCCGATACTACTAATAACATGCATATATTAGCACCTGGGACTGAGTAGGAGGCAGTTTACTCTGGGCACGCTTTTCATCCAAATTTGAAAATGCTGCCCCCTATCCATAAGAAGTTAAACGAGTTACCATCTCCTGAATTAAACTCTAGAAGATGTATAAGTTATATCAATAAGTCACTTATTAATCATTACCTCATATCAATCTCATTCTGAACAGTTGTAATCTTCTTGGATCTGCAAGAACCCCAGCTTTGCTCATCATTCAGTCCTACACACATTGGTTTAATTATTTATTTACTAACTAACTAAATAATAACACAGAATACACTTACATGAGACAAAGGTCCCTAGTGGACTGACAAGATATGACGGCTTGTTACACATATGGAGAGGGGGTGGGGAAAAGAGTGAGAGAAAGGGACATGATTGTGGATATACGTTTGGAAAATATAATGAATGTATTTACGTGTGAATGCCGTTCGCCGTTTCTCTGTCAGAACTAGCCCCCATCCGGAAGAATGTTGGTTTGGTGAGCCTTTCCTGTGGGCCACTTGTACATGCTCTGATTGTCCACCAGAGGTCACAATGTCCTTCTTCTTAGTTGTCCAGTCTCCAATGGGCTGTTTCCTAAGAACAGCTAATTAGCTGTACCAGTGATTGTCTGAGAGGAGAGTTTTCTTCTCCTCTTCCTCAGGTAAGATGGTCAAAGTTCCAAACCACTTTACACACGAAACTGCAGCCTGGCGGTGGTCTGGCAAATTAATTTTCTTCACCTCGTGTTGAGATTAAGTTCTTCTAACCATTTAAACGTGTGGACCACAGTCTCATGTCTTTCTGGTCTGATGTTTATTCTTAGCCAGTCCTTTTAAGCACTCTGGCAAAAGGGGACGGCTACGTCCTTCTGACACATTCTTCTGACCTCACTCAGGATGTGGCTACTTAACATCTAATCATATCTTTGGCATATTCTCTTATGGCTCCTGAAATCACATTCCCATATTAACACAAATGTCTTCGTCATTTTTCACATTGTCTACACAACGTATTGGATGGAGACTTCATACCTTTAAATACTTTTCAAATTACAATATTTCCTTTCTAACCTTTCTAATGACCTCACAATATGACATTATATTTCTACATCTACTCACTGACCATTTCCCCCATTTGGATGTTAGAAATATTGTTCCAAAGTTACCTTTTTGGACGTTAGAGTTTTTGGCTGGCAAAAGTCTGAACAAAGATATTCCTTTGGTTCATACTAGAGAGCCAGACAGTCCTTTGCTGCATAACATTTATGACCAGGTGTGAGATGTCAAAAAGCGGTCACCAAGGATAATAACAGAGATCCACGTTTCAGTCAATGTCCGGATTCATCTGCATAAACCAGATCTTGATGGTATCTAGTCTAGGAAGTAAGGTCCTCATTATCAGATGCATCAACCTAAGTCCTTTGTGATTTTTAAAGTCACATGGAGTCCACAACTCAAACGCAATACGTTCAATAGGCAGTTAAAGGCCCTGTCTTATTTATTTTATATATTTTTACTTAACCTTTATTTAATTATGAATCATGAATAAGCTAAATCCTGGAAATATAACTTGTCTGTATATAAGGGAACTAACGGGACTGACCCGGGAATTGCTCCTGATCGACATGTGTACTTGGTGCATTGAGTTGGTTGGAACCTCCCCACCATGCTGATAATAAAGAATGATTCATTTAAGATTGACTTCGAATGTCCCTATGTAGAATTTCCGCAACAATAGTCTTAAAGAAAAGCTTTGACTGTGATTTCTCTGATCATTCAGCAGGTTTCCCCTATCAGCATCCAGCCCAATATCATTGTGAATAAGCTTAGAAGTTCTTTCAAAGAGATAGCCCGCTGAAATAAAATGGTGATTAAATGCATCAATGATGGCATTTTTTCCCATAATGAGACCAGTGTCTGAATTAATTTGTTGTGGCAGAGAGGAGGAAGTCAATCCCTTCAGGGTTTAGCCAGGTTCCCATTACAATCCGAAAGAGCGGTTACATAATAATCAGATTTAGCCTTTCTGATTTGAGACTCACCACCTGGATTCAGTCTCATGTAGCAAAATGTGAAGTTGTGTTTTTGACATTGGATAAAAGTAGAGACTCAGAGGTGGTAAAACATGGTGAAACATACACTGCATTTGAGAAACAATGGGAAAGAAATTCTGCTTTGAAAGTTGATCACCTTGTAAACTCACTTTTGAGAAAATCGCCTTTGAATGTTTTGCTATCGAGTGAAGAGATCTTCTTTGTCTATACACATTCAGCATTGTTCACACCCTCTTAAGCTTTAGCCCCACCCATCTCAGAGCACTCTCGGAGTGCACACTTGATGCTCTGGCCGATGATTTGTTTACCTCTGGACAACTTGAAAACAGCCTAAACAGCTCAGCTGGCAACTTTTTTGCAGATGTTTACTGACACCAGCCATATTTAACGGGTGTTGTACACAAGTCATGTAACGTTAGCTAACGAGCCAGCCAGATAACGTTAGATAGTTAAACAACAATGAACAAAGTGCCAACAATGCCTAACATTAGGCTCTAACTAGAAAAGCAAACAGCTCTGGGAAACTAATAATAACATCCGCTAGGGAGCCAGCCAGCTAAAGTTAGCCAGCTAGCTAACAGTTCACATTAGCTTAAGACATATAGCTAGCTGGCTAGCTAGTAAGCTAAACAATGAATCAGAAGGTTTCAGATAATAACTACAGAACGAAGCCAACCTCAGCGTAAGCTTTGGTTGCGAATGGTATGAACTTTGAACTCTTATTCACTACAGAAGTGATACCTACTAGCCGTTGAGTTAGCAACAGCAGCTGCAAACGCGGGCTAGGAAAGAATAGACAGAGTATTCCGTCTACCACACAACGATATTACTACAACGTATTTAATTTACCACACCACCAGAGACATTCTTCCGAGGACAGGAAGATCTGTTGGCCAACACGACCAGCATCTACGTCCAACAGCTCAGAGTAAATATTTATTGCGTTTTCCTTTTCCAAATGGGCGGTAATTTAGAAAGCATAAGATTCTGTATTTACGATAAAGTAGCTGCCTACGGCCCGATAGAGACATCGCTTCTCACTTTGTTCTTCAGTCTTCCTGCTCTTTCACTCAAACCCAGACCCCCTTTCTTTGTGTAACCAGCTGTCATATCTGTTCCATCCGCTAAGGACGTTTTCCTTTATGACATAATTTGTAATCAAGGTATGATTAATTCTGTGTATATGTAATTCTGTATGATTAGTTAGGTATTTAGTAAATAAATAATTAAACCCAATTTACACATTTCAGATGAGGCTAAAATAAGTTGACGAATAATATTGACTGCTATTGATGTAAAATATTACTAGGTCTTTAAGAGTTTATTCGGAAGATAACAGCTCTATAAATATTATTTTGTGGTGCCCCAACTTTCTAGTTAATTACATTTACATGATTAGCTCTATCAGGTAATATTAATTACAGAGAAAGGATAACCAAAGACACAACATATATGAAAGGTTTTATTTGAACAAATATTTGGGCTAATCCAGAGACTGAGGTGGCCTTTTCAAATCTTGACGTTATGGTCAATGACCCATTTCTTTGTGGATTTCGATGTGTGTTGGGGCTATTGTTTTACAAGAAGATCCACTTGGGGCCAAGTTTCAGCCTCCTGGCAGAGGTAACCAGGTATTTGGCTAAAATGTCTTGGTACTTGGTGAAGTTCCTGATGCCATCTACCTTAACAATGGCCCTAGGACCAGTGGAAGCTAAATATCCCCATGACATAAAATATGCACCACCATATTTTACAGTAGAGTTATGAGGTTATTTTCTGCATAGCAGCTTTCTTTTGACACCAAACCCACCACTGGCATGCGTCGCCAAATAAATGTAATTTCATGTCATCTGATCTGTCACGCCTTAGAGATCCTTTTTATGTCTCTATTTTGGTTTGGTCAGGGCGTGAGTTGGGGTGGGCATACTATGTTTTGTGTTCTATGTTTTCTATTTCTTTGTGGTTGGCTGGCTATGGTTCTCAATCAGGGACAGCTATCTATCGTTGTCTCTGATTGGGAACCATACTTAGGTACCCTTTTTCCCACCTGTGTTTGTGGGAGGTTGACTCTGTTTAGAGCACTTTGCTTTTGAGCTTCACGGTTTATTTTTGTAGTGTTTAGTGTTTTGTTTGGCGTCATTTTAATTAAAATAAAGAAAATGCACATTCACCACGCTGCATCTTGGTCCTCTCCTTCCAACAGCCGTGACATGATCATAGGACCGATTCCTATTGAAGTGCCAATGGCATTCAGCAAACTCCTGGTGTTTACATTTGTTGGTTGCGCTCAATAAAGTATTTTTCTTTCTTTCTGGCAACCCTTACAAAGAGCCTATTGGCATGGAGGGGGTGTCGAATTGTACATTTAGAGACTTGGTGACCTGAAGATGCGACCAAATTCTGTAAAGCTCAACAGTGGCCCTTGGACTTTTCTTTGCCTCCCGAACGATCTTCCTCATTGTTGTGCGTGGGGACAAGAAACGCATACGTCCAATACCAGGAAGATGTGGTGTGTGTGACCCGAGATAGAGATAGCCTGGAAGAGTTATGAATAATGCCTCATTGTCTCATCTTCCTGGCATCTGGGAAACTAAGCCGGGTTGGGGGTAAAACATCATCCTGTGTAGATAACCAAGGTGGTTTATGGGAAATGGAACCAGTCTAACTAAACATTTTTAGGTCCTATATAATATCAGTTTTTAAAATTTCAGTTAGGCTGCTCAGCTCAACAGTCGAGACTGTGACCAATGACCAAGTCTCTCTCAGTACTGAATTTCCACGACACACATCCAGCCGTGATTGGGAGTCCCATAGGGCGGCGCACAATGGGCGCAGCGTCGTCTGGGATTGGCCAGGGGTAGGCCGTCATTGTAAATAAGAATGTGTTCTTAACTGACTTGCCTCTTGTAACTACCCATCCCGGATCCGGGAGCGTAATCATCAACTGACACTAATTAGCATAACGCAACGGACATAAATATTACTAGAAAATATTCATATTCATGAAATCACAAGTGAAATATATTGAAACACAGCTTAGCCTTTTGTTAATCACCCTGTCATCTCAGATTTTGAAAATATGCTTTACAGCCAAAGCAAGACAAGCAATTGTGTAAGTTTATCGATAGCCTAGTATAGCATTATGCCTAGCTAGCAGCAGGCAACCTGGTCACGAAAATCAGAAAAGCAATCAAATTAAATCGTTTACCTTTGATGCGCTTCGGATGTTTTCACTCACAAGACTCCCAGTTAGATAGCAAATGTTCCTTTTTTCCCAAAATATTATTTTTGTAGCCGAAATAACTCCGTTAGTTCTTCACGTTTGGCTGAGAATTCGACCGGAAATTGCGGTCACGACAACGCCAAAAAATATTCCAAATTAGCTCCATAATATCGACAGAAACATGGAAAAACGTTGTTTATAATCAATCCTCAAGGTGTTTTTCAAATATCTATTTTTCCTTAGTAGGAAAGAGAGAAACAATGGCCGCATTTGTCCACTGACGCACTGACGCAATGTTGACGTTCAGGCTCATTTTTCAAAATAAATGCCTGAAACTATGTATTGTGACACTAGACACATTAGGGAAGCCATAGAAAAAGGAATCTGGTTGATAACTCATTCACTGCTCAATAGGGATGCATAGGAACGCAGAGGTTTCTAAATAAGAGTCACTTCCTGATTGGATTTTTCTCAGGCTTTCGCCTGCAATATCTGTTCTGTTATACTCACAGACAATATTTTTTACAGTTTTGGAAACTTTAGAGTGTTTTCTATCCTAAGCTGTCAATTATATGCATATTCTAGCATCTTGTCCTGACAAAATAGCCCGTTTACTTAGGGAACGTTATTTTTCAAAAAATGAAAATAGTGCCCCCTAGAGGTTAATTAATCATTAACATTTGCTTCATTCATGTGACCGACCAATACAGGGTCATGCGTGTGACAGACCAATACCTCCCAAGGCTTCTTCTCTCTAAGCTGAGACCTTGAAACTGAGATATCCCTTTCTCAAAACAAGGTTCTGGGCATACTGCCAAATTGCAGATACTGATAGTGAGGATTCATTCAATAATAGACTGATCCAATGAACCATTGCATTTATGTTCAAATGTTTGTATCAAAACTGCCCAAATGTTCCTAATTGAATATGAAAATGTTCCTAATATGAATAATGTTCTGTAAATGAGTTCATGCCAACAAATCCAATACGTGTCATTAAAAACTGTTCAGTAAGGACAACTTTTATCAAGCCAGGGGGAAAACCTGATTGGCTAAACACGGTACACAACACACTGGCCTTCTTGCCTTTAAATCAGGTTAAGGAGGAAACTATAGCCTTTGCAGTCTGAATGGAGAATGTTTCATTTACAAACCAGTCCATGGATACGAGTGTATTTATTTATTTTTTATTTCACCTTTATTTAACTAGGTTGGCCAGTTGAGAACAAGTTCTCATTTACAACTGCGACCTGGCCAAGATAAAGCAAAGCAGTGTGACAAAAACAACAACACAGAGTTACACATGGGATAAACAAACGTACAGTCAATAACACAATAGAAAAATCTGTATACACTGTGTGCAAATTAAGTAAGGCAATAAATAGGCAATAAATTGGCCATAGTGGCGAAGTAATTACAATTTAGCAATTAACACTGGAGTGATAGATGTGCAACTAGAAATACTTGTGTGCAAAAGAGCAGAAAAAAAACAAATATGGGATGAGGTAGGTAGTTGGTTGGATGGGCTATTTACAGATGGGCTGTGTACAGCTGCAGCGATCGGTAAGCTGCTCTAACAGCTGATGCTTTAAAGTTAGTGAGGGAGATATACGTCTCCAAATTCAGCGATTTTTGCAATTCGTTCCAGTCATTGGCAGCAGAGAACTGGAAGGAAAGGCGGCGAAATGGGGTGTTGACTTCGGGGATGACCAGTGAAATATACCCGCTGGAGCGCGGGTGGGTGTTGCTATGGTGACCAGTGAGCTGAGATAAGGCAGAGCTTTACCTAGCAAAGACTTATAGATAACCTGGAGCCAGTGGGTTTGGCGACGAATATGTAGCGAGGATCAGCCAACGAGAGCATACAGGTCAAGGATCGGTAGGATAGTCAGTTTTACGAGGTTATGTTTGGCATGAGTGAAGGAGGCTTTGTTGCAATATAGGAAGCCGATTCTAGATTTCATTTTGGATTGGAGATGCTTAATATGAGTCTGGAAGGAGAGTTTACAGTCTAGCCAGACACCTAGGTATTTAAAGTTGTCCACATATTCTGAGTCAGAACCGTCCATAGTAGTGATTCTAGCCGGGCGGGCGGGTTCGGGCAGCGATCGGTTGAAGAGCATGCATTTCATTTTACTAGCATTTAAGAGCAGTTGGAGACCACGGAAGGAGTGATGTATGGCATTGAAGCTCGTTTGGAGGTTTGTTAACAGTGTCCAAAGAAGGGCCATATGTACACAGAATGGCGTCGTCTGCATAGAGGTGGATCAATGAGTCACCCGCAGCAAGAGCGACATCATTGATATATACAGAGAAAAGAGTCGGCCCGAGAATTGAACCCTGTGGCTCCCATATAGAGACTGCCAGAGGTCCAGGCCCTCCGATTTGACACACTGAACTATATCTGAGAAGTAGTTGGTGAACCAGGCGAGGCAGTCATTAGAGAAACCAAGGCTGTTGAGTCTGCCGATAAGAATACGGTGATTGACAGAGTCGAATGCCTTGCCCAGGTCGATGAAGACGGCTGCACAGTACTGTCTTTTATCGATGGCGGTTATGATATCGTTTAGGACCTTGAGTGGTGGCACACATTCCCTTTGGAGGTTTAGATTAAATGACTTAATATCGCTATCTGCCAGCCTTTGGGCTGTCTCCGTACATCAACCCCATTGAAAACGTGGTGTTTGAATTAAAGAGGACAGTCCATAAGCGCATGCCGAAGAATATCAAGGATCTGGAAGTATTCTGTATGGAGGAATTGTCTAAGATCCCTCCCAATGTGTTCTCCAATCTCATAAAACATTTTAGAAAACGGCTCAGTGCCCTTGTCCTCACACGGGGAAGGTGGTGTAGTATTGAAAATATGGGTCCCTTTCTTTTTTATGTATTTTTCTATTACTTGTCTCCTTCTCTGAGCAATTGTATTAGTATAAAATAATTTAAAAAATGTCTTTGAGCATTTAATATAGCTCAGTATTTGTATTATTTATTTTGTACAGTCTTTTTTGCTCATCTTTATCAAGGGTGATAATTATTTTGGACCCAACTGTATGTATGCCAATGTATGCCACTTAGCACACATTTTTATCAAAGTGATTTACAGTCATGCTTGCATACATTTTCATATGGGTGGCTCCAGTAGGAATCGACCCCATGACCAGAGGTGTGCACAGGGGCCCCCTCAGATTTGACTTAAAGTATGTAATACTATTAGCCACTTAGCAATTTTAGCTAGTCGGCTTTAGCTAGCCCAGGTTCCCAGCTCATAACTAGCTACCAAGAAGCAATTCAGGCTATCAATCAAGTTAGAGTAGCAAGCTCTAACTATCTTAGCTGGCATGCCTGCTGACAAGGTTGGTAGACTTTAGAAAGCAAGCAATAACTTTTGTGCTGAATAAGACTCACATTCCTTTCAGTATTTTACCCAGATTTTAGTAGAGATGCATATTTTGTTTCTTTAAAAAATAACTGATGAGCAGGAGGACACAGACAGCTCAAGAGATATGCTTAGATATGCAGAAAAAAATACCTGTAAGTATATATACAGTGGGGAGAACAAGTATTTGATACACTGCCGATTTTGCAGGTTTCCTACTTTTCCTACTAAAGCATGTAGAGGTCTGTAATTTTTATCATAGGTACACTTCAACTGTGAGAGATGGAATCTAAAACAAAAATCCAGAAAATCACATTGTATGATTTTTAAGTAATTCATTTGCATTTTTGTTTTAGATTCCGTCTCTCACTGTTGAAGTGTACCTATGATAAAAATTACAGACCTCTAGATGGCGTAGCAGTAAGTCGTCCTGTCCTGTCGTGTCCCTGTATTTATCGTTTCTTTTTAGTTTTTTTTAACATATTTTCTCCACATATCTCTTTGAAAACATTTTGCTAAACCCTAAGCTTCCAAATACTCTCCTGCAACCCGACTCACCCAATGTAGCTATTTTTCCTAAAGTATTTATATTTACTTCGGAACACCTCAACTGAAGCTAGCCAGCTAACCAGCGGGTATGCTAGCGGTCTTCAGCTAACCGGTCATCAGCTAACCTGTAGTTCGGAAAGCTCTCGCCTGTTCGTACAACGCGACTCTAACCAGAGCATAACGGACCTATTTATTTTTCATCCCCGGATTCATCCCCGGATTCCCACCGCAAACGGAACATCTTTCAGCTGGATTTTTCAGCAACTAGCTATCTAGCTAAACCGCAACCCCGGATTACTCCTGGCTAGCGTTTCCACCCACTTAGCTTGAAGCTAGCCCGGCCGTAGCACCTGTGCTACCACCGTAGCATACTCCTGAGCTACAATACCCGGGCCCACGACCGGTCTATCGATGTCATCGCATGAAGAGGAATAAACAGACTCACCCCATCGCGACGTCCCCCAAAGGCTAACTCTCTAGCCCTCACTATCTCCCTGCTTGCTAATTCGGCCTGCTAACTGCTAGCTTGTCCAGCTCCGGTCCGCTAACTGCTACCTTGTCTAGCCCGGGCCTACAAACTGTTAGCTTGTTAGCACAGGCCTGCTAACCGCCTCTTTTGACTTTTAATTTGTTTATACCTTCCGGAAACCTGCCTCACCCAATGTGAAACGGAATCGCTATTATTTTTTTTATTTTTAGAACACACTCAAGAACCTCCAGAATCTAACCAGCTAACTAGCAACAAGCTATTTAGTCATTGTTAGTTTTTTTTAACCTGGATAACACTCGCCAGTCCAGCTTCCCTGCCCCATCCACCGCTGCCCCCTGGACACTGATCTCTTGGCTACATAGCTGATGCACGCTGGACTGTCCATTAATCACGGTACTCCATTCTGCTTGTTTGTTTTATCTGTTGGCCCCGTTGCCTAGTCTACGCCATTTTACCTGCTGTTGTTGTGCTAGCTGATTAGCTGTTGTCTCACCTACTGTTTTAGCTAGCTTTCCCAATTCAACACCTGTGATTACTGTATGTCTCTCTCAAATGTCAATATGCCTTGTATACTGTTGTTCAGGTTAGTTATCATTGTTTTAGTTCACAATGGAGCCCCTAGTTCCACTCTTCATGCCCCTGATAACTCCTTTTGTCCCACCTCCCACACATGCGGTGACCCCACCCATTACTACCAGCATGTCCAGAGATACAACCTCTCTCATCATCACCCAGTGCCTGGGCTTACCTCCGCTGTACCCGCACCCCACCATACCCCTGTCTGCGCATTATGCCCTGAATATATTCTACCATGCCCAGAAACCTGCTCCTCTTATTCTCTGTCCCCAACACTCTAGGCGACCAGTTTTGATAGCCTTTAGCCGCACCCTCATACTACTCCTTCTCTGTTCCGCGGGTGATGTGGAGGTAAACCCAGGCCCTGCATGTCCCCAGGCACCCTCATTTGTTGACTTCTGTGATCGAAAAAGCCTTGGTTTCATGCATGTCAACATCAGAAGCCTCCTCCCTAAGTTTGTTTTACTCACTGCTTTAGCACACTCTGCTAACCCTGATGTCCTTGCTGTGTCTGAATCCTGGCTCAGGAAGGCCACCAAAAATTCAGAGATTTCCATTCCATAACTATAACATCTTCCGTCAAGATAGAACTGCCAAAGGGGGAGGAGTTGCAGTTTACTGCAGAGATAGCCTGCAAAGTAATGTCATACTTTCCAGGTCCATACCCAAACAGTTCGAACTACTAATTTTGAAAATTACTCTCTCCAGAAATAAGTCTCTCACGGTTGCCGCCTGCTACCGACCCCCCTCAGCTCCCAGCTGTGCCCTGGACACCATTTGTGAATTGATCGCCCCCCATCTAGCTTCAGAGTTTGTTCTGTTAGGTGACCTAAACTGGGATATGCTTAACACCCCGCCAGTCCTACAATCTAAGCTAGATGCCCTCAATCTCACACAAATCATCAAGGAACCAACCAGGTACAACCCTAACTCTGTAAACAAGGGCACCCTCATAGACGTCATCCTGACCAACTGGCCCTCCAAATACACCTCCGCTGTCTTCAACCAGGATCTCAGCGATCACTGCCTCATTGCCTGTATCCGCTACGGAGCCGCAGTCAAACGACCACCCCTCATCACTGTCAAACGCTCCCTAAAACACTTCTGTGAGCAGGCCTTTCTAATCGACCTGGCCCGGGTATCCTGGAAGGACATTGACCTCATCCCGTCAGTTGAGGATGCCTGGTCATTCTTTAAAAGTAACTTCCTCACCATTTTAGATAAGCATGCTCCGTTCCAAAAATGCAGAACTAAGAACAGATACAGCCCTTGGTTCACCCCAGACCTGACTGCCCTCGACCAGCACAAAAACATCCTGTGGCGGACTGCAATAGCATCGAATAGTCCCCGTGATATGCAACTGTTCAGGGAAGTCCGGAACCAATACACGCAGTCAGTCAGGAAAGCTAAGGCCAGCTTCTTCAGGCAGAAGTTTGCATCCTGTAGCTCCAACTCCAAAAAGTTCTGGGACACCGTGAAGTCCATGGAGAACAAGAGCACCTCCTCCCAGCTGCCCACTGCACTGAGGCTAGGTAACACGGTCACCAATAAGCATTTCTCAACGGCTGGCCATGCCTTCCGCCTGGCTACTTCAACCTCGGCCAACAGCTCCGCCCCCCCCGCAGCTCCTCGCCCAAGCCTCTCCAGGTTCTCCTTTAACCAAATCCAGATAGCAGATGTTCTGAAAGAGCTGCAAAACCTGGACCCGTACAAATCAGCTGGGCTTGACAATCTGGACCCTCTATTTCTGAAACTATCTGCCACCATTGTCGCAACCCCTATTACCAGCCTGTTCAACCTCTCTTTCATATCGTCTGAGATCCCCAAGGATTGGAAAGCTGCCGCAGTCATCCCCCTCTTCAAAGGGGGAGACACCCTGGACCCAAACTGTTACAGACCTATATCCATCCTGCCCTGCCTATCTAAGGTCTTCGAAAGCCAAGTCAACAAACAGGTCACTGACCATCTCGAATCCCACCGTACCTTCTCCGCTGTGCAATCTGGTTTCCGAGCCGGTCATGGGTGCACCTCAGCCACACTCAAGGTACTCAACGATATCATAACCGCCATTGATAAAAGACAGTACTGTGCAGCCGTCTTCATCGACCTTGCCAAGGCTTTCGACTCTGTCAATCACCATATTCTTATCGGCAGACTCAGGAGCCTCGGTTTTTCGGATGACTGCCTTGCCTGGTTCACCAATTACTTTGCAGACAGAGTTCAGTGCGTCAAATCGGAGGGCATGCTGTCTGGTCCTCTGGCAGTCTCTATGGGGGTGCCACAGGGTTCAATTCTCGGGCCGACTCTTTTCTCTGTGTATATCAATGATGTTGCTCTTGCTGCGGGCGATTCCCTGATCCACCTCTACGCAGACGACACCATTCTATATACTTTCGGCCCGTCTTTGGACACTGTGCTATCTAACCTCCAAACAAGATTCAATGCCATACAACACTCCTTCCGTGGCCTCCAACTGCTCTTAAACGCTAGTAAAACCAAATGCATGCTTTTCAACCGGTCGCTGCCTGCACCCGCATGCCCGACTAGCATCACCACCCTGGATGGTTCCGACCTAGAATATGTGGACGTCTATAAGTACCTAGGTGTCTGGCTAGACTGCAAACTCTCCTTCCAGACTCATATCAAACATCTCCAATCGAAAATCAAATCAAGAGTCGGCTTTCTATTCCGCAACAAAGCCTCCTTCACTCACGCCGCCAAGCTTACCCTAGTAAAACTGACTATCCTACCGATCCTCGACTTCGGCGATGTCATCTACAAAATGGCTTCCAACACTCTACTCAGCAAACTGGATGCAGTTTATCACAGTGCCATCCGTTTTGTCACTAAAGCACCTTATACCACCCACCACTGCGACTTGTATGCTCTAGTCGGCTGGCCCTCGCTACATATTCGTCGCTAGACCCACTGGCCCCAGGTCATCTACAAGTCCATGCTAGGTAAAGCTCCGCCTTATCTCAGCTCACTGGTCACGATGGCAACACCCATCCGTAGCATGCGCTCCAGCAGGTGTATCTCACTGATCATCCCTAAAGCCAACACCTCATTTGGCCGCCTTTCGTTCCAGTACTCTGCTGCCTGTGACTGGAACGAATTGCAAAAATCGCTGAAGTTGGAGACTTTTATCTCCATCACCAACTTCAAACATCAGCTATCTGAGCAGCTAACCGATCGCTGCAGCTGTACATAGTCTATTGGTAAATAGCCCACCCTTTTTCACCTACCTCATCCCCATACTGTTTTTATTTATTTACTTTTCTGCTCTTTTGCACACCAATATCTCTACCTGTACATGACCATCTGATCATTCATCACTCCAGTGTTAATCTGCAAAATTGTAATTATTTGCCTACCTCCTCATGCCTTTTGCACACATTGTATATAGACTCCCCCTTTGTTTTCTACTGTGTTATTGACTTGTTAATTGTTTACTCCATGTGTAACTCTTTGTTGTTTGCTCACACTGCTATGCTTTATCTTGGCCAGGTCGCAGTTACAAATGAGAACTTGTTCTCAACTAGCCTACCTGGTTAAATAAAGGTGAAATAAAATTTAAAAAAGTATATATATATATACAACTTTTTTTACATAGAATTATGCATAGTGATGCAGGAAAAAGCTGTTTTAGCTGTTTGAAAAATGCTACATTTTGTTGATCAATTGTATTTTTCCTCTCTCTCTCTTTTCTCTCTCTCTCTCTCTTTCTGAAAGGATGGAGAGGAACTGGAGCACTTTCAGATCGAGTGTCAGAAAGATGGCTCATGGAACAGTTTTGTCCCACTTTGTGAAAGTAAGTGATAAAGTGTGTGCGCCTGCATGTGTTTGTGTGTTGTATGGCATAGAATTGGTTCAGTGTAGATTGGATTTCAATCCGAGTATCACATTAATGTAATGTTTAATGAGGCCTCTATATCACATAGGAACTTCCTGGTCCTTTCATTGTATTCTGCCTTCTGTGTATATATTTGCATTGTACAGTACTCTGTCTCCTCTTTCCCTCTCTCCATATTCTCTCTCTCCCTCTTTCCCTACTCCTCTCATCCACCGCCATCCAGAAATTGAATCTCGGAGGAGCCGTCGATCTCTGCCCAGCATTCTAAGAAATCAGATACTGTACTAAAGCCATGCAGTGACATCTAACCAGTGTCCCTATACAGACTTGTTGTCTTCAAGTTCAGTGCCTCTCTAGATCACAAGGTTATGGCATTGGCAAGGAGAGAAAAGCATTTGTAGGAAGTCATAAGGAATCTTTTCCCCTTGTCTCCCTCATCACACTGTACTGTTGACTCTGGAGTGTGACATCACACACTGCAATAAACTCTGGAATCTTTCTTATTCAGTGTGTTTGTGTTTATTTCACTGTAATAATTTATTTAGTTAACTAGGCAAGCCAGTTAAGAACAAATTCTTATTTACCATGACAGCCTACCCTGACCAACGCTGGGCCAATTGTGAACCACCCTATGGGACTCCCAATCACCGCCAGATGTGATACAGCCTGGATTTGAACCATGGACTATAGTGATCCCTTTTGCACTGAGATGCAGTGCCTTAGACTGGTGCGCCACTCGGGAGCCCAATACAAATTCAATTGAATAACCACAGCCTAGAAAATAGAATCTCAGAGCAGAAAGAGAAGCATGCCATATTTAGCACTATGGAGGATCCACAACCTCTATGATGGACTGAATTCTTTAGCGTCGTCTCACATGACGAGAGGTACAGTTCCACTACAATATGCTTTCTCCCATTGGCTCATCTCTCTTCTATCAGTCATGTTATTGGTGATCATCAGACTCCCATCCATTCAGTAGTCTGTAATAGTCTGGGTTTTCCCCAAAGAATGTAAGAAAGGCGCTGCGTCACCTTGTGGACTGGCTGCACCACTATGTCAAAATTGAAAGAAGGAAATGGCAGTTACAGGTGTTCAAGAATGCAAAAATCTCTGCGCTTTTAAATTATCTGCATTTCCAGCCATTATATTTAGCCTCACAAAGTTTTTACATAAACAGTTACATTCATGAATTTTATTGACTGAAATAGGTCAGTCAAAGCAAAAACCTAATAAAAATGAATTTACAGTATAAGTCAAAGGTTTGGACACATCTAATCATTCAAGTGTTTTTCTTTATTTTTACATTTTTTTACATTGTAGAAATTACACATATGGAATCATGTAGTATCCAAAAAGTGTTAAACAAATCAAAATATATTTTATATTTGAGATTCTTCAAAGTAGCCACCCTTTCCCCTGATGATAGCTTTGCACACTGGTGGCATTATCTCAACCAGCTTCATGAGGTAGTCACCTGGAATGCATTTCAATTAACAGGTGTTTCTTGTTAAAAGTTACATGTGCATGTTCGTGAGAGTCTCTGCTTTTCATTAATAGTTTGTAGCACAAACCATTTCAGACTCTACAGATGTTTTTTTTTTACTCAAACAGGATCGGAGTCTCCTCAGCGGGATGGTTGAGCTAACGTAGGCTAATGTGATTAGCATGAGGTTGTAAGTAATACGAACATTTCCCAGGACATAGACATATCTGATATTGACAGAAAGCTTAAATTCTTGTTAATCTAACTGACTGTCCAATAAAGAGTAGCTATTATAGTGAAAGGTTACCATGCTATTGTTTGAGGAGAGTGCACAGTTATGAACATAAAAAGTTATTAATTAACCAATTAGGAACATTTGGGCAGTTTTGATACAAACTTTTGAACATAAATGCAATGGTTCATTGGATCAGTCTAAAACGTTGCACATACACTGCTGCCATCTAGTGGGCAAAATCTAAATTGTGCCTGGTTTGGAATAATACATTATGGCCTTTTTCTTGTATTTCAAAGATGATAGTACAAAAAAACATTTTTTTTTACCAGATCTAATGTGTTATATTCTCCTACATTAATTTCACATTTCCACAAAAGTGTTTCAATCAAATGGTTTCAGGAATATGCATATCCTTGCTTCAGGTCCTGAGCTACAGGCAGTTTGGGTATGTCATTTTCGGGATCCGTCATTTTCCTTGTCTCACAAACACCACTCTAGCTCAGCCCCCCTTAATCACACAGACTAATGGTTGGTACCAACGGATGCAGAAGAAAAGATCCAATGGTATAAACCAGAAGTATTTAGCTCTAACACACAAGGGTTAGATTTGGGGTTAGAAGTCCGGTCGTCGCGGTGGGACTGATTGTGTTTTTAAAAATCCTGTGGAGAACCCTGAAGTCAATAAAAAAATCATTAATATTATCAAGTACATGGAGAATAAATTATATCTGCCGATCTAATGACATGTTTGTGCTGCTCATCTCCCATGTTTCCTCTTTAACCCTTGTCCAGTTGTCGATCCATTTCTTCAAACCATATAGTATTTGCTAATACTCTTTTTCCTCTCCTTCCTCTCTCAGTGGTGGATTGTGGGACTCCTGTTGAGGTTGCCATGGGTGACGTCATCTTCGAGAGCTCTGGCAACAGCACCCTGTTCGGTTCTATAATCCAGTACATCTGCAGGGAGTCCATGTACCAGATTCACCCCAAGATCAACAGTATGTTCCCGTCTTAGGTCCCAAAGTGTTCTTGACCATGCAACCTGACCAGGAAAAACTCTGGTTCCTATAAGAGCCAGGGCCCGGTTTCCAAAAAGCATCTTAAGGCTAAATTCATCGATATAACCTTCATAAGGTAATCTTTACATTTCCGAGCGGCTTCCCAAAATCGTCTTTATTAACGTTGCACTTGAAAACGCTTGTACTATAACGCCTGCCTCAGAGCACTCTTAGAACAGCAAAGTGCGTCGTTAGATTTCCGGTAACATAGAATGAAGATGTTTCTGTCTCTCTGTGAACGCTGAAAACGTAATTGTTAAATATAAATAGCCTAAAAAGTTTGCAATGTTGTATACAAGGGAAGCAAAGATTCAATTTTATTTTTATGAAAACCGAGATGCACCAAATTGTAAAATGCACCAAATTATATGATAGCTAGATTGGGCTACATATTGACATTACTTTCATATGTATGTACAATCAATAAACCTACCGAGTATTAAACCATTGGATTGGGCTACACCTGAGCCGCTTCAATATTCGTATATTAGGCCTATAGGCCTGAAAGCTCATGCATTTCACTGTAGCCTAACCAATAATCTAAAGGTCAACATAGAGGGTTGCCAGTTGATGTATGACACATCCTGATGGCCATGTTGGAAGCCCACCACATCAATTATATGGACAACTACAGCCAAGTGGCTACCCCATGCTGCATGTTAACAGTGCCTAAAATAAGTTGATTCATTATCACGGTCAATTTCTGTGCAGTATTTAGCTGCTCTAACAAAGCAGGAAAGACAACAGGATTTTTTTTTTTTACAGATGACCTGCAATCATGAAACACCAACGAGACGAGACTCAAGAACTGTCAGAAAAGCAAAGAAACCTTTTTGCTCGTGAAGACCTGAACCCACTGGTAAGTCTGATATTTTTTTTTTGTTTGGCTGTTATGCTAAACAGGCGTTAAGAACAAGACTAAGTTAGCCAACATTAGCTAGCTATATAGCTTTTAGCCTAGCTATTACCATGTCTCTTACATAGGCGGCGAGTGAGTTTCAAGTATTTCAGGAAGCAATTTTTTTTCACCATAAAAATGCAGTATTATAACGAAGGATTGTATGCATCTATCTTCGCATTTGCAGACTAATGTAAGCCTACTATTCCTAAGTAGATTGGATAGTCATAATTTAGGCTATTAATGAGTGTGTAGTGGAATAGGCCTACAGGTTTATTTCCTTAGCACAGGAAAAATGTGGCCTTTGATAAACATTTAATGAAATTCTACTACACTTTATATGACTGGAGACATTAGCAGAATCTTTTTTAAGATGACAGTAGCCTAAGCCTACTCTGATGACAGAACAATAAAACAACCTTTTCTTAGATGCAACCATGCAATCTAGACTTATGAGAAGGGGTAATGGCTAGAAGGGATCCAGCTTTTGTCAAATTAATCTTATAAGTATATATTTTTTAGCATTTTAGCTTAACCTTTTCCTAACCTTAAACTAATTATCTTAACCTGCTGTGTAATTACTACTAACCTGCTAAAAAAGTCAAATTTGATGTTAATTTGACAAAAGCTGGAACCTTCTAGCCATGACCATGAAAAGGGGATAAACAAATTCTACAATATGACATCCAAATAGCCTAGAAGAGGATATTATTGTCTAGAAAGACTCCAGTGGTACTGACCCAATGATAATTTGTTGAGCACTTTATTCATAAGAGGGGAAATGTATGGACATTACAGTCATAGGAAAAAGGCCTCAATGGGGTAGGACAACCTGCTCTGTTGACTATTGGTTGTTCCAACAATAGATTGAATCTTTATATAACACTAAAACACCTGAATGAATTAAACACAACCAAACAATCAAGAGCCCTGATGATATAGATTACCTAATGAATTTACAGTATATTCAAACATCAGGTGTGCTTTTCATTTGTTTAGGTACTGTAGGTTCACCAGCTGACCTCTATCAAGACACCCATCGACTTGATTCCCACTGTGAAGCTGAGCAATGCTGCAGCAGTTTACTACTTTGTCCTTTTCCAGATATGAAAGGAGACATCCCTCAATACAATACAAGATGGTACAAGATGGTTGTATTATGCTATGCTTTGGTCAATCTAAATGATTCTGTTGTGCCATTTGAGTACAAAGTACCTTCACCTTGTCCTCATTCCCCTTATACTGTATGACTATATAACATGTAATTTGGATATATGTATGTAAAATACTATTGTTTATGAGTTTGTGAACATACTTTATTTCAATAATACGCTATATTGTTGTATGGGTGAAATGAAAAGTATTTTGTGTGTCATCTCTGCTTTTTCTTGCCCCATTGAATAAAATATATTTCTTATAGCCTAACTATTCTTTCTTTACAGTTTAAACACATTAGGCAAACCATATTCATTATCATAGTGGCAACTCCAAGTTCCACTGAGACCTTATGGGGGAAAAGTATCTGTCATTGAACTTGGTGGTAGTAGTAGTTGTGTGTATGTTTTAAATTAAACAGCCTATCATCTGATTCCAGACATTTCACTACCTAGATTACAAGGGGTTGGATTTGCACTAAACAATTTCATGTCAGCACAATGCATATACAAAAACGAGTATAGTGATTAGCCTCATATGCATTGTTTACTGGTATAATTTAATTGAGAACATATAGCTATGTAAACAATGTGTGAGTTAAACTATTCTTTGCTTCAGATGCACAATGTCAATGGGTGCATTGCAAATGGCCATAAGGCAAATGCCCTCATACTGTAGGCCAGTTGTTCCAAACTCCGATCCATGAGTATCCCTGACAGTACACATTTTTATTGTACCCCCAGACAAGCACACCTGATTCAACTTGTCAACTACTCATCAGACCCTCAATGAGTTGAATCAGGTATGTTTGTCCGGGGTTACAACAAAAATGTGTGCTGTTGGGGTTACTCAAGGACTGGTGTTGGTAACCACTGCTGTAGGCCTATGGCTGAATTGCAGTTGCATGCCAATATCATTTGCTTAATGGGTTCACATGGCTGATATTCTGAAAAAAAGAGTGATAATCAAATAAAACTAATTGGAGAGCTTACAACTGAACAAAAAGGTAGTGTTCATTTGAGAATAAAACACAGAAACAGACAAATTAGAGACAGATTCCCTTCTGATCTTTATTGCAGGATTGTGACCTGGGATTAATCAACATTGACACTAGTTCATCATGAATAATAGTTAAGTTAACAATTAAAACAAGTTTAAAAACTTCACTTCAAATAATTAACACTTTCATATAAAGCACTGCTCTGCCCTTTTAACAACACTAACAACAAGGCTGGTCCTAGAGGCTCTAGTTTTGTCGCACCTGGACTACAGTTCAGTTGTGTGGTCAGGTAGCACAAAGAGGGACCTCGGAAAATTACAATTGGCTCAGAACAGGTCAGCATGGCTGGCCCTTAAATGCACATAATATGCATGTAAATCTCTCATTGCTCAAAGTGGAGGAGAGCTTGACTTCAGTTTTTGTAAGAAGTGTTGACATGCTGAATGAATAGTTTAAACCAAGGGGTTTAAACTACTAGCACATAGTACAGACACCCATGCATAGCCCACAGGACATGCGACCAAAGTTCTCTTCACAATCACCAAGTCCAGAACAGACTATGGGAGGTTCTCAGTACTACATAGAGCCATGGCTACATGGAACTCTATTCCACATCACATAACTGATGCAAGCAGTAGAATCAGATAAAAAAACGGATAAAAATACACCTTATGGGACTGTGAAGATACACACACACAGGCACACATGATAAGACATGCACTCTACACACGTACACATGTATGTTGTATTGTAAATATGTGATCGTAGTGGCCTGAGGGAACACACTTAATGTATTGGGTATAGTGTTATGAAATGTAATATTTTAAACTGTATATAACTGTGTTAATGTTGCTGGACCGCAAGAAGAGTAGCTGCTGCCTCTGTAGCAGCTAATGGGGATCCTTAATAAATACAAATACAAATTGTGGAATATCTGTAGGCCTACTTGAAACTCAATTCCTGCCTGCCATTAGGCTACATTGATTTGTTGAGAAATTACGAAAATCATTATCATCATATGCTATTTTTAGGTCACGTTGATATTTTCTAAATGGCAATTGAGGGAACGAGCAGCTTTGACTTTATGTATTCTTGCTCACAGTTTACACGAACTGAAGAAATGTAGAATTGACATAATCGAACATTGCATACAAAAACCATGAGAAACCACTTACAGGCTGACCACACGGCTCGCGTCGTGTGAGCGAGCGTTGCAAAATAAATTTAGAAATCTATGTTATTCAATTATTGCTCCCACACTGCTCGCAGGCGCCAACAAGCGTATGCGTTGCCAAGGGCTAAAATATAAGTTATATTTCTGAATCAGATCGCGCTGCAAGTCCTGCCTCTCCCATCTTCTCATTGGTTTATAGAAGCAGGTACCCACTCATTGGTTATACCCACGTGGGTGACTGAAAGACAAACGAGGTCAATGCACCTAATTTATAAAAGTTGCTAATATAAAGTCAAGGAAAGAAAAAGCCTGGAAGTAAGAGAGATGACTAGAAATGACCGTTGACCATTTTATGTGTGGATTAATTGGCGGAGTAGAGGACCTTGTGCATTTCAGGTAAAATAACAACTCAATGTTTATATATCCCAGGACAAATTAGCTAGCAACAGCAAGCTAGCTAAATGGGACAAATTAGCTAGCAAGTGCAAGCTAATTAATTAAATTGCCATAATAATATAATTAGTTCAGAGTTTGTTTTGATATTTTAACCTGCGTGTCGTGATCGTGTTTGGTGTGGGGGGACAAAATACATTTATGCAGGATGGAGCATGTGCGCAGCCGGTTTGGGTTCCGTGTTAGAATGCATAACACATGGCAAACATATAATACAAAAACTTTTTTTTACATTCTTCCAACCAATTGTGCAATTTTGTATTGTTTTTTGGTTTTGTGTAACTTATTTTTTTAAACTTATTGTGTACATAATGTTGCTACTACCATCTCTTATGGCTGAAAATAACTTCTGGACATCAGAAAAGCGATTACTCACCACGGACTGGAAGAAACTTTTTCCTTCAACGAGACCAACGAGAAGGATATCCTGCTTTCACTGGAACAGGCCCAGATCCACGCCTTTTGCGTGAAGAAAATACGCTGGGAAAAGGGGACGCAGATCGGGGATCCTTCTGAGAAGCCGGAGGCGAGCGAGTAAACTCCCAATTCCTTTCATTCTCCTTGCTAACGTGCAATCGTGAGAAATCAAAATTGATGACCTATTATTAAGATTATCCTACCAAAGGGACATTAAAAACTGTAGTATCTCATGTTTCACTGAGACGTGGCTGAACGAATAAACAGACAATATAGAGCTGGAGGGATTTTCCATGCACCGGCAGAACAGGGACACTACCTCTGGTAAGACGAGGGGAGGGGGTATGTGTCTTTTTGTCAATAACAGCTGGTGTGTGATGTCTAATATTAAAGAAGTGTCGAGGTATTGCTCGCGTGAGGTAGAGTACCTTATGATAAGTTGTCGTCCACACTATCAACCAAGAGTTCTCATCTGTATTACTCGTTGCAATCTATTTACCACCACAAAGCGAAGCTGGCGCTAAGACCGCTCTCAACCAACTCTATTAGGCCATTAGCAAAGAAGAAAAGGCTCACCCAGAAGCGGAGCTCCTAGTGGTAGGGGACTTTAATGCAGGCAAACTTAAATCAGTTTTACCAAATTTTTACCAGCATGTCACATATGCAACTAGGGGGAAAAAAATCAGAGACCACCTTTACTCCACACACAGAGATGCATACAAAACTCTCCCCCACCCTCCATTTGGCAAATCTGATCACAATTCTATCCTCCTGATTCCTGCTTACAAGCTAAACTAAAGCAGGAAGTACCGGTACTCAATACGGAAGTGGTCAGATGACGCGGATGCTACACTACAGGACTGTTTTGCTATCACAGACTGGAATATGTTCCGGGATTAATCCAATGGCATTCAGGAATACATCAACTCAGTCATTGGCTTCATCAATAAGTGCATGGATGACATCATCCCCACCGTGACTGTACGTACAATGTACATATCCCAACCAGAATCCATGGATTACAGGCAACATCCGCATCAAGCTAAAGGCTAGAGCTGCCGCTTTCAAGGAGCGGGAGACTAATCCGGGTGCTTATAGGAAATCCCACTATGTCCTCAGACGAACCATCAAACAAGCAAAACGTCAATACAGATTAAGATTAAATCGAAGCAACATCTCAAGACATCAGTCCGGAAGTTAAAGCTTGGTCGCAAGTGGGTCTTTCAAATGGACAATGACCCCAAGCATACTTCCAATGTTGTGGCAAAATGACTTAAGGACAACAAAGTCAAGGTATTGGAGTGGCCATCACAAAGCCCTGACCTCAATCCTTTAGAAAATGTGTGGTCAGAACTGAAAAAGCGTGTGCGAGCAAGGAAGCCTACAAACCTGACTCAGTTACACCAGCTCTTTCAGGAGGAATGGGCCAAAATTCACCCAACTTATTGTGGGAAGCTTGTGGAAGGCTTCCCAAAACGTTTGACCCAAGATAAATAATTTAAATGCAATGCTACCAAATACTAATTGAGTGTATGTAAACTTCTGACCCACTGGGAATGTGGGTCAGAAGAAATAAAAGCTGTGAAATGTTATTCTGACATTTCACTTCTTAAAATAAAGTGGTGATCCTAACTGACCTAAGACAGGGAATGGTTACTAGGATTAAAAGTCAGGAATTGTGAAAAACTGAGTTTAAATGTATTTGGCTAAGGTGTATGTACATTTCCGACTTCAACTGTATGTAATTTATTGACTGTCTGTGCAGGTATGTACACCTGTGGAGAGAAGGGAGAGTGGACCAACTCAGAACATGGGACTAAAACTCCTACCTGTTTGCCAGGTAAGCTTCACAACTGCAGGCCTAACTGTTGAATTTGTACAGTAAACGTGTATAGATCCGATCTGTAGGGATCCGAGTTCCGGTCTCCTGTTCAGGAAACCATCGTCTAAACTATTTCAAAATTCTTTCTTGGACCGAGCGTGCCACTGGTTTTAAGTTGCAAACAGGGCTACCTCATCACGAGAGCATGAGTCCAACTCACACACTGTGTGTCTATGTCTGTGTGTTTCAGCATGTGGGGAGCCGTCCCAGCCCTTCCCAGCACAGATTAAGCGTATCGTCGGGGGGCGTAGCACTGTGCCAGGTCTCTTCCCCTGGCAGGTCCTCCTCACCGTGGAAGACATGTCCCGTGTCCCGGAGGACCGCTGGTTCGGGAGCGGTGCCCTGCTCTCTGAGTCTTGGGTCCTCACCGCCGCTCACGTCCTGCGCTCCCAACGCCGCGGCGCCACCGTAGTGCCTGTGGCGCCCGGACACGTCCGAGTCTACCTAGGCCTGCACGACGTCCGTGCCAAGCAAAACGCCACCAACCGCTCTGTGGAACAAGTCATCCTCCACCCTCACTTCGACCCTCGCAACTACAACAACGACATCGCCTTGGTCAAGCTGAGTCAGGCGGTGCCAGTGGGGGAGCTGGTGCGGCCCGTCTGCCTGCCCCCTCCCCAGGGCAAAGACAGGCCCCAGAGCCCCCAGCTCAACACCCTGGGCCTGGTGGCCGGCTGGGGCATCTCCAACCCCAATGCCTCTGTGGCCGCTGACATCACCGCGCTCTCCTCTGACCTGGGCATGGTGTCGGACGTGCTGCAGTATGTCAAGCTGCCTGTGGTGGCACAGGAGGAGTGTAAGGCCAGCTATGCATCACGCTCCATCAACTACAACATCACTGACAACATGTTCTGTGCCGGCTTCTACGAGGGTGGGCGTGACACGTGCCTGGGGGACAGCGGGGGGGCGTTCGTGATGGAGGAGCCCGGAAGCGGGCGCTGGGTGGCCCAAGGCCTGGTGTCATGGGGGGGCCCGGAGGAGTGTGGGAGCCAGAGGGTTTATGGAGTTTACACCCGGGTGGCCAACTACGCCGATTGGTTGCAGAGCCAACTGGGGACGGGGCCGTGGTGGTGAGAGGGAATAAGGGGGCTCAGTTACATCACGATGACAAGCAATTTCCATGTCCATGTCGTCCCCTACATAACTCCTCTCTTCAAGGTTGGGGATCAAGTCCATTTAAATTCAGCTTTATTTAGGAGATGAGTTGGATGATGAAATAATATAATTCTTTAAAACCTTTTAATTGACACCACCCAACGTTATATTTTTATTTTCTATTATGAATTCAAAGGATTATCTCCAACTCAGTCCACACATGATACCTGAAAAGCTGATCATGAATTATTGTACTCCAACAATACACTCCAACCTCATCTTATCACACTCATAACCCCTTATATTTTATATGATCGTGTCAATTACGTCCCGATGACAAGCAATTCCATGTCAAACTCGACTTGAAATCCTTGTGCATTCTTATATGATAAACTCCAATGTATCATTCATGTGCTCTCAGATACAAACTGTACTCCTAAACCCATATAATGCTGTAGCCATTTATATCTGGCAAGTTACCCCTAACATATAAGAGTAGGGACATACTGCACATGTCATTTAATTATGTTTTATAATTTGCACATGGCATTGACCAGTATTATTTTGTATTTCCTTGACATTATCATGGATGGTAAAATTGATAACGAAATAACCACATATTTTGAGAAGGCATTGAAATGCTGTTGTGTTACTGAGGTTCTGTTCTTCTTGATCCCTCTCAGACCATAGCTACCAGCATTGGTGTCAGATTAAATGTTTCTGCAGTGGAATTGACAATTTAACCATGTCCATGTGCTTTCGACATTGTGGATTAAAATCTAGTCAATTGTGAATTAAAATATAATCAATTCAACTTTACTCTTAGTCTTCTGTAAGTATGTGTGTAAACTGTACTGTCAGCAGTTAGCAATCACAACACCAATGCAGACCTATACCATGAGAGTAAAACATTTAAGTCATTTGTTGGCTTATCAGTTTTTAATGTCAAGGCCATTACCAGTGGGGGGTAGCTTACATTACATCAGAACTATAATGAGGAAGTGATTTGTGCCATAGTGTATGTATGGGGGTGTGGTGGGGGTTGGTAGGGCAAGAGGGGTGGTCGTGGGGTGTTGATGTGCTTGCCATGCATCTTCTACCTGTGGTGGGATCCCCTGCGGATTTAGAAAAAAAATAGACATAGATTACATTAATTGGTATTCAATTTCATGTCTTCTAAACATTGTTGTGGGAATAAGTTATTTCTGGCCTGATCCACTGTGGAGTTATTTGTAGCTACACTATTTATAAGAATTAACATGTTTTTCCTGACCTTGTGACCTGCTCCTCCTTATAGCTCATCATTAGGGCCCAGAGTTGTTCCTGGTCAGGTCACATGGCCCAATGTTATAAGTCAACAGCTGCTAGGTAGACGGCCCACTCCGAGCCAGTCGATAGGAACACTCACTCGCCTACATGGCAGTTCAACAACTCTCCTGAACTTTCCTGTTCGAGGTGATGGCGTGTGCGAGCAAGGAGGCCTACAAACCTGACTCAGTTACACCAGCTCTGTCAGGAGGAATGGGTCAAAATTCACCCAACTTATTGTGGGAAGCTTGTGGAAGGCTTCCCGAAACATTTGAAAAAAGTTTTAAAATGTAAAGGCAATGCTACCAAATACTAATTGAGTGTATTTAAACTTCTGACCCACTGGGAATGTGATGAAAGAAATAGAAGCTGAAATAAATCACTCTCTCTACCATTATTCTGACATTTCACATTCTTAAAATAAAGTGGTTATCCTAATTGACATAAGACAGGGACATTTTACTCTGATTAAATGTCAGGAATTGTGAAAAACTGAGTTTGAATGTATTTCGCTTAAGGTGTATGTAAACTTCTGACTTCAACTGTACATGTCTTCCTGGCATATTACATCATTTATGCAGCAGAATTCAAGAAATTTTTGGACTGTCTTTCGTGGCCCTACACTCTGTATTTTCCGCCTGCTGCACCACCACCACAGAAAGCACTGAGCTAACCTGAAACACCTGCATTTTTGAGCTGCCTTACTCAAGATAGCAAAAAAGAGAGTTTTTGTTAACTCAATTACATTTTTTTTATACATTGTTTGGGTACTTTGTTGGTACTTTGCCTCCTGCCTACTTTACGGTTTTACTTTTTCATTTTTAATAACCATTTAATCAATCTTTATTTGACACATTTTACCAATGTCTTAAGTTTTTTTTTTCCTCGCTCAACTTTTTTCATTAAACTTTTGAACGCTTCATCTGGACACGGTTCTACCTCCAACAGCCAAAGCTAAGTAGTAACATGAACATTAACACTATGCCATCTAGTTGCAGTCGCTGTACTCATAATACACAGGAAACCTATTTCCTTATGGTGAGGATAGCCGTGCTGCAAGCCCAGCTTCAGACGCAATTGTTAGGCAGTGGTAATTTAAGAGTAGGAAAGGATGAAACAGCATCGTTGCCACCAGTAAGTACAGATAGTAGTATAAATCCCTTCGCACAGTCCCCGCAGCTGGACAATTTTCTCAAGGCTTCTGGAAGGAAATGCTGTCGGATTGCTCAACCGGTGTCGCTCATTCAGCTGACAGAAACGTTCAACCGGTTCTCCCCATTAAGCATCGAGTCGGAGTCAGAGGCCGAGCCTTCTCCAGTCTCTCCTCCACCCGTTACGGGGTCTGAGCCGCCGAAGCCTCCCACCATTAGCTCTGACAAATTGAAAACCCTAGTCATTGGCGACTCCAATACCGCCAGTTTTAGACTTTTAAAAATTAATCCAGCGATCATACACTGTTTATCAGGGGGCAGGGCTACCGTCGTAAAGGCTAGTCTGAAGAGGGTGCTGGCTAAGGCTAAAACTGGAAAATGTAGAGAGAATAGGGATATTGTTATCCACGTCGGCACCAACCATGTTCGGATGAAACAGTCAGAGGTCACCAAGCACAACATAGCTTCAGTGTGTAAATTAACTAGACAGATGTGTCAGCATCGAGTAATTGTCTCTGGCCTCCTCCCAGTTAGGGGGAGTGATGAGCTCTACAGCAGAGTCTCACAACTTAATTGCTGGTTGAAGACTGTTTCCTGCCCTCCCGAAATATGACTCATCTACAAGCAGGACCAAGCCTGGCCTGCTGAGGAGTGGCGGACTCCATCCTAACTGGAGGGGTGCTCTCATCTTATCTATCAACATAGACAGGGCTTGAACTCCTCTAGCTCCACAATAAGATAGGGTGCAGGCCAGGCAGCACGGTGCAGGCCAGGCTGACAGCTTAGTGGAGTCTGCCTAAAACATAGTCAGTGTAGTCAGCTCAGATATCGCCATTTAGACCGTGTATATGCCTCGATCTAGGTTGGGCATTCCTGACATTATTGAAAAAGATTGTGATATCTCACATCTCAAAATAGGGCTACTTCATGTTAGATCCCTCACTTCCAAGGCAGTTATAGTCAATGAACTAATCACTGATCATAATCTTGATTTGATTGGCCTGACTGAAACATGGCTTTACTTTGTTAAATGAGGCCCCTCCTCCTGGTTACACTAGTGACCATATCACCCGTGCATACCTCAAAGGCGGAGGTGTTGCTAACATTTGCGATAGCAGAATTCAATTTACAAAAAAAGTTATAGTCATGAAATCTCTGCAGCCTACTCAATCACATTTTATAGCTACTGTTTACAGGCCTCCTGGGCCGTATACAGCGTTCTTCACTGAGTTACATGAATTTCTATCGGACCTTGTAGTCAGATAATATTCCAAAAAAAAATCACGTTTTTAACCTCTTGAAGCTAGGGGCCACTATTTTTATGTTTGGAAAAATAACGTTCCAAAGTAAACGGTCTATTTCTCAGGACCAGATGCTAGAATATGCATATAATTGACAGGTTAGGATAGAAAACACAGTTTCCAAAACTGTCAAAATATTGTCTGTGAGTATAACAGAACTGATATTGCAGGGGAAACCCTGAGGAAAATACAATCAGGAAGTGCCTCTTATTTTGAAATCCTTCTGTTCCTTTGCATGCCTATCCTCCATTTAAAGGGATATCAACCATATTCCTTTTCTCTGGATTCACTAAGGTGTCAACAGTCTTTAGACATAGTGTCAGGCTTTTATTTAGAAAAATGAGCGTGAAAGATCACATTGCATAAGTGGATAGGTGGGGGCTCTCAGAGTGAGTTTTTGCGCTACAGAGTAAGCCGCCATTGTTCCTCCCGCTGTTATTGAAAAACCTACACACTCGGTTGATATATTATCGAATATATATTTTAAAAACTACCTGATTAAAAAAACATTTGACATGTTTCTGTGGACATTATGAAGACTATTTGGAATTTCTGTCTGCGTTGTCGTGACCGCTCTTTCCTGTGGATTTCTGAAAGATAACGCGACAAACAAACATCGGTATTTTTGGGTATAAAAATAATCTTTATGGAACAAAAGGAACATTTGTTGTGTAACTGGGAGTCTCGTGAGTGAAAACATCTGAAGATCATCAAAGGTAAACGGTTAATTTGATTGCTTTTCTGATTTTCGTGACCAAGCTTCCTGATGCTAAGTGTACATAATGCTATGCTAGGCTATCGATAAACTTACACAAACGCTTGGATTGCTTTCGCTGTAAGCATAATTTCAAAATCTGAGACGACAGGTGGATTAACAAAAGGCTAAACTGTGTTTTGCAATATTGCACTTGTGATTTCATGAATATAAATATTTTTTAGTAATATTATTTGACTGTTGCGCTATGCTATTCATTGGTTGCTGACGAAAAGGATCCCGCGACAGGGATGACCGCGTCAAGAAGGGATCACCGCGTCAAGAAGTTAATATTAACATGGAAAACCCACTCCAAAAGGCTTTCGGAGCCATCCTCGACTCAGTGGGTTTTGTCCAACATGTCTCAGGACCTACTCACTGCCACAGTCATATCCTGGACCTAGTTTTGTCCCGTGGAATAAATATTGTGGATCTTAACGTTTTTCCTCATAATCCTGGACTCGCAGACCACCATTTTATTACGTTTGCAATTGCAACAAATAATCTGCTTCGACCCCAACCAAGGATCATCAAAAGCTGTGTTATAAATTCTCGGGCAACCCAAAGATTCCTAGATGCACTTCTAGACTCCCTCCACCTACCCAAAAATAGGTTACGTGTATGCAAACTTCCAACTTCAACTGTATTCTAAGCTTATCCCCTTTGAGGGGCTTGTCGGCTCCTCTCCGATCTCGTGGGGACATTTACAGCTTGATTTGTTTCCTTATCGGGCGGCCTTATACAGTGTTGCACGTAGTCTAGACCCCCCCCCCCCCACCCTCCCACTGGCTCATCATGTGTCTCGGGACTCCCCCACCAGCAGTTGGTGTCCAAGGCACAAACGAAAAGGTCGGACCCTTTGTGTGAGTTGTCAGCAGCCGCGTAACCTTTCTGACTAACATTTCAACCAGATCTCGTGGTGTTTGTGCTTCAAAACTCTCAGTGGCTGTCGTGGCCTGCCAGTCACCACAGCGTCCACATATGGCAACCATTCCAGGCCCTACGAACTGAGATGAGGATATCTTTCTGCAATATTGCACAGTGTTTCACCAGTGGGAGTCATCGGCGGAAAATGTATCATCGGAAGTAGAGTCCACTCTGCACATAGATGCTTTCGTTTTGAGAAGGACAAGAGAAGTTAATCTTACCTACAATATCGCATGACTCCAAAGAGGCGGGAAGTTTCTCACTCGCAGAGACAGCTGGCTAGAAATCATGAAAGAAATTGTCAATCAGGTTTACTGATTGAATGTAACAAGATATCGCAATATCTGCTTGAGTCCGATTCTGCACCAAGAGGTGTCGAAACGTGTTTTTCCCAAGGGGTCCTTTCAACAGATACTCCTTGTGGATGACTGTGTTGCAGCCAGCGTTAGAAGACAGTGTGGTCAGTGGAGACAGTAAAGTTGCAGTATTTTTTTTTGTAAAAACGGTAGGCCATAGCTCAGTGGGATAACAGTCTTAAATCACTCCAGACAACGCGGGTTCAATACCCAGTTGGTCACAAATAGATCAACCCACACACAAGGTGTTAGTGGGCCATAAGCTGATATGGAAATTGTAATAAAATCATATTTTCATGAGGGGTGTTACAGCAATGTAAACAAAGCAAGTATGGGGTGTACAAGTGTGGGCAGAACAACTTGTAAAGATGAGAATGATCGGATTAGTAAGACAACACTGTTTTTACCTCCTGTTTTACCTGTCGTCAAGTGTCTATCTCCAGTCCATTGCTACATCCCAAATGGCACTCTATTCCCTACATAGTGCACTTACTTTGACCCTGGTCAAAAGTAGTGCATTGTATTTAAGGATTAATGTGCCATTTGGATGCAGAAAATGTCACCTGTGTTTTATGTTCTCCTTTAATGTTCACTGTGTAACTGTGAAGCGCTTATCAAAGATATCAATTATGCGATTACACTTTGCGATTATGTGATTACACTTTGTTTGTAACTGGAGGTCCATTCAGTTGGTACCCCTTTGACATGTTATCCCTTCGTCAGTAGATTAAATTATACATTTTTCAATAGAGTTTCTAGTGACAGTGATTTCTAATCTGTAAACACTGTCAGTCAGTCAGTCTCCTAGCTTGACGTTTTGAAGACCTTGAGGCATGCGGTGGTGAGCTAATCCTTGTAATACCTGGATCCAGCTGGATGTGTCCCAAATTGCACCCTATTCCCTATAATATAGGGTGCCATTTAGACACAACATTGTTGATACCAGTCTGTCCTTGCTCTTGCCTGGCTATTTGTATTTATTATGGATCCCCATTAGTTGCTGCCAAGGCAGAAGCTACACTTCCTGGGGTCCATAAAAATTATACAATTTTAAAAACATTACTATGCATTCACAACAGATTTCGCAACATATGAAGTGTGTGCCCTCAGGCCCCTACACTACTACCACATATCTACAACACAAAATTCATGTCTACAAGATTTAGTCGAACTCCCGAGGTAGGCAGTGGTCTAAGACGCTGCATCTCAGTGATAGAGGCATCACCACAGACCCCGGTTTGATTCCAGGCTGTATCACAACCAACCGTGATTGGGAGTCCCATAGGGCAGCACAAAATTGTCCCAGTTTCGTCCAGGTTAGGGTTTGGCTTGGGTAGTCATTGTAAATAAGAATTTGTTCTTAACTGACTTGCCTAGTTAAATAAACGTTAAATAATATCAAATAAACTCTGCCCTTGACCCTGTTCTGAACCCCTGCAAAACAAAGGCCATGTGGTTTGGCATGATTACTACCTCTGAGGGTTTAGAGCTTGAGGTAGTCACCTCATACAAGTAGTTTATGTGTCGGGGGGCTGGGGTCATAGTTTATGTGTCGGGGGGCTGGGGTCAGTTTGTTATATCTGGAGTACTTCTCCTGTCCTATTCGGTGTCCTGTGTGAATCTAAGTGTGCGTTCTCTAATTCTCTCCTTCTCTCTTTCTTTCTCTCTCTCGGAGGACCTGAGCCCTAGGACCATGCCCCAGGACTACCTGACATGATGACTCCTTGCTGTCCCCAGTCCACCTGGCCATGCTGCTGTTCCAGTTTCAACTTCCACCTGACTGTGCTGCTGCTCCAGTTTCAACTGTTCTGCCTTATTATTATTCGACCATGCTGGTCATTTATGAACATTTGAACATCTTGGCCATGTTCTGTTATAATCTCTACCCGGCACAGCCAGAAGAGGACTGGCCACCCCACATAGGCTGGTTCCTCTCTAGGTTTCTTCCTAGGTTTTGGCCTTTCTAGGGAGTTTTTCCTAGCCACCGTTCTTCTACACCTGCATTGCTTGCTGTTTGGGGTTTTAGGCTGGGTTTCTGTACAGCACTTTGAGATATCAGCTGATGTACGAAGGGCTATATAAATAAATTTGATTTGATACAAGTACTTGGGAGTATGGCTAGACGGTACACTGTCCTCCTCTCAGCACATATCAAAGCTGTTAAATCTAGACTTGGTTTCCTCTATCATAATAGCTCCTCTTTCACCCCAGCTGCCAAACTAACCCTGATTAAGATGACCATGCTACCCATGCTAGATTACAGAGATGTAATTTATAGATCGGCAGGTAAGGTGCTCTCAAACTGCAAGATGTTCTTTACAATTCAGCCATCAGATTTGCCACCAATGCTTCTTATAGGACACATCACTATACTCATCTGTAAACTGTTCATCTCTGTATAGCCGTTGCAAGACCCACTGATTGATGCTTATTTGTGACCCATTTCAGGAAACTAGGCGTACATCGCGGGTCACTACTTCACAGGAGAGCCGTTTAAACGTAAGCTTTTAAAAAAAATGTTTTAATCAAAATGTGTTTTTTGGCAGAAATGCCTTCAAAAAACATGTGTACTTTCTTTTTCCTTAATAACAAACTTGTATGCCATCGATGAATACAATTGTTAACACCTCTATGGGATCGGTGTCCCCCCCTGCGGGAAGGTTGAGCTAACGTGCGCTAATGTGATTAGCATGACGTTGTAAGTAACAAGAACATTTCCCAGGACATAGACATGTCTTATATGGGCAGAAAGCTCAAATTATTGTTAATCTAACTGCACTGTCCAATTTACTGCACTGTCCAAAAATGCCATGCTATTGTTTGAGGAGAGTGCACACCAACAAAAACGTATAATGGCAACTGGTTTGATACGTTCACCTCTGAAGGTAAATAATGTACTTACATTCAGTAATCTTGCTCTGATGTGTCCTCCTGAGGGTCCCCATGCTTCATTTTTTCATAGTTTTGTTTGAAAAAATAAATTTTTATATTCAGATCTAAGAACTGGGTTCTACAGTTTGAACCCCTGCTGTGTCTGGCTAGAAGGTTAGTGTGTTTTCTGAAGGAAAGCTAATTATTCATCATTTATGACATTCCTGGGAGTGTGTAAACTTAAATGTTTTATTACCATGTCATTTTTGTATGTTCTCTGCAGTTATCTACTTGAAAATGTATCAATTGTCCAATTCGGCACATTTGGGCAGACTTGATACAACATTTTGAACAGTAATGGTTCCAATGGTTCATTGGATCAGTCTAAACCTTTGCACATATACTGCTGCCATCTAGTGGCCAAAATCTAAATTGTGCCTAGACTCCTAAGTCATATAATGGCCTTTCTCTTGCATTTCCAAGATGATGGAACATTTTGTTTTTAAATGTATGTTTTTTCTTTGTATTATCTTTTGCCAGATCTAATGTGTTATATTCCCCTACATTTATTTCACATTTCCACACACTTCAAAGTGTTTCCTTTCAAATGGTACCAAGAATATGCATATCCTTGCTTCAGGTCCTGAGCTACAGGTAGTTAGATTTGGGTATGTCATTTTAGGTGAAAATTGAAAAAAAAAGGGTATGATCCTTAAGAGGTAAGCCTAGTTAGTTTAGCCTCAGAAAAAGTCAGCAACCTTCCCGCTAGCCATGATTGGCTGAGAGATGAGTTTGGATTTGTCTGCCATATGTCATGCTTCTGTCTATTTGAGCTGGTCAGAATGTCTAGGTAATCCTGCAGCTTTAATTTTTTGATTGGGTAATAAAACTGCATAGATGTTGCTCTCCACTTTCTGGAGGACCGAGTTTTGAAATCAATTGAATTCGAGTATGATGTCTAAGGAGATGGAGAAAACACCTGTCTCCGGATAACATCTTCTAACTAAGGGCAACAATGGCATCTAGTCTAGCTAGCTACATTTTCAGATATTACATGTTTCTAATTTTGACAGAAAAAGGTTATTTCAAGTTAGTGTACTGATAGCTACCTAACGTTAGCTTGCTGGCTAGCTAACGTTACGTGTATGACTTTATTATTCGTATCTCAGAGCCATTTGCTTTGCTAGTTATAGCTTAATGTTAGCTAGCTAACATTGAACCTGGTTGGTTAAATACCTGCAGATTCATGCAGGGTAGTAACTGGGATTATGGTTAATTGTTTATCCGTATATATCCGTATAGCTAGCTAGCTACATGTGTTAACAAAAGACTCCACTATGCAAGTAACCATTTTGGTTACATTCGTAAATTCAGTCTGGCCATCTACTCCGATTTCAGAGCGGAGGGGACGGCAGCAGTGGGGTAGTCTATGGCGATACGGATATCACTGATATCTACATAGCGCATTGATGTGAATCACACTTCTGCTCTTTCATTTAGAAATTTGCGCCTTACAGATTGTGGTTCTTGTGGATGGCTGTTCACAAATCTAAATGTGTATTTGAACCCAATAATGGTTGAATCCAAGAAGTGTAAGCTTCCTATCAATAATTGTTTTTGAAACCAGTGGACAGCCAGTGTAAAAAGAATGCGCTCTTGCAACAGCTGCATAGTGCAGATCCCAGCCTATAGGCCTAATGGACTCAAACTTGCACACTTTTGATAGACTTCATGGGGCAATCTGTAGTTGCTACATTAATTTTTGGACTTATAAATTATATTTTACACTACCGTTCAAACGTTTGGGGTCACTTAGAAATGTCCTTGTTTTTGAAAGAAAAACACATTTTATTGTCCAGTAAAATAACATCAAATTGATCAAAAATACAGTGTAGACATGGTTAATGTTGTAAATGACTATTGTAGCTGGACACAGCTGATTTTTTATGGAATATCTACATAGGCGTACAGAGTCCCATTATCAGCAACCATCACTCCTGTGTTCCAATGGCACATTGTGTTAGCTAATCCAAGTTTATAATTTTAAAAGGCTAATTGATCATTAGAAAACCCTTTTGCAATTATGTTAGCACAGCTGGAAACTGTTGTGCGATTAAAGAAGCGATAAAACTGGCCTTCTTAAGACTAGTTGAGTATCTGGAGCATCAGCATTTGTGGGTTCGATTACAGGCTCAAAATGGCCAGAAACAAAGACCTTTCTTCCGAAAATCGTCAGTATATTCTTGTTCTGAGAAATTAAGGCTATTCCATGTGAGAAATTGGCAAGAAAGTGAAGATTCCAGTGAAGATCTCATACAACGCGGTGTACTACTCCCTTCCCCAAACAGCACAAACTGGCCCTAACCAGAATAGAAAGAGGAGTGGGAGGCCCCGGTGCACAACTGAGCAAGAGGACAAGTACATTAGAATGTCTAGTTTGAGAAACAGACTCCTCGCAAGTCCTCAACTGGCAGCTTCATTAAATAGTATCCGCAAAACACCAATCTCAACGTCAACAGTGAAGAGGTGATTCCGGGAAGCCCATTCTCACACTTAGGGAGGGAAGCCCTAAGTGTGAGAATGGGGTGGACGTGGACTCGGACACACTTTGTCCCTTCCCTTTACACAAATGCATGACCACAGGATGTAACAGCCAGCCACAGTCTCCTGGATCAGTGAATGGGCTAGTCAACTGCTGTCCCTCAGCTGACTAAGCTGTAGAAAGAAGCACATCTTGCTGGGACTATAGCGGAGAGCGGGGACACAAGTAACAAAGGACCTCAGTAAGATATTGCTGCATTATCCGATCTTGAACCCCAGCATTTCGCTATGCTCACAATAACATCTGCTAGCCATGTGTACGTGACCAATCAAATTTGATTTGATTTGTTGTTCCTTCTCTCTTTCTAGAAGCAATCAGTTTCAAGGCAAAAATACAGATTTGAGGTCTTCAATCAAACTGAGGATGGAGAAATGAGTGTGCACAAGACAGGTCATGGCTTCTTGCATGCATGGCTGTGAGATGTAAGTTACACTATAGAACATGCTGGGTTGTTTGGATGACCCAAATGCTGGGTTGCAGGCAATGAGTCAATAGTTGGGTTGTTTTCTATAAATACAGCAAGGTTGGGTTGTTGGTGCTAGGTTATTAAGGTTGGGCTATGGACATTTAACCCAGCTAGTGGGTTAATTCTCCCGCCACCAGCGCGTGAAGTCCGCCAGAATAGTATTCTAGTTAGATTGCGACTGAATGGCTGACGAGTGGAGAACGGCTAACGTTATTTTGACAGACTAAGGGTGTTTTGGCTGACTAAAAACCATGAGAATTGTAAGTAACAAATGTTATGAATTATTAATTTGATGGTCATTCAGGTTAAATAGGTTGTACTAGCATAATTAAGTAGCTAGCTAATGTTAGCTTGAACATGTGCCTTGCGAAAGTATTCGGCCCCCTTGAACTTTGCGACCTTTTGCCACATTTCAGGCTTCAAACATAAAGATATAAAACTGTATTTTTTTGTGAAGAATCAACAGACAAGTGGGACACAATCATGAAGTGGAACGACATTTATTGGATATTTCAAACTTTTTTAACAAATCAAAAACTGAAAAATTGGGCGTGCAAAATTATTCAGCTCCCTTAAGTTAATACTTTGTAGCGCCACCTTTTGCTGCGATTACAGCTGTAAGTCGCTTGGGGTATGTCTCTATCAGTTTTGCACATCGAGAGACTGAACATTTTTCCCATTCCTCCTTGCAAAACAGCACGAGCTCAGTGAGGTTGGATGGAGAGCATTTGTGAACAGCAGTTTTCAGTTCTTTCCACAGATTCTCGATTGGATTCAGGTCTGGACTTTGACTTGGCCATTCTAACACCTGGATATGTTTATTTTTTAACCATTCCATTGTAGATTTTGCTTTATGTTTTGGATCATTGTCTTGTTGGAAGACAAATCTCCGTCCCAGTCTCAGATCTTTTGCAGACTCCATCAGGTTTTCTTCCAGAATGGTCCTGTATTTGGCTCCATCCATCTTCCCATCAATTTTAACCATCTTCCCTGTCCCTGCTGAAGAAAAGCAGGCCCAAACCATGATGCTGCCACCACCATGTTTGACAGTGGGGATGGTGTGTTCAGGGTGATGAGCTGTGTTGCTTTTACGCCAAACATAACGTTTTGCATTGTTGCCAAAAAGTTCCATTTTGGTTTCATCTGACCAGAGCACCTTCTTCCACATGTTTGGTGTGTCTCCCAGGTGGCTTGTGGCAAACTTTAAACGACACTTTTTATGGATATCTTTAAGAAATGGCTTTCTTCTTGCCACTCTTCCATAAAGGCCAGATTTGTGCAATATACAACTGATTGTTGTCCTATGGACAGAGTCTCCCACCTCAGCTGTAGATCTCTGCAGTTCATCCAGAGTGATCATGGGCCTCTTGGCTGCATTTCTGATCAGTCTTCTCCTTGTATGAGCTGAAAGTTTAGAGGGACGGCCAGGTCTTGGTAGATTTGCAGTGGTCTGATACTCCTTCCATTTCAATATTATCGCTTGCACAGTGCTCCTTGGGATGTTTAAAGCTTGGGAAATCTTTTTGTATCCAAATATGGCTTTAAACTTCTTCACAGCAGTATCTCGGACCTGCCTGGTGTGTTGCTTGTTCTTCATGATGCTCTCTGCGCTTTTAACGGACCTCTGAGACTATCACAGTGCAGGTGCATTTATACGGAGACTTGATTACACACAGGTGGATTGTATTTATCATCATTAGTCATTTAGGTCAACATTGGATCATTCAGAGATCCTCACTGAACTTCTGGAGAGAGTTTGCTGCACTGAAAGTAAAGGGGCTGAATAATTTTGCACGCCCAATTTTTCAGTTTTTGATTTGTTAAAAAAGTTAGAAATATCCAATAAATGTCGTTCCACTTCATGATTGTGTCCCACTTGTTGTTGATTCTTCACAAAAAAATACACTTTTATATCTTTATGTTTCAAGCCTGAAATGTGGCAAAAGGTCGCAAAGTTCAAGGGGGCCGAATACTTTCGCAAGGCACTGTATCTAGCCATTTTTTGCTAATATCTCTGGCTGTGGTAACGTTAGCTAGCTAGCGTTAGCTTCGCGACCATGCTCGTGACGCCAGCTGACTGACTTGGGACAGAGCTTTGGGGGTACTAAACACAGATTTTCATTGACAAGCATCTACGTCTTACACATTTTCATCAATAACCATTAGTACAACCTTAATGGAAACTTGAAAGGTCCACACTCCAGTCTAGTTGGTGTTAGTAATACACCTTAAAGTTGGTTGAGATATAAAGTCCACAGAAGAAGAACTGCTACTGATGGAGGAGAGATTACTAGAAACTATTAGTTTTCCTGTGACTGACAGGGGCCCTAAAATATTATTAGAACATTAGGTACATTTTTTTAAATATTCAATGATTAACCTATAATCATTAATATAATATTTAATTCACAATGTACTAATAAAACTAACGTTTATTTTTATTTTCGTGTTTTTGGCCAAAAGTTCAAATCTAGTGAGCCTCTGTATTGCTTCCAAAAATGAAAAGAAAGAAAAGAAAGACAGGAAAGAGAAAAGAAAGGGCGACAGTATGTCACACAATTTTTCACAAAGGAAGGTGGGTGTAGTCCGTGAGTGGTGGAAATTAACCTGTTAGCTTAGTCCATAGTGGAATAGGCATTAGTTACTGAATATCTTCACAGAATATTCTGAGTGTTTACATTTCGCTCCTCTTTTAGCCGACATTTAATCAATGCAGGCAAACTTTTAGCAAGCTTTTCATACTAAATCAGTTGTCCCTGCCCCTGCCTGGTGCCAGGCCTAACAGTCGCAGCTTCAGGCTCAGCAGCCCTGTCTCCCCATCCTCGTGCCCCTGAACCAGCCCTACTCCCAACTGAAGAAGGAGGTGAGCAGCATTGTGTTGAATTACATGCCAGTTGCCATAATTGCAGGTACTGCAAAGCATTGAGGACAGGAATGTGATTCTCCAGTCAGGAAAAATCTCACTTGACACAGAGACTGCCAATATCAGAGCCTTAAAGGAAAAGATGCACGCTCTTAGAGATGAACTGTATATCCCAGGACAAATTATTTAGCAACAGCGAGCTAGCTTTTGTGTCCAGTGTGTGTGTGTGTGTGTGTGTGTGTGTGTGTGTGTGTGTGTGTGTGTGTGTGTGTGTGTGTGTGTGTGTGTGTGTGTGTGTGTGTGTGTGTGTGTGTGTGTGTGTGTGTGTGTGTGTGTGTGTGTGTGTGTGTGCATGGACGTAGGAGCCGGGAGCCCCCCAATGTTAGAAGCAGGTAAAATACCCTCCCCCCTGCCACAATAATAATATTTTTATTTTTATTTCACTATACCTTTTTTTTAAACGAGTCCTCAGACTCATTGAGGAACTTTTGTTTTGAAAAGGTCTCTGCTGCTGGAATGTGAGTCACTACCTCCACTGACTGCTTCATTCTCACTCTCGGTTGTTACAAGCAGTGTGTGAGTGAGAGAAAAAGTACTGTGCAGCATCACCATCATTACGCACCTCACCGAGGAAAGTTGGCAAGAACAAAGTAAGAGAGAACACAAACCAACAGGTAAGATAGTGAGAAGTGCCTCTCCAAACTCATAGAGTTCATAGACTGAGGATCTGTTATAGTGTGAATCATTCTGAATGATCATATATGATCAGTTTAAGTCTAGAGGGTGTATTGCGTGTGTTAACTTCATGCAGGGGAGAGATGATATTTATGATGATATTTATGATGATGATATTTAATTTTTGATAATTGTGTAGAGTTTGACCTTTCATGCCTACATTTTTTTTATTAAAGCAGTTTTTAACTTTGTATGTTAGCTCTGGTGAATTGGTTTCTATTTCAATCTCGTATGACACGGGCAATATTGGATTACTGCATTCAGCAATAACTGACTGAGATTAATTTCAAAGAGGAGTCATGATAGAAAATGCAACGTTTTGCAGCGACTGGAGCAGATTGAAGCAGCAACGTCGACGAATGTCGTAACAACGGGGAAATGGACAGCCAAATACAGGAATTTTGGAATGACTGAAAACATCCGTGATTGACCACATTGCAAATGCTCAAAGGGAATTGAGGAGCCTGAGTGTCTACATTGCCACAGGACGTACCTCAAGCACAATTAGAAATAAATCAACAAGTGGAGATGCTGCTGCAAGTTGAGAGAAATACAACCTCACAGGCAGTAGCGGTGAGTGGGTAAAACACCGGGGAAGCCAATTCAGAAAGAAAAGCCATATTATAACCTATGTGTTGTGATAGTTGCATTGTTTGCTCTATAACCTGTTCGTTTATATGCCTTGACACCACGATATGTAGACCTAAGGCCGAGACAATAACAAGACAAAGTGGCAGAATAAATTAAACCACACATTTGTTTCATTACAAAACTGGAGAGTAACATCTGTCCAGTGAAGTCCACAAAACATGTTGCATGTAACAAACAGTTACAGTACATAACCTACAGCATGGTCAAGCATTGTAATCTTTCTGACATTTTTGGACTAATAAACAACTATTGATTTAGAACCAAGGAGATTTACCGCAAGTAGCAAAACAGTTTTAACTTCAACATTTCAACATCTCATCACCTATGCTTAGTCTAATACAGTGACAACAAAAAGAAACAAAATAAACTATTTAGTTGTGACAGTGTTTCCTTGCAAAGTTTGGATTTTGGATCCCGCAATGCGATTAGCCTCAGTTGTTGTGACCGCTACTATCTGTCCTGGGATCCTACCAGACCAAAACCTCTGAAGTATTTTGCCGTACCTAGCTGGTAGCTATCAGTATCAAGCCAGCAGGGAAGCAATTAGCCCATGTGGTTGGGACCGCGGCAGTGTCCCACGCTAATTGTGTCTGTATTCCATGCTGCTTTTTCCCCTGCAACCTGACCTGGCTGGAACTGCATTTTATAGTTACCAATGTTAGCCAACGCTGCTACAAACAGGATGTGCAAAGACTGCTTTCGTGCTCACCGCTGTGAGAGGATTTAAAGGAGGACACATATTTCTACTTTTCGGGTTTTACAATTTGTGTGAGCTCTTTTTATTCACTTAGTTCAGAATTCTATGGAAGGAGAGAGACAAGGAAGCCTAGCTAGCCTAGATGGCTGGCAGGCTTAAATGGAGGTCGCTATTGAACGTTTTCAATGCTGCAGCAGCTGTGTTTATTTTGGTTTATTCCGGGACAGAGTGGACCGCCTAGACTTTCAATGTAACAACTGTTTGGGGGTTTGACCTTACAACCTTCCGGTTACTAGTCCAACGCTCTAACCACTAGGCTACCCTGCCGCTTAGTGCAGCACAATCTTTTTATCATCAATGTCTCTCCGCCAATCATCAGTTCTTTGTGTAAGTGCTGTGCTTGTTTTATGTCCTTCCCTATAAGCATGCTGAAAGTCTGTTGTTAATTTGTTTACTGTAAAATAACATTGTATCTGGTCAAACACCATTATTTCCAAAAGTTTACTAAGGGTTGGTAACAAGCTGATTGGTCGGCTGTTTGCATTTGTATTTATTAAGGACACCCTTAACAGCGGGGACTGTGAATAGACACACACGGTCACAGAAACACATATGCATTATAAGACATGCACTCTACACACACGTACACATGGATTTTGCATTATAGATATGTGATAGTAGATAAGTGGCCTGAGGGAACACACTTAATGTGCTGTGACTCTTTCTGGGGTCCAGCAACATTAAGGCAGATATATACAATTTAAGATATTATGTAACATTTCATCACACTTTTCACAACACATTAAGTGTGTTCCCTCAGGCCACTTCTCTACTATCACATATCCATAATGCAAAATCCATGTGTGCGTATGTGTAGAGTGTGTGTCTTATCATGTGTATGTGTTTCTGTGCCTGTGTGTGTGTCTCTTCACAGTCCCCGCTGTTCCATAAGGTGTATTTTGATCTGGTTTTTAAATCTGATTTTACTGCTTGCATTAGTAACCTGATGTGGAATAGAGTTCCATGTAGCCATAGCTCTATGTAGTACTGTGCAATATTTTGTGTTAGCGGAATTACTTTTTCTTGCCTCCAGGACTGAAGGCACACACTTTCTAGTAGGCTTAGATTGAACATATTGCAAATAGGAGTGGCAATATCGCCCGCTATTATCCTCAGTAATTTGGGTTGTCAGACCCCGGTGGCTTGTCATTGTTTATAGACAACAACAAAAATGTTCACCTCTTCCATACACACTACGGATTTCAAAATTACAATGCTTGTGTTTCATAATTTGGTCAGTTATTCTAGGATGTGCAGTGTCTGCATTTGTTGCTGACATGTCTTGCCAATGAAAAAATCATTAAAGTAGTTGGCAATATGATATGGTTTTGTGATGAATGATGGAGCTGAGTTTTAATTTTTGCCCAAAAATCTTTTTGCCCTAATTTCCATGACTAAACGGTCACATGGAATTTGACCACCTTCATGACTCGTGACTGCCGGTGTGGCGGTAATAAGGTCACCCCAACAGCCCTAGGTGTTCCTAATGTTTGGTATACTCAGTGAATACAGTTGATGTCAGAAGTTTTACATACACAGGTTGCAGTCATTAAAACTCGTTTTTCAACCACTCCACAAATTTCTTGTTAAAAAAACATTGTTTTGGCAAGTCGGTTAGGACATTTATTTTGTGCATGACACAAGTCATTTTTCCAACAACTGTTAACAGACAGATTATTTTACTTATAAATCACTGTATCACAATTCCAGTGCGTCACAGGTACACTAAGTGGACTGTGCCTTTTAGAAGCTTCTAATAGGCTAATTGACATAATCAGAGTCAATTGGAACAGTAAAACGAGTCCTATATCAACATAACCTGAAAAGCCGCTCAGCAAGGAAGAAGCCACTGCTCCAAAACTGCCATAAAAAAAGCCATGCTACAGATTGCAACTGCACATTGGGACAGAGATCGTACTATTTGGAAAAATGTCCTCTGGTCTGATGAAACATAAATAGAACTGTTTGGCCGTAATGACCATCGTTATATTTGGAGGAAAAAGGGGGAGTCTTTGCAAGCCGAAGAACACCATCCCAACCGTGAAGCACGGGGGGTGGCAACATCATGTTGTGGGGGTGCTTTGCTGCAGGAGGGACTGGTGCACTTCACAAAATAGATGGCATCATGAGGCAGAAAAATGATGTGGATATATTGAAGCAACACTCAAAACATCAGTCAGGAAGTTAAAGCTTGGTCGCAAATGTGTCTTCCAAATGGACAATGACCCCAAGAATACTTCCAAAGTTATGTCAAAATGGCTTAAGGACAACAAAGTCAAGGTATTGGAGTGGCCATCACAAAGCCCTGACCTCATTGCTTCCCACAATAAGTTGGGTGAATTGTGGCCCATTCCTCCTGACAGAGCTGGTGTAACTGAGTCAGGTTTGTAGGCATTCTTGCTCGCACACGCTTTTTCAGTTTTGCCCACAAACTTTTTGTGGAAGGCTACCTGAAATGTTTGACCCAAGTAAAAAAAATTAAAGGCAATACTACCAAATACTAATTGAGTGTATGTGAACTTCTGACCCACTGGGAATGTGATGAAAGAAATAAGAACTGAAAGAAATCATTCTACTATTATTCTGACATTTCACATTCTTAAAATAAAGTGGTGATCCTACCTGACCTAAGACAGGGAATTTTTACTTGAATTAAATGTCAGGACTTGTGAAAAAACGGAGTTTAAATGTAGTTGGCTAAGGTGTATGTCAACTTCCGACTTCAACTGTATATCACAGAAACGTCCACCAAAAGGAAATATAAGAATCAAGATCAAATCTCAAAAGACCACTGGCCCATATGAATGTATCTAACCTCAGAAATAAGGTTCATGAAATCAATAACTTGCTAACATCAGATAGCATTCATATATTAGCCATTTCTGACACTCACTTAGATAATTAATTTGATGATACAGCAGTAGCAATACAAGGATATAACATCTATAGAAGTGACAGAAATGCTTATGGGGGATGTGTTGCTGCATATATTCAGAGCCATATCCCTGTAATGCTTAGAGAAGATCTTATGTCAAGTGTTATTAAAGTGTTGTGGTTGCAGGTTCACTTGGCACATCTAAAGCCTTTTCTTTGGGTGTGTCGCTATAGGCCACCAAGTGCTAACAGTCAGTATCTAAATAATATGTGTGAAATGCTTGATGGTATATGTGATGGAAACAGAGAGGTCTACTTTCTTGGGTACCCGAATATTGACTGGTTTTCATCAAGCTGTCCGCTCAAGAGGAAGCTTCTTACTGTAACCAGTGCCTGTAATCTGGCTCAGGTTATTAATCAACCTACCAGGGTGTTTCTAAACACTACAGGAACAAGATCATCAACATGTATCGATCCCATTTTTACTAATACTGTAGATTACTGCACCCATTGGATGCAGTAATCACAATATAGTGGCTATATCCAGGAAAGCAAAAGTTCCAACAGCTGGGCCTAAAATAATGCTGTGACTCTTATGTGGATGATGTTCAAAATATTTGTTGATCTGGTGCGATTAATGAGGAGCATCCAAACACTGCACTTGATTAATTTATGAAATTGCTTTGTCCAATTATTAATAAACATGCACCAGTTAAGAAACTGAAAAATTGTATGATTGAATTTGGGGCAAAATGAGTGGCTAATAAGTCTGGCTGCACATCTGACTGGCTTACTTACTGCAAATTGAGAAATTATGTGAATAACTCAACAAAAAGAAGAAGAAACTGTATTATTAAGCCAAGAACGATGATTTAAACAATTATGGAAGAACAACTTGAGCACTTTAAATTAAATTATGGGCAGAAAGACAAATTCAACTCTGTCTTTCATCGAATCTTATGGCTTATTCATCACAAAACCATTTGATTTTGCCAATTATTTTACTGAATACTTCCTTGGCAAACTGGGCAAACTTAGGCAGGACATGCCAACAACGAACAGTGACAATTGTATTCATGCATAAAGAAAAATTCAATAAAACCATTGCAGTCTGAATTTTGTAAAGTTTTCTATTTATTTATTTAATCAGGCAAGTCAGTTAAGAATAAATTCTTATTTACAATGACGGCCTACCAAAAGCCAAAAGGCCTCCTGCAGGGACGGGGGTTTGGGATTAAAAAATAAAAATAAATAAAATATAAATATAGGACAAAACACACATCACAACAAGCGAGACAACTCTGCATAAAGAGAGACATAAGACAACATAACAAGCAGCAACACATGACAACACAACATGGTAGCAGCACAAAACATGGTACAAACATTATTGGGCACAGACAACAGCACAAAGGGCAAGAAGGTAGAGACAACAACACATCACACAAATCAGCCACAATGGTCAGTAAGAGTGTCCATGATTGAGTCTTTGAATGAAGAGATTGAGATAAAACTGTCCAGTTTGAGTGTTTTTTGCAGCTCATTCCAGTCGCTAGCTGCAGCGAACTGAAAAGAGGAGCGACCCAGGGATGTGTGTACTTTGGGAGCCTTTAACAGAATGTGACTGGCAGAATGGGTGTTTTATGTGGAGGATGAGGGCTGCAGTAGATTTCTCAGATAGGGGAGAGTGAGGCCTAAAATGGTTTTATAAATAAGCATCAACCAGTGGGCCTTGCGACAGGTACACAGAGATGACCCGTTTACAGAGGAGTATAGAGTGCAGTGATGTGTCCTATAAAGAGCATTGGTGGCAAATCTGATGGCCAAATGGTAAAGAACATCTAGCCGCTCGAGAGCACCCTTACCTGCCGATCTATGAATTATGTCTCCGTAATCTAGCATGGGTAGGATGGTCATCTGAATCAGGGTTAGTTTGGCAGCTGGGGAGAAAGAGGAGCAATTACGATAGAGGAAACCAAGTCTAGATTTAACTTTAGCCTGCAGACGAGTGTCAGAGCCAGTGTAATACGATTCGGTCATTGTCCTGTATTGACACTTTGCCTGTTTGATGATTCATCAGAGGGCATAGCGGGATTTAGTAGTTTGAAATGTTTTGGCAAAGATTGCAGGTAACTTTTGAGATATTTTGTAGTCACGTTGCGCATGTTGGAACCTATGTTTTTCTGGATCAAACGCGCCAAATAAATTGACATTTTAGATATATATTGACCGAATTAACAAAAGGACCATTTGTGATGTTTATGGGACATATTGGAGTGCCAACAAAAGAAGCTCATCAAAGATAAGGCATGAATTATATTTTTATTTCTGCATTTTGTATCGCGCCTGCAGGGTTGAAATATGCTTTCTCTCTTTGTTTACGGAGGTGCTATCCTAAGATAATAGCATAGTTTGCTTTCGCCGAAAAGCCTTTTTGAAATCTGACATGTTGGCTGGATTCACAACAAGTGTAGCTTTAATTTGGGTGGGGGTTTATTCGATTGCCTATGAATTCTAAGAATGCAGCCCGCCTTCCGGATGCTTTTTCTCTGCCTTTTCTTCACGCAAATGAGCCTGTCTCCGGGAAAGCAGTATGTCATTGACGTCGGGTTCGTCGGACTCCTTAAAGGGAAAAAAGGACTCTGCCAGTTTGTGGTGAGTAATCACAGTTCTGATGTCCAGAAGTTCTTTTCGGTCATAAGTGAGGGTAGCAGCAAAATTATGTACAAAATAAGTAAAAAAATAAGTTACAAACAACACAAAGAAAAAAAAACACAATTGGTTAGGGACACGTAAAACGTGAGCCTTCTTCTCCTGCGCCATCTTTGCTCAGTGATTTGTTTGTGTTAATGTACAGTCATGGCCAAAAGTTTTGAGAATGACACAAATATTAATTTCCACAAGGTTTGCTGCGTCAGTGTCTTTAGATATTTTTGTCAGATGTTACTATGGAATAATGAAGTATAATTACAAGCATTTCTGTCAAGGATTTCCTCCTCTTCTTCCGAAGAGGAGAGGCGAAAAGGATCAGAGGACCAATATGCGGCGTGGTAAGTGTCCATGGTTCTTTTAATACGTAAACGTACACATGAACAACTGATTACAAAAACAAGAAACGTGTGAAAACCTAAACAGTCCTATCTGGTGCAAAACACAGAGACAGGAACAATCACCCACAAACACACAGTGACACCCAGGCTACCTAAGTATGATTCTCAATCAGAGACAACTAATGACACCTGCCTCTGATTGAGAACCATACTAGGCCGAAACATAGAAATACCCAAATCATAGAAAAACAAACATAGACTGCCCACCCAACTCACGCCCTGACCATACTAAATAAATACAAAACAAAGGAAATAAAGGTCAGAACGTGACAATTTCATAAGTGTCTAAGGATTTTATTGACAATTACATGAAGTTGATGCAAAGACTCAATATTTGCAGTGTTGACCCTTCTTTTTCAAGACCTCTGCAATCCGCCCTGGCATGCTGTCAATTAACTTCTGGGCCACTGATGGCAGCCCATTCTTGCATAATCAATGCTTGGAGTATGTCAGATTTTTTATTTTTTTTTCCACCTGCCTCTTGAGGATTGACCACAAGTTCTCAATGGGATTAAGGTCTGGGAGGTTTCCTGGCCATTGACCCAAAATATAAATGTTTGTTCCCCGAGCCACTTAGTTATCACTTTTGCCTTATGGCAAGGTGCTCCATCATGCTGGAAAAGGCATTGTTCGTCACCAAACTGTTCCTGGATGGTTAGGAGAAGTTGCTCTCGGAGGATGTGTTGGTACCATTCTTTATTCATGGCTGTGTTCTTAGGCAAAATTGTGAGTGAGCCCACTCCCTTGGCTGAGAAGCAACCCCACACATGAATAGTCTCAGGATGCTTTACTGTTGGCATGACACAGGACTGGTAGAGCTCACCTTGTCTTCTCCGGACAAGCTTTTTTCCGGATGCCCCAAACAATCGGAAAGGGAATTAATCAGAGAAAATGATGAGCAGTTCAAATCCCTGTACCTTTTGCAGAATATCAGTCTGTCCTTGATGTTTTTCCTGGAGAGAAGTGGCTTTTTTGCTGCCCTTCTTGACACCAGGTCATCCTCCAAAAGTCTTTGCCTCACTGTGCGTGCAGATGCACTCACACCTGCCTGCTGCCATTCCTGAGCATGCTCTGTACTGGTGGTGCCCCGATCCCGCAACTGAATCTCCTTTAGGAGACTGTCCTGGCGCATGCTGGACTTTCTTGGCCACACAAAGCCTTCTTCACAACAATTGAACCGCTCTCCTTGAAGTTTTTGATGATCCGATAAATGGTTGATTTAGGTGCAATCTTACTGGCAGCAATATCCTTGCCTGTGAAGCCCTTTGTGTGCAAAGCAATGCTGTTTCCTTGCAGGTAACCATAGTTGACAGGAGAATAACAATGATTCCAAGCAACACCCTCCTTTTGAAGCTTCCAGTCTGTTATTCAAACTCAAACAGCATGACAGAGTGATCTCCAGCCTTGTCATCACCAACACTCACACCTGTGTTAACGAGAGAATCACTGACATGATTTCAGCTGGTCCTTTTTGTGGCAGGGCTGAAATGCAGGGGAAATGTTTTGGGGGGATTCAGTTCATTTGCATGGCAAAGAGGGACTTTGCAATTAATTGCAATTCATCTGATCACTCTTCATAACATTCTGGAGTATATGCAAATTGCCATCATACAAACTGAGGCAGCAGACTGTGAAAATGTATATTTGTGTCATTCTCAAAACTTTTGGCCAGGACTGTATACTTCTAAACCAATTTACTCCCACTCAATCTGAGCAGTGATTATGTAAATGTCTGCCTTGCTCATGCTCTAATTGGATCTAAGGTTGATCAAATCAATTTCCAGGTAACTTAAAAAATGAATATTTTTCTCAACGAGACCTGTTGAAATAATATGTGTAGTAGCTTAAGAGGTACTGTCTCCTGCACTATTCAGGTGCAAGCTTAAACGATTCCCTTCAATGTGTGTGTAATTTGCCTCAATGGAAGGAAATTAGCACCTTGACTGAAAGCAGCCATTGAGAAAACAGCACGATATTCTCTCTCCCTCCCTTTTTCTACTCTTTTTCTGCACTTCAGCATTATGAATGTGCTGTACAGTATGTCGTCATTGAACTTGCCTCAATCTGTGATCCATATGGAAAAAGGGTACAGCTTTTGATATTAGAACCCTCATTCAATACAACACATTAATGTCATAAGGAAATACACTGTAATAACATTGCGACAAGGTTATATTTCCTGTAGAAATAATTCTAGCGAGTTTTAATGAATTGCATATTCACTGAGACGGGAAATTGTTGTGTGGCACATCAGAACACAGTCTTAAAAAACTTGCATTGATAAAGTTGGATGGATTTCTGAACCAAATTAGAGTACCATTTGTCATGGGCTCAAAGGACCACCAAAGAAGGAAAATGGACACTAGATAGAGTATATTATGATAATCCAGAAACACTCAGCACAGTGCAGTTTGCTTGGACAGGTAGTTAGTATCTATCAGTCAGTTCCAACAATCTCCAATCTTTTATGGTCCTCATTGTCCCAGAAGCCTGTCTGACTGGTTGCTAATCACCCACCCCCTTCCCCCAACAAAGTCACACACAGATAAACAGATGGGTCGACAAACCAACCCAGGCCAGTGAATGGTGAACGGGTGACGTCTTCAATAGGTCAGTGAAGAACCAAATGAGATACAGAACAGACAATCAATCACAAACACTGGAGTTTTATATTACATACCCATAAAATGTACTTTCCACATTTCTCCACTTAAGAAACAAAGTTGTCTCCTCTGCTATTCTAATCCGATATGTCCTTAGCATTTCGCAATTTGTAAGCCAAGTTTATTGCAGTTGCCCCTGTCTTCAGACAGTGTTCTACAGTGCACAGCCATGCCTGATATTGCTGCTTTTATTGTTATCTACTGTAGGTCGCACGCACAGTGGTTGGCTAGGCAAAGGATGTGGTTGTTCTGCTGGAGTTTCAGTACTCTTAGGGTCAAGTCCCGCTTGGGTCTCTGTGCTGCTTGGATGAAGTATTGGTTGGGTTTCAGGTCTGATACTGTTTGCTGTGGGTTGATGTGTATGCTGGGTCTTCACAGCCGCCCTACCCAAGACGCCGTGGGGCTCTCTCACACACACTCCACAGTTCTTACCATGGCCCGCATTCGGCATCTCCCTGCTGCGCGCCTCCTGTATCCTCTGTATCCTCCACTTGCGCCCCCTGCCTCTGACACCGTTGCCTGCAGCACTCTTGCCATCCCTCTGTCTCTGTGGCTCGGCGGCATCCTGCGGCTGGCACTGATGGCCCAAAGAAGTGGCCAGGTCAGAGTGGGACGAGGTGCTATCGATGAGCCTCCTCCCCAGGGCCAGCGGTCTCACAGGCAGGGCCAGGCGCAGGCGCTTCCAGAAGCGAGAGGTGGACGACTCCGACTGGCGTCCCCTCCAGGTGATGGTGGCAGTACTGCGGCGTAGCTGCTTGGCCTCAGTGCAAGAGGCCAGTAGTCTCGGGAGGGGGCTGTAAAGGACGGTGATTATGTGGGCATGGCAGGTGAGCTGGATGTAGAGGCCCATGCGACACTCCAGCAGGCTGTAACTCTTCTCTGTCAGGTAGGTGGGGCTCAGGACCACCAGGAGCCGGCGGCTTGACCGCATACACCTGAGGACAGCCTCCGACATATCTAGGGGAGAGAGACTCACCTTAGGAACCTACCAGGATGGCACAATGACACTATGGGCAACATTCAATAAAAACGCATTGAAGTATTTAAAGATACACTATGTGCGTTTAGTTGCTGACTGTTTACATCAAATGTTGGATTGAATACGCAAATGTAAACATGTCTTATCTCATTAAATCACACAAATACTTAATTTTAGGGAAACAAACATACAGTGGGGAGAACAAGTATTTGATACACTGCCGATTTTGCAGGTTTTCCTACTTACAAAGCATGTAGAGGTCTGTACATTTTTGTCATAGGTACACTTCAACTGTGAGAGACGGAATCTAAAACAAAAATCCAGAAAATCACATTGTATGATTTTTAAGTAATTAATTTGAATTTTATTGCATGACATAAGTATTTGATCACCTACCAACCAGTAAGAATTCCGTCTCTCACAGACCTGTTAGCTTTTCTTTAAGAAGCCCTCCTGTTCTTCACTCATTGCCTGTATTAACTGCACCTGTTTGAACTCGTTACCTGTATAAAAGACACCTGTCCACACACTCAATCAAACAGACTCCAACCTCTCCTCAATGGCCAAGAACAGAGAGCCGTGTAAGGACATCAGGGATAAAATTGTAGACCTGCACAAGGCTGGGATGGGCTACAGGACAATAGGCAAGCAGCTTGGTGAGAAGGCAACAACTGTTGGCGCAATTATTAGAAAATGGAAGAAGTTCAAGATGACGGTCAATCACCCTCGGTTTGGGGCTCCATGCAAGAACTCACCTTGTGGGGCATCAATGATCATGAGGAAGGTGAGGGATCCGCCCAGAACTACACGGCAGAATCTGATCAATGACCTGAAGAGAGCTGGGACCACAGTCTCAAAGAAAACCATTAGTAACACACTACGCCGTCATGGATTAAAATCCTGCAGCGCACGCAAGGTCCCCCTGCTTAAGCCAGCGCATGTCCAGGCCCATCTGAAGTTTGCCAATGACCATCTGGATGATCCAGAGGAGAAATGGAAGAAGGTCATGTGGTCTGATGAGACAAAAATAGAGCTTTTTGGTCTAAACTCCACTCGCTGTGTTTGGAGGAAGAAGAAGGATGAGTACAACCCCAAGAACACCACCATCCCAACTGTGAAGCATGGAGGTGGAAACATCATTCTTTGGGGATGCTTTTCTGCAAAGGGGACAGGATATCTGCACTGTATTGAGGGGAGGATGGTTGGGGCCATGTCTCGCGAGATCTTGGCCAACAACTTCCTTCCCTCAGTAAGAGCATTGAAGATGGGTCGTGGCTGGGTCTTCCAGCATGACAACGACCCGAAACACACAGCCAGGGTAACTAAGGAGTGGCTCCGTAAGAAGCATCTCAAGGTCCTGGAGTGGCCTAGCCAGTCTCCAGACCTGAACCCAGGGAGGGAGCTGAAAGTCCGTATTGCCCAGTGACAGCCCCGAAACCTGAAGGATCTGGAGAAGGTCTGTATGGAGGAGTGGGCCAAAATCCCTGCTGCAGTGTGTGCAAACCTGGTCAAGAACTACAGGAAACGTATGATCTCTGTAATTGCAAACAAAGGTTTCTGTACCAAATATTAAGTTCTGCTTTTCTGATGTATCAAATACTTATATCATGCAATAAAATGCAAATGAATTACTTAAAAATCATACAATTTTTGTTTTAGATTCCGTCTCTCACAGTTGAAGTGTACCTATGATAAAAATGACAGACCTCTACATGCTTTGTAAGTAGGAAAACCTGCAAAATTGGTAGTGTATCAAATACTCTCCCCACTGTATATGATTTTGCGGGGAGAAGAGGTAGTGGTAGGCTCCTGCCTCTCCTCCCCACTGCTACTAGGCTCCTGCCTCTCCTCCTCTCCTCCCCATTGCTACTATTTCTGTCTATTTAGGGGATACATTTTGGCTGAAGAGCACCCCTACAGGCACAAATTCTGTTTTGCAAAAGCTGTTTTGCTATCACAGACTGTAATATGTTCCGGGATTCTTCCTATGGCATTGAGGTGTACACCACGTCACATCAGGCTTCATCAATAAATGCATCGATGACGTCGTCCCCACAGTGACCATACGTACATACCCCAACCAAAAGCCATGGATTACAGGCAACATCCCCACTGAGCTAAAGGCTAGAGCTGCCGCTTTCAAGGAGAGGGACTCTATAACCCGGAAGCTTATAAGAAATCCCATTATGCCCTCTGACGAACCATCAAACAGGCAAAGTGTCAATACAGGACTAAGATAGAATCATATTACACCGTCTCTGACGCTCGTCGGATGTGGCAGGGCTTGCAAATCATTAGACTACAAAGGGAAGCACAGTTGAGAGCTGCCCAGGGACATGAGCCAACCAGATGAACTTAACTACTCCTTATGCCTTGAATCTATTCTTAACTACATTATGCCTTGAATCTATTTGATTGTGCCCAGAAACCTGCTCCTTTCAGTTATTATAGCCTTTAGCCGTACCCTTATCCTACTCCTCCTCTGTTCCTCTGGTGATGTAGAGGTTAATCCAGGCCCTGCAGTGCCTAGCTCCACTCCCATTCCCCAGGCTCTCTCATTTGTTGACTTCTGTAACCGTAAAAGCCTTTCATGCATGTTAACATTAGAAGCCTCCTCCCTATGTTTGTTTTATTCACTGCCTTAGCACACTCTGCCAACCCGGATGTCCTAGCCGTGTCTGAATCCTGGCTTAGGAAGACCAACAAAAACCCTGAAATTTCCATTCCTAACTATAACATTGTCCGACAAGATAGAACTGCCAAAGGTGGTGGAGTTGCAATCTACTGCAGAGACAGCCTGCAGTGTTCTGTCTTACTATCCAGGTCTGTGCCCAAACTATTTGAGCTTCTACTATTAAAAATTCCCCTTTCCAGAAACAAGTCTCTCAACGTTGCCGCTTGCTATAGACCACCTTCTGCCCCCAGCTGTGCCCTGGACACCATACGTGAATTGATTGACCCCCATCTATCTTCAGAGCTCATGCTGCTAGGTGACCAAAACTGGGACATGCTTAACAAATCGGCCATCCTACAATCTAAACTTGATGCACTCAATCTCACACAAATTATCAATGAATTTATCAGGGTACAACCCCAAATCCGTAAACACGGGCACCCTCATAGATATCATCCTAATCAACCTGCACTCCAAATACACCTCTACTGTCTTCAACCAGGATCTCAGCGATCTCTGCCTCATTGCCTGCGTCCGTAATGGGTCTGCGGTCAAACGACCACCCCTCATCACTGTAAAACGCTCCCTAAAACACTTCAGCCAGCAGGCCTTTCTAATCGACCTGGCCCGGGTATCCTGGAAGGGTAATGACCTCATTCTGTCAGTAGAGGATGTCTGGTTATTCTTTAAAAGTGCTTTCCTCACCATCTTAAATAAGCATGCCCCATTCAAAAAATGTTGAACCAGGAACAGATACAGACCAGGGCTCTTGGATCACTCCAGATCTGACTGCCCTTGACCAGCACAAAAACATCCTGTGGCGTACTGCATATAGCCTCCGCGATATGCACCTTTTCAGGGAAGTTAGGAACCAATATACACAGGCAGTTAGAAATACAAAAGCTAGGTTTTTCACACAGAAATTTGCATCCTGTAGCACAAACAAAGTTCTGGGACACTGTAAAGACCAAGTCCATGGAGAATAAGAGCACCTTCTCTCAGCTGCCCACTGCACTGAGGCTAGGAAACACTGTCACCACCGATAAATCCGTCATAGTTGAGAATTTCAATAAGCATTGTCCTACAGCTGGCCATGCTTTCCACCTGACTACCTCTACCCCGGTCAACAGCCTTACGCCCCCCACAGCAACTTGCCTAGCCTCCCCCATTTCTCCTTCACCCAAATCCAGATAGTTGATGATCTGAAAGAGCTGCAAAATCTGGTCCCCTACAAATCAGCCGGGCTAGACAATCTGAACCCTCTGTGTCTAAAATTATCCCCCTTGTTGCAACTCCTATTACTAGCCTGTTCAACCTCCTTTTCGTGTCGTCTGAGATCCCCAAAGACTGGAAAGCTGCCGCGATCATCCCCCACTTCAAAGGGGGAGACGCTCTAGACCCAAACTGCTACAGACCTATTTCTATCCTACCCTGCCTTTCTAAGGACTTCGAAAGTCAAGTTTACAAACAGATCGCCAATCATTTCGAATACCATCAAACCTTCTCCGCAATGCAATCTGGTTTCCGAGTTGGTCATGGGTGCACCTCAGCCACGCTCAAGATCCTAAACGATATCATAACCACCATCGATAAGAGATATTACTGTGCAGCAGAGTCTGTCAATCACCACATTCTTATCGGCAGACTCAACAGCCTTGGTTTCTCTAATGACTGCCTCGCCTGGTTCAACAACTACTTCTCAAACAGAGTTCAGTGTGTCAAATCAGAGAGCCTGTTGTCCGGACCTCTGGCAGTCTCTATGGGGGTACCACAAGGTTCAATCCTCGGGCCGACTCTTTTCTCTGTATACATCAATGTTGTCGTTCTTGCTGCTGGTGATTCTTTGATCCACCTCTATGCAGATGACACCATTCTGTATACTTCTGGCCCTTCTTTGGACACTGTGTTAACTAACCTCTAGATGGGCTTCAATGCCATACAACTCTCCTTCCGTGGCCTCCAACTGCTCTCAAATATAAGTAAAACTAAATGCATGCTCTTCAACTGATCGATACCCACACCTGCCCGCCCGTCCAGCATCACTACTCTGGACGGTTCTGACTTAGAATATGTGAACTACAAATACCTAGGTGTCTGGTTAGACTGTAAACTCTCCTTCCAGGCTCACATTAAGAATCTCCAATCCAAAATCAAATCTAGATTTGGCTTCTTATTTCGCAACAAGGCATCCTTCACTCATGCTGCCAAACATACCCTCGTAAAACTGACTAACCTACCGATCCTTGACTTCGGCGAGGTCATTTACAAAATAGCCTCCAACAATCTACTCAGCAAATTGGATGCAGTCTATCACAGTGTCATCCGTTTTGTCAACTAAGCCCCATATACTACCCACCACTGCGACCTGTACACTCTCGTTGGCTGGCCCTTGCTTCATATTCGTCGCCAAACCCACTGGCTCCAGGTCACCTATAAGTCTTTGCTAGCTAAAGCCCCGCCTTTTCTCAGCTCACTGGTCACCATAGCAGCACCCACCCGTAGCACGTGCTCCAGCAGGTATATTTCACTGGTCACCCCCAAAGCCAATTCCTCCTTTGGCCGTCTTTCCTTCCAGTTCTCTGCTGCCAATGACTGGAACAAACTGCAAAAATCACTGAAGCTGGAGACTCATATCTCCCTCGCTAGCTTTAAGCACCAGCTGTCAGAGCAGCTCACAGATCACTGCACCTGTACATAGCTCATCTGTAAATAGCCCATCCAACTACCTCATCACCATACTGTCATTTATTTTGCTCCTTTGCACCCCAGTATCTCTACTTGCACACTCATCTTCTACACATCTATCACTCCAGTGTTTAATTGCTATACTGTAATTATTTCGCCACTATGGCCTATTTATTGCCTTACCTCCCTTATCCTACCTCATTTGCACACACTGTATATAGACTTTTTCAATTGTATTTACTGCGTTTGTTGTTTGTTTACTTCATGTGTAACTCCCTGCTGTTGTTGTTTGTGACACACTGTTTTGCTTTATCTTGGCCAGTTCGCAGTTGTAAATGAGAAAGAATAAAAGTTTTGCGATGACACAACAGTGGTAGGCCTGATCACCGACAACGACGAGACAGCCTGTAGGGAGGAGGTCAGAGACCTGGCCGTGTGGTGCCAGGACAACAACCTCTCCCTCAACGTGATCAAGACAAAGGAGATGATTGTAGACTACAGGAAAAGGAGGACCGAACACCCCCCAATTCTCAGCAACAGGGCTGTAGTGGAGTAGGTTCAGAGCTTCAAGTTCCTTGGTGTCCACATCACCAACAAACTGACATGGTCCAAGCACACCAAGACAGTCGTGAAGAGGGCGTGACAAAACCTATTCCCCCTCAGGAGATGGAAAAGATTTGGCATGGGTCCTCAGATCCTCAAAAGGTTCTACAGCTGCACCATCGAGAGCATCCTGACTGGTTGCATCACTGCCTAGTATGGCAACTGCTCGGCCTCCAACTGCAAGGCACTACAGAGGATAGTGCGTACAGCCCAGTACATCACTTCCTGCCATCCATGACCTCTATACCAGGCAGTTTCAGAGGAAGGCCCTAAAAATTGTCAGACTCCAGCCACCCTTGTCATAGATCGTTGTCTCGGCTACCGCACGGCAAGTCTAGGTCCAAGAGGATTCTAACATCTTCTACCCCCAAGCAATAAGACTCCTGAACATCTAATCAAATGGCTACCCAGACTATTTGCATTGCCCCCCCCTCCTTTTACACCACTGCTACTCTCTGTTATTTTCTATGCATAGTCACTTTAATAACTCTACCTACATATACTTATTACCTCAATTACCTCAACTAACTGGTGCCCCTGCACATTGACTCTGTACCGGTACCCACTGTATATAGTCTCACTATTATTATTTTACTGCTGCTCTTTAACTACTTGTTACTTTTATTTCTTATTCTTATTCTTATTTTTTAAACTGCATAGGGGCTTGTAAGTAAGCATTTCCACTGTAAGGTCTACACCAGTTGTGTTCGGCGCATGTGACTAATAAAATTTGATTTGATATTTTGCAAAGCTAGATTTTTTCCAACGGTCAAATAAAATTACAGAATAGTTTTGATGTACTTTAAAGGAATGTAGTGTGAAAACTTACTAATCACTAACAAGTGGACTCCCCTCAAAACTGTGCACACTGATTAAAGACACAAATTAAACATTGCTATGGCATGTTCGACTGAATTTCAGCCTGTATATTTTCCATTATCAAAAACAATTACAAATTCACATACTCATAGCTATCAGATATCACCTTCCAGAATTATATTTCAACCAGCAACTCCAAACACACAGTCATGTGAAAGATAATGCATAATATGACAAACAATGAAAATGTGATGAAATTAAATTACATGGATGAAATGGATATTGAGATATGAAAAAAATGCATTTATTCGGATAACAAACATTTACATAATATGAAAGTATACAAAATGAGACAACGTGAGACTCTTTCAAATAAGCATTTAACAAAATGCAAAACAAATTGATGAATGGTTTCTCACTCACAAAAAGGAAACAAAATGACAGTGTAATAATGGTGTGTGTGTATGTATGTGTGTGGGCGTGTGTGCGTATGTCACATATATGCTATGTCATTCTGTATTCTAAGTGCGAGTTGCATCTCCACAATGTTATTATGCTCGCTGTGTGTCTATAGCTATATTCTGCAGTGGTATAGCGTTACTATCTTGGCTCTGTAGCTAGTCTTTAATCCTTCTGACAGGTAGCTCCACTCGGAGTCGCTTCCAGAACGTAGAGGACAGATCGCTGGATTTGTCCCCTTGCCATCGGACCAACGCCAGGGCTACTCTCGCTCGCCTCAGCTCGCGCACCCAGCCGCCCCGCCTCAATGGCTTATACTGGACCAGAATGACCCGCAGATGTCCACCCCACGCCATGCTGTCTAGCCCTGCTTTGAGCTCCAGTAGGGCCTGGGTCCCCTGGAGGCCGTATCCTGGGCTGAGCACCACCAGGACGCGGCGACTGCGGCCCACAAAGGTCAGCGTCTCGTCAGTGATGGCTGGGAAGGGGATCACACCATTCTCACTCAGTAACACAGCGCTTCCGAGGGGTCAGACTGAGCAAGGCTCTATGCAGATTCACTAATCTTGATCACATAATGAGGAGTCATTTGGGATGCAAGATTATTTGTAGATCAGTGATTCAGCACAGCGCCTTCATTCAGGCCAATCCTCTGAATCCTCTAATGGTAATAGCATGTGTCATTGTTAGGGCCAGGGGAGGTTTGCTGACCATGTGACATGACCAGGGAAAATACCAGGCCCTGGTTGTAGGCTTTTAGAGAGTTTTTCCTGGTCAGGTTGTGGTCAGGAAACTCTCCGGTCTGTAATCATCTCCCTCACAATTCCTACACATTTCTACCCACTGGTTCATTCTTACACACTGTTCCCCTTTCTCTCATACACTCCTCATCCCGCTGTTGGACTGTTCCATACTGATATCAGGGCCTGAAGATAGACCATACTATTCTGTCTAAGCTAGACCATACTCACTCCCTCCAGGAAGGCTGTCCCTGTCGAAGATGCAGACGGTATAGCCCAGCTCATTCTCCAGGACCCTGCGGAGTGTCAAGAGGACAAATTGCTCCTCCTCGCTATTCCTCGCGTACGAGATGTAGATGTCATACTCCTTGTCGTCTGAATGATGGAGGAAGCAGAAACCCAGTAAGAAGGAAAAAATGTATTTCAGGGATGTCATTATTAGGGTCAGGAGTCTCCTTACCACATTAGTTTTTCCAGGTCAGGTTTAATATGTTGGAGCTACACTTTCTTGGCCAGGTCAAGTGGTCAGGAAAAATGAATGGCCCTAGTTGGTTATTCTTAGCAAGGTCTGTCTGTACAGTTGTTGTCCCACCTGTACAGCGTTCATCGGTTCCAAACCAGGAGCGATAGAGCAGCAGCAGCTCCAGCCAGAAGATGTGGTAGACCACGAACAGCACCAGCATCAAGAACAGAGTCACACCCAGGCCACAGCCCAGCTCCACGGATGGCAGGTATACTGAAAATTAAATTAGAGAATTGGGTGCCTCGGGCTGGCCTAGTTGGTAACACCATCACATGCAGCATATACTTTATCACTATTCAAGGCGACATTTTCACAGTGCAAAAGAATTGTGCAAAGTGCAAAAAATAGCATAAACCAAATGTTTTATTTAACTTACTGTATACTTAGGCAGGTGATTCCCATTGAGGCCAAAGTCGCAGTATGATTTAACACGAATTTTGTAAACTGAGCAATACATCTATAGTTTCCTCTTTATAAAGCACATTGTTGAAGAAAAAGTTAAAAATGTAATCACACTGATTACAATGAGGTTTATTGTAATTTTAGCACTTTGCACAATTATTTTGCACTACGAAAATGTTGCCCTCAGTCTGTGGTAGCCTTAAATCAAATTCAAACCCTCCTACCTGTATGTCTCATCCTGCTCTCCCTCACTGTTACGCCTGCTTATCCCCCCCAAAAAATAATAAAATAGGAAAGGCCTGTGTGATATAGCCAACTCTTCTAGCCTACAGAATTGGTGTGACCTACACTCACTGGAAATACTATTGATAATGATAATATACTGTACTTTGTTTGTTAATTCTTTAGAGCCTAAGAGGTTGGGGGAAAGGGGGGGGTGCTATGCTGACATATGGAATTGTTTTAAGATGGTCATACTATGGATTATTTAGCTTGTTTAAAAAAATAATAATTAATGTTTAAATCTACACAAAACTACCTTCATAATTCCATATTACAGGTACTAGTTACCTTCAGACTGTCACGTTCTGACCTTAGTTCCTTTGTTTTTGTCTTTGTTTTAGTTGGTCAGGGCATGAGTTGGGGTGGGCAGTCTGTTTGTTTTTCTATGTTGGGTTTTGAGTTCGACCTAGTATGGTTCTCAATCAGAGGCAGCTGTCAATTGTTGTCCCTGATTGAGAATCATAGTTAGGTAGCCTGGGTTTCACTTTTGGTTTGTGGGTGTTTGTTTCCGTGTGAGTGTTTAGGCGACACCGTACTGTTTCGGTTTTGTATATTTCACGTTTATTATTTTGTTCCAGTGTTCAGTTGTGTTTTTGAATAAATCTATATGGACACTTACCACGCTTCGTTTTGGTCCGATCCTTACTCCTCCTCAGACGAAGAGGAGGAAATCCGTTACACAGACGAGTCCCATGACACAATCTCAGCTTTCCACAGTGCAGTCCCATTCATTTGTAGCCCAAATGGTTCGGACGCTACTAAACAGAAGTTGGAAAATAGATGGTGCCGACTACCAACTTCAGATATCTGTAGCTTAAACTGACGGATTTTAATGGGATTTTTTTAATTATGTAACTTAGATTGATGCACCGGTGCTAGGGGGTTAAGCACCTTTCACAGGAGTCATTACACCCAATGTGCTTCACAAGTTATTGCTTGAAATAATAAAACATAGTCGTACACTAAAGAATGTAGCATGTAAAAATAAAACAAGATAAGCAAGATATAAAACAATGGTAGAAAAATAATACTAATAAAGGAAACAAAGAGAATGTATCAAATGTAAAAGCGTTAAAACAGAATAAAATGGCAAACTTGTTAAAAAAAAAATCGAAATAATAAGAATATCGTTTTTTTAAAGAATGTACACTAAACAGTCCAAACCTCTGCTACTTACCCTCTGCAGAGATAATTGTATTTATTTATTCTATCATGGAAATGGTCGGTGGTGGAAATTCAAATAATGAGGAGAGGCAAAGCCAATAATCAATCAACGTATTACTTTTATTAAAAACGTATTATAATAAGGAGGCTGGTCACACCACCCATGCAGGTGAAATGGAGTGAGAGCCCCCTGTACAAAAAGTACAGGAGCATTTATATAGTCAAACTACCCCATGCAAGTGTGAGGGGAGACAACTGGGTGAAAAGTTTGCCTCAGTCTGTCGCAACTGAGTGAGAACAATAGGGGCCAGAATGACAGGAAGTCACTCCATACATAATTCCTCTAACAACCGCTCAAAGGTTCCCCCAAGTTGGGCAAGCAAGTGCCTTTGACTATCGGCCCAGATGATGTATGGTCGTACTGGTCACACACACACAAAACCTGAAACTTTCGCCCAGAAACAGGCTCCAAACAGAACAATAGCTTTATCATTGCTGTGCAGGATATAACCTTTACTCAGTCTCCAGTTAACTTAAGAGGTAACAGTTTCTTGGCTGAGTGCCCAGACATCATGGGGTCATTCTACACACACAGAACAGTTAGAACAGGCCTCTATTAACTTCTTGGTGACAGGGGGCAGTATATTCAGGTCCAGATGAAATGCATGCCAAATGTCAACTGCCTGCTACTCATCCCCAGAAGATAAGATATGCATATTATTATTAGATTTGGATAGAAAACACTCTGAAGTTTCTAACACTGTTTGAATCATGTCTGTGAGTATAACACAACTTATTTAGCAGGCAAAACCCAGAGGACAAACCATTCCGAATCATTGGGAATCCAGATTTCTAAGGGACCTTCTTGCAGTTCCTACTGCTTCCTGGATGTCACCAGTCTTTAGAAATTGGTTGAGATTTTTTCCTTTGTGTAATGAAGAAGTACGGCCATATTGAACGAGGGTAACTTGAAGTGTACTGTTAGATAGAGGCGCGTGACCAGAAAGCTAGCTACAGTTTGTTTTCCTCCTGTATTGAACACAGATCATCACGTCTTCAATTTTAGCGATTATTTCTGTTAAAAAATACCTAAAGTTGTATTACAAAAGTAGTTTGAAATGTTTTGGCAAAGTTTACAGGTAACTTTTGAGATATTTTGTAGTCACGTTGCGCAAGTTGGAACCGGTGTTTTTCTGGATCAAACGTGCCAAATAAATGGACATTTTGGATATATATCGACGGAATTAATCGAACAAAAGGACCATTTGTGATGTTTATGGGACATATTGGAGTGCCAACAAAAGAAGCTCGTCAAAGGTAAGGCATTAATTATATTTTTATTTCTGCGTTTTGTGTCGCGCCTGCAGGGTTGAAATATGCTTCTCTCTCTTTGTTTACGGAGGTGCTATCCTCAGATAATAGCATAGTTTGCTTTTGCCGAAAAGCCTTTTTGAAATCTGACATGTTGGCTGGATTCACAACAAGTGTAGCTTTATTTTGCTATTTTGCATGTGTGATTTAATGAAAGTTTGATTTTTATAGTAATTTTTTTGAATTTGGCGCTCTGCATTTTCCCTGTTTTTTTGGGCCAGGGACGCTGCCCACATATCCCAGAGAGGTTAAGGCGCGCACACACACTTTTCTATCTATATGAGTTTGTTAAAGAAACTAACTCAAGCCCAATGCCTAGGCTTAAAGACGTATATTTTAGTACAAAAGCATTAGTAAGGTTTAACAGAAAATGTCCTCACAGATCACACAACAGTCCACAAGATCAACCACAGAGCACTAGCTACACACCACTTTTCCATAGTGACTAATGCAATATTCAGCACATTTCCACACAAATTATCAACAAATGTCCTATTGTGTCATGTTATGCCCTGTCGTGTTTTAAATCATTCCTCACCCTCCTCTTCTAGCACTGCCCTGCGGGTGGCTACATCTTGGCCGTTGCGTCCGGAGCAGTTGTATTCTCTGGTCAGGTCCTCTGAGCTGAAGTCCTGGATGCGGAGCACATTCTCAACTGTCCAGTCCCCAAAATAATCCAACACCACCCTGTAGGATAGAGAGATGTGGGGAGGAGAGAGGAGATGAAGGGAAGGAAAAAATTGGACAGACGTAACAGAAGAATGAGAGGAGAGGATAGAAACCAACAATAACAGTATAAAAGAATAGAGAAGAATAGAGATGAGAAGATAAAGTAACAGAAGAGACAAGAAAAGACAGAAAGAGGATGAGACTTACCTAGAAGTGAATGAGATGCGGGGATCAGCTAGCTGATCTACAGTCTTCCCATCGATGGTCCACCAGGTCTCCCTGGGTCCTTCCAGGTAGGGCAATGACACCCTGCATGTGAGATTCACCTCTGACCCTGCAACAGTCACCACGGCGATCAATACTGCTGCATTACCATGGGAACAATATCTACTGTGCTACTGTGTCACCATGACAATATCACCCAATCTCATCAACTCACAAAAAAATGCAAGTAACATTCTGTGAAATGATATTGATTGTACCCGATTGCCAGGAATCAAATGAATGTGGAACTGTCACTTTGGTCTGCACCCTGTGATGGGAAATATTATTATTGGCACACCAAAAAACAGCTAAACTGGTACAACACTCTACACTAACTGGTGCAACAAATATAACCTACAACAAAACACACTGGGAAATATGTTAAATGAGGCCCAGAAATCACAATACCATGCACCTACAATTGGTCAATAGGTTGGAAATGTACTGTATTCTATGTGGTGATATTATTCTAACATTTGAAATACAGATATTCTTTCCTCACATCTGACAATTTTCACACAATGCAGTGTAATATTTTGTCAAACGTTTACATTGCATGTTGAGTTGTTAAGTCGAGCCTTGCTGTTAGAAAACAAATCAAAGTATCCGGCTTTCTGTTATCACATATGCATCTCCCCAAACGCACTCGATAATCATTGCCCATCTCAACTTTCAAATTAGTGACAGCCAACACATAAGATAAGTTTATAAAACTTAGTTACAGTAATCACTAAGTTCTAAAACTGATCTCAAGTCAGTTATTAAAATGTTGGAGATGGAAAGGCCTCAATGTGAGATTCACCTCTGACCCTGCAACAGTCCCCAAGGCTATCAATACTGCTGCATTACCATGGGAACAATATCACAGCTACAGCCATGACTACAACGTTGTCACATTAAACATTTGAATAAAATTAAAAAGGAATAGCCAAAACTCTGATGTTGATGATTCAATGTGTCAATGTTGAGTATGATTATTTTTTCTATATATTGAGAAAACTCTGTCACAACCATATGCTTAGTATTAATTCTAATTCGATGATCACAACAGCGAAAAGTGGGAAGTGATGGTCTGATCTTCAACTGAATTGTATGACTTGTTATGGGGAAAGGGTTGAATCTGAGTTGAATAAGTTTAACTTGATTTATCGTAATATGCACTGAGTGTACAAATCATTAGGAACACCTTCCTAATATTGAGAAGAACCCCCTTTTGCCCTCAGAACAGCCCAAATTTGTCAGGGCATTGACTCTACAAGGTGTTGAAAGTGTTCCACAGGGATGCTGGCCCATGTTGACTCCAATGCTTCCTACAGTTGTGTCAAGTGGGCTGGATGTCCTTTGGAGGGTGGACTGTTGAGCGTGATAAACTGCACAGCATTACAATTTTTGACGCAACCCTGTGCACCTGGCACCTTACCCCGTTCAAAGGGACTTAAACCTTTTGTCTTGCCCATTTACCATCTGAATGGCACACATACACAATCCAATTGTTTCAAGGCTTAAATATCTTTATTTTACCTGTCTCCTCCCCATCTACACTGATTGAACACTACACTGATAGCTGTCACCTGGATTCACCTGGTCAGTCTGTCGTGTGTGTGTGTGTGTGTGTGTATATATGTACGTACACACACACACACGCACCCGCACACACGCACACGCACGCTACCGTTCAAAAGTTTGGAGTCACTTAGAAATGTCCTTGTTTTTGAAAGAAAAGCACATTTGTAAATGTGTATATATACACTGCTCAAAAAAATAAAGGGAACACTTTAACAACACAATGTAACTCCAAGTCAATCACACTTCTGTGAAATCAAACTGTCCACTTAGGAAGCAACACTGATTGACAATAAATTTCACATGCTGTTGTGCAAATGGAATAGACAACGGGTGGAAATTATAGGCAATTTGCAAGACACCCCCAATAAAGGAGTGGTTCTGCAGGTGGTGACCACAGACCACTTCTCAGTTCCTATGCTTCCTGGCTGATGTTTTGGTCACTTTTGAATGCTGGCGGTGCTTTCACTCTAGTGGTAGCATGAGACGGAGTCTACAACCCACACAAGTGGCTCAGGTAGTGCAGCTCATCCAAGATGGCACATCAATGCGAGCTGTGGCAAGACGGTTTGCTGTGTCTGTCAGCGTAGTGTCCAGAGCATGGATGCGCTACCAGGAGACAGGCCAGTACATCAGGAGACGTGGAGGAGGCCGTAGGAGGGCAACAACCCAGCAGCAGGACCGCTACCTCCGCCTTTGTGCTAGGAGGAGCAGGAGGAGCACTGCCAGAGCCCTGCATGTTATGCTGAAAGACCAAGCCACGTTTCATCTTCAATGCCCTAGCTGATGGAAGGAGGTTTTCACTCAAAATCTCACAATACATGGCCCCATTCATTCTTTCCTTTACATGGATCAGTCGTCCTGGTCCCTTTGCAGAAAAACAGCCCCAAAGCATGATGTTTCCACCTCCATGCTTCACAGTAGGTATGGTGTTCTTTGGATGCAACTCAGCATTCTTTGTCCTCCAAACACAACGAGTTGAGTTTTTACCAAAAAGTTATATTTTGGTTTCATCTGACCATATGACATTCTCCCAATCTTCTTCTGGATCATCCACATGCTATCTAGCAAACTTCAGACAGGCCTGGACATGTACTGGCTTAAACAGGGGGACACGTCTGGCACTGCAGGATTTGAGTCCCTGGCGGCATAGTGTGTTACTGATGGTAGGCTTTGTTACTTTGGTCCCAGCTCTCTGCAGGTCATTCACTAGGTCCCCCCGTGTGGTTCTGGGATTTTTGCTCACCGTTCTTGTGATCATTTTGACCCCACGGGGTGAGATCTTGCGTGGAGCCCCAGATCGAGGGACATTATCAGTGGTCTTGTATGTCTTCCATTTCCTAATAATTGCTCCCACAGTTGATTTCTTCAAACCAAGCTGCTTACCTATTGCAGATTCAGTCTTCCCAGCCTGGTGCAAGTCTACATTTTTTTCTAGTGTCCTTTAACAGCTCTTTGGTCTTTGCCATAGTGGAGTTTGGAGTGTGACTGTTTAGGTTATGGACAGGTGTCTTTTATACTGATAACAAGTTCAAACAGGTGCCATTACAGGTAACGAGTGAAGGACAGAGGAGCCTCTTAAAGAAGAGGTTACAAGTCTGTGAGAGCCAGAAATCTTGCTTGTTTGTAGGTGACCAAATACTTATTTTCCACCATAATTTGCTAATACATTTATAAAAAATCCTACAATGTGATATTCAGGATTTTTTTTCTCATTATGTCTGTCATAGTTGAAGTGTATCTATGATGAAAATTACAGGCCTCTCTCGTCTTTTTAAGTGGGAGAACTTGCACAATTGTTGGCTGACTAAATACTTTTTTGCCCCACTGTATATATATAAGGTTGAAGTCAGAAGTTTACATACACCTTAGCCAAATACATTTAAACTCAGTTTTTCACAATTTCTGACATTTAATCCTAGTAAAAATTCCCTGTTTTAGGTCACCACTTTATTTTAAGAATGTGAAATGTCAGAATAATAGTAGAGAGAATGAATTATTTCAGCATTTCTTTCTTTCATCACATTCCCAGTGGGTTAGAAGTTTACATACACAATTCCCTTAACAACACTTAATTAGTATTTGGTATTTAACTGGTTTAACTTGGGTCAAACGTTTCAGGTAGCCTTCTATAAGCTTCCCACAATAAGTTAGGTGATGTTTGGCCCATTCCTCCTGACAGAGCTGGTGTAATTGAGTCAGGTGTGTAGGCCTCCTTGCTCACACCCGCTTTTTCAGTTCTGCCCACACATTTTCTATAGGATTGAGGTCAGGGCTTTGTGATGGCCACTCCAATACCTTGACTTTCTTGTCCTTAAACCATTTTGCCACAAATTTGGAAGTATGCTTGGGGTCATTGTCCATTTGGAAGACCCATTTGCGACCAAGCTTTAACTTCCTGACTGATGTCTTGAGATGTTGCTTCAATATATCCACAGAATTTTCCTTCTCTATTTTGTGAAGTGCACCAGTCCCTCCTGCAGCAAAGCAGCCCCACAACATGATGCTGCCACCCCTGTGCTTCATGGTTGGGATGGTGTTCTTCAGCTTGCAAGCATCCCCCTTTATCCTCCATACATAACGATGGTCATTATTGCCAAACAGTTCTATTTTTGTTTCATCAGACCAGAGGACATTTCTCCAAAAAGTATGATCTTTGTCCCCATGTGCAGTTGCAAACCGTAGTCTGGCTTTTATATGGCGGTTTTGGAGCAGTGGCTTCTTCCTTTCTGAGCGGCCTTTCAGGTTATGTCGATATAGGACTAATTTTACTGTGGATATAGATACTTTTGCACCTGTGTCCTCCAGCATCTTCACAAGGTCCTTTGCTGTTGTTCTGGGATTGATTTGCACTTTTCGCACCAAAGTAAGTTCATCTCTCCTTCCTGAGTGGTATGATGGCTGCGTGGTCTCATGGTGTTTATAATTGCGTACTATTGTTTGTACAGATGAACGTGGTACCTTCAGGTGTTTGGAAATTGCTTCCAAGGATGAAACAGACTTGTGGAGGTCTACGATTTTTTTTCAGAGGTCTTGGCTGATTTATTTAGATTTTCTCATGATGTCAAGCAAAGAGGCACTGAGTTTGAAGGTAGGCCTTGAAATACATCCACATGTACACCTCCAATTGACTCAAATTATGTCAGAAGCGTCTAAAGCCATGACATAATTTTCTGGAATTTTCCAAGCTGTTTAAAAGCACAGTCAACTAAATGAATGTAAACTTCTGACCCACTGGAATTGTGATACAGTGAATTAGAAGTGAAATTATCTGTCAACAATTGTTGGAAAAATTACTTGTGTCCTAACCGACTTGTCAAAACTATAGTTTAACAAGATATTTGTGGAGTGGTTGAAAAATGAGTTTTAATGACACCAACCTCGGTGTATGTAAACTTCTGACTTCAACTGTATATATATATATATATATATATATATGCCTAATTGGCATGTTGCTAACTGGTCTGCTTAAACCAATAGTTTTTATATATATATATATATTTATATATGCTTTTCAGTATTTCCACATCATTAGCTTGTACACCATTTCTATCACACATGCTTTGTCATTGTACTGCTGTCAATTCTCCTTTTATCTCTTCCTGTGTCAAGTTGGCTGGATGTCCTTTGGGTGTTGGACCATTATTGATACACACGGGAAACTGTTGAGAGTGAAAAACGCAGCAGTATTGTAGTTCTTGACACAAACCGGTGCGCCTGGCACCTAGTACCATAACACGTTCAAAGGCACTTAAATCTTTTGTCTTGCTCATTCACCCTCTGAATGGCACACACACACAATCCACTTGTCTCAATGATTAAACATCTTTCTTTAACCTGTCTCCTCCCCTTCATCTAGACTGATTGAAGTGACATCAATAAGGGATCATAGCCTTCACCTGAATTCACCTGCTCAGTCTATGTCATGGAAAGAGCAGTATTCCTAATGTTTTGTACACTGTGTATATCTTGATCAATATATTGATATGCTGATGTATCTCATAGTCTATCTCTACCTACCTTGTTTGACAGGATAGAATTGCTCCTTGGCAGGGTTGAGTATATTTGGCTGTTTGGGTAAACCACTGGAAGCTGAGAGAAACACAAAGCAGAAATTATGCTTATTGAAAGTTTGACATTATCATATTGCAATATCAGATATTTATCCATAAAACCTTAACTATAGGAAATATTCAAAAACATATCACTGAATTGCTTTCATGGTCTCAAACATTAACAAAAGGATGTACAGTGCAACGTTCATAGTTACAAAACTTTCAGATAGTTGTGAAACAGGCCTTACACACTGCGGTTACATTGACCACTCTGGTGAATTTGATGGCTCTTCCTTTGGTCTCATAAGTGACCACACAGTGGTACAGTCCTTGGTAGTGCTCCAACATTACATGGATGACCAGCTTGTCTCCTTTGAGCACACGATCGATGTTGAAGTTCCCGAACGCATTGCACCCCTGCTCAAGGGCAACACAGGAGGGGGGGGGGGGGGTAGAGCACAGTAGATCACAGGAGGTTGGTGTCACCTTAATTGGGGATGACAGGCTCGTGGTAGTGGCTAGAGTGGAATTAGTGAAATGGTATCAAACACATGGTTTCCATATGTTTGTGCCATTCCATGTGCTCTGTTCTGGCCATTATTATGAGCCGTCCTCCCCTCAGCCGCCTCCACTGTAGTAGATAATCTTTAGTAGAAGAGAGGAACCAAAGAGGTCCATTGACCTTTTGGGCATCTAGTGTATGTCCTGCCATGCTTTGTTAGAGGTTATATTTGTGAGACCAACACCTTGCCCTTGTGGTTAGAGTTTCCGCCCTGCTTGGCACTCAGCATTAAGGAGATGGGTTGGGAGTAAGTCCCTGCGATAGACTGGCATCCTGTCGTATTGTAACGTGTTGTCTTCCACTTTTACAGTAATTTTATTGTCAACTTTTCTATAGTTGATTACTCTACAGAACATTCTGTCGTGTGTTTCTACACTGGGTACAAATTGACTATCAACATAAAACAAAGACAATGCAATTGTTTATACAACGTGTGGGTCTAATCCTGGATGATGATTGGTTGAAACCGCATTCTAGACGGATTTAATACAACTGTGATGGCCAAAACATAAGATATGTTCAGCAAATTCAAAGGTTTTACCTTAAAAGGTTCTAAATCTTAACAAAAAACTGTGGCCAAAACAATGGAGAGTCCACAAATTTTGTAATCAGTGATGAAACCAGTTAAACTTTATAAATCAGTCTTGAAATGGCATATGTGCTTCAATTTTGAAAATAAAGGAACTTACTGTAAATGTACTATTCGGTATCTTAGCTGAATATTTGTTGTTCATTTTACAGCTAACAAATGCAGTAATTTGCTAGACCAGAATGCCTTGAGGTCTACAGTAACATAGGCTGTGAGGATACTGATATAGCAGCACATTACTGTATGATTTACTGTAGAAAGAAAAATACAGAAATCTGTTACAGTGCTGATTTTCTGGTGTATTGTAATGTTTTTAAAATTGTATAACTGCCTTAATTTTGCTGGACCCCAGGAAGAGTAGCTGCTGCCTTGGCAGCAGGTAATGGGGATCCATAATAAATACAAATATGTGCATATTTGCATATCCCACAATTTAGACTGCCAAACAGCAAACACCTACTTAGACACAAACATCACTTCAAAGGAAGCTACTACATATAGTCTAGTTTGTTACATTCTCTATGAAATTGGCTTTTAAATTATGTGTAATTCAAAATAGTGAGCTTTGAAATGTTGTTTGCTGTTTGCTAAACCTAAAAATATATACATTTTCATCAAGATTGAGACTTTTATTTAAACTTCTTGAAAATACTAATATTAATAGACCAAAACACTAACAACTCTCAAAACTGATAGGTAGATGTAATTGTGGTGCCAGGCCCAAATTATAACCAAAAACATGTTTACAACCTAGTATACAATCTGACAACAATGTTTTGACCCCTGGGGTATACTGATGATCACACTGCTTTTTAATAAGGAATCTATTTTTTTAAATTGTATCAAGTAATACACTTTCTTAGCTGCTATTTATATTATGTACAGCATCCAAGTAACAGTACTAGCCATTCTCCCATATGGTAAATTAAATTAATTGTACACAGACAGACCGAGGGTCACCTTACATGGTACCAGGTGACAGAGTGGCTAGTGTTAGGCAGCTTGATGTGCTCCAGGTCAGGGCAGGTTAGGGTCCTGCCATCTTGTATGGGCGCGATGACTGGGGTGGGAGGTACAGCAGCCTTCACCTCACAGTTGGGGTCCTGTCCACTTGGCAACACCTCCAGACGCATGGCAATCTTGGCACACGATGTCCTGTTTCTGAGAGGGGAAAGCACACACACACACACAATGTTAAATCAGACAAACTGTGACTTTGTCATTTAAAACAAACAAAAAAGATACTGTAGGTCAGGAGGTTTTGGCTCAGGATATGACGCACTTTCTGACCGTCTGGCAGATAATGATGATGGGTTCAAAAGATGAAAAGAATGACACATTTTTTATACAAACATCTGCTCATAGACAGGTTTTCTTGGCACTACCGAACCCAGTCTCCATCCTACCTCAGCATGCAGATGTACTGGCCTGCGTCCTGCGTGGTGGTGGGCTGCAGCCACAGCCTCTCCCTCTCCTTGCTGAGCCTCTGGTCGGGGTGGTGGAAGTCGATGGGTTGTTCCAGGTCCTGACCTGCAGCCACGTGGTACCACACCAGGTTGAGGCCTGCTGCCTGGGCCGAGCTATAGTTGTAGACAGTGGGGTGGGAGAAGAGAGGGCAGAGAAGCCAGCATGCCTCCCCCTCCATCACCCTCACAGCTCCATCGTCTGACTCGCCCCAGTCATGGCACTGGATCACTGAGAGGGATAGAGGGATTACTCTAGACAGACAAAACCACACCTCTCTCTCTCTCTCTTACATTGTACCCCACTTCACATGTTGTATTTAGGAACATTGGGCTTGGAGAAGTAGAATAGGGAGAAGGAGTGAGATGTGGGGCACTCTGCTGATATTGGGGGGCCCGTACTACTGTAGTCCTCATCATATGTTTCTGTAAAGGGGTGGAGGTAGGGGGGCTATGCTGGGCTGCACGACAGTTTGACGGTAATTCCCCTGTCAGATTCACACAGAGTATTAATCTGACTATTAAAAAAACACCTGCAAGTTTCCGTTTGCAGAGGTCTATAAGCACCTTCTTAAACAATACTAACGGGAGAAGACATGCACCAGCGAGCTAAAATAAGCTTGTCCCACAAGAATAAACCAGTGATTTAGCTGATATTACGTTGATATCAGATGCTCCAACAGATCCATGGAAGATGCCATTTTCATATTCATATTCACACATATTCATATTCACACGGCTGTAACACATCTGGACAAGAGGAACATCTATGTGAGAATGCTCTTCATTGACTACAGTTTAGCATTCAACACTATTGTGTAATTCCTCCAAGTTTGACACCAAGCTCAGAGCCCTGGGTCTGGACCACACCCTCTGCAACTGGATCCTTGACATCATGAAGGGCAGACCACAGGCTGTGAGGATTGGCAACACCTCCTCCACACTGACACTTAACACAGAGGTCCCCCAAGGTTGTGTAATCAGCCCTCTGCTATACTTCCTGTTCACCCACAACTGTGTATCTTTGCACGACACAAACTCCATCATCAAGTTTGCTGACGACACCAGGGTTGTAGGCCTGATAACCAACAACGACGAGGCAGCCTATAGACAGGAGATAAGTGAACTGGCATTGTAGAGAGGAGGTAAGTGAACTGGCATTGTGGTGCCAGGACAACAACCTCTCCCTTAAGCCAGTATTGTTAATAGAGGAGGATCCACATCAAATGGACTGCAGTAGAGAGTCAGCAGTTTTATGTTCCTTGGCGTCCACATCACCGAGGACTTATCATGGACCAACAACACCACTCTTGTCAAGAGGGCACACATCTCTACATCCTAAGGCTGCTGAAGAAATTCAGAACGCCACCGCAGGTCCTCTCCAAAAACTACTGCTGCACCATCAAGAGCGTCCTGACCAGTCAGATCACGGCCCGGTAAAGGAATTGCTCTGTCCAGCATTCTCACATAGGTGTTCCCTTTGTCCAGGTGGGAAAGGGCAGTGTGGACTGCAATAGAGATTGCATCATCTGTGGATCTGTTGGGGCGGTATGCAAATTTGAGTGGGTCTAGGGTTTCTGGGAAAATGGTGTTGATGTGAGCCATGACCAGCCTTTCAAAGCACTTCATGGCTACAGGAGTGCTACGGGTCGGTAGATATTTAGGCTGGTTACCTTAGTGTTCTTGGGCACAGGGACAGGTTGAAAATGTCAGTGAAGACACTTGCCAGTTGGTCAGAGCATGCTTGGAGTACAAGTCCTGGTAACTGTCAGGCCCTGCGGCATTGTGAATGTTGACCTGTTTAAAGGTCTTACTCACATCAGCTATGGAGAGCGTTATCACACAGTCGTCCAGAACAACTGATGCTGTCATGCATGCTTCAGTGTTGCTTGCCTTCGAAGCGAACATAGAAGTTATTTAGCTCATCTGGTAGGCTGGTGTCACAGGGCAGCTTGCGGGTGTGCTTCCCTTTAATCCGCACCTTAACACACGCACACCTATGGTGACCGTATGGTGACTGTGACACTTATGGTGACCGTATTAATGTCACACCGGCGGTCACGAGTCATGATGGTAGTCAAATTCCGTGTGACCGTTTAGTCATGGTAATTAGGCTGCTCCAAGCTCTGATGTTGCTGATGGTTATTAGTTGTCTACCAAACTGCCTGGTACTCAGCACTCTATTGTCCCTCTAATCACTCTGAGCAATGGAAATGTGATCGAAAATCTAATCAAACGCTTCATGAGAGCCCATGAGCTCATGTTGCGCAACATTTCTATATTGTCTATGCAATTGTGCGAGAAAACAGAGATTTTATGGATTCTATTAGAAAGAGGAGGATCCCATCAGCTTTCTATAGGCTAGACTTACTACTTATCAATTCTCATAATATTAAGCACATTGCTTCGCTTTACAACAGGAGTATAGCCTACCTGGCTGGCATGAAAATGAACCACGGGAAAAGCGTCCTCCATTTGCTATTTAAGTGCATAGACTACATGTTTTTTCCCATGCCCCTGTTCCAAGACAGGTGCATGATAATGGTCCATTCTAAATCAAAACAAATTTCACACATATATTATTTAGTAAATGTAAAGACAATATTAAATTAACAATAGTCTGATGGGTGACAATATTATTTATCACTTGTGGATTATGTTTTATCCCTCGTGAATAATGCCCAGCTTGTGCAGTAAGGCAAGGAACAGCGCAAGAGTTTTTTGTGTGACTTTTTCAAATCATAGTCGCACACCTCATGTAGCCTAGCCCATATGTTTTGATACGGGTTGTATCACAACTAAAGTGACCAAATAATTCCTGAAATCTAAGCACATTAATCCGCTTTATAACTGGTGTAGAGCCTAACAGGCATACATAGGCTGCACGTGAGTTTCACAATTGGGGAAGATCATTTTCACCATAAAAATGCAGATTTTTAATAAAGCATTACATGCATAATCGCATTTGTCTTCACTTTCGAGAACAGTGTTTTCCCGCTAATTGATTGCATTTTGGACCAGTAGCATAGGTCAACTTTTGTACTATGGGGGATAGTCAACTCAGCAAAAAATGAAACGGCCCTTTTTCAGGACCCTGTCTTTCAAAGATCATTCGTAGAAGATCTTCATCACAGATCTTCATTGTAAAGGGTTTAAACAATGTTGCCCATGCTTGTTCAATGAACCATAAACAATTAATGAACATGCATCTGTGCAACGGTCATTAAGACACTAACAGTTTACAGATGGTAGGCAATTAAGGTCACAGTTATGAAAACTTAGGACACTAAAGAGGCCTTTCTACTGACTCTGAAAAAGAAAGATGCCCAGGGTCCCTGCTCATCTGTGTGAAAATGTCTTAGGCATGCTACAAGGAGGCATGAGGACTGCAGATGTGGCCAGGGAAATAAATTGCAATGTTCACACGATGAGACGCCTAAGACAGCGCTACAAGGAGACAGGACGGACAGCTGATCGCCCTCGCAGTGGCAGACCACATGTAACAACACCTGCACAGGATCAGTACATCCGAACATCACACCTGCGGGACAGGTACAGGATGGCAACAACAATTTCCCGAGTTACACCAGGAATGCACAATCGCTCCATCAGTGCTCAGACTGTCCTCAATAGGCTGAGAGGCTGGACTTGGGGCTTGTAGGCCTGTTGTAACGTAGGTCCTCACCAGACATCACCGGCAAAAACGTTGCCTACGTCGCACCATTGCTGGACCAGACAGGACTGGCAAAAAGTGCTCTTCACTGACGAGTCGCGGTTTTGTCTTACCAGGTGTGATGGTCGGATTCGCGCTTATCGTCGAAGGAATGAGCGTTACACCGAGGCCTGTACTCTGGAGTGGGATCGACTTGGAGGTGGAGGGTCCGTCATGGTCTGGGGCGGTGTGTCACAGCATCATCGAACTGAGCTTGTTGTCATTGCAGGCAATATCAACGCTGTGCGTTACAGGTAAGACATCCTCCTCCCTCATCTGCTACTCTTCCTGCAGGCCCAACCTAACATGACCCTCCAGTATGACAATGCCACCAGCCATACTGATCGTTCTGTGCGTGATTTTCTGCAAAACAGAACATGTTTTTCAATGTTTTGCCATTGCCAGTGAAGCGCCCGGATCTCAATCCCATTGAGAACGTCTGGGACCTGTTGAATCGGAGGGGGAGGGCTAGGGCCATTCCCCCCAGAAATGTCTGGGAACTTGCAGGTGCCTTGGTGGAACTGGGGTAACATCTCACAGCAAGAAATGGCAAATCTGGTGCAGTCCATGAGGTGGAGATGCACTGCAGTACTTAATGCAGCTGGTGGCCACACCAGATACTGACTGTTACTTTTGATTTTGACCCCCCCCTTTGTTCAGGGACACATTATTACATTTCTGTTAGTCACATGACTGTGGAACTTGTTCAGTTTATGTCCCAGTTGTTGAATCTTGTTATGTTCATACAAATATTTACACATGTTAAGTTTGCTGAAAATAAATGCAGTTGACAGTGAGAGGATGTTTTTTGCTGAGTTTAGATAGACATAGGCTAGTGCTTTTGCTGTTCGTTAGGCCTAGTCATCTTGTTGGCTGAGGAAAAGTAGGCTATATGTGGACAGTTCTAACATCTTCAATATGCACCTCGGAATTTGTTAAGAGGGACGCACAAAGTTGCTTCCCTGATGTGTCTGTCTTCATTCACTTGTAGCCTATTTCTTAGCTGAAATGCTAAGGGCATTGGCTACATCTTAGAGAGCCATGTGAGTGAGAGGTGCTTTAGAGCACAGCAGCTGGAAGAAGGGAATTATAATTATTATATTCAGCCCAAGGGCACAACGGCCACTTTGGCCGCAAAATGGATGGATTTTTTAAAGGGAGCATTATGGCCACACAAGGGGGACTCCGCTGGGAAATTCGAGGCCTGGTGAGAATATTATCAAGTGCTTGTCAAATTGGGAATGAGAGACTGATGAAGTGTGTGCAGCTTGGGACTTTAAAAAATCATCATTAGAGTCCATCACTCAGCCTTAGAATGTGTTAAAAATCAAATAAATAGCTCAACGTTTGTTTCACAACTGAAATTTAATAAATAACTATAAATTAAGCATATAGGAGGACCAGTTTCTTTGTTAAACGCTTAACACGGAATAGCAGCATGTGCGCATTTCCTTTGAAATCGTTTGGAGAAAATATCCTTTCTATTTTATTAAGCTATGATCAATTGTATTCTTCAAACTGTGAAATAATACAAATAATGTCATGGAATTCTAAGCAAATCTTGTCTGCTAAATTAACTAGTTTAGCGCACAGCCATATCAGGGCCTAACATAAGGACAACTCAGAGTATGCTATTCTATTATTCTGAAATAGACTACATTTTCTTCATATCATGTTTTTTTTAGACCCGTCTAAAGTAAATAATGGATTTAGTGTGATGGTGTAGGCCATATTAAATTGATGTATTAGACTTTTTAAAATGTAGATATCCAAAGGTCTGCATCATTGGCTTGTGGAAGCCAAGAGAGGCGAAACATGTTTATGTTAATTAACGGTCAATTACCGTGAGACCGGCAGTTATTTGCTTGACAATCACCGGCTGACAAAATCTCATGACTGCCACAGCCCTACACACCCATACAGACATACACACATCCACACACCCCCAAACACATACATATACATTCGTGCTAGAAACATATCACAATTGCTGCTACCAGACTCTTGCTGTTATTGCTAAATACTGCACAATTTAAACTCTTGCCTACGAATCCCCCCTTCCCCAAAACACGTGTAAATATTGGACTACATCAATTGTGCCTTCCTGTATTATACTATTCTGCTGAGCCATTTACTTTATGTTCGTATTCTAATCTTTTATTCTTTCTTGTTGTTGTTGCATTGTCGAGAAGGAACCTGCAAGTTAGCATTTCATTGGACGTTGTACAATACAGGTCAAAAGTTTTAAAACACCTACTCATTCAAGGGTGTTTATTTTTTGTTACTATTTTCTACCATGTAGAATAGTAGTGAAGACATCAAAACTATGAAATAACACATATGGAGTCATGTAGTAAACAAAAAAGTGTTAAACAAATCTAAATATATTTTATATTTTACACTTTACATTGATGACAGCTTTAAACACTCTTGTCATTATCTCCACCAACTTCATGAGGTAGTCACCTGGAATGCATTTAAATTAACAGGTAAATTAACAGGTAAATTAACAAACGTTAATTTGTGGAATTTCTTTCCTTCTTAATGCATTTCAGCCAATGTTGTGACAAGCTGTCATCAAGGCAAAGAGTGGCTATTTGAAGAATCTCAAATATAAAATATATTTTGATTTGTTAAACCCTTTTTTGGTTAATACATGATTCCATATGTGATATTTCGTAGTTTTGATGTCTTCACTATTATTCCACAATGTAGAAAATTGTCAAAAAATTAAGAAAAACTTTGAATGAGTAGGTGTTCTAAAACTTTTGACCAGTAGTGTATACCATGTGTATCCCATACATACCACTAAAAAAACTTGACAGCGGCAACGTTTGTTGTCTTGATTCTCTATTCCCGCCCCCAATGAAATCAGGAGCATTGAATATTGTAAGGCTGATAAATGTAAAATACTTATTATAAAAATCCTATACTTCATTCAAATGTTTCATCTTAAATGACAAAATAATATACACAGAGTGTACAAAACATTAGGAACACCTGCTATTTCCATGACATAGCCTGACCAGGTGATTCCAGGTGAAAGCAATGTTCTTATTGATGTCACTTGTTAAATCCACTGTGTAAATGAAGGGGAGGATTTTAAAGCCTTGAGACAATTGAGACATGGACTGTGCATGTGTGCTATTCAGAGGGTGAATGGACAAGACAAAATATTGAAGTGCCTTTGAACGGGGTATGGCACTGGTTTGAGTGTGTCAAGAACTGCAATGCTGCTGGGTTTTTCACACTCAACAGTTTCCCGTGTGTATCAAGAATGGTCCACCTACCAAAGAACATCCAGCAAACTTGGCACATGGAGTCAACATGGATCTGGACCAGTATCCCTGTGCATGGAACAAGAGAGATGTGCTTTTTGTGCCCCTAAACCTCATATTTAGAAACATAGAAAACAAATGTTTTTTCCCCATTTAGTTTAATTTGATTAAAAAACAAACATAGCCGCCCCTCCTTTAAATAAAGGCTGTTTTGTTTATCCTGCCCAAGACATTCACCAAGTAGTCAAGATTAAAATATAAATGTTTGGGATCAGCAAAAATCCCTTTTTATCTGTACATTATTTTAGCCAGCTCCTGTTGTTATTTTGGATGAGCATAAAAACCCTCATATAGGCTATATGTCCATATGCCCATCATGAAACGAGAGATGAGCTTATGCCCTATTTAGAAACATTGAAGTTGCTTGTTTTCAGTTTCATGTGATTAAAAAATAATCCCTCAGTAGGCTACCCTCACACTAAACCTAGGCCTACTATAACAAAAGCTGTTTCAACCAAGACTAAAGGAGATGATTGTGGACTACAGGAAAAGGAGGACCGAGCACGCCCCCATTCTCATCGACGAGGCTGTAGTGAAGCAGGTTGAGAGCTTCAAGTTCCTTGGTGTCCGCATCAATAACAAACTAGAATGGTCCAAACACACCAAGACAGTCGTGAAGAGGGCACGACAAAGCCTATTCCCCCTCAAGAAACTAAAAAGATTTGGCATGGGTCCTGAGATCCTCAAAAGGTTCTACAGCTGCAACATCGAGAGCATCACTGCCTGGAACTGCAATTACTCGGCCTCTGACCACAAGGCACTGCAGAAGGTAGTGCGTACAGCCCAGTACATCACTGACACCAGGCGGTGTCAGAGAAAGGTCCTAAAAATTGTTAAAGACCCCAGCCACCCCAGTCATAGACTTTTCTCTCTACTACCACATGGCAAGCGGTACTAGAGTGCCAAGTCTAGGACAAAAAGGCTTCTCAACAGTTTTACCCCCAAGTCATAAGACTCCTGAACAGGTAATCAAATGGCTACCCGGGCTATCTGCATTGTGTCCCACCCACCAACTCCTCCTCTCTGTTCATCATATATGCATAGTCACTTTAACCATATCTACATGTACATGCTACCTCAATCAGCCTGACTAACTGGTGTCTGTATGTAGCCTCGCTACTGTATATAGCCCGTCTTTTTACTGTTGTTTTATTTCCTTACCTACCTATTGTTCACCTAATACCTTTTTTGCACTATTGGTTAGAGCCTGAAATAAAGCATTTAACTGTAAGGTTTAACTACACCTGTTGTATTCGGCGCAAGTGACAAATAAATTTTGATTTGTTTTGAACAGCAATGTGTCTGTCGGGTGTATTTCTCATCCTATGTATCAATTAGCCAAGGAGCCTATCCATAAAAAAATTCTAAAATAATGGTCTGCTCGTGAGGCTTTTGACGTCATGCTTTTACATTATTCACAATTCACATACAGTGCCTTCAGAAAGTATTCACACCCCTTGACTTTTTCCACATTTTGTTGCCTTACAAAGTGGGATTAAAACTGCTGTAATTGTAATTTTTTTGGTCAGCGATCTACACAAAACACTTTGTAATGTCAAAAGTGGAAGAAATATTCAAAAAATAAATAAAACCCCCTGAGTTAATACATGTTAGAATAACCTTTGGAAGCGATTACAGCTGTATTTGTATTTGTTCCAAGGCAGCAGCTACTCTTCCTGGGGTCCAGCAAAATTAAGGCAGTTTATAGCATTTTAAAAACATTACAATACATTCACAGATGTGCCCTCAGGCCCCTACTCCACCACATATCTACAGTACAAAATTCTTATGTACGTGAGTGTATAGTGCGTGTGTTATCGTGTGTGTGTATGCGTGTGTCTGTGGCTATGTTTGTGCTGCTTCACAGTCCCCGCTGTTCCATAAGGTGTATTTTTATCAGTTTTTTTTACTACATTTTACTGCTTGTGTACTCTTTGGTGGAAGGAAGTTCTTGGAGTAATATTTAAATGTTCTGTCAGTCAGTGTCCAAACATCCTTCTGTCTTTACTTTAATTTGATCATAATTATTCCATTATCATTTGCTATTCTTTTTGGAACGGGATCTTCCATAGCTCAATTACCTGATGTGAAATAGAGTTCCACGTAGACATGGCTCTATGTAGTACTGTGCGCCTCCCATTGCATATTCTGGACGTGGGGACTGTGAAGAGACCTCTGATGGCATGTCTTGTGGGGTGCATGGGTGTCCGAGCTGGGTGCTAGTATTTTAAACAGACAGCTCGGTACCTACATCTTGTCAACACCTCTAACAAAAACAAGTAATGAGGAAGTCAATCTCTCTTACACTTTGAGCCATGAGAGATTGACATGCATGTCATTAATGTTAGCTCTCTGTGTACTTTTAAGGGCCAGCCAACTGCAATTTTCCCAAGTCCCACTTTTGGCACCTGACCACACGACTGAACAGTAGTCCAGTTGCGACAAAACCAGGGCCTGTAGGACCTGTCTTGTTGATAGTGTTGTTAACTTCTTGGATATAGGGGGCGCTATTTTAATTTTGGGATGAAAAACGTTCCCGTTTTAAACAAGATATTTTGTCACGAAAAGATGCTCGACTATGCATATAATTGACAGCTTTGGAAAGAAAACACTCTGACGTTTCCAAAACTGCAAAGATATTGTCTGTGAGTGCCACAGAACTGATGTTACAGAAAAAACCCAGATAAAAATCCAATCAGGAAGTGCCTCATTTTTTAAAACCGCCTCATGCCAATGACTCCTTGTATGGCTGTGAATGGGCCACGAATGAGCTTAGGCTTTCTGTCGCTTCCCCAAGGTGTCGACAGCATTGTGACGTATTTGTAGGCATATCATTGGAAGATTGACCATAAGAGACTACATCTACCAGGTGGTCGCTTGGTGTCCTCCGTCGCAATTATTGCGTAATCTCCAGCTGCAGTATTTTTCAGTTTGCTTCTGATGAGAAGCCAACTGCCACCACTGATAGATTATCGAATAGATATGTGAAAACCACCTTGAGGATTGATTCTAAACAACGTTTGCCATGTTTCTGTCAATATTATGGAGCTAATTTGGAAAAAAAGTTTGGCGTTGTAAGTGACTGCATTTTCCGGTCTTTTTCTTAGTCAAACGTGATGAACAAAACGGAGCTATTTCGTCTACACAAATAATATTTTGGGAAAAAATGAACATTTGCTATCTAACTAAGAGTCTCGTCATTGAAAACATCCAAAGATCTTCAAAGGTAAATGATTTTATTTGAATGCTTTTCTTGTTTTTGTGAAAATGTTGCCTGCTGAATGCTAGGCTTAATGCTATGCTAGGCTATCAATACTCTTACACAAATGCTTGTGTAGCTTTGGTTGAAAAGCATATTTTGAAAATCTGAGATGACAGTGTTGTTAACAAAAGGCTAAGCTTGTGTTTGAATATATTTATTTCATTTCATTTGAGATTTTCATGAATAGGAAACGTTGCGTTATGGTAATGAGCTTGAGGCTATGATTACGCTCCCGGATACGGGATTGCTCGTCGCTAGAGGTTAAGAAGGCAGAGCAGCACTTTATTATGGATAGACTTCTCCCCATCCTAGCTATTGTTGTATCAGTTTACAATCCACGGTTACCCAAAGCAGTTTAGTCATCTCAACTTGCTCAATTTCCACATTATTCTTTACGAGATGTAGTTCAGGTTTAGGGTTTAGTGAATGATTTGTCCCAAATATTGTATTTGAGTTTCGCAAATATTTAGGACTAATTTATTCCTTGCTACCCATTCTGAAACAAACGTTTTGCAGTCATTTCCATTGATGTAGTAGCTGACATGTATAGTGTTGAATCATCCGCATACATAGACACACAGGCCTTGCTCAACGCCGTCGTTAGTAAAACAAAAATTAAAAGCAAGGGGCCTAAACAGCTACCCTGGAGAATTCCTGCTTCTACCTGGATTATGTTTGAGAGGCTTCCATTAAAGAACACCCTCTGTGTTCGTTCTGTTAGACAAGTAACTCTTTATCCACATTATAGCAGGGGGTGTAAAGCCATAACACATATGTTTTCCCATCAGCAGACTATGATCGATAATGTCAAAAGCTGCACTGAAGTCTAACAAGACAGCCCCTATAATAATTTTGTCATCAATTTCTCTCAGCCAATCATCAGTCATTTGTGTAAGTGCCATGCTTGTTGAGTGTCCTTCCCTATCTGCATGCTGAAAGTGTTGTGAAATAGCATTGTATCTTGTCAAACACAATTTTTTCCAGAAGTTTACTAAGGGTTGGTAACAGGCTGAATGGTTGGCTATTTGAGCCAGTAAGCGGGGCTTTACTATTCTTGGGTGGCGGAAGCACGCACACTTTCTAGTAGGCTTAAATTGAAGATATGGCAAATAGGAGTAGCAATTTAATCCGCTATTGTCCTCATAATTTTCCATCCAAATTGTCAGACCCTGGTGGCTTGTCATTGTTGATAGACAACAGTCATTTTTTCAACCCTTCCACACTGACATTGCGGAATTAAAAAGTACAATTCTCGTCTTTCATAATTTTGTCAGATACACTTGGATGTGTAGTGTCAGCATTTGTTGCTGGCATGTCATCCCTAAGTTTGTTAATTTTGCCAATGAAAAAGTAATTGACCCTTCTTTTGTGTCCATCTCATGTTAATTCATTCTGTGTTCCCAGTCCAAAATGACCTCCCCATTATAGCTTATTATAAACCCATAATAATACATATACTATCACCTAATGTTGTATTAGATCTTTTTATCAACTTAATTTCGTGTGAACATTACAAGTTTTTAACTTCTATTTGCTATTTATGGCCTGTAGGCCTCATTGACCTGAGCTCATACAACTTGTTTTTGAGTTTAAAAAAAGCATAATGTATGGACAATTTTGACTATAACAAATACTCAGATGAAACATATTGTACTATTTGTCACAGACTACTTTGTGTCGAAGTGTAACAAGGACTCTCTCCTCCTCACCAGTGTCATGATCAAAGATATGATCAAGAACCTCACATACAGTATATCGTTTGATCATTGTGCTGTCACAGAATGAATTGTGAGCAAGGCCTCAAAAAAAACATTATCTACCAGAGATGCGAGAAAAGGTCTATAAACAGTTGAAGTCGGAAGTTTACATACACCTTAGCCAAATACATTAAACTCAGTTTTTCACAATTCCTGACATTTAATCCAAGACAAATTCCCTGTTTTAGATCAGTTAGGATCACCACTTTATTTTAAGAATGTGAAATGTCAGAATAATAGTAGAGAGAATGATTTCATTCAGCTTTAATTTCTTTCATCACATTCCCATTGGGTCAGAAGTTTACATACAGTCAATTAGTATTTGATAGCATTGCCTTTAAATTGTTTAACTTGGGTCAACTGTTTCAGGTAGCCTTCCACAAGCTTCCCTATAAGTTGGATGAATTTTGGCCCATTCTCCTGACAGAGATGGTGTAACTGAGTCTGGTTTGTAGGCCTCCTTGCTCGCACACACTTTTTCAGTTCTGCCCACAAATGTTTTATAGGATTGAGGTCAGGGCTTTGTGATGGCCACTCTAATGCCTTGACTTTCTTGTCCTTAAGCCATTTTGCCACAACTTTGGAAGTATGCTTGGGGTCAATGTCGATTTGGAAGCCCCATTTGCGACCAAGCTTTAACTTCCTGAATGATGTCTTGAGATGTTGCTTCAATATATCCACATAGTTGTCCTCCCTCATGATGCCATCTATTTTGTGAAGTGCTCCAGTCCCTCCTGCAGCAAAGCACCCCCACAACATGATGCTGTCACCCCCATGCTTCACGGTTGGGATGGTTTTCTTTGGCTTGCAAGCCTCCCCCTTTTTCCACCAAACATAACGATGGTCATTACGGCCAAACAGTTCTATTTTTGTTTCATCAGACCAGAGGACATTTCTCCAAAAAGCACAATCTTTGTCCCCATGTGCAGATGCAAACCGTAGACTGGCTTTTATATGGCGGTTTTGGAGCAGTGGCTTCTTCCTTGCTGTGCGGCCTTTCAGATTATGTCAGTATAGGACTCGTTTTACTGTGGATATAGATACTTTTGTACCTCCTTCCTGAGGGCTATGAAGGCTGCGTGGTCACATGGTGTTTATACTTGCGTACTATTGTTTGTACAGATGAACCAGACTTGTGGAGATCTACAATTTTTTTGCTGAGGGTCTTGGCTGATTTCTTTTTATTTTCCCATGATGTCAAGGAAAGAGGCACTGAGTTTGAAGGTAGGTTTTGAAATATATCCACAGGTACACCTCCAATTGACTCAAATTATGTGAATTAGCCTATCAGATTCTTCTAAAGCCATGACATCAGTTTCTGGAATTTTCCAAGAAAAAAAGTTGAATCTACATAAAGTTCTTCATACATGAGTTGTCATGCAGTCAATATGCTGTTCTGACCTTGTGTGCAAAGTCAAATGGCACGGACAAATCAATACGAATTCAGCAATTCACCTTTTTGGGATAGGGGGCAGCATTTTCACTTTTGGATAAATAGTGCGCCCAGACTGAACTGCCTCCTACCCTGTCCCAGATGCTAATATATGCATATTATTATATATCGTATTGGATAGAAAACACTGAAGTTTCTAAAACTGTTTGAATGATGTCTGTGAGTATAACATAACTCATATTGCAGGCAAAAACTGAGAAAGATTCCAAACAGGAAGTGAGAAATCGATTTTCAAAACAGTGCCTATTGAAATCCTAGTGAGATATGAATGAGGATGCACTTCCTAGGGCTTCCACTAGATGTCACTGTCTTTTGAAACTGGTTTGAGGATTCTACTATAAATGAGGGGCTCATAATAGCTCTGAGTGAGTGGTCTGGCAGAGAGCCTCGGTCTCATGAAGCGCACTCCCGACAGAGTTTGCTCTCGTTCCAATGCTTTTCTTCAGACAATGAAATTCTCCGGTTGGAACCTTGTTGATGATTTATGTTAAAAACATCCTAAAGATTGATTGCATACATCATTTGACTTGTTTCTACGGACTGTAATGGAACTTTGAATTTTTGTCTGGCGGAAGTGTTTGCGCCTCATGAAGACTTTTTTTTATTTTTTATTTTACCTTTATTTTACAAGGCAAGTCAGTTAAGAAAAATTCTTATTTTCAATGACGGCCTAGGAACAGTGGGATAACTGCCTGTTCAGGGGCAGAACGACAGATTTGTACCTTGTCAGCTCAGGGATTCGAACTTGCAACCTTTTGGTTACTAGTCCAACGCTCTAACCACTACCTACCCTACTGGGCTGAACACGCTAACAACAAGTGGCTAAATGATGGGCTTTACGGAAGTTTATGGAACAAATCTGTCATTTATTGTCAAACTGGGATTCCTGGGAGTGCCTTCTGATGAAGATCAAAGGTAAGTGAATATTTATAGTGTTTTTTCTAGCTTCTGTTGATGCCAAAATGGCGGATATTCCTCTGGCTGTTTTGGGTTCTGAGCACCATTCCCAGATTATTGTTTTTCCGTAAATTTAAAAAAAAATCTGACACAGCGGTTGAATAGAGGATAAGTCTATCTTTTATCAATGTTTATTATGAGTATTTCTGCAAAATCACCGGATGTTTTGGAATCAAAACATTACTGCACGTAACGCGCCAATGTAAACTGAGATTTTTGGATATAAATATGCACATTATCAATGAAAACATACATGTATTGTGTAACATGATGTCCTATGAGTGTCATCTGATGAAGCGCATCAAACGTTAGTGATTCATTTTATCTATATTTCTGCTTTTTGTGACTCCTATCTTTGGCAGGAAAATGGCTGTGTGTGTTTTTGTGACTTGACTCTGACCTAACATAATCATATGCTGTGCTTTAGCTGTATAGCATTTTTAAATCGGGCACGATGGGTATATAAAAAATATGTTTATCTTTGATTTGATGTAATGGACTTGTTAATGTGTGAAAGTTACATATTTCCAAAAAATATTTTTGAATTTCGCACGCTGCCTTTTCAGGGGAAGGTTGTCGAGGGGTTCCGCCTGCCCTTGAAAAGTTAAAGTAGTTGGCAATATCAGTGGGTTTTGTGATAAATGAGCCATCTGATTCAATGAATGAGTTAGATTTGTTTTCCGCAAAAAAATGCCATTTAACCTGTTATGGCTGCAATCCCGATACCGGGATCGATATGACAACTACCAGTGAAAATAGAGGGCGCCAAAATTCAAACCACAGAAATCTCATAATTACAATTCCTAAAACATACATGTGTCTTATATCATTTTAAATTTATTTTCATTGTTAATCCCACCAAAGTGTCCGATTTCAAATAGGATTTTCAGTGAAAGCACTACAAACGATTATGTTAGGTCTCCACCAAACCACAATAAACACCGCCATTTTCCAGCAAAATATAGCATTTAGAAAAACCAGAAATAAAGAAAGTTAATCACCAACCTTGAATTATCTTCATCAGATGACACTCATAGGACTTCATGTTACACAATACATGCATGTTTTGTTTGATAAAGTTCATATTTATAGCAAAAGAATCTGAGTTTACATTGGCGTGTTAGATTCACCAGTTCCAAAAACATCAAGTGATTTTGCATAGCCACACACATAAACTATAGGCTTATTTCAATCCGTGAGTCTGACACGTTGCCAAGTTCACTTTTCCTGGAGTATTTTGTATGATAAGAACCACAAAGAACCATTGGATATGATGTTTAATAAGTACTCTGATTTGTGTAATTGTATTCTTTCCCACAAATATGGAGCCTTCAGAAGGTGAGTATTTGAGTTTGTATAGTTTGGCAAAAGAATCAAAGCATCAATAATCAGGATAACTTGTTCTGAAACATTACATGGATAAACATGCAAAACATTTGTGTGAAAGCACACCTTCAACCTCTGGGTGGTTTGAGGTGGAGGTGAATGGCAAGTTGGTCCACTCAAAGAAGGAGGGGTCAGGCTTTGTGGACAACGAGCAGAAAATGGCAACATTTGGGTAACAAATGGGTAACGTGAGCATATCTTGTTGGGTTACAGTAATACGCAAGTTACTGAAGAGAGATGGCCGTCATGATTAGAACCTGGGCTACTACCTGTAAGAAGGCAGTCAGAATGTTTCTAGCTCACACGAAAATGGCTATCGTAGAAAACCGGATAAATAAAAAGAAAAGGATATTATGATAAGGGAAACAGGTTGAAATCCCCAGTTTGGAAGGTCAACAAAGAGGAAGATGGATACACAGCCTACACAAAGTGCAAGCAGATAGGCCTATTTGTTTTCCATAATTCAGTTAATTATTACATTAATTCAGGCATATGCAGGCCATACTAAGTGTAAACCGGTGCGGGTAGTAATTTGAGTAGCCTACAAAATAAATGTAGCTTATTTTTGCAGCCTATATTTGATTCTGGGAATAGTTTGTTTAAGTTGTAATTAGGCCTAAACTATTTTATTATCTAAACCATATTGAATGTAAAGATATTGTTTTGTTAGGTTGGCTATAGGCTTTCATTAGGTAAGAAGGCTAATTAAAATCAGAATCATTTGCACACTCAGAATTGTACTTGGTAAAAAGGCAATTTTTGTGATTTGAGTGGCGCATCACATTGTGAAAATAAAAATATATAGTTCTTAATTCATGGCATGGTTTCCATTTATCCAAATGTTGAATAGACATTAATTCATGCAGGGAAGGGGAATAGTAATAATAGCCTAATAGTATTCATTATAATAAAGCCTACTACTGTGAAGTCACAAATACAATTAATTAAAATGATGTCATATGGCAGGTAAAGGACCGGCTCTCGAAAACAATCCTATGCGAGTGGGTCCTGTTGCGGAGAACAATCTGCCCTGATGGGTGGGGTTCCAAACTGATGTGGCCGGCATGAGGTGGGTGCGGCTCCAAAAAACTGACCTGTGCAGGACTCTACCCCCTACACACATAATTGTGGGATAGTTTGGGAAGGACTGGATAGGTGTAATAAATATGGTGTGAACTCCATTTAGCAAAGTGGAGCTATTCATATATTCATATCCAATATTTTATCATCTACATGAATTGCCTACGGAGGGTACTAGGGTTCATATTCGGAGTGTAGCATAATACTGACCAATCAAAACCTTGTCGGAACTATCACTCACCTGAGTGGACACTGGATGGAGTGGTGGCTGCAGTAGTCCCACCTACTCCCACCATGGCAACTGAGATAGATAGGAGAGCTGTGATGAAGAGAGCCCTGGGGAGGGTGAGGGAAATCAATACCATATGTCTGCCTCGATCTCTACAATAACTCAGCTATTAATTATACAAATATTGATTTTGCACTCAGTCAGTTCTGTCAAACTTTGGAGGGGGTTGAGGGAAAGAGACAAAATGATGGGACAGGGTCATAGTAAAGGCAGACGAGGGAGAGAGAGAGGAGTTGACGGGAAAGAGAGAGAGAGACATGGAAGGAGACAGAAAGAGACACAGAGATGCAGGGAAGGGGACTAGATCAGGATTGTGAGAGAGAAAGGAAGAAATAAGTGGAGGGAAAGAGAGTAAAGAGAGAAGAGGCGCAAAGGAGAGAAGAGGGATATCAAATTATGGTGATCTGCCACGCATGAAAGGACTGAGGTAGGTAATGACATGTGGTGGCTCCCTGGAAGCACATATGGGTGCCTCCACCTCCACATTGATCACCGCTTTTTACTGCAACAGCACAGAGGGAGATGAACAAGAGGCTGCCTTCTGCCCAAAGTCTCTGTGCCACACTATCACGGACCGAGGCAGTGAATCACTAAAGAGAAATTGCCATGGCCTTGGCTTGGTCTGCCTATCCAGATACATTGGCACTGAACAGATGCTGAATTAAATACACATTGAGACACTTAGGGCGTAATTCAATCAAACCCACTTTGCAGTATTTAGAGCATAGCTCTTGATTCCCATGGTGACATAAAATCACAGATTTTTCTATACTCTTAAAAAACAAAGTCCTATCTAGAACCTAAAAGTGTTCGTTGACTGTTCCCATAGGAAAAACCTTTTTGGTTCCAGGAAGAACCCCTTTGGGTTCCATGTTCAACTCTTTCCATAGAGGGTTCTACCTGAAACCCAAAAGGATTCTACCAGGAACCAAAAAGGGTTCTCCTCTGGGGACAGCCGAAGTACCCTTTTGCAACCTTTTTTTTCTAAAAGAGTACAGTAAATTGTACAACAACAACCAGGTAGACCACCCACACACTGTATAGATACAGTTGTCAGAAGAAAACGTGTGCATGCATGAGCATTAGTTTGTAGTTAAAGAAACTGTGGAGGTGGATTTGATTGAATTCCAGACAGACACAGTGGCACGTGGAAGAGGAATTTTAGAAACACAGATAAAGATGAGAGGTCTCTGTGACCATGGCACAAAACATGGTCAAATATAAACACAGATACACTGAATGTAACCTTATTATTATTTTTTAAAGAACATTAAACTCACACAGACGTGTAATCTGAAAACAGATGTTAATCGTATTACTAGATTACATATTGGTTTTCTTACCCATGTAAGCAGACTATGGACAAGGTAAGGAAACCAATATATAGGCCTAATTGTGAAATTTGGGTGAACCATCACTTTCAACTATCCCTTTATACTCACTTCAGTTAATTCTCAAAAGCAACATATGCTGACTTGTGTAAAATAATGTTAGGTTACTTCATTTGATGTACAATACAATTTTGGACACAACAGCATTTTAATTTTAGGCTAGGCTACTTAGGCTAATTTAACTCAAAACCACTCTCTTCTGCTTATCTGAGTGTCACAAATGACTGCTTTAGTATCCAATTTTCTGGAAACATTGCCAATGCTGCCTGAATTGGCCTAGAATTTATCATAATCATTCAACCATGAGATCGAAAGGGAGAAGTTTTCTAATGAGTCACGAAATTACTTAAAAGGGGGCATTCTAGGCTAATTCAGTTTGCATACATTAATTGATTCTGCTTCCACAAAAGAGCACTCATTATGTGTTTGAAAGAAAATCTCATTATCCGCTATGATCGATATCACGCTCTTCCTGAGTCCTCTGGCAAACTCGGAAAACAACGAGACATGCGCCAATGTTTAAGCAGGTCCGATCGGAATCTGATGGAGAAGAGGACGGTCTTTCTGTCAAAACTGACAAACTGTATGAAAATGCTTAAATGAAAATGATTACAATAGATGTACAGAGATTTCTCTGCTTGCAGTGTATGGGAAAATCAGTATTGCTTGAATTGTTTGGATTATAGGCTAAATGTGGATAAAAAGCAAGCTATAGGCTGCATGCAACTAGTACTGCAACAGTGCACAATGCGTAATAAACGAATGAATAGGTTGAGGTGATACTTACATCTCCACAAGTCCACCGGTTCACTCTGTAGCGCTGAAGACGGCAGCGGGAACGCTGACACCCCGGGCCGGGCAGAGTGGCTGTCGCAGGGTGAGGAGACTGTCTGACTCAGCTGCAGCCGGATAACTTACGATCAGAGAGGAACACGGCGGCCGTGCCAGTACCGGGTTTGTTTTACAGTACCATTCACCACTGGACCATAAATCATATGACAAACGACAACCACACGGTCTTGGGAATCCTTCCAATCAAAGCGACACAGTCGAGCACCCTCGAGATGCGGCTCAGTAGTAGGCTAGAGTATAGTACACATAAAACGTAGCCTACCTGTCCCTATGACGAATGACTGCCAGCCGTCGTAAACTACTTAGAGGTTCTGTGATATGCAAATCTCAGTGAGCCCCCGTTCGATGTCCCAGGTGCCACTTGTAATTTACTTTAAATGACACTCCTCGCATTTTTGTTGCTGGATTTAGGAATAGATAAAGGCTCAAACAAAGTTAATATTTCAATAAGCTATTGGATAACTCAGACACCATTCTTTCTTATAGATTTCAACATAAACTGCGTTATTGGTTTATAGTTACAGGCTAAGTGCTACGACAACATATTTACATTTAAGGAAATACATAATTCAAGAATTTTAGATTTTTCTTAGTGCTCTGCTTATTGCCATGAAGAAGGAAGTGAATCTTGTACCGTAAAGTTCAACTCCTCCCTCCACGGAAAACCCAAGTTGCGAAATCTCCAATATAGGCGTTTTTTCGTGTATTGAGCAGTGACTGCAGTCTATGGGTATTTCTCAATTTTAGTTGCGGTTTCAGCCTTGTATCAGCAGGTAGGAGTCAATCTGCTACGGTTTTTACTCAAATGTATTCACAATAGATGAGTTAATACATTGCATTTAATGGGGGGAAGATCTGCCTCAAACTATTAATGTATAGAGAAATCTGTCATGGATAGGGATGTGTATTTTACCTTTTTTGACTGTACACACATGATTAGAACAAGGGTGGCTGAAAGTGGAAAAAAACATGTGCACATTTATCTTTATGCCAACAGTGAGCAACAATGACTAATTTATCATAACCATTACAGATAACAAATCCTAATTGTTAAATTGATTCATAAACATTCAGTCAATAAAATAACGTTGTTATTCCATCCTTAATGAGATCCCAAAACAACAACTGATCTGACATAATTGTTCTTTAAGTACCCATGGACCATTCCAACTGTTGTTTCATTGTTTCATTATCCAATATTGGATGTCACAGCACTACAAATTCTCTCTCTGTTATAACAAATGGGATTTTTAACTTCCATTTCTACAGAGTGGGAGAAAGAGAGTTTCTACAGGTATTTATGACGATCATAAAATGGCCAACTTTACCCCTCTCCTCTTCTGCGGGAGAGAGAGGGCGCTGTAGAGCAGACCCACTGTAGCCTGATTCCTCAGATCTTCACAGGAGTCATGACAGTCCCACTCTGGTGGATTTAACTTGGAAGGATCCTGCAAGTTGCAACCCACCATAAGAATGAACCTTGGATGTCCGTCCTGATTTGTGGATCAAAGTAAACCTGGCGGTTTACCCTGGAAGGCTTTCTTACAGCTGCAAACCATCACAAGAATGGCCAGGGGATGTCCTGGTTGGTGATCGCCGTTGCGGTCCCCCTCTGGTGGTTTACCCTGGTAGGCCTTCTGCCAATGGAGCAGTCCACCACCAGGATGGGCAGCGGATGTCCGGATTGGGATCGTTGTTACGGACACGTCGTCTGGTCGTCCAGGCTGGTGGACCTAGGTAGTAACTTAGGCAGGTGTTAACAACAACACACACTCACATAATACATAATTCAATTTCTTCCCAAATGAGCAGCGTTGTGGCACTAAGTGATGGTTGTACTTCCACCGCGTTACTTAGAGGTACCCAGCGTCATGGCTTCATTGCTCCAGACCACCACAAGGGGAGTTAGAGCCCTCATTATGCATTTGGGTCCCAAGGTTTTTATATGACCAACGAATTTGACGCGAGTCACCCATCCCTGGCTGAAGATGGCTGACAAAACATTACGGTGGAACCAAATGTAAGTAGTTATAACATCATAACAAGTCAAGCAACAAATATACAATTGAGATGAATATGTTAGTTAATGTAGAGACAAACGTTTGTGCATATTTTTTTGTCATAAAGTTCATTTACGAAAATCGCTATTTATGTTTTAGGGACTCCTGAGAAAACCAGCAAACCAGGCTGTCATCTTGTGAAACAATGGATGTAAAGAATCTAGCTAGCTAAAGCATTTAGAGGGCTATGTGTCTCACCACTTGGTTATTGCAAGGCTGAGCCCCAGTGATATCATGACTTGGCAACAACAGATAGTCCAGTAAAAATGGCTGTGTTTAACTGGTGTAAATCTAAACATTTTGACCCCTTGATCAGCTCGCTCTCTGACAGAAAAAGCAAATAGCTTATTTTTTCTAGATATTGAAACAATAACTGAGATATGACTTTTCAGTCTGAAGCAGCAGATGTCATTTTCAGGATGCGTCAATACAGCACAGAAAGCTTAACACCAGACTGGTATTGTGGTTGTTCATTAGGTGATGGGAAATATGCAATGATAACGTTACCTGCACCATTTACACACTGCAAAGACTCCCTAACAATTTGGCAATATCAGTGGGTACACATATTGTGTTCTTTCATCCTTCTGTAAAAAAAAGCTAACCATCACACTGTCATGAAATATGATAATATATCGACTATGAAACAAATATGACATGGTCTGCTTATGAGTTGCCATGAAAGAAAGTTAGATTAATTCAACTTAAAATAGCGAGAACGGGCGTTCGTAGCTGAATGCTTTTGGTTAGCTTGAGAATAACAATTGCATGATTTATCATTCTATGGTATGTATGTAATATGTTATGAATGTTATGAACCAACACTGAATCGTTGTCACATTCGTCGTAAGGAGGAGACCAAGGCGCAGCGTGATACGGATACATACTCTTTAATAAACGAAGAAACACTAAACAAACATACAAAATAACAAAACGAACGTGACGCTATATAAACCGAATGCTGTCACAGGCAACTACACATAGACAATAACCAACGAAATACCCAAGGAATATGGCTACCTAAATATGGTCCCCAATCAGAGACAACGATAAACAGCTGCCTCTGATTGAGAACCAATCTAGGCAACCATAGACATAAAAACACCTAGACTGGAATATCCCATAAACGTACAAAAACCCTAGACAGGTTAAAAACACATATATCACCCTCGTCACACCTTGACCTAAGCAAAATAATAAAGAAAACAAAGATAACTAAGATCAGGGTGTGACAGTACCCCCCCCCCCCCCCCAAAGGTGCTGACTCCCGGTCGCAAACCTAAACATATATGGGAGGGTCTGGGTGGGCATCTAACTTTGGTGGCGGGCTGGCTCCGGACGCCGCCCCCCTTCTTTACATTGAACCCTCCGCCCTTGTAGCACTGACCTGTGGATCTTCGCTGGAGGCTCATTACTGCGGATCATCGCTGGAGACCCCGGGCTGGGGACTGTCGCTGGAGATTCCGGACTGTGGCCCATCATTTGAGGTTCCGGACTGTGGCCTGTCGACGGAAGCTCTGGACTGGGTCCTGTTTGCCGGACGCTCTGGACTGGCGAGGTGCACTGTAGGCCTGGTGCGTGGTGCCGGCACTGGTGGTACCGGGCTGGGTACACGCACCTCAGGGCGAGTGTGAGGAGCAGGAACAGGGAGTACTGGACCCTGGAGGTGCACAGGAACTGGTGGTATCGGGCTGGGGACCGTCGCTGGAGACCCCGGGCTGGGGACCGTCGCTGGAGATTCCGGACTGTGGCCCGTTGTTTGAGGTTCCGGACTGTGGCCCGTCGTTTGAGGTTTCCGGACTGTGGCCCGTCGTTGGAAGTTCCGGTCTGTGAACTGTCGCCGGAAGCTCTGGACTGGGTACTGTCGCCGGACGCTCTGGACTGGGTACTGTCGCCGGACGCTCTGGACTGGGTACTGTTGCCGGACACCCTGGACTGGCGAGGCGCACTGTAGGCCTGGTGCATGGTACCGGCACTGGTGGTACCGGGCTGGGGACATGCACCTCAGGGAGAGTGCGGGGAGGAGGCACAGGACGTACTGGACTGTGGAGGAGTACTGGAGGTCTGGAGTGTAGAGATGACACAACCCGTCCTGGCTGGATGTTTATTTTCGCCCTGCAAATAGGAGGAGCTGGTATAGAATGCACCGGGCAAGAATAGCGCACTGGAGACACTGTGCGCATCTCTGCATAACACGGTGCCTGACCAGTTACACGCTCCCCACGGTAAGTATGAGGAGTTGGCTCAGGTCTCCTACCTGACTCAGCCAATCTCCTCGTGTGCCCCCCAAAAAATCTTGGGGCTGCCTCTCGGGCTTCCGTGCTAGTCGTGTACCCACATTCCGTCGTCGTTCCTCCCGTTCCATATCCACCTGCCTCCATGGTAGGCGATCCTCTCCTGCCACTATCTCCTCCCACGTCCAGGATCCTTTACCGTCCAGTATTTCGTCCCATGTCCATGCTGTCTGCTCCATCATACGCTGCTCCTCCTTTTCACGAACTTCAGAACTCATATGGCAGGCAAAAACCTGAGAAAAAATCCAACCAGGAAGTGGGAAATCTGAGGTTTGTAGTTTTTCAACTCATTGCCTATCAAATATACAGTGTCTATGGGTCATATTGTACTTCCTAAGGCTTCCATTTGATGTCAACAGTCTTTAGAACCTTGTTTGATGCTTCTACTGTGAAGGAGGGGGGAATGGGAGCTGAATGAGTCAGGGCTCTGGCAGAGTGCCATGAGCTGATCAAGCACGCTCACATGAGAGTGACCTGCGTTCCACTGCTTCCCAAATTCTACAGACAAAGGAATTCTCCGGTTTAAACATTATTGAAGATTTATGATAAAAACATCCTAAAGATTGATTCTATACTTCGTTTGACATGTTTCTACAAACTGTAATATGACTTTTTGTCTGAACTTTCGCCTGGACTTGCCTGCGCCTCGTGAGTTCGGATTGTGTACTAAACGTGCAAACAAAAATGAGGTATTTGGACATAAATGATGGACATTATCGAACAAAACAAACATTTATTGTGGAACTGGGATTCCCGGGAGTGCATTCTGATGAAGATCATCAAAGGTAAGTGAATATTTATAATGCTATTTTTGACTTTGTTGACTCGACAACATGGCAGATATCTGTATGGCTTGTTTTTGTGTCTGAGTGCTGTACTCAGATTATTGCATGGTGTGCTTTTTCCGTAAAGTTTTTGTAAAAATCTGACACAGCGGTTGCATTAAGGAGAAGTGTATCTATAATTCCATGCATAATAGTTGTATCTTTTATCAATGTTTATTATGAGTATTTCTGTAAATTGATGTGGCTCTCTGCAAAATCGCCGGATGTTTTGGAACTACTGAAAATAACTCGCCCAATGTAAACTGAGATTTTTGGATATAAATATGAACTTTATCGAACAAAACATACATGTATTGTGTAACATGAAGTCCTATGGGTGTCATCTGATGAAGATCATCAAAGGTTAGTGATTAATTTTATCTCTATTTCTGCTTTATGTGACTCCTCTCTTTGGCTGTAAAAATGTCTGTGCTTTTCTGTGACTAGGCGGTGACCTAACATAATCGTTTGGTGTGCTTTCGCAGTAAAGCCTTTTTGAAATCGGACACTGTGGCTGGATTTACAACAAGTTTATCTTTAAAATGGTGTAAAATACTTGTTTGAGGAATTTTAATTATGGGATTTATTTTTTATTTTATTTGGCGCCATGCAATTTCACTGGCTGTTGGCGAGGTGGCACGCTACCGTCCCACATATCCCAGAGAAGTTAAGCTAATATAGCTACTAAAACTTCTCTAATTGCCAGCCCATTATGTCTGGCTCAAGAAATGAATACTGACCGAGTCTACTCGCTCCTGAGGCGCAAGTGACAGAAATAGCACGTTTGGCCCAATGCTTTATTTCTCAGAATAGCTAAACTGACCGGCCCATATGTATGGTCTGGCTCATAGCATTCGGTAATCGACACTACACTGACTATGTCAGAGAAACAACACGGAGGCAACCTCTATGTATTGTTCAAATGGCAACACAAACAATCAGCAATTCCTGCCTACAACTCTCATAATATAATCTGGGTCCATAATGTAATCTGCTTTTCAATTTCATAGGCTGAATTCAACATGAAGACCTCATTCTATCTTAGATTCCTCGCACGGGGGCATCAATATGTCGTTAATGTATTTTATAAAATAATTACATACCACGTTCAATTATTACGCAATTAAATTAACCATATAACAATTAATTAAGTAGTAATCTGGGGCACCACGGGAAAAATTATTTAATGAGTTACTATAAAACAACTAAACTCTAAAGATATCTCTTACATCAGTCACAGTGAATTCATTAATTCTTATTTACCTTCAGCCTCATTCTTAATGTCACAAAACACTTGAAAATCTGTACAAATCCTAGCATAAATGATGAATCAGCGATATACAAATTTGCTTAATTATTTTTTAATAACTAACTAAATAATCACACAGAATTACATAAACACACAAACAGGATAGCTTACACATGAATTACTACACAATGCAATGAAAAGTCCCTAGTGAACTAACCTGATAAGATGGCTTGTTACAAAAATGAAAATGGAGGGGCATGTAGAAAGAGTGGAAGAAGAGACGTACAGTTGAATAATACGCTCATCGTAAAAATTGATATTTAGCACCCCAACATGCGCTCATTCGGATTTAGAAATGCAATGTACATATTTAGGATTGTATGTCTTTGTTGTCTCTCTGTTGAAATCGCCGGTCCGTCTGGGGAGAGTAGTTCGACAGAAGTCTCTGGTTTGTCCCCAGAGATCGCAATGTCTTCCGTAGTCTTAGCTTCTTGGTTTCGGAGTGTCTGTGAGAACGGATCTTCCAGAGGAAGTGTTCGTTAGATCTTTCAAAGTATCACCCGTTGGTTCTCGGTTGAGTTTACTAGACTAAAGTACTTAAACAGCTGCAGACTGGATATTCCTGTGTAGTCTTCTTCTTCTTCGAGAGAGAAAGAGTTTCAGAGTTTCTAACCATTTCAACGTGCAGCCATGGTCCACTTTTTTCTGGTCTCATAGAGTCTGAACATTCGTGACGTCCGGTTCAACACCCGTCCGCCTGCTTGGTCTAATGTAAATTTCATTAGGAGGGGTTTTATGCACTCTGGCAAAAGGGGGCATTCCATGACGCCAACATAATGCTCACATGGGTGTGGTCACTGACAGGGTAGAACTTTTATATGAAAAACAATTCTCATTTAGAAGGCTAACATCATATTTCATCTTCTCACAAATAGTTTAACATTTAATCCTATAAATTCCACAACATTATCCAATCTTGGATGTCACAGTACTGCAAAATCTCTCTCTGTTGTAAACAAAGGGATTTATAACTTCCATTCCTGCAGAGTGGGAGAGAGAGAGATAGTTCCTGCAGGTATTTGCGACAGTCACAGAACGACCAACCTTCTCCACCTATGAGGGAGAGAGAGGGAGCCGTAGAGCAAACACACCTTAACCTGATCCTTCAAATCTTCACAGGAGAGTCATGAAGGTGTGAAGGTGTAAACTTGGCAGTAAAAAAACAAAACAGTATTTTTGACCTCTCAAGCTTCCCTATCAAATCTAAAAATGTCAAGCAGGCAAGCTAAGAAAATTAACAACAATGACAAATGGTTTGATGAAGAATGTAAAATCCTAAGAAGGAAATTGAGAAACCTATCCAACCAAAAACATAGAGACCCAGAAAACCTGAGTCTATGCCTTCACTATGGTGAATCACTAAAATAATACAGAAACAGCATGTCAGAAATCAGCTCAATGTAATTGAAGAATCCGTGGACTCTAACCACTTCTGGGAAAATCAGAAAAAATTTAACAAACAACACAAAGAGTTATCTCTCCAAAATGGAGATGTATGGATAAACCACTTCTCCAAAATGTTTGGCCCTATTGTCACGCCTGCACACGCTCTCCCTCCGTGGTGCTCGAGGGTGCCAGGCTGCATTTCATTACGCAAAACTGTCACCATCATTACATGCATCAGCGCTCATTCAACTCACCTGGACTTCTTCAGCTTGTTGATTGCCCGATCTATATCTGTCTGTTCCTCTGTTGGTTCCCCGTGTCAGCATTAATGTTGTTTATGTTTCCCCTGTCCAAGCACTGTCCATACTCTGTTCCTTTCCTTTGGTTATTAAATGTTCACTCCCTGTACCTGCTTCTCGTCTCCAGTGTCTGTCCTCACAGAATGCTGACACCCATATGTGAAGCAACAGGGAGTTTAATTATTTTTGGTGACGTCGGGTCCGGGTGCTGTCGCCGATGGAACTGGGGGTGCCTTAGTTGGCTCATCGGGCTTCCACGCCTTAGCTGGCTTGAAAGGATTTCTTGTCTCGGTTTGCTCTGCAGGTGCCCAACCTATCAAATCAAATCAAATCAAATTTATTTATATAGCCCTTCGTACATCAGCTGATATCTCAAAGTGCTGTACAGAAACCCAGCCTAAAACCCCAAACAGCAAGCAATGCAGGTGTAGAAGCACGGTGGCTAGGAAAAACTCCCTAGAAAGGCCAATACCTAGGAAGAAACCTAGAGAGGAACCAGGCTATGTGGGGTGGCCAGTCCTCTTCTGGCTGTGCCGGGTGGAGATTATAACAGAACATGGCCAAGATGTTCAAATGTTCATAAATGACCAGCATGGTCGAATAATAATAAGGCAGAACAGTTGAAACTGGAGCAGCAGCACAGTCAGGTGGAAGTTGAAACTGGAGCAGCAGCATGGCCAGGTGGACTGAGGACAGCAAGGAGTCATCATGTCAGGTAGTCCTGGGGCATGGTCCTAGGGCTCAGGTCCTCCGAGAGAGAGAAAGAAAGAGAGAAGGAGAGAATTAGAGAACGCACACTTAGATTCACACAGGACACCGAATAGGACAGGAGAAGTACTCCAGATATAACAAACTGACCCCAGCCCCCCGACACATAAACTACTGCAGCATAAATACTGGAGGCTGAGACAGGAGGGGTCAGGAGACACTGTGGCCCCATCCGAGGACACCCCCGGACAGGGCCAAACAGGAAGGATATAACCCCACCCACTTTGCCAAAGCACAGCCCCCACACCACTAGAGGGATATCTTCAACCACCAACTTACCATCCTGAGACAAGGCTGAGTATAGCCCACAAAGATCTCCGCCACGGCACAACCCAAGGGGGGGGCGCCAACCCAGACAGGATGACCACAACAGTGAATCAACCCACTCAGGTGACGCACCCCCTCCAGGGACGGCATGAGAGAGCCCCAGCAAGCCAGTGACTCAGCCCCTGTAATAGGGTTAGAGGCAGAGAATCCCAGTGGAAAGAGGGGAACAGGCCAGGCAGAGACAGCAAGGGCGGTTCGTTGCTCCAGAGCCTTTCCGTTCACCTTCCCACTCCTGGGCCAGACTACACTCAATCATATGACCCACTGAAGAGATGAGTCTTCAGTAAAGACTTAAAGGTTGAGACCGAGTTTGCGTCTCTGACATGGGTAGGCAGACCGTTCCATAAAAATGGAGCTCTATAGGAGAAAGCCCTGCCTCCAGCTGTTTGCTTAAAAATTCTAGGGACAATTAGGAGGCCTGCGTCTTGTGACCGTAGCGTACGTGTAGGTATGTACGGCAGGACCAAATCAGAGAGATAGGTAGGAGCAGGCCCATGTAATGCTTTGTAGGTTAGCAGTAAAACCTTGAAATCAGCCCTTGCTTTGACAGGAAGCCATATTACTGGAGTAATATGATCAAATTTTTTGGTTCTAGTCAGGATTCTAGCAGCCGTATTTAGCACTAACTGAAGTTAGTTTAACTGAAGTTTATTTAGTGCTTTATCCGGGTAGCCGGAAAATAGAGCATTGCAGTAGTCTAACCTAGAAGTGACAAAAGCATGGATTAATTTTTCTGCATCATTTTTGGACAGAAAGTTTCTGATTTTTGCAATGTTACATAGATGGAAAAAAGCTGTCCTCGAAATGGTCTTGATATGTTCTTCAAAAGAGAGATCAGGGTCCAGAGTAACGCCGAGGTCCTTCACAGTTTTATTTGAGACGACTGTACAACCATTAAGATTAATTGTCAGATTCAACAGAAGATCTCTTTGTTTCTTGGGACCTAGAACAAGCATCTCTGGTTTGTCCGAGTTTAATAGTAGAAAGTTTGCAGCCATCCACTTCCTTGTGTCTGAAACACATGCTTCTAGCGAGGGCAATTTTGGGGCTTCACCATGTTTCATTGAAATGTACAGCTGTGTGTCATCCGCATAGCAGTGAAAGTTGACATTATGTTTTCGAATAACATCCCCAAGAGGTAAAATATATAGTGAAAACAATAGTGGTCCTAAAACGGAACCTTGAGGAACACCGAAATTTACAGTTGATTTGTCAGAGGACAAACCATTCACAGAGACAAACTGATATCTTTCCGACAGATAAGATCTAAACCAGGCCAGAACATGTCCGTGTAGACCAATTTGGGTTTCCAATCTCTCCAAAAGAATGTGGTGATCGATGGTATCAAAAGCAGCACTAAGGTCTAGGAGCACGAGGACAGATGCAGAGCCTCGGTCCGATGCCATTAAAATGTCATTTACCACCTTCACAAGTGCCGTCTCAGTGCTATGATGGGGTCTAAAACCAGACTGAAGCATTTCGTATACATTGTTTGTCTTCAGGAAGGCAGTGAGTTGCTGCGCAACAGCCTTCTCTAAAATTTTTGAGAGGAATGGAAGATTCGATATAGGCCGATAGTTTTTTATATTTTCTGGGTCAAGGTTTGGCTTTTTCAAGAGAGGCTTTATTACTGCCACTTTTAGTGAGTTTGGTACACATCCAGTGGATAGAGAGCCGTTTATTATGTTCAACATAGGAGGGCCAAGCACAGGAAGCAGCTCTTTCAGTAGTTTAGTTGGAATAGGGTCCAGTATGCAGCTTGAAGGTTTAGAGGCCATGATTATTTTCATCATTGTGTCAAGAGATATAGTACTAAAACACTTGAGCGTCTCTCTTGATCCTAGGTCCTGGCAGAGTTGTGCAGACTCAGGACAACTGAGGTTTGGAGGAATACGCAGGTTTAAAGAGGAGTCCGTAATTTGCTTTCTAATAATCATAATCTTTTCCTCAAAGAAGTTCATGAATTTATCACTGCTAAAGTGAAAGTCATCCTCTCTTGGGGAATGCTGCTTTTTAGTTAGCTTTGCGACAGTATTAAAAAGGAATTTCGGATTGTTCTTATTTTCCTCAATTAAGTTAGAAAAATAGGATGATCGAGCAGCAGTAAGGGCTCTACGGTACTGCACGGTACCGTCCTTCCAAGCTAGTCGGAAGACTTCCAGTTTGGTGTGGCGCCATTTCCGTTCCAATTTTCTGGAAGCTTGCTTCAGAGCTCGGGTATTTTCTGTGTACCAGGGAGCTAGTTTCTTATGAGACATTTTTTTATTTTTTAGGGGTGCAACTGCATCTAGGGTATTGCGCAAGGTTAAATTGAGATCCTCCGTTAGGTGGTTAACTGATTTTTGTCTTCTGGCGTCCTTGGGTAGGCAGAGGGAGTCTTTGTGTTGTCTGTGAATTTATAGCACGACTTTTGATGTTCCTTGGTTGGGGTCTAAGCAGATTATTTGTTGCAATTGCAAACGTAATAAAATGGTGGTCCGATAGTCCAGGATTATGAGGAAAAACATTAAGATCCACCACATTTATTCCATGGGACAAAACTAGGTCCAGCGAATGACTGTGACAGTGAGTGGGTCCAGAGACATGTTGGACAAAACCCACTGAGTCGATGATGGCTCCGAAAGCCTTTTGGAGTGGGTCTGTGGACTTTTCCATGTGAATATTAAAGTCACCAAAGATTAGAATATTATCTGCTATGACTACAAGGTCCGATAGGAATTCAGGGAACTCAGTGAGAAACGCTGTATATGGCCCAGGAGGCCTGTAAACAGTAGCTATAAAAAGTGATTGAGTAGGCTGCATAGATTTCATGACTAGAAGCTCAAAAGACGAAAATGTCATTTTTTTTTTTGTAAATTGAAATTTGCTATCGTAAATGTTAGCAACACCTCCGCCTTTGCGGGATGCACGGGGGATATGGTCACTAGTGTAGCCAGGAGGTGAGGCCTCATTTAAAACAGTAAATTCATCAGGCTTAAGCCATGTTTCAGTCAGGCCAATCACATCAAGATTATGATCAGTGATTAGTACATTGACTATAATTGCCTTTGAAGTAAGGGATCTAACATTAAGTAGCCCTATTTTGAGATGTGAGGTATCATGATCTCTTTCAGTAATGACAGGAATGGAGGTGGTCTTTATCCTAGTGAGATTGCTAAGGCGAACACCGCCATGTTTAGTTTTGCCCAACCTAGGTCGAGGCACAGACACGGTCTCAATGGTGATAGCTGAGCTGACTACACTGACTGTGCTAATGGCAGACTCCACTATGCTGGCAGGCTGGCTAACAGCCTGCTGCCTGGCCTGCACCCTATTTCATTGTGGAGCTAGAGGAGTTAGAGCCCTGTCTATGTTGGTAGATAAGATGAGAGCACCCCTCCAGCTAGGATGGAGTCCGTCACTCCTCAGCAGGTCAGGCTATGTCATGCCTCCGCTAGCTCATCAGGCTCCCATGCCTCAGCCGGCTCGTTAAGCTCCCACGCCTTAGCGGGATCATCAGGCCTTCACGCCTCAGCCGGATCTTCAGGCACTCACGCCTCGGCCGGCTCGTTGGGCTCCAAGCCTCTGCTGGCTTGTTGGGCTTCTACACGACAGTCGGCTTGTCCAGCGCCCATGCCTCGGCCGGCCCGTCAGACTCGTCCAGGTGGGACATCGGGTGAGTCCCCTAGAGGGGGGGACCTGTCCCGCCTGGTCACGCTCTTCCTCTCTGGTGGTTGAGGGTGCCAGGCTGGCCTTCATTACGCGCACCTGTTACCATCATTACGTGCATCAGCGCTCATTGGACTCCTTCACCTTGTTGATGGCCCCATCTATATCTGTCTGTTCCTCCATTGGTTCCCCATGTCAGCATTATTGTTGTTTAAGTGTCCCCGGTCCAGACACTGTATTCTGTTCCTGTCCTTTGGTTATTAAATGCTCATTCCCTGTACCTGCTTCTCATCTCCAGCATCTGTCCTCACACATATAACAAAGAACAAACAGCAAAAACATGTACATGATCAAATACAAATCTTGGAATCAACTATTAATGACTACCAGAACACACTGGTACTCCAATTACATTAAATTAACTTCAGGACGAAATACAAACCCTCCAACCCAAAAAGGCCTGTGGTGTTGATGGTATCCTAAATTAAGTGATAAAATATACAGACTAGAGAAATATGATTTTTCAACGCCGATACCGATACCGATTATTACCGATTATAGATTTTTTTATTTTATTTATTTGTAATAATGACAATTACAACAATACTGAATGAACAATTATTTTAACTTAATATAATACATCAATAAAATCAATATATTCTCAAGTAAATAATGAAACATGTTCAATTTGGTTTAAATAATGCAAAAACAAAGTTTGAGAAGAAAGTACAAGTGCAATATGTGCCATGTAAGAAAGCTAGTTTGCCTAGTTAAATAAAGGTATAAAAAATAATAATAATAATTTAAAAAATTCCATTTTCCGATTGTTATGAAAACTTGAAATCGGCCCTAATTAATCGGCCGACCTCTAATACAGACCACAAATTCCAATTGGCTATACTTAAACTCTTTAACATCATCCTTAGTTCTGGCATCTTCTCCAATATTTGGAACCAAGGACTGATCTACAATCTACAAAGGTGGAGGCAAATCTGACCCCAATAACTACGTGGGATATGCGTCAACAGCAACTTTGGGAAAATCCCCTGTATTATCATTAACAGCAGGCTCATATATTTCCTCAGTGAAACAATGTTCCGAGCAAATGTCAAATTGGCTTTTTAACAAATTACCGTACGACAGTCCCCTTATTCACCCTGCACACCCTAATTGACAAACAAACAAACCAAAACAAATGCAAAGTCTTCCAAGAATAAGATGGCGCCGACAGATAGGATAGCTCTGCTTCTAGCTCCTAAGCAACTTTGCAGTATTTCGTTTGTTATTTCATACATTATTAGCCCAGGACATTTTTTGTGTTATTACATACAGCCGGAAATAACTTTTGGTTATCAGAGCGGAGGTAACTCACCAGCATTACGATCGGGAATATGACTTTCCCGAATTGGATTCTTTGGTCATACCCCCCAGGGACAATTGCACTGATTCCAGAGGCTAATCCAAAACATTGCCGGCGGAGACGAGGTATTCGGAGTGGACTTCTAGTCCAACTTAGGAGGAGCGCACACCATCCACCGCTTCCAAGTATATTACTCGCTAATGTTCAGTCTATGGATAATAAATTAGACAAGCTCAGGGTGAGAATTCCTTCCAGAGAGACATCAGGGACTGTAACATACTCTGTTTCACGGAAACATAGCTTTCTCGGGATATACTGTCTTTGTCCATACAGCCAGCTAGGTTCTCAGTATATCGTGCAGACAGGAATAAAGAACTCTCTGGGAACAAGAATGACGGGGGTGTATATTTCATGATTAACCACTAATGGTTTGATAACGTACAGAAACTCAAGTCATTTTGATCACCCGACCTAGAATACCTCACAATCAAATGCCTCCCAAGAGAATTATCTTCTGTTATAGTCACTGCCGTATATATTGCCCCGCAAGCCGATACCACGATGGCCCTCAAAGAACTTCACTGGACTTTATGCAAACTGAAAACCACATATCCCGAGGCCGCATTTATTGTAGCTGGGGATTTTAACAAAGCAAATTTGAGAAAAATACAGTTGAAGTTATACCAACACATTGACTGTAGCACTCACTCTGAGAAGACTTTAGACCACTGCTACTCAACTTTTCATAATACCTACAAGGTCCTTCCCCACCCCCCTTCGGCAAATCTGATCCTCCCTTCATACAGGCCATGCATGAAGGACTATTCACTGCTGGTCTGACCAACCAGAAACCACACTTCAAGATTGTTCTGATCACGTGGACTGGGATATGTTCCGGATAGCCTCTGAGAATAACATTAACGAATACACGGATACTGTGACTATTAAAACCTACCCTAACCAGAAACTATGGATAGATGGCAGCATTTGCGCAAGACTGAAAGCGCGAACCACCGAATTTAACCATGGCAAGGTGACTGGGAATATGACCGAATACAAACAGTGTAGTTATTTTCTCCGTAAGGCAATCAAACAGGCAAAATGTCAGTATAAAGACAAAGTGGAGTCGCAATTCAACGGCTCAGACAGGAGACATATGTGACAGGGTCTACAGACAATCACGGACTTAAAAGGGAAAACCAGCCACGTCTCAGACATCAACGTCTTGCTTCCGGACGATCTAAACAGCTTCTTCGCCAGCCTTGAGGATAACACAGAGCCACTGAGCCTGCTACCAAGGACTATGGGCTCTCCTTCTCCGTGGCCGACGTGAGTAAGTTAAGCGTGTTAACCTTCGTAAGGCTGCCGGCATCCCTAGCTGCACCCTCAGAGCATGCACAGACCAGCTGGTTGGAGTGTTTACGAACATATTCAATCTCTCCCGATCCCAATTTGCCGTCCCCACCTGCTTCAAGAAGTCAACTATTGTTCCTGTGCACAAGAAAGCAAAGAAAACTTAACTAAACTATTAGTGCCCCGTAGCACTCACTTCTGTCATCCTGAATTGCTTCAAGAGGCTAGTTAAAGTAAATAGTTGTGAGAAAAGGCGTATTATGCTTAGATACAATATAGTAAAGTAATCAAAATGGCACATGGGTCAAACGAAGGCTCAGCAATACCAGTGACCCAGTACCGGTCCTAGAAGTGTGGGATATTGTGCCAGTTAATTAATTGAGAAATGAACTGTGACAAATGGGTTAAGTTGATGGTGGAGTTGAAAGGAGGGCAATTCTACTGGAATCCGTTTACATGGCAGCATAGGCTGATACTGACCGGAGCCCCTCTCCCCGGGTGTAGTGGCAGAAGCAACATTGGAGAACTGGGTCCCCAGGCAAAAAAATGTAAGAAGAAGGGAGGGAAATTGAGAGAAAATAATTAGTACTCAAAAATGGACAGATGGTTGGTGGCGCTTGGTAAGTACAACCCCACCTTGATTGTTCAGACATCTAAGTATGTGGATCCAGAAAATGTAATGGAAGTCACACCCCCAGTAGCAGACTATGAGAGGGGAGTGTGTAGTGCACTGTATGGGTATAGTAATTTAAGAAGGCCATACAGTGTAGGAACAGTAAATGAGGGGTCCTGGCGGAGCAATGGGGGGGGACAAGCAGCAATGCAATGTCCATATAGTGTCCATATAACGTCGACCTCTATGGCATCCTCAGACCCGGAATGGCAAGCATGCTATTTACAGTTGCATGAGAAGTGGGACAGACAGGACCAGTTACCTGGATGGAGAGGTTCAGGGCCAGAGTACCTAGACCCGGCAAGGTTGGCTCCTCCATATATACCTTCACCTCCCTCTTACCAAAAATCGGTGACTCACGGACACCCTTCGGCTCCCCCTCCAAAATAAGTAGGGATACATGGGACTCGGAAGGAAGAAAGTGGACCCGCCCAGAGTTACGGAACAAACACCCCAAGGTTTGACGGATCCCTTTAGGAATTAAAGGGGGGTCTTGCACCAAGGCTGTGGAGTATGTTTCTGGGTCAGATGAGTATAGGTGAATGTGGAGTCGGAAGGGGAAGTAATACACAAAAAGCTAGACTCCAGTCCGGGGAGAACCCTGCCATGGTATGGGTCCCCGATTGAACGTACTGGTGATAGCGAAGTAGTGGGGAGCTCTAACCGCGGAGTGTTCAAGAATACACAAGCCAGTAGTAGTGCCTAGAACCTCATCTGGGGCAACCTGGAGGAAGATTGTTGAATATTTTACAGAACCCAGGGGGCAAATGGAAATGAGAAGGGGTGCACACCCGCAAGGGGCCGAGACCAGAGTGGGCCAGGGTCAGGCGTGGGAAATAGCAAAAGGGACAGAGGCAAAAAGAGATGGCTCAGCCCCTAAGCAAAATCCCACCAATGTGCCCCTGGAAATAAAGGGAAGCATAGTGTTTCCCTGACAACCCCAAATAAGGATCACTCATCTGCGGGTCACACACTCAGGCCATTACCAATGCCGCCAATGGTCACCTGAATCATCCAGGGGGTTTAGTGCAGGAATATAGCTATTGGGCGGTACCTTGATTAGAGGTAGAAGGACAAGCCCGGGTAGCAGTAAAGGACCAGTAAAGGTTAAAAAATTGTAATCATTACTGGAGGTAACCTGACCCAAAGCCCCCCCCCCAGGAGAGGTTAGGAAATACAGTGCCTTGCAAAAGTATTCGGCCCCCTTGAACTTTGCGACCTTTCGCCACATTTCAGGCTTCAAACATAAAGATATAAAACTGTATTTTTTTGTGAAGAATCAACAACAAGTGGGACACAATCATGAAGTGGAACGACATTTATTGGATATTTCAAAATATTTTAACAAATCAAAAACCGAAAAATTGGGCGTGCAAAATTATTCAGCCCCTTTAAGTTAATACTTTGTAGCGCCACCTTTTGCTGCGATTACAGCTGTAAGTCGCTTGGGGTATGTCTCTATCAGTTTTGCACATCGAGAGACTGACATTTTTTCCCATTCCTCCAGCTCGAGCTCAGTGAGGTTGGATGGAGAGCATTTGTGAACAGCAGTTTTCAGTTCTTTCCACAGATTCTCGATTGGATTCAGGTCTGGACTTTGACTTGGCCATTCTAACACCTGGATATGTTTATTTTTGAACCATTCCATTGTAGATTTTGCTTTATGTTTTGGATCATTGTCTTGTTGGAAGACAAATCTCCGTCCCAGTCTCAGGTCTTTTGCAGACTCCATCAGGTTTTCTTCCAGAATGGTCCTGTATCCATCCATCTTCCCATCAATTTTAACCATCTTCCCTGTCCCTGCTGAAGAAAAGCAGGCCCAAACCATGATGCTGCCACCACCATGTTTGACAGTGGGGATGGTGTGTTCAGGGTGTTGCTTTTACGCCAAACATAACGTTTTGCATTGTTGTCAAAAAGTTCAATTTTGGTTTCATCTGACCAGAGCACCTTCTTCCACATGTTTGGTGTGTCTCCCAGGTGGCTTGTGGCAAACTTTAAACAACACTTTTTATGGATATCTTTAAGAAATGGCTTTCTTCTTGCCACTCTTCCATAAAGGCCAGATTTGTGCAATATACGACTGATTGTTGTCCTATGGACAGAGTCTCCCACCTCAGCTGTAGATCTCTGCAGTTCATCCAGAGTGATCATGGGCCTCTTGGCTGCATCTCTGATCAGTCTTCTCCTTGTATGAGCTGAAAGTTTAGAGGGACGGCCAGGTCTTGGTAGATTTGCAGTGGTCTGATACTCCTTCCATTTCAATATTATCGCTTGCACAGTGCTCCTTGGGATGTTTAAAGCTTGGGAAATATTTATGTATCCAATTCCAGCTTTAAACTTCTTCACAACAATATCTCGGACCTGCCTGGTGTGTTCCTTGTTCTTCATGATGCTCTCTGCGCTTTTAACGGACCTCTGAGACTATCACAGTGCAGGTGCATTTATACGGAGACTTGATTACACACAGTTGGATTGTATTTATCATCATTAGTCATTTAGGTCAACATTGTATCATTCAGAGATCCTCACTGAACTTCTGGAGAGAGTTTGCTGCACTGAAAGTAAAGGGGCTGAATAATTATGCACGCCCAATTTTTCAGTTTTTGATTTGTTAAAAAAGTTTGAAATATCCAATAAATGTCGTTCCACTTCATGATTGTGTCCCACTTGTTGTTGATTGTTCACAAAAATATACAGTTTTATATCTTTATGTTTGAAGCCTGAAATGTTTCAAAAGGTCGCAAAGTTCAAGGGGGCCAAATACTTCGCAAGGCACTGTATGTGATACATGCAGTGAGACCAGAATGATGAGGATGGAGAGGAGGACCGATGAGGAAATCTGGGGTGTACGTTGGTGATTGCTGCTCCATCATTAGGGTTGCTACAAAGGCAACACAAGTATAAAAAGCAAAAACCCAAAAGAGCTACTAGAAAGCATGCAATTAATACCTATTGGGGGACGGTGATGGGGCCGGATGGTAGGGAATACTATGTCCCTACAACAGAATAGACTGTAGTTTTCATCCCAGATCTTGGGTGGATAAGATGGATGAGGGAACTTGTGAAACACAATTCACTTATGGGGATTATGTGAATTTTGCCAATCACCCCTCCTCAAAGCATTTATTGTCAGCTCAGGGCCTCACTCTCCCCCTTAAAATGTCCATAATTTAAGTGGCACATGTTACAGGAGATTATGAGAAAGATTATAAAGGAGCTGAAAGCAGACACTAAAACAAGGAGGAGAATTAGAATTTCAGAGGGAGATGACTCTAGCTCTGAGATGTTAAATAGTAACAGCACCCGGGGCCTCAGTTCTTCCTCCACAGGAAGTGCTGGCAGTTTAGATAAAAGCTCTCGCAAATCGCTACAAAAGCTGGGTTACCGCAACCACAAGCGTTACCCATGACAACCTTGCTTCAGTCTGATATGTTGCAAGAACTGAAAATATTATAGGCAGTGTTGCCTAAAAGAGACAGTTGAAAAATATATAAACTACCTGTCTAGAGTTAAACATTTACTAGACACTTATGGCTTCTCTGAGGGGGCCCAATTATTGTGGGTACTTGAAGGCCTGTAAAAAACTAAAGATACACACATTAAACAGAGAATAATAACCAATAGTGGCTACTGCCATATAGCCTTAAAATGAGACTTAGGTAAGACTTAGGGATCTGTGAATGAAATGGTTATGAAGGAGCTAAAGGAAAGGAGATTGCCAATGAAGATGTACAGGCTTAAATAGCTAAGTTGCTAATGGATTTGCAACATTAAATAATACACAAGAAAGCACTTTTAAAGAAGGAGATAACTGGCAGGGTAATGAGGAAGTAGATGCTATTGCTTAGATGAAGAGTATAATAGTGGAAGGGGGAACGGTGGAAAAAAACTCCTGAAGGGGGAGGGTCCCTGAGGAGGCTAAGGGAGAGCTGATCTCTGGTGTCCATATGGGTTTAGAAAACCAAGGGATGAAATGAACTAGGGAAAAGCTGAAAGCAATGGGATACAGAGTAAAAGGTATTCAAAACTGAAAAACTGTGTGACGTCAAATGTATACTGAACAAAATTATAAACACAACATGCAACAATTTCAACAATTTTACTGAGTTGCAGTTCATATAAGGAAATCAGTAAATTGAAATAAATTCATTAGACCCCAATCTATAGATTTGACATGACTGGTTAGGGGCGTAGCCATGGGTGGGCATATGCCCACACAGTTAGGAGCCAGGCCAACCCACTGGGGAACCAGACCCAGCCAGTTTTTACAGACAGAAATACTCTTCAGTTTCATCAGCTTTCCGGATGGCTGGTCTCAGATGATCCCGCAGGTGAAGGAGCCAGATGTGGAGGTCCTGGACTGGCGTGGTTACACATGGTCTGTTGGAGGTGGCTTCTGGTAGAGAAATTAACATTCAATTCTCTGGCAACAGCTCCAGTGGACATTCCTGCAGTCAGCATGCCGTTTGCACGCCCCCTCAAAACTTGAGACATCTGTGCTCTTGTGTTATGTGACAAAACTGCACCTTTTAGTGTCATTTTATTATGAGATGAAGTAAATACCTAGAATAGGAAAAGCAGGCTAAATCAGCACTTCAAGGCAGACCCTATGGCCAAACCTAAATCCCAATTACCACTACCTCTGGGGGCAGAGGTTGTGAATTTGAAGGGATTAGTAAGAAGGGGACATACTTACATATGGTCAGGAAGGACCTAAGCACTACTACAGCTAGGGAAGGACGACATAACTAGCACGATATCTGAAGGTCTGAGGTGGTGCCAAGCTATTGGCGGCGAGTGTGCCACCTTACCTGGGACACCATTGCCAGTAGTCTGGAAGGGTCCTGGGACGGAAAGGCCAAGAAGGATACCGAGCGGGAACGATGTCCGGATAAGATTAGATTGAATAACAGCAGGACCAGTTAAAGTGGGGGATATATTGTTTTGTTACCATTGCTGAGTTAACCTACTCCCTAGGCTGAAGATAGTTGTTGAGTGGGAAAATGAGGGTGATGAAGTAACGATGCCCACTGACTGTACCTGTAAGTGGGATGGTGCCCGGCTGTTTAAGTGTGAAAAATGGCTGGAAGTACTAGAGAAAAAGGGTGACCATTGGAGCTAGGAGGGGGACTAACGCAATTCAGGGTCGCTTGATGATCTCAGGGAATAGGACGGGGGGCAGCCGGACAATTTTTGAAATAACTATTAAGGCATGGTGGTACCACGCAAAGGTGTTTTTTCACTCTGTATGCAGATAGCACCAGGATTTGCTGAGTCAGAAAGACGAAACTGAAATCACCTAAAGTAAGCGGTAGTAAGGGTAAACAAAAGGACTCAAGCAAAGAACCTGTGAAAAGGATGAGTAATGAGGATGGAGAAGGAGGAAGAACTGGGCATGCTGGGGAGCCTTCCACTAAGTGTTTGTTCTTCTTTAGACTCCCATTCTCAGACAACGAATCTCTCCTAAAGTGGGGTCATCCACCAAAGTGTAAATACTGTTTCCACGGGAGTATGGGCATGCTGTTTCTAGTACTTCGGGTGGTGACTCTGTACTTGATAGGGGAGCCAGGCCGGGAACAAACACATTTCAGAGCAGGGATAAAGCCAACTGAAAGATCAAATAAGGCTGCCTACATTGCAGTGTTTGAGACCCATGCCCTCCCAATGATATGTGATTGGGGGCAGAGAATGAACTCTATGAAGGGGGTTTTGCTTTTTACTGTAAGCACTGGATTGTCAGCAGAAGATGGGAAAAATTTGAGGGAAGTAGGGAAAGAGAAATGAAACTCAAGCTGGGTGCTCACAGAGACTAGTAAATTGGACGGTTGACGATCACTTAAATTATGATGTTGGGTACAGGGTTTTGGACATGAACTGGGACCGTAGATACTTACACCGGGTCTCAGTGCAGTGGACCGAGCTGGAAGATAAAGTCATACAAGTGACCTGGATTAAAAAGGAAAGGGAACAACCAAGACTGTACTCAGATTGGTGTGTTCAGTATTTTAAAGGGGACAAGGGCACGCCTTTATGGGAAAAGGAGTGTATAGAAGCAGCGAATCAAGGCAAACATACCCCGTTCTAGTCTTTTCTAGGGTAACTTAAACTTGACATGCTCCAGAACAGAGAAATTGATTAATGTAAAACGGACCCAGAGTGAACCTCTTAAAGGAAAATCACAAGGCCGTAGGCAGACTACGGTAGACAGACAACCATGCACCCCAGAGGGGTGTTGGGCCCCATTTACTGTAACAGTTACCCTTTGGGTGGTGGTAATTGTCCAGGATATCGCAGTATAGTGGTGGTAGGCATAGATAGTGAGATTAATAAAACCCTACCCTGGATGTGGAAAAGACCTGTAACTTTATATCTACTTGATCCAAGCACACCCATAGAAGAATGGTAGAAAGTGAAAGAGAAATGTGGGTACAACGCCAGCCTAGTCCTGGGGACATTGAGGGGGTTAATAAAACACATTTCAGAGAATTGGATCGGTGTGTGAGTAAGACGATGGAGGGAAGGGACTTCACCCGTCCTGTCTCAGCCTCCAGTATTTATGCTGCAGTAGTTTATGTGTCAGGGGGCTAGGGTCAGTCTGTTATATCTGAAGTATTTCTCCTGTCTTAACTGGTGTCCTGTGTGAATTTAAGTATGCTCTCTCTAATTCTCTCTCTTTCTCTCTCGGAGGAGGACCTGAGCCCTAGGACCATGCCTCAGGACTACCTGGCCTGATGACTCTTTGCTCTCCCCAGTCCACCAGGCCGTGTTGCTGCTCCAGTTTCAACTGTTCTGCCTGCGGCTATGGAACACTGACCTGTTCACCAGACGTGCTACCTGTCCCAGACCTGCTGTTTTCAACTCTCTAGAAACAGCAGGAGCGGTAGAGATACTCTAAATGATCGGCTATGAAAAGCCAACTGACATTTACTCCTGAGGTGCTGACCTGTTGCACCCTCGACAACCACTGTGATTATTAATATTTGACCCTGCTGGTCATCTATGAACATTTGAACAGCTTGGCCATGTTATGTTATAATCTCCACCTGGCACAGCCAGAAGAAGACTGCCACCCCCTCATAGCCTGGTTCCTCTCTAGGTTTCTTCCTAGGTTCTGGCATTTCTAGGGAGATTTTTCTAGCCACCGTGCTTCTACACCTGCATTGCTTGCTGTTTGGGGTTTTAGGCTGGGTTCCTGTACAGCACTTTGTGACATCAGCTGATGTAAGAAGGGCTTTATAAATACATTTTATTGATTGATTGACTTCACCATGGATCCTTTAAAAGGTCATTCATGGGGAGGTACTAGATGCCTTATACGTCAAACAGGAAATACAGAGAAAGGATACTGGTTGTATAATTGCACTGGGTTTCTGCAGTTAACGCTGTTAAAAGTTATATACACTACCCAGGTGTTCTACCATGGATAAGAGTAGAGTATGGTGGGGATTCCAAACTACAGAGGTATTGAAGAAATTTTTTAACAGATTAAAGAAACAGTAGAAAAGGTTGTAGAAGGAGTAACAGTAGGTTGGGAGTGGTTAAGGGAGATGCTGCTAGAAGGGGACAGAATGCTTCTAACCATAGTAGGTGCACTAGCTATAGGGTTAATAGTGTTACTGTTTGGAAGGTTTTTGTGAGTGCAGCAATAAACAAGATGTGCACCTGGAAATACGATAAAGTATTGTTGCTAAGAAAGGTTCGAAAAATAGTAGAAGATAAAGATGAATATGTGTATCCTGATTAAGTATCTTACATTCAAAACAACCATCTCTAAAAGGAGTTAAAGGAGTTAAAGGTTTTTCTTTGGATTTTCTCCTACCATATCTATTGAGTTATATTCCCCTACAATATTTAAGTGTTTTCTTTCCAATGGTATCAATTATATGCACATCCTGGCTTCAGGGCCTGAGCTACAGGCAGTTTACTTTGGGCACGTCATTCAGGCGGAAATTGAGAAAAAAGTGCATCTTGAACATAAATGCAATGGTCCATTGGATCAGTCTAAAACTTTGCACATACACTGCTGCCATCTAGTGGCCAAAATCTAAGTTGTGTCTGGGCTGGAATAATACATTAAGGCCTTTCTCTTGCATTTCAAATATGATGGTACAAAAAAGGCTCATTTTTGTTTTTAAAGGGGTGGATCCTTTTAACCAACAATGCAGTTCAAGAAATAGAGTTAAGAACATATTTACTAAATAAACTAAAGTAAAAAATTCAATAAAAAGTTACACAATAAAATAACAATAAAGAGGCTATATACAGAGGTACCGGTACCGAGTCAGTGTGCGGGGGAACAGGTTAGTCGAGGTAATTTGTACATATAGGTAAGGTTAAAGTGACGATGCATAGATAATAAACAGCAAGTAACAGCAGTGTAAAAACGAATGGGGGGGATGGTCAATATAAATAGTTCGGGTGGGCATTTCCTTCATTGTTCAGCAGTCTTATGGCTTGGGGGTAGAAGCTGTTGAGAAGCCTTTTGGTCCTAGATTTGGAGTTCTGGTAACGCTTGGGTGACTGGAGTCTTTGACAATTCTTTGGGCTTTCCTCTGACACTGCCTAGTATATAGTTCCTGGATGGCAGGAAGCTTGGCCCCAGTGATGTACTGGGCCGCACGCACTACCCTCTGTAGCGCCTTACGGCCAGATGCCGAGCAGTTGCTGTACCAGGCTGTGAATCAACTGGTCAGGATGCTCTCGATGGTGCAGCTGGATAACGTTTTGAGGATCTGGGGATCCATGCCAAATCTTTTCAGTCTCCTGAAGGGGAAAAGGTGTTGTCGTGCCTTCTTGACGACTGTCTTGGTGTGTTTGGACCAAGATAGTTTGTTGGTGATGTGGACACCAAGGAACTTGAAACTCTCGACTACAGCCCGTCAATGTTAATGGAGGCCTGTGCTTCCCTCCTTTTCCTATAGCCCAAGATCAGCTCCTTTATCTTGCTCACATTGAGGGAGAGGTTGTTGTCCTGGCACCACACTGCCAGGTCTCTGACCTCACTATAGGCTGTCTCATCGTTGTCGGTAATCAGGCCTACCATTGTTGTGTCGTCAGCAAACTTAATGATAGTGTTGGAGTCGTGTTTGGCCACGCAGTTGTGGGTGAACAGGGAGTACAGGAGGGGACTAAGCATGCACCCCTGAGGGGTCCCAGTGTTGAGGATCAGCGTGGCAGACATGTTGTTGCCTACCTTTACCACCTGGGAGCAGCCCGTCAGGAAGTCCAGGTCCAGTTGCAGAGGCAGGTGTTTAGTCCCAGGGTCCTTAGCATAGTGATGAGTTTTGTTGGCACTATGGTGTTGAACACTGAGCTTTGTAGTCAATGAACAGCATTATCACATAGGTTTTTATTTTTCTCCTGGTAGGAAAGGGCAGTGTGGAGTGCAATTGAGATTGTGTCATCTGTGGATCTGTTGGGGCGGTATGCAAATTGGAGTTGGTCTATGGTATTCTGGATGATGCTGTTGATGTGAGCCATGACCAGCCTTTCAAAGCACTTCATGGCTACCGACATGAGTGCTATGGGGTGGTAATAATTTAGGCAGCTTACCTTCACTTCCTTGGGCACAGGGACGATGGTGGTCTGCTTGAGACATGTAGGTATTACAGACTCGGTCAGGGAGAGTCAGTGAAAATGTCAGTGAAGACACTTGCCAGTTGGTCCATGCATGCTTGGAGTCCACATCCTGGTAATCCATATGGCTCTTGTGAATATTGACCTGTTTAAAGGTCTTGCTCACATCGGTAATCGAGAGCTTTATCACACAGTTTTCTGGAACAGCTGGTGCTCTCCTGCATGCTTCAGTGTTGTTTGCCATGAAGCGAGCATAAAAGGCATTTAGCTCATCTGGTAGGCTCGCATCACTGGACAGCTCGTGGCTGGGTTTCCCTTTGTAGTCCGTAATAGTTTCCAAGCCCACCCACATCAGACGAGCATAAGTGTAGTAGGATTCAATCTTAATCCTGTATTGACGCTTCGACTGTTTGATGGTTCGTCTGAGAGCGTAGTGGTCTGTCCCGCTCCTTGAAAGCGGAAGCTCTAGTCTTTAGCTCAATGCGGATGTTGCATGTAATCCATGGCTTTTGGATGGTATGTACGTACGGTCACTGTGTGCACTTATTGATGAAGTCAATGACTGGGGTGCGATACTCCTCAATGCCATTGGATGAGTCTCGAAACACATTCCAGTCTGTGCTAGCAAAACAGTCTTGTAGCATAGCATCCGCGTCATCTCATCACTTCCGTATTGAGTCACTGGTATTTCCTGCTTTATATTTTGCTTGTAAGCAGGAATCAGGAGGATAGAATTATGGTCAGATTTTCTAAATGGAGGGCGAGGCAGAGCTTTGTATGCGTCTCTGTGTGTGGAGTAAAGGTGGTCTAGAGTATTATTTCCTCTGGTTGCACATGTGACATGCTGGTAGAAATGAGGTAAAACGATTTTAACTTTGCCTGCATTAAAACGTCCCCGGCCACTAGGAGAGCCGCTTCTTTTCTTGTTTGCTTATGGGCTTATACAGCTGATTGAGTGCAGTCTTAGTGCCAGCATCGGTTTGTGGTGGTAAATAGACGACTACTAATGATACAGATGAGAACTCTCTTGATAGATAGATAGTGTGGGTACAGTCTATCAGAAGGTAGTCTACCTCAGGCGACCCCTTTTTCTCTGTCTTTTCTTCACGCAAATGACGAGGATTTGGGCCCGTTCCTGAGAAAGCAGTGTATCCTTCATGTCAGATTCGTTAAAGAAAAAATCTTTGTCAGGTTCGAGGTGAGTAATCGCTGTTCTGATGTCCAGAAGTAATTTTCGGTCATAAGAGACGGTAGCAGTAACATTATGTACAAAGAAGTTACAAATTAAGTTACAAACAACACAAAAAAACGAACAAATAGCACAGTTGGTTAGTCATCCCCTCCGGCGCCATTCTCAGGCATACAGTGTGGATTTTGCCAGTGTGGATTTTGAGGACAAATTGCCCTAAGTGTAGTCACAATGCTTGCGAACCCAAGACACAGACTCAGGAAGTGGTTGAGTACTTGAATGGGTTAATTAGAGAGTTGTGGGAGTATAAAGGCTCACTGTACCCAGGAGATATACCACTAGTGAGGCTAGTTATGCAGAGAGATTTGGAGGATGGAGTGCCTGTTATGATAAGCATTTTGTGGCACATTATCATCAGAAAAGGCTAGACCAGGGATGGAAGGTTCCGTTGGAAAAGGAGAGGGCAGAGGACCTCAGACAGGTAGTAGCCCATCCCAAAGTGAGTCGTCGGCCGTCTCCCCACCATATGCACCATCGGGGAGCCCAGGACCAACCTATGTGGAAAGAGAGCAGTCTTTGTGGGAAAGGGAGCATTGAGAAATTAGAGAGCAAAAGTTGGGGAAAGAACTAGGGTGAAGACAGCTCTCTGTGAAGACAATGGGGAAATGTGACTTTTATGGTTCAGTAAAATAATCAAACATGGTGAAGCAGTTTACATAACTTCTAGTAGTACTTGTAAGGCCACTGGCAATGATGACCGTAATCACCATCTCTGCCTAGAGAGCGGACAGACACCCTGGTAGATGGCCTGAATCAACCAGGGTTGGGGATGGGGCTACTGGTGCCTTGATTCCAGTCCTGACTGAAACCGGTGAATTGCATGGAACCTCAGAGAACTGAGGATGGGACTTTGGAGCCTTAACCTCAGTTTTCACAGGGGAGAATCAGTTCAGAGAAATGCTGAAGAGGGAAAGGAAAGGGGGATGGCTAGTCTGTTGGCCTATCAGGAGATGAGTGAAGTGTTGGTGGAAGGGAATAAAAGGGCTAGGATAGAGGCTGGTGAGCTAGCGGCCCTCTCAGTTAAAACAGCAGAGGTCATGGAGATCTTAACAAAACTCTGGGCCTTAAGGCAAATAAGGGCCATTGCTGAGCTAGACACTGGAGGGAGAAACTGATGTTGAGTTGCTTGAGATAATGAGTCTTATTGTCAGGGGGACAGCACTCAAGGTGTGATCCAAGTGAGGATGGCATTTTGAGGAGTCTGCCCGGAATAAGAAGATTTTATTTTTCTTTGATGGTTTTTGAGTTGCTTAAACTGGCTATGTTTTTTAAATAACTGGATTTTTTTGTTGTTGTTTAGAATACTTTTTTTTTCAGACAACTCCCTTCCCCGGGGACCTGTCAACAGGGGCTATTCATAAGTACAACAGGCTACAGATGGAAAGTTTAGTCTTAGGGAACCCTAGTGTTTAGAGTAAGGGGTATGTTCAGCCTAATCTGCCTGATCCAAATCAATTTGGCTATGTGCACCCTGTATGTGTACTTACTTGGGGCATGCCCGATCATGTTAAAGTACGAACAGTACATGATGGGACAGGAAGAGTGGTATATATTGATAACCCCAAGACACATTTGGTGTACAGTGTGAGGGCAAGAAAGGATAAAGAACCCAAGCCTAAAGACACTGAAAGAGACGCCCTCTACGTTCCAGGCTGGATCAATTTAAACCAAACCTGAGGAGGAGTGTACAGGACTATCAGATAAAGCAACATCTAGGAGGGGGGAAATGTGACAGTTTTAAGTAGGAGAAACTGTATTCGCCAAGGACTACAGAGGATACCGCAAGTGGATACCTGCAAAGTTCAAAGACATGATCTGGAGATGCCATATCTACCAGTTGAGAAGATCAAATGTTCCTCTGGATGATACTCTTCCAAATGTGACCTTAGCGCCTGCACCTGCATACCTCCTGGATTACCTACTACTACTGTAAGTGATGTGGAGGATCCACAAGTGGTTGCAGCATCACCACAACGCCAAGCATTGTCAGCTCCTGCTCCAACCTGTGAAGAGAAACATTATCCTAGATGGACTCCTATCCCACCACAGCGTCTGAACCTGTAAAAAGAAACAGAAATGAAAGAACAGAACAACACAAGAGTTGTGTGGACTGTACAAAGTTATCTTACAAGAACAAGAGCTTCGTTTTTTTTAAGGACTAAGTACTGTTATTCAAGCACATTAGAGTTCTAAAAGACAGAATAGTTTATTTTGGGGACTTATATAGTGGGGAGGAATTGTAGTGTTTAAAGAATGGATAGAATAAGAACTCTGTGTAAGCCATCGATTGAACTTGGAGCCTTAAATTAATTATGTTGTACAGTACAAGTCAAAAGTTTGGACACACCAACTCATTCAAGGGTTTTTCATTATTTTTACTATTTTCTACATTGTAGCAAAGACATTAAAACTATGAAATAACACATATGGAAGTAGTAACCAAAAAGGTGTTAAACAGTTCAAAATATATTTTATATTTGAGATTCTTCAAAGTAGCCTCCCTTTGCCAGCTTCATGAGGTAGTCACCTGGAATGCATTTCAATTAACAGGTGTGCCTTGTTAAAGTGAATTTGTGGAATTTCTTTCCTTAATGCGTTTGAGCCAATCAATTGTTTTGTAACAAGATAGGGGTGGTATACAGAAGATAGCCTTATTTGGTAAAAGTCCATATTATGTTCAGAACAGCTCAAATAAGAAAAGAGAAATGACAGTCAATCATTACTTTAAGACATGAAAGGCAGTCACTATGGAAAATTAAGAACTTTGAAAGTTTCTTGAAGTACAGTCGCAAAAACCATCAAGTGCGATGATGAAACTGGCTCTCATGAGGACCGCCATAGTAGAGGAAGACCCAGCGTTACCTCTGCTGCAGAGGATAAGTTCATTAGAGTTGCCAGCCTCAGAAATTGCAGCCCAAATAAATGCTTCACACAGTTTAAGTAACAGACACATCTCAGCATCAACTGTTCAGAGGAGACTGTGTGAATCAGGCCCTCATGGTAGAATCGCTGCAAAGAAACCACTACTAAAGGACACCAATAAGAAAACGAAGAGACTTGCTTGGGCCAAGAAACATGAGCGGCAGGTAGCCTAGTGGTTAGAGTGTTGGATTAGTAGCTGAAAGGTTGCAATTTCAAATCATTGAGCTGACAAGGTAAAAAAAATCTGTGGTTCTGCCCTGAACTACTGTTTCTAGGCCATCATTGAAAATAAGAATTTGTTCTTAACTGACTTGCATTGTTAAATAAAGGTAATAAATTAGCAATTGCTTTAGACTGGTGGAAATCTGTCCTTTGGTCTGATGAGTCCAAATTTGAGATTTTTGGTTCCAACTGCCATGACTTTGTGAGACGCAGAGAAGGTGAACGCATGATCTCCGCATGTGTAGTTCCCACCGTGAAGCATGGAGGAGGTGGTGTAATGGTGTGGCAGTGCTTTGCTGGTGACACTGTAGGTGATTTATTTAGAACTCAAGGCACACTTAACCAGCATGGCTACCACAGCATTCTGCAGCGATATGCCATCCCATCTGGTTTTTGCTTAGTGGGACTATTATTTGTTTTTCAACAGGACAATGACCTAACACACACAGGCTGTGTAAGGGCTATTTGACCAAGAAGGAGAGTGATGGAGTGCTACATCACATGACCTGGCCTCCACAATCACCAGACCTCAACCCAATTGAGATGTTTTGGGATGAGTTGGACCACAGAGTGAAGGAAAAGCAGCCAACAAGTGCTCAGCATATGTGGGAACTCCTTTAAGACTATTGGATAAGCATTCCAGGTGAAGCTGGTAGAGAGAATGCCAAGAGTGTGCAAAGCTGTCATGAAGGCAAAGGGTGGCTACTTTGAAGAATCTCAAATATAAAATATATTTCGATTTTTTTGAATACTTATTTGGTTACTACACGATTCCGTATGTGTTCTTTCATAGTTTTGATGGCTTCAATATTATTCTACAATGTAGAAAATAGTAAAAATAAAGAAAAACTGTTGAATGAGTATGTGTGTCCAGACTTTTGACTGATATTGTATATCTCAAGCTTTTGACTGAACTCATTGAAACGGTACTCCTGTTTACCATTTGATTATTTTTGTTGTAAAAGTTCATCACCGCGGCTATGAGTAGGAGGAGAAGATCCGAGGAGATCTCTCTTCCAATAATCTCCTCACTTCTCACTGACATTTTGCGAAGGTGAGGAAAGATAAGGTGAGGAGAGGACGTAGGGAATGAATCAAAGGACTCACCCTCAGACTGCACTGCAGCTTTCCAAATGCACCATCCAACCACAACCAGCAGGTGGTGAGCAATGCCTATCATGAGAAACCAACACAGGCTCTCTCCAATTCTCAGATAATGAGAATTGTGGCTTCAATTCGAATTGACTCAAAACCTGACCACCACAAGGATGTGATCGGCATCCTGCCAGGGTATGAAATCTAGTCAGATCTTAGATCTGTTCGTGCTATAACTTGGCTATATAGCACGAACAGATTTGGGTCCAGGCTATATTAAACCAGGGAGCTCATGTTATCAGATTTGTGTTCTGTATACGGCAGTTAAGCTTCAGGATATCAATTTAGGATTTAATTTCCTTATGCTCAGGCTTACAGGAGGAGCTACTGTGTTCAAGTGCAAGGGAATGTCATTGGGTGTGTGGCGGGCTCTCTATATCAGTTCAAGAGTCAATCGTCAGAGTACAACTACCTCTTTTTCTCAGAGTCAGTAGAAAATGATGCTCCTGCTTGGCTCTAGTTTAGCAAGTGGGCCATGTCGAACAGTGTGCCTGTCTACAAGCAGTTTCCTATGACTCTTTTAATACATGTCCTTTGCTAGACTCTGGTATCCAATGGCAGGGGGCAGGGGCTGTGCTGAGTATACATTGCTGGTCGGTTATAAACCTTTTGCAACAAGGCACAGTGAGAACAGCCACGGTCAAGTAAAAGCACAGAAGAGTTTTCGGTTATGTGGAAATCTGTCGCTACTACTAGATAAATGCTTTCTGTTTTGGATAGGGGCAAGTATAGGCTATCATTATCAAAGTGTAGTTAGAAAATGGTTTATTATGACATAATAATTTTTTGCAAAAAAAGGGTCGGTAACTTTTACTTTACTACGTTCCTTTGAAAGAAGTAATGCACATAGAACAATATTTCCATCTACCAGATTTAGCAAACGTTGTTGGGACAAGGTTTGTGTCTGAGGGAGGTTCTCTATTTCACAATACAATGGCTCTTTAGGATGTCATCACATAATGCAAGCTGGCATAATCAACCCTCTTTACTCCAGGCATTTATACAAATGTATTGCACTTTTCATTTCAAACATATCTCTACTTTTGACGTTTATTGACAAGGATTGTTCAGGGAAATCAAATTTAAATATTTGTATTTTCCTTTCTGTTGCTGTAGCTGAGTCTTTCATTCTGCCATTTGTGTCTTTAGACTTGACAGCCCTCCTGAAAATATTTTAGCTTACTGTAAGTAGACTGTAAGTTACAGTACATACAAGTAATTCGGGCCAGGAGTTTTTTCTGGCATGTGATCGAAGCAGGAAAAACTTGGTCAGGTCTTATTATCAGGAAAAACTCCTGGCCTATTTCATTGCCTATTGCCTACTCATTGCCTATTGTGAATCACAAGATGTTTATGTGTATCAAATAATATTCCGTGGAACTTTTTTTATTTTATTCATGGTGTGATTGTCATGCTAACGTTAGCCGTCAACCAAATTGACCCATTGTCAAGCCCCGCCCCAGAATTTTGGGCATTTGGTTGAATTGCTGAACCACCAATCGCTCCAGTGCATAGCAGTTGTCACTAACCAAGCTGAAGTCTGACGCCTAGGGCAAGCTCTCGTTTCCAAATGCATGGAAGCCAATGAGGCCTATGGCAACTAGAAAATTATATTTCCTGAAGAAAATGTGTTGTGCTTGATCCTCTTTAAGTGTTTTTCATGGTAATTAAAGAAGTTGTACCATTAGTGGTAGTGACGGCAATAATGGTAGTAGTAATAGGGTTTTCATAGGCTAGGTGTTAGTTATAGTGACCTATAGGGTGGTTTGTAGGTGGGGAGTTATACAGAGTTATAGTGGGCTAGTAGTAATGGTAGTGATAGTAGTGGTTACTGTGGCAGTAGTAGTAGTAACTTCAATAGTAGTGGTATTAGTAGTGACTATTGTAATTTGAAGCATAAAGCTTTATTGACGCAATCTAAGATGAGTCAGTCTGTACCAGAGCTAGTTAGTGCTAGACCAATGCTAGCTACGTCCTGGAGTAGAGCTGGACCATTATTAACCATTATCAGCTAACTACTAGTGCAGACCAGAGACAGTTAGCTACAGTACTAGCTACGCCCTGGACCTGAGCTGGACTAGAGATTGTGTGGTCCAGTGCTAGACCACAGCAAGTGCGAATAAGAGCTAGAAGGGGGATTTAGGTGAGGAAGAGGATTGTTTAAGCTACAGATGCCAGGACAGAGAAGAGCTTGGACTAGGCTGAGCAGGAGATGCCCTCCTATAGGGGTGGGAGTGCCAAGAGACCTGAGGTGGCAGAATTCAGTGCTCGGGTTGGGGTGTAGGGTTTGAGAATATCCTGAAGGTAAGGAGGGGCAGTTCATCTTGCTGTTCCGTAGGTAAGCACCAATGGTCTTGTAGTGGATGCGAACTTCGATTGGAAGCCAGTGAAGCATGCGGAGGAGCAGGTGAGATGAGAGAACTTGGGAAGGTGGGCTGCAGCATTCTGGACAGGTTTCAGGGGTTTGATGCCACAAGTGGGGAACCCAGCCAACAGAGAGTTGCATTAGTCCAGACGGGAGAGGACAAGTGCCTGGTTTTGGATCTGCGCTGCTTCCTGTGTGAGGTAGGGTCGTACTCTATGGATGTTGTAGAGCATGAACCTGCAGGAGTGAGTCACTGCTTTGATGTTTGCAGAGAATAACAGGGTGTTGTCCAGGGTGTTGTCCAACCACCCTAAGCACACAGCCAAGACAACACAGGAGTGGCTTCGGGACAACCTCTGAATATCCTTGAGTGGCCCAGCCAGAGCCCAGACTTGAACCCTATCTAACATCTCTGGAGAGACCTGTTAATAGCTGTGCAGCAACACTACCCATCCAACCTGACAGAACTTGAGAGGATCTGCAGAGAAGAATGGGAGAAACTATAGGTGCCAAACCTGTGACGTCATACCCAAGAGACGTCAGACTGTAATCGCTGCCAAAGGTGCTTCAACAAGGTACTGAGTAAAGGGCCAGAATACTTATTTAAATGTGATGTTTCAGTTTTTTTAATGAAATAGCAAACATTTCTAAACCTGTTTTTGTTTTGTCATTATGGGGTATTGTGTGTAGATTGATGGGGGAAAAAGACGATTTAGTCAATTTTAGAATAAGGCTGTTACGTAACAAAATGTGGAAAGTGTCAAGGGGTCTGAATACTTTCTGAATGCACAGAGCACTCAGAAAAGATCCATTGATTACCAAAACAAGTAAAAAAATGACCCTTCCCCTTCATTCTGGTTGATCTGCAAATTATGAGCAGTCAGCAGTTCACACATCAAGTAGGCCACTGGGAAGACAAGCACCACAGCTAGTGCAGTTAGTGTAGAGCAAAGCTAGCTAGCTACTAGACCTAGTTAGCACGGACCAGAGCAAGACCGATGATAGTGCGGACCAGAGCTAACTAGCTATTAACTACTCCCTGGACCAGACCTAGTGCAGACCAGAGCTAGCTCCTTGCTATGCTCCGGAACACATCTAGTTGGTGCGGGCCAGAGAAAGACCAGAGCTCTGGTCCGGGGCATAGCTAGTAGCTAGCTAGCACTGGTCCGCTCTTGCTCTAGTATAGCTCTGGTCCACACTATCTAGGTGGCAGTGAATAAGAAAAAGAATGAACAGTTTCTACAGTCGTGCTCGGCTTTCAACACGCTCACCTAATAAATTGTTTAAATGGCTAAATTATTGAACAGTGCAGAGGTACTTGCAACTGTATTTCCTGAAATGCAGAGTCTGTTACATTGTTTGCTCGCTGGTGAGCTAGCTCTCATTGACCACCATTGAAAATGCTGGTAACACTAGCTAGGTAGCCAGTTAATATAACTAAGACAGTCTACCACAACATACCTGAAAGTCTCCTGATTAGCAAGGGGTAGTCTGTGTTAACTTTCATTGTATATTAAAAACACAGTTTGGGATCATTGTGAGAGGTTTTCTCCAATGGTTTAAATGGAGAATTGAGCTTGGCCTGAATAGCAACAGTAGGAGGTCTGAGCTAGACAATGGGTCAATTGGGACTCCATAGGGAACATTACCTAACGTTGTAGGAACATTCACTGTTTGCTATGACAGTAGCAAGACATGGAGAGTGTGAAGAAATTGGTGTTATCAGTTTTAATTAGCTCCCTAAAACGTCTTAGTTAGTTCTTAACCTACCTCATTTGCACACACTGTATTTTGACTTTTTCTATTGTATTATTGACTGTATGTTTGTTTATTCCATGTGTAACTCTGTGTTGTTGTTTGTGTCACACTGCTTTGCTTTATCTTGGCCAGGTCAATTGTGTCAATCTGTTTATAATTGTCGTTTTGACGTGGAGTATTGTTTTATCTGTCACACAGTGTGAAGAAGAGCTGTATTTGTATTGGCCTTCATACATCTTTCATAACCATCTGCTGCTCTTAAGACAGCAATACATTGAAGACACAGGGCCCTGAAGTGTATTTTTGAAGAATGTTTTATTTATCGCTATACTGTACCGGAGTGGTTGTGCTCACCCCTTTTTAAGTAGGTCTGGGAGAATGTAAAACATTCCACAGACTTGGACTGTGTATGTGTGCCATTCAGAGGGTGAATGGACAAGACAAAATATTTAAGTGCTTTTAAACTGGGTATGGTAGTAGATCCCAGGCACAACAGTTTGAGTGTGTCAAGAACTGCGACGCTGTTGGGTTTTTCATGTTCAACAGTTTCCCGTGTGTATCAAGAATGTTCCACCACCTAAAGGACATCCAGCCAACTTGGCACAACTGTGGGAAGAATTGGAGTCAACATGGTCCAGCATCCCTGTGGAATGTTTTCGACACCTTGTAGAGTATTCACTGGCGAATTGAGGCTGGTCCGAGGGCAAAAGGGGGAGCAACTCAATATTAGGAATGTGTTCCTAATGTTTTGTACACTCAGAGTACGACTAGTACACTCTTAGAAAAAAAGGTGCTATCTAGAACCTGAAAGGGTTCTTCGGCAATCCCCATAGGAGAACCCTTTGAAGGTAGAGCCCTTTTGGTTCAAAAAGCCCACAAAGGGTACTTGGAACCAAAAGGGGTTCTCCTATGGGGACAGCTGTAGAACCCTTTTGGAATCCTTTTTTGTGAGTGTACAGTACCAGTCAGAAGTTAAAATACACATACTCATTCCAGGGTCTTTCTTTACTTTTACTATTTTCTACATTGTAGATTAATAGTAAATACATCACAACTAGGCAATAACACATATGGAATTATTAGTACCTAAATTAATCTCCCAAAAAGTCTTAAACAAATCAAATCAAAATATATTTTATATTTTTCAAAGTAGCCACCCTTTGCCCTGATGACAGCTTTGCACACTCCATTATAAACTCAGCAAATAAAGAAACGTTCCTTTTTCAGGACCCTGTCTTTCAAAGATAATTAGTAAAAATCCAAATAACTTTGTTATTGTAAAGGGGTTAAACACTGTTTCCCATGCTTGTTCAATGAACCATAAACAATTAATGAACATGCACCTGTGGAACAGTCGCTAAGACACCAACAGCTTACAGGCGGTAGGCAATTAAGATCACAGTTATGAAAACTTAGGACACTAAATAGGCCTTTCTACTGATTCTGAAAAACAAAAAGAAAGATTCCCAGGGTCCCTGCTCATCTGCGTGAATGTGCCTTTGGCATGCTGCAAGGATGCATGAAGACTGAGGATGTGGCCAGGGGCAATAAATTGCTATGTCTGTACTGTGAGACGCTTAAGACAGCGCACAGGGAGACAGGACGAACAGCTGATCGTCTTCGCAGTGGCAGACCACGTGTAACAACACCTGCACAGGATAGGTACATCTGAACATCACACCTGCGGGACAGGTACAGGATGGCAACAACAACTGCCCGAGTTACACCAGGAACACACAATCCCTCCATCAGTACTCAGACTGTTCTCAATAGGCAGGTCCTCACCAGACATCACCGGCAAAAACGTCACCTATGGGCACAAACCCACCGTTGCTGGACCAGACAGGACTGGCAAGAAGTGCTCTTCACTGACGAGTCGCGGTTGTCTCACCAGGGGTGAAGATCAGATTCGCGTTTATCGTTGAAGGAATGAGCATTACACCGAGGCCTGTACTCTGGAGTGGGCTCGATTTGGAGACGTAGGGTACGTCATGGTCTGGGGTGGTGTGTCACAGCATCATCGGGCTGAGCTTTTTGCCATTGCAGGCAATGTCAACGCTGTGCGTTACAGGGAACACATCCTCCTCCCTCATGTGGTACCCTTCCTGCAGGCTCAACCTGACATGACCCTCCAGCATGACAATGCCACCAGCCATACTGCTTGTTCTGTGTTTGATTTTCTGAAAGACAGGAATGTCAGTGCTCTGCCATGGCCAGTGAAGAGCCCGGATCTCAATCCCATTGAGCACGTCTGGGACCAGTTGGATCGGAGGGTGAGGGCTAGGGCCATTCCCCCCAGAAATGTCTGGGACCTTGCAGGTGCCTTGGTGGAAGAGTGGGATAACATCTCACAGCAAGAACTGGCAAATCTGGTGCAGTCCATGAGGAGGAGATGCACAGCAGTACTTAATGCAGCTGGTGGCCACACCATTTACTGACTGTTACTTTTGATTTTGACCCCCCCTTTGTTCAGGGACACATTATTCCATTTCTGTTAGTCACATGTCTGTGGAACTTTTTCAGTTTGTCTCAGTTGTTGAATCTTATGTTCATACAAATATTTACACGTTAACTTTGCTAAAAATAAACGCAGTTGACAATAAGAGGTTTCTTTTTTTGCTGAGTTTATAACAATTATAGTTTTAACCATGTTTTTAAGCTGTACAATATTTGTTTACATTTACTTTGTTTACGAACATTGGAGTAAAACAAGCTCATATTTTGGGTTCAGATTGGGTACGACAGTTGAACTAAGCTCACGAGTCATTTATATGTTATATTCCTTAAGAATCAATGTCAATATCAATATCAAGTCCAAAAATGGATGTAGCAACTGCTGATTGCCCCTTTAAACAGGATTACTCCATTCCATTGATAGACATATAATTTATTAAATTGACCTTTAAGAGAGCCTTATTGATAAAAAAACAATCTAGCATCCTGCGGCTCTACAAAATAGATGGCCTGGGACATGGATTTATCTCAACAAAACACAAATTTTGAGGTCTAATTTTGTTTCCTCACAAACTTTTGAGTGTAGTAGTGAAGAAGCTACACAGAACAATGTTGACATAAGCACACCCACACTCACAGAACCATACACGTGTTCTGCGGTTGTGAAGCCAGTTGGACGGACTGCCAAATTCTCTAAAACGACATTGGATGCGGCTTATGGTAGAGAAATGAACATGTACTTCTCTGGCAACAGTTCTGGTGGGCATTACCGCAGTCAGCATGCCAATTGCTCGCTCCCTCAAAACTTGAGACATCTGTGGCATTGTGTTGTGTGACAAAACTACACATTTTAGATTGGCCTTTTACTGTCCCCAGCACAAGGAGCACCTGTGTAATGATCATCCTGTTTAATGAGCTTCTTGATTTGCAACACATGTAGATGGATTAAAAGGAGAAATGCTTGTAAAGAAACTTGTGCACAAAATGTTTGAGAAATTAGCTTATGGAACATTTCTGGGATCTTTTATTTCAGCTGATAAAACATGGGATCAAAACTTTCCATGTTGCATTTATATTTTTGTTCAGTGTAAATAATTGCCTTTGATATAAACAATTCTTATGACCATTCCTTGATCTTAGTCAGCTAAGCACATAATACTTGATTGCACATGGTATAACTATTATCGCTGGCATATTGCTTTATCATCTTTATGGAGTCAGATATTTCATTTAATGGGCTAATTCCTTAATCCTATTACGAGTCGCATGTGAGGAGTATATAAAATACAAACATATTAAATATTGCTTCACTACAATAGTCCTGCAAATTAGCCAATTTAAATTGCTTGCCTAAAACTATTGTGTAGTTTCATGACGTGAAATGGATTATTATTACATCAAATAGATGAACCAACATTCAAGACATTCTACTTAAACATTTAGAAATTAAACTTGCATAGTTTATATGTCTCTAATTCAGATCAAAGGCATTCAAAAGCCACAGACTCCTGTTTAAACTACAGGAGCAATAAAATGCCACAGAGACTGTTGTTTGGTACCATTCTTTTTTATTGTTCAATTATATTTTTTCATCCTGCTGTTTATTTGCAATGTTTTTCTATTATATGATGCATATGAATGTGTTTCAATAAAGGAGCAAACATTAGCAAACAAAGACCATTTACCGTAAATATGGCATTAATCTCACCCTTCAGTTTTACCCTCCATGGTCAGGGTGAGATCGACAAAGGGCCTATCTCCTTTATGAGACATCCAAAAATACTGGTACATATTTTCTTTTTGCCCTCATACCATTGCCTGCATGCCATGGACCTGACCTAATTTCAATGAGCCCAACCCCAACACAAGTAGTCCTAGTGCTGGTGTCATTTTTCCCAATGGAAGACTTCTCAGAGGCAGTATGGAGTGATTGGATATTTTTTTCCCTGCGGAGTAGTAGTATACCGATGAAATGCAAAATCACCAATTTACACAAAGAAAATTCAGGTGGGAACCCCGCCTTCAGGTTGGGCCTCCTTCAGCACAGCAGCCAATCAGAGACAACCTCATAGACCTCATGACTCCTTAATAGTCTAATTTGAATGTATCTAAAAACTCTCCTCCAGTGTTGGTGGACTGTGGTGAGTTATGATGAGTTTAACTGTTATGAGTATGGAGATAAGACAATAGGATATAGGGCAGTGTGTGTAGATATTCCCAGCAGCGGATCCAGTCTACAATGAATCAGGGCAGTATATAACAGATTCCCAGTAGTGCAAATTATCACACAGGAATGCTGAGGTTCACACATTGTGTGATTTGGATGGTCGAGAATGCAGTCTGTGCTTTTAGTAGAGCACTCTAAAATATAAATAGCTGTAATAAGTGGAAGTCCCAATGAAATATGAAGGAATTCCTGGATGATGTCTGAAGGTATAACTGGGCGTGGAACTCAGGTTTTGATGGCAGCAGTAAGTATCATGAAAGCTGACATCAGGGTTTGACCTTTGACCTCTCTCGTTAGCCTTAGCTGTCCCCTCACTCAGGATCCTTCAAGAGTGACCATCACAACGCTCACATTCAAATATTTTTCTGGGTCTTTTGTTCAAATGCTCGTTACTGTAGCAAACTATTAAAAACAAATTTTTTAAAAGCATCACACCAATAATAAGACTTCCTTTTCAGAGTTTCATACTCTGTACACTGTTTCTTGGTGAAAAAAAAAGAAAAAAAAGAAAAGAATCCTTGACTACTGTACAGTATCGGAACTCTACATATGTCTGTCTCACAGAAACTTCTGTACCAGCGTGACTGCTCTGTGAGTGCAGGAGAACAGTGGCTGCACTAACAGCTCAAGTGGATAACAATAATACTAAACTGTACCACGTGACCAGCCTACCTTTGGACAGGTAGCTAAACCCCCTACCCCAGTGATACCCCTGGCCCATCCCCTTCCCATTCCCAATGAGCATCATATCAAATCAGAGAGCAGGATTTGTGATACACGCCTATTCCCCTATGAAAGCAGTGTCTGTAGAAGAGACCCTCAAACCTCCCCGTGCCAAACCCCTGCCTTTACCCCGCCATGACTCCCCTCCTCCAACCCAAAAGGAAAATTATCGTAATGATAGGAGGGAGGGGGAAAGAATCTTAGGCCTAGAGTCAATCAGATCAAGCTTTAACCGGCGATAGCCGACACCCCCATAGCTGATGTTTTGGCAGTGTGGGAGGTGTAACTGTGTTGGAGCTGTCAAATCTGTGAGCAGCTGCTCTTGATCATTGTCATGAAGCCACACCCGAGTTCAGAATGAGAAAGTGTAGGATATAGAGAAAATATGACGCTCAAATTGAAAATCTTTAAACGAAATTATGAGGATTTCTATCAGCCTAATCTCACATTCCTGTGTTCGAACTTGTAAACAAGGCTGCATGGGATTTCTCTTAATGGCAATGTCTGCTTTAGGTATAATGCCAGGAGCCGCATGTCGATTTGACAGCTCTAGCGCAGTTCCATCTCCGACACCGCCAAGACGACCGCTATACGTATGCCGACAAAAGTCGATCAGATTGAATAGAGCCCTAAATCAATTACAATACAATTCTTATTAATGATTATAACAACACAATGAAAGTGCTGTCACATTCATTAAATCAAGATGTGTGAACTAGCATGGTTTAAAGCTTATTTTAGAGCTTGACTTTGAAACATTGACATTGTCATGATAAGGAGGATGAGTTTCCTGGTGCCACACTCGCATCAGGCTTTTGCATAAAATGTCAATTCAACGTCCTGATTTTAAAATATGTTTATTTTTTATATTTTGTTGTGTTCTCATTTATCGTCGTTGTTGTTGTCGTTGAACAAGGTGTAAGATATCAATGGGGCGATGTGCAGGCTATGAGCCACCGTCCTGCCCTGTGGAGTCCTGGCCCGCCACTTTTTCTCCTCCGTTTAAGAGAGCGGGAGCCTCAGTTCCTGAGTCTTTCCGTGAGCGGCCCTTCTCCTCGATGTCATGCAGCGATGGCTCTTTGTACATGCTAACTGCAGAAGGGGCGGGGGGAGCGGGGCAAGTGAGAGCAAAAGAGAGAGATAGAGAGGGAGGTAGAGAGCGAAGAGGAGTGAGAGAGAGAAGGGATATTTATACAGTATAGTAAAGAGATATAGGTGAGAGCAGGAGGAGAGAGAAAGGAGGGGAGAGAGACAATATGAGAGAGAAAGAGAGCGAGAGAGAGAAAGAGAGAGAGCGTGGAGAGAAGAGAGATAGGTATACAGTATAGTAAAGATATATAGGTGAGAACAGGATGGGAGAGAGAGCGAGAGAGAGAAAGAGAGAGAGAGAGAGAGAAGGGATATACAGTATAGTAAAGAGATATAGGTGAGGGAGAGGGAGAGCGAGAGGAGATAAAGGTCAGGGAGAGACAAAAAACAGAGGAGATTAATTGAGAGATTCAGCATTAGTTTATAGTAATTTTAGTTAAATTAGTTTAAAAACAACATTAGAACCTACATTTGCTCCCCAGTGGGGTTGGGGTCAATTTGAATTGAAGTCAGTCAACTCAAGAAATAAACTAAAATTCAAATTCGATCATTGAAAAAAAATGGTATACATTTTCTATGACTTCTCAATAAACTGAAAAGCTATTTATTTCAAAAGTTTAAACATTCTTGAATTTTCAATTCAGAACACTTCCTGAATTGTGTGACTGTTAAATAAACCTTGACTAATGGCAGGTGTTGCATTTGAATCCAGCCCTGAGTGTGGCTGGCTGGCAGTCAGACTGTGTTTCAATCTCACCTTCGATGGGTCTGGGCACAAAGTGTGAAGAGGGCTTGGTCTTCTTCACCCGGTTGCCCTTCATGACCACGCCATCCTTGTTGAGGCCCATGTACCAGGCCCTGCCAGATTCGTGCTGCCGGTACAGTGTTGATGAGTAGATGACGTAGTAGTTCTCAAACACAGACTCCTTGAATTTCGCCTCTACTGTGAACAAGTCCTGAGAAGCAAAGAGTGAAAGACTTGAGATCAGGTATTACAGTGCTCAAAGCGCTATCCCACCGATTTAAAATACGCTGAACATCAATGGAATTCATGGTCGAAAATGCAAAAAGTTGTCAACGTACACAAATTTGAACTGCATTTCAACCACCAATCAATGATAAGATTTAAAGTAGAATTCACGTTTGTTGACAACTCAAATAGTTATCCACCAAAAATGGACATTAATAGGCCTCCCGGGTGGTGCACTGCATCGCAGTGGGTGGGTTTGAGCCCAGGCTCTGTTGCAGCCGGCCGCGACCGGGAGATCCATGGGGCGACGCACAATTGGCCTAGCGTCGTCCGGGTTAGGGAGGGCTTGTCCGGTAGGGATATCCTTGTCTTATCGCGCACTAGCGACTCCTGTGGCGGGCCGGGCGCAGTGCATGCTGACCAGGTCCCTAGGTGTACAGTGTTTCCTCCGACACATTGGTGCGGCTGGCTTCCGGGTTGGATGGGTGCTGTGTTAAGAAGCAGTGCGGCTTGGTTGGGTTGTGTTTCGGAGGACGCATGGCTCTTGACCTTTGTCTCTCCCGAGCCCGTACGGGAGTTGTAGCGATGAGACGAGACAGTAACTACTAACAATTGGATACCACGAAATTGGGGTAAAAAAATAATAAAAGAAAAAAAAGAAAAAAGAAATTGACATTAATTTTAAGTTGTGTCAGGCTTTTGCCTGAAGGGGTGTTACCGGTGTTGATGGAAGAAATTAGGATTTCTACCTACATCCCTGTCCACTGGGTATTACAGGTTGGATATGTTTAAAATCCAGTAAATTGGTGGAGTTTGAGCAGAATAATCCAAGTCGACCTCAAAAAGATCCTCCGTCTCACTACACCTACAGAGAGTAACATTTGGTCTAGATTTTTCCTTTTCGCCAGGCTTTGGAATTGGATGACTGTGCCATTGTGTACCCTCGCTGTGAACAGGTGGACATTATGGAGAATACGATTAATCAATCAGGACAACATTTTTTTTATGAGAATGGCCTTATTTCTATTACAGCATATTGGAGGTTTCTACAACCTAGCCTACAAATTAAAGTTTACAATGTACAGTGCATTCAGAAAGTATTCAGGCCCCTTTTCCACATTTTGTTACGTTACAGCCTTATTCTAAAATTGATTAAAAATGGTTTTGTTCTCATCAATCAACACACAATACCTCATAATGATTAAGCAAAAACAGGTTTTTCATATATATATATATATAGAAACACCAAGGTGGCATAGCAGTTCAGACGTCTTTTGTCCTCGTCTTGTCGTGTCCTGTATATATATATATATTTACAACTTTTTCACATACATTTTATTTTTATTTTCCATCAACTCATCTTCAAAACACTCTCCTGCAACCCGCCTCACCAATGTATATTTATAAAAAAGTATTATTTACCTCAGATCTGTAATCCTCCAAGAAGCTAGCCAGAAACTCCAAGAAACTAGCCAGAAGCTAATCCAGAAGCTAGTTAGCTCCTTTACTGGCAAATCGTTAGTATTCAGCTAACCACGGTTTGTGGTCATCAGCTATCCTTTAGCTCGAAAATCTATCGCCAGTTCTGTACGGCGCAGCGCGGCTCGGAACGGAACATACCGGACCAATTTTTCTCTCCATGTCCCTGGATTTCGACTGCTCTCTGGACATTCATACCCGGATCTCACAGCTAGCTAGCTGCTATCCGTGTGACTATCGGCCTTCGTCGATTCCGGAGCAAACATCAATTATTCCGGAGCTAGCAAGCTCCGTCAATCACTCCTGAGTTCCATCAATCACACCTGGGCTGCAGTCACCTATCCGGACCCGTTTTACTGCCTTCGCGGAGCCCCACCGGGCCTTCACAACTGGACTGCCGACGTTATCTACCCGAAGGAGTTATTCGGCTGGCTTCTCCGTCGCGACGTTACCTGAACGCCCATCTGCGGCCTGCTAACCGTTAGCTGTCTTACCGGCTTTAAAAAAATAAAAATAAAAATGTAATTTTTTTTTACATTTTTTTTTTATATTATTATTATTATGTTTTCTTCTTGGGCCTCTATAACTATATCTATTGTTTTTATTTTTGTTGTTGTTGTGTGATTTGGATTAATCCCCTCTACCACACGGAACCCCACTAATCTACTGACGGAACGCAAGAGGTAGCTAACAACAGACCTCCATCCTATGCTAGCTTGCTACCGATGCCCTGGCTAGCTGTCTAAATCACCAACCAACCTCTCCACTCACCGGACCCTTTTGATCACTCGACTAAGCATGCCTCTCCTTAATGTCAATATGTCTTGTCCATTTCTGTTCTGGTTAGTGTTTATTGGCTTATTTCACTGTAGAGCCTCTAGTCCTGCTCACTATACCTTATCCAACCTATTAGTTCCACCACCCACACATGCAATGACATCTCCTGGTTTCAACGATGTTTCTAGAGACAATATCTCTCTCTTCATCACTCAATACCTAGGTTTACCTCCACTGTATTCACATCCTACCATACATTTGTCTGTACATTATACCTTGATGCTATTTTATCGCCCCCAGAAACCTCCTTTTACTCTATGTTCCAGACGTTCTAGACGACCAATTCTCATAGCTTTTAGCCGTACCCTTATTCTACTCCTCCTATGTTCCTCTGGCGATGTAGAGGTGAATCCAGGCCCTGCAGTGCCTGGCTCCACTCCTATTCCCCAGGCGCTCTCTTTTGACGACTTCTGTAACCGTAATAGCCTTGGTTTCATGCATGTTAACATTAGAAGCCTCCTCCCTAAGTTTGTTCTATTCACTGCTTTAGCACACTCTGCCAACCCGGATGTTCTAGCTGTGTCTGAATCCTGGCTTAGGAAGACCACCAAAAACTCAGACATTTTAATTCCAAACTACAACATTTTCAGACAAGATAGAACTGCCAAAGGGGGCGGTGTTGCAATCTACTGCAAAGATAGCCTGCAGAGTTCTGTCCTACTATCCAGGTCTGTACCCAAACAATTTGAACTTCTACTTTTAAAAATCCACCTCTCTAAAAACAAGTCTCTCACCGTTGCCGCCTGCTATAGACCACCCTCTGCCCCCAGCTGTGCTCTGGACACCATATGTGAACTGATTGCCCCCCATCTATCTTCAGAGTTCGTGCTGCTAGGCGACCTAAACTGGAACATGCTTAACACCCCAGCCATCCTACAATCTAAACTTGACGCCCTCAATCTCACACAAATTATCAATGAACCTACCAGGTACCTCCCCAAAACCTTAAACACGGGCACCCTCATAGATATCATCCTAACCAACTTCCCCTCTAAATACACCTCGGCTGTCTTCAACCAAGATCTCAGCGATCACTGCCTCATTGCCTGCATCCGTAATGGGTCAGCGGTCAAACGACCTCCACTCATCACTGTAAAACGCTCCCTGAAACACTTCTGCGAGCAGGCCTTTCTAATCGACCTGGCCGGGGTATCCTGGAAGGATATTGATCTCATCCCGTCAGTAGAGGATGCCTGGATATTTTTTTTAAATGCCTTCCTAACCATCCTAAATAAACATGCCCCATTCAAGAAATTTAGAACCAGGAACAGATATAGCCCTTGGTTCTCCCCAGACCTGACTGCCCTTAACCAACACAAAAACATCCTATGGCGTTCTGCATTAGCATCGAACAGCCCCCGTGATATGCAGCTGTTCAGGGAAGCTAGAAATCATTATACACAGGCAGTTAGAAAAGCCAAGGCTAGCTTTTTCAAGCAGAAATTTGCTTCCTGCAACACTAACTCAAAAAAGTTCTGGGACACTGTAAAGTCCATGGAGAATAAGAACACCTCCTCCCAGCTACCCACTGCACTGAAGATAGGAAACACTGTCACCACTGATAAATCCACCATAATTGAGAATTTCAATAAGCATTTTTCTACGGCTGGCCATGCTTTCCACCTGGCTACTCCTACCCCGGACAACAGCACTGCACCCCCAACAGCAACTCGCCCAAGCCTTCCCCATTTCTCCTTCTCCCAAATCCATTCAGCTGATGTTCTGAAAGAGCTGCAAAATCTGGACCCCTACAAATCAGCCGGGCTAGACAATCTGGACCCTTTCTTTCTAAAATTATCTGCCGAAATTGTTGCCACCCCTATTACTAGCCTGTTCAACCTCTCTTTCGTGTCGTCTGAGATTCCCAAAGATTGGAAAGCAGCTGCGGTCATCCCCCTCTTCAAAGGGGGGGACACTCTTGACCCAAACTGCTACAGACCTATATCTATCCTACCGTGCCTTTCTAAGGTCTTCGAAAGCCAAGTCAACAAACAGATTACCGACCATTTCGAATCTCACCATACCTTCTCTGCTATGCAATCTGGTTTCAGAGCTGGTCATGGGTGCACCTCAGCCACGCTCAAGGTCCTAAACGATATCTTAACCGCCATCGATAAGAAACATTACTGTGCAGCCGTATTCATTGATCTGGCCAAGGCTTTCGACTCTGTCAATCACCATATCCTCATCGGCAGACTCGACAGCCTTGGTTTCTCAAATGATTGCCTCGCCTGGTTCACCAACTACTTCTCTGATAGAGTTCAGTGTGTCAAATCGGAGGGTCTGCTGTCCGGACCTCTTGCAGTCTCTATGGGGGTGCCACAGGGTTCAATTCTTGGACCGACTCTCTTCTCTGTATACATCAATGAGGTCGCTCTTGCTGCTGGTGAGTCCCTGATCCACCTCTACGCAGACGACACCATTCTGTATACTTCCGGCCCTTCTTTGGACACTGTGTTAACAACCCTCCAGGCAAGCTTCAATGCCATACAACTCTCCTTCCGTGGCCTCCAATTGCTCTTAAATACAAGTAAAACTAAATGCATGCTCTTCAACCGATCGCTACCTGCACCTACCCGCCTGTCCAACATCACTACTCTGGACGGCTCTGACTTAGAATACGTGGACAACTACAAATACTTAGGTGTCTGGTTAGATTGTAAACTCTCCTTCCAGACCCATATCAAACATCTCCAATCCAAAGTTAAATCTAGAATTGGCTTCCTATTTCGCAACAAAGCATCCTTCACTCATGCTGCCAAACATACCCTTGTAAAACTGACCATCCTACCAATCCTCGACTTTGGCGATGTCATTTACAAAATAGCCTCCAATACCCTACTCAACAAATTGGATGCAGTCTATCACAGTGCAATCCGTTTTATCACCAAAGCCCCATATACTACCCACCATTGCGACCTGTACGCTCTCGTTGGCTGGCCCTCGCTTCATACTCGTCGCCAAACCCACTGGCTCCATGTCATCTACAAGACCCTGCTAGGTAAAGTCCCCCCTTATCTCAGCTCGCTGGTCACCATAGCATCTCCCACCTGTAGCACACGCTCCAGCAGGTATATCTCTCTAGTCACCCCCAAAACCAATTCTTTCTTTGGCCGCCTCTCCTTCCAGTTCTCTGCTGCCAATGACTGGAACGAACTACAAAAATCTCTGAAACTGGAAACACTTATCTCCCTCACTAGCTTTAAGCACCAACTGTCAGAGCAGCTCACAGATTACTGCACCTGTACATAGCCCACCTATAATTTAGCCCAAACAACTACCTCTTTCCCAACTGTATTTAATTTTTATTTATTTATTTATTTTGCTCCTTTGCACCCCATTATTTTTTTATTTCTACTTTGCTCATTCTTCCATTGCTAAACTACCATTCCAGTATTTTACTTGCTATATTGTATTTACTTTGCCATCATGGCCTTTTTTGCCTTTACCTCCCTTCTCACCTCATTTGCTCACATTGTATATAGACTTGTTTATACTGCATTATTGACTGTATGTTTGTTTTTACTCCATGTGTAACTCTGTGTCGTTTTATCTGTCGAACTGCTTTGCTTTATCTTGGCCAGGTCGCAATTGTAAATGAGAACTTGTTCTCAACTTGCCTACCTGGTTAAATAAAGGTAAAATAAAAATAAAATAAATAAATAAAATATATATATATATATATATATATATATATATATATATATACAGTGCCTTGCGAAAGTATTCGTCCCCCTTGAACTTTGCGACCTTTTGCCACATTTCAGGCTTCAAACAAAGATATAAAACTGTATTTTTTTGTGAAGAATCAACAACAAGTGGGACACAATCATGAAGTGGAATGACATTTATTGGATATTTCAAACTTTTTTAACAAATCAAAAACTGAAAAATTGGGCGTGCAAAATTATTCAGCCCCCTTAAGTTAATACTTTGTAGCGCCACCTTTTGCTGCGATTACAGCTGTAAGTCGCTTGGGGTATGTCTCTATCAGTTTTGCACATCGAGAGACTGAAATTGTTTCCCATTCCTCCTTGCAAAACAGCTCGAGCTCAGTGAGGTTGGATGGAGAGCATTTTTTCAGTTCTTTCCACAGATTCTCGATTGGATTCAGGTCTGGACTTTGACTTGGCCATTCTAATACCTGGATATGTTTATTTTTGAACCATTCCATTGTAGATTTTGCTTTATGTCTTGGATCATTGTCTTGTTGGAAGACACATCTCCGTCCCAGTCTCAGGTCTTTTGCAGACTACATCAGGTTTTCTTCCAGAATGGTCCTGTATTTGGCTCCATCCATCTTCCCATCAAATTGAACCATCTTCCCTGTCCCTGCTGAAGAAAAGCAGGCCCAAACCATGATGCTGCCACCACCATGTTTGACAGTGAGGATGGTGTGTTCAGGGTGATGAGCTGTGTTGCTTTTACGCCAAACATAACATTTTGCATTGTTGCCAAAAAGTTCAATTTTGGTTTCATCTGACCAGAGCACCTTCTTCCACATGTTTGGTGTGTCTCCCAGGTGGCTTGTGGCAAACTTTAAACAACACTTTTTATGGATATCTTTAAGAAATGGCTTTCTTCTTGCCACCCTTCCATAAAGGCCAGATTTGTGCAATATATGACTGATTGTTGTCCTATGGACAGAGTCTCCCACCTCAGCTGTAGATCTCTGCAGTTCATCCAGAGTGACCATGGGCCTCTTGGCTGCATCTCTGATCAGTTTTCTCCTTGTATGAGCTGAAAGTTTAGAGGGACGGCCAGGTCTTGGTAGATGTGCAGTGGTCTGATACTCCTTCCATTTCAATATTATCGCTTGCACAGTGCTCCTTGGGATGTTTAAAGCTTGGGAAATCTTTTTGTATCCAAATCCGGCATTAAACTTCTTCACAACAGTATCTCGGACCTGCCTGGTGTGTTCCTTGTTCTTCATGATGCCCAATTTTTCAGTTTTTGATTTGTTAAAAACGTTTGAAATATCCAATAAATGTCGTTCCACTTCATGATTGTGTCCCACTTGTTGTTGATTCTTCACAAAAAAAACAGTTTTATATCTTTATGTTTGAAGCCTGAAATGTGGCAAAAAGTTCAAGGGGGCCGAATACTTTCGCAAGGCACTGTATATATAAAAATATATATATATACAAATAAAAAAAACTATTTAGTCATCCACCAATTGTGCAAGTTCTCCCACTTAAAAAGATGAGGCCTGTAATTTTCAGCATAGGTACACTTCAACTATAACAGACAAAATTAGGAAAAAAATCCAGAGAATCACATTGTAGGATTTTTAATGAATGTATTTGCAAATTATGGTGGAAAATAAGTATTTGGTCAATGACAAAAGTTTCTCAATGCTTTGTTATATACCCTTTGTTGGCAATGACAGAGGTCAAACGTTTTCTGTAAGTCTTCACAAGGTTTTCACACACTGTTGCTGGTATTTTGGCCCATTCCTCCATGCAGATCTCCTCTAGAGCAGTGATGTTTTGGGGCTGTTGCTGGGCAACACGGACTTTCAACTCCCTCCAAAGATTTTCTATGGGGTTGAGATCTGGAGACTGGCTAGGCCACTCCAGGACATTGAAATGCTTCTTACGAAGCCACTCCTTCGTTGCCCTGGGCGGTGTGTTTGGGATCATTGTCATGCTGAAAGACCCAGCCACGTTTCATCTTCAATGCCCTTGCTGATGGAAGGAGGTTTTCACTCAAAATCTCACGATATATGGCCCCATTCATTTCCTGGTCCCTTTGCAGAAAAACAGCCCCAAAGCATGATGTTTCCACCCCCATGCTTCACAGTAGGTATGGTGTTCTTTGGATGCAAATCCGCATTCTTTGTCCTCCAAACACGACAAGTTGAGTTTTTACCAAAAAGTTATATTTTGGTTTCATCAGACCATATGACATTCTCCCAATCTTCTTCTGGATCATCCAAATGATCTCAAGCAAACTTCAGATGGGCCTGGACATGTACTGGCTTAAGCAGGGGGACACGTCTGGCACTGCAGGATTCGAGTCCCTGGCGGCGTAGTGTGTTACTGATGGTAGGCTTTGTTACTTTGGTCTCATCTCTCTGCAGGTCATTCACTAGTTCCCCCCGTGTGGTTCTGGGATTTTTGCTCACCGTTCTTGTTATAATTTTGACCCCACGGGGTGAGATCTTGCGTGGAGCCCCAGATCGAGGGAGATTATCAGTGGTCTTGTATTTCTTCCATTTCCTAATATTTGCTCCCACAGTTGATTTCTTCAAACCAAGCTGCTTACCTATTGCAGATTCAGTCTTCCCAGCCTCGTGCAGGTCTACAATTTGGTTTCTGGTGTCCTTTGACAGCTCTTTGGAGTTTGGAGTGTGACTGAGGTTGTGGACAAGTGTCTTTTATACTGATAACAAGTTCAAACAGGTGCCATTAATACAGGTAACGAGTGGAGGACAGAGGAGCCTCTTAAAGAAGAGGTTACAGGTCTGTGAGAGCCAGAAATCTTGCTTGTTTGTAGGTGACCAAATACTTATTTTCCACCATAATTTGCAAATTTTTTTTTTTTTAAATCCCCTCATTTTGTCTGTCATAGTTGAAGTGTACATACATATGATGAAAATTACAGGCCTCTCTCATCTTTTTAAGTGGGAGAACTTGCACAATTGGTGGCTGACTAAATACTTTTTGCCCCACTGTATATCACATTTACATAAGCACTCAGACCCTTTACTCAGTACTTTGTTGAAGCACCTTTGGCAGCGATTACAGCCTCGAGTCTTCTTGGGTATGACGCTACAAGCTTGGCACATCTGTATTTGGCGAGTTTCTCACAATCTTCTCTACAGATCCTCTCAAGCTCTGTCAGGGTGGATGGGACATATCGCTGCACGGCATCGCTGCAGACGGGTTCAAGTCTGGGTTCAAGTCAAGGACATCCAGAGACTTGTCCCGAAGCCACTCCTGCGTTGTCTTGGCTGTGTGCTTAGGGACGTTGTCCTGTTGGAAGGTGAACAGTCGCCCCAGTCTGAGATCCTGAGTGCTCTGGAGCCGGTTGTCAGCAATGATCTCTCTGTACTTTGCTCCGTTCATCTTTCCCTTGATCCTGACTAGTCTTCCAATCCCTGCCGCTGAAAAATATCCCCACAGCATGATGCTGCCACCACCATGCTTCCCCATAGGGATGGTGCCAGGTTTCCTCCAGACGTGACGCTTGGCATTCAGGCCAAAGAATTCCATCTTGGTTTCATCAGACCAGAGAATCTTAAAGGAGCCCAAATTTGAGATTTTTGGTGCAAACAGCTGTGCCTTTGTGAGACGCAGAGCAGGTGAATGGATGATCTCTGCATGTGTTGTTCCCACCGTAAAGCATGGAGGAGCATGTGTGATGGTGTGGGGGTGCTTTGCTGGTGACAATGTCAGTGATTTATTTAGAATTAAAGGCACACTTAACCAGCATGGCTACCACATACCACAGCATTCTGCAGCAATACGCAATCCCATCTGCTTTGCGCTTAGTGGGACTATCATTTGTTTTTCAACAAGACAATGACCCAAAACACACCTCCAGGCTGTCTACGGGCTATTTGACCAAAAAGGAACGTGATGGAGTGCTGAATGAGATGACCTGGCCTCCACAATCACCCAACCGCAACCCAATTGATATGGTTTGGGATTAGTTGGACTGCAGAGTGAAGGAAAAGCAGCCAACAAGTGCTCAGCATATGTGGAAACTCTTTCAAGACTGTTGGAAAAGTATTCCACATGAAGCTGGTTGAGAGAATGCCAAGACTGTGCAAAGCTGTCATCAAGGCAAAAAGTGGCTACTTTGAAGAATCTAAAATAGATTTTGATTTGTTTAACACTTTTTTGGTTACTACATGATTCCGTATGTGTTATTTCATAGTTTTGATGTCTTCACTATTATTCTACAATGTAGAAAATATTAAAAAATAAAGAAAAACCCTTGAATGAGTAGGTGTGTGCAATCTTTTGACTTGTACTGTATATCCAATCCAAACATTTCTCTATCTCCTACAATGAAAGCAGTTCTTCCGCTTTAAGGTTTAATAACCCATATTTCCGGCCTTAGGCTGCTTCCACTGGATGATAACATTTACTTAAAAACTGCGTAATGCATTATTATAATACATTTATAACACTTCTGCTAATCATGTATGCCCCCCTTATAATGCCAGAGTAAATAACAGTTATTTTGAGTTATACCTGCAGGTTGTGTTACTAAGCTCACTTTATACCGGAGAAGAACACTGACTAAGCAATAAAGCTTAGTTCCAGGCAGCGCAGGGCAAGCTGATGACAGCTATTGAAGCAGGAAGATAAAAGGCCAATATGCTGTAATAACTCAGTCCACCTCAAAACGGGAGGCCACTCACTTTATTGTGCTGTGATACCCATATCCTATCAAGATTATCCATGACATATCTTCTTTCTACCCGTCATGGTCTCCATCAATCGATTTCTGAAATGGAGGAGGGAATCGCAGCCGGAGCCTCCTTATTACACTCCCATCACCACCAATCATCACTAACTACAGCAACAAATGTCTTATCCTCCTGATAACACCACTGTCACACTTATGACATTACATAACACAAACGTAGCTGTAGGAGACTGTAGCTACAAAGGTTATTTATTTCCTCGGCCACAGATCTTGATCAAGTAAAATGACAAAAAAGCGAACACACGTCAGTTTAACAAGCAAAACAGCAATCAACGCAATCACACTCCACGATTACACTTTTTCCTTTTGGTTCCTGGGTCGTTCAACTGAAAGAGTGCCTTTTGCATCCCTCTGATATTTTAAGTTTACATTGTGCACCAATATTACAAGCATTTGACATGTATCTTCGTGCACCCTCTCTTGACTCCCAACTGTACCCAAGTTCTCACCATCATTGCAAAGCCTTCATTTTGTTGCTTTGACAAAAGCGTGAACTGAACTCTCGTTTTAAACTATTAATTTAAAAATATTTTTTACAAAAGAAACATTGAACATCCAATAGTCAAATCATAGTGTAAAAGCAGGTGGGCTGCTTCTACTCTTTTAGGACTTTTTCTGGTGTTTCGTGCTGGAAAACTGAGCAGGTCGAGCATAACACATCAACACTGTTTCCCATAGATAAACACAGGTGTGCATTGATTGTCATGAATCTTGCCCTGGAGGCAGCTCTGCAGAGTGGTCACTAGCTGGCACATTCATAAAGTCATAAAATCTGATTTTAAATCTAACTCTCACTCTAATGCATAACCGTAAACTAAGACCAAAAAAAGCACATTTTTGTTTTCATATATTTTTACAATGTAGACAATGTTGACATTGATTTCCGCTAGATGGGCTAGCTGCACAAAGTTCTGCCTCCAGGGTAAGATTCATGACAATAAATGTCAACCTGCTCAATAGACAGGCTAGAAATGTTATAACAATTTCCTTGTTTGTTGTTCTTGCTTGCATTCAATTGCCACTCCTTGTTGCACACAACCACCTTCCAAAAAAGTTTAATTTAATTTTTTTTTATTGTTGAACACATAAGACTGTAAAAACACCAGCAAATCAGCTACAAGTGATTACAATTTTGGAAATCTGTTCCAAAGTATTCCCACGCATAATAAAGATAGAGTATGTGAGACCATATACAAATGTAAACAAGGTTTGAAATGATTGTTAGTCTATTATATCTGCTTGGGCTTTTTGTGGCCAATCTTTTTGTGACAAAATGTATTTGTAATTATGCTTCAGAACCCTGACCATCCGATCAAGAACAAATTATCCACGGCTGAATCTGGCATAGTGCACTACTGGGTGTAGGCCCATTTGTGAGGTGGGGAGATGAGGGGGGCTGTGGAAAGTTTTGACTGACATTTTAAATCGATTGTTTGTGTTATTACTGCTATAAAAAATATCCAAGATAGTCAAGTAAGTTTTGACATTGATTCATTTGAAAAATGTACAGCAGAATTTATTATATTCACATCATGGGCAATGCATAAAAACATGTTTGACTTTGATCTGAGAAAACACTGGCGATGCAGTAGACCCATGACAGTGGCTTGTTCGTAAAACGATGGTTGCTTGTTGACACTGAAAGAAAGCCCCCTTCTCTGCATATAGAAAATCAAGAATAGCATTTTTTTACCTTTATAGACAGAGGCATCAATAATGAATTAGGGATGGACCCACAGCACAGTGGCATACAAAGCCAGTGGCCCCACTCTCGCCTTCTCTAAGAGCCACACAGATATACATGCACAACTGCTAAGAGGCCTGTTGTAGAGAGAGTGTGCTTTATGTTGGGATGTCAAACAAACTAATGGCTCCAACCTCTGCAATTCCACTCTTTAGGGAGTTGTCCTTCCCCTTTGAAATCTACTGTTGATCTTGGCCAGAATAACAATACCCAAGAAATACAGTATAGTGCTCCAAAATAAGGGGGTAATGGTATTTTCCATACTTCTAGGACACATCTGTTTAGTAGGTGTGTTATGCAGTGTCAGAACAGAAATGACAAGATTATGTTATAATACTGTTATTGCATCAAATTGTTGTTTTATACAACAGAATAGAGGGTTTTTATAACTCTATTGTGTCTGTGTGAACTGAAAGTGGGCCCCTGGGAGATTTAACACTGACAATGGATTTATGACGGATTGGTGATAAAGACCGCATTCCATAGCATGATTAGTGTCTGTGTGCCTGACTGGAAGGTACCATGGAGTGATGGCTCGGGGCCAGACCCTGGTCTCTACAAAATGAGAAGTCTTTACAGCAGATACTGTTTTTTTGTTTTTTGGGGGGGTGGATGAGCTTAATATTGAGGAAAGAATATTGGTTCCATCAATGTAATTGTCTGCATCATTTCCAATCCCCCATATATTTTGGGGGTAAATATATATCCATACACGCATGCATACACATACATATATATACCTATATAGACATATACTTTGTTGAAGAATATACCTTTATTATTATTCCCCGCAAACCCTACCACCGATCCCCTAATTGGAGTAAACTAATAAAAACTTTGGCTTTAATTTATACATCTTATACACATTTTACAGACACAGTCTATTTTACAATAGTTATTTTTTGTTTGCTTTTAGTCCTTCCTCTATTTCTGATGTCCATCCAGATTGATTTCTATTTCCAACTGTGCTATTTCACAAAATTTCTGAACCTATATTTGTTTTACAGACCCCTTATGTTTTACATGTTTTATTTTTGCTAACTTTCTGTAAACATTTATTGGAGTGAGATCATTTTTTCTTTTGGGATTTGTAAACAGAGTATGTCCAAATCTCCGTCAGACCATTTTATTGGTAAACTACATGGTAAAGTTTGCATTTTTTTGTGATCCAATACGTAATATTGTACACTTATCATAATTTTGTTTTAATCCAGAGTGAATAGCAAAAGTATCTAGATCCTCTGAGGCCATGGAGAGACTAATTGTGGTTTTAAAAGAAAAGATTAATCATCAGTGCACAATGACACCTTACTTTTTAAGCCCCGGATTTCTAATCCCTTAATATTATTGTTTGATCTAATCTTAACAGCTAACATTTTGATGGCAATAATAAATAGATATGCTGATAGTGGACAACCTTGTTTTACTCCTCTAGAGAGTTTAAAACTTTGAGATGTAGCCAGTAGTTACTATTTTACACCTAGTGTCACGCTCGTCGTATAGAGGAGACCAAGGCGCAGCGTGATATGAATACATTCTTCTTTTAATAAAGAAAGAACGACCGTGAAGCTACATAGACCGAGTGCTGACATGCAACTACACATGGACAATAACCCACAAAACCAAAATGGGAACCTAAATTGGATCCCCTATCAGAGACAACGATAAGCAGCTGCCTCTGATTGGGAACCAATTCAGGCCACCATAGACCTACATTTACCTAGACATACAAAACCCCATAGATATACAAAAACCCTAGACAAGATCACATACCCACCCTCGTCACACCCTGACCTGACCAAAATAATACAGAAAACATAGATAACTAAGGTGTGACACCTAGGGTTACTGTACATAAATTTAACCCATTTTAAAACAGATTCCCCAAAATTGACATATTCTAGGAATTTATATATTAACTCCAGTCGTACTTCATCAAAAGCCTTTTCAAAATCAGCTATGAAAACCAGGCCTGGTGTCCCCGATATTTCATAGTATTCTATTGTTTCCAGTACTTGTCTTATATTATCTCTAATGTATCGTCCATGTAAAAAAAACCTGTCTGATTAGCATGAATAATATCTGACAATACTTTTTAAATTCTATGTGACAAGCATTTTGCTAGGATTTTTGCATCACAACACTGAAGTGTAAGAGGTCTCCAATTTTTTAAATGGACTGGATCTTTATATATACACCACTTGGGTCCTGTTTCAGTAAAAATGATATCAGACCTTGTCTGATAATCTACCATTTATATAAGAGTGGTTAAAACATGCTAATAATGGTCCTTTGAGTATATCAAAAAAAGTTTTGTATACTTCCACTGGTATGCCATCCAGCCCTGGAGTTTTCCCATCCTTAATGGCCCCAATTGCATCAAGCAGTTCCTCCTCTGTAATTTGGCCTTCACATGAGTCTTTCTGTTCAGGTGTTAATTTTACAATATTATTAGGAAAATCATCCATACAATTAGTTTCAGTTAGTGAAAAATTGGGCGTGCAAATTTATTCAGCCCCCTTAAGTTAATACTTTGTAGCGCCACCTTTTGCTGCGATTACAGCTGTAAGTCGCTTGGGGTATGTCTCTATCAGTTTTGCACATCGAGAGACTGACATTTTTTCCCATTCCTCCTTGCAAAACAGCTCGAGCTCAGTGAGGTTGGATGGAGAGCATTTGTGAACAGCAGTTTTCAGTTCTTTCCACAGATTCTCGATTGGATTCAGGTCTGGACTTTGACTTGGCCATTCTAACACCTGGATATGTTTATTTTTGAACCATTCCATTGTAGATTTTGCTTTATGTTTTGGATCATTGTCTTGTTGGAAGACAAATCTCCGTCCCAGTCTCAGGTCTTTTGCAGACTCCATCAGGTTTTCTTCCAGAATGGTCCTGTATTTGGCTCCATCCATCTTCCCATCAATTTTAACCATCTTCCCTGTCCCTGCTGAAGAAAAGCAGGCCCAAACCATGATGCTGCCACCACCATGTTTGACAGTGGGGATGGTGTGTTCAGGGTGTTGCTTTTACGCCAAGCATAACGTTTTGCATTGTTGCCAAAAAGTTCCATTTTGGTTTCATCTGACCAGAGCACCTTCTTCCACATGTTTGGTGTGTTTCCCAGGTGGCTTGGGAAACTTTAAACAACACTTTTTATGGATATCTTTAAGAAATGGCTTTCTTCTTGCCACTCTTCCATAAAGGCCAGATTTGTGCAATATACGACTGATTGTTGTCCTATGTACAGAGTGTCCCACCTCAGCTGTAGATCTCTGCAGTTCATCCAGAGTGATCATGGGCCTCTTGGCTGCATCTCTGATCAGTCTTCTCCTTGTATGAGCTGAAAGTTAAAAGAGGGACGGCCAGGTCTTGGTAGATTTGCAGTGGTCTGATACTCCTTCCATTTCAATATTATCGCTTGCACAGTGCTCCTTGGGATGTTTAAAGCTTAGGAAATCTTTTTGTATCCAAATCCGACTTTAAACTTCTTCACAACAGTATCTCGGACCTGCCTGGTGTGTTCCTTGTTCTTCATGATGCTCTCTGCACTTTTAACGGACCTCTGAGACTATCACAGTGCAGGTGCATTTATACGGAGACTTGATTACACACAGGTGGATTGTATTTATCATCATTAGTCATTTAGGTCAACATTGGATCATTCAGAGATCCTCACTGAACTTCTGGAGAGAGTTTGCTGCACTGAAAGTAAAGGGGCTGAATAATTTTGCACGCCCACAATTTCAGTTTTTGATTTGTTAAAAAAGTTTGAAATATCCAATAAATGTCGTTCCACTTCATGATTGTGTCCCACTTGTTGATTCTTCACAAAAAATACAGTTTTATATCTTTATGTTTGAAGCCTGAAATGTGGCAAAAGGTCGCAAAGTTCAAGGGGGCCGAATACTTTCGCAAGGCACTGTATCTGCGCATTTTCCTAGTCACCCCGTTCACTCTGTCCAGTTTGAAATATAGTTGAATAGTGGAGACCAGAGTCTATCAAACTTGGGCTGTCTCTTGTGGAGGTCATAAGTGAGCTTTTCAAGAGGAAGAAAGTCAACAATCTGGTCAATCCACATTTTAAATGTAGGAGGGGTATTAGAGGCCCACAATAGAAGAATACATTTCTTAGCAAAGTATGTAATAGTCATAAGCAAATTTTCTCTGTCAGGATCAAGAACAAAGTCCTGCTGGGCATTAAGTCGATAGATACACGGGGTCATATCAAACTGTACCTCTAGTATTTTCTGTGCAGCAGAAATCTGAATCAGAATCTGGCAATCTCTCTACACCTCCAAAATACATGCATATAGGTTCCACTTTCAGAGGTACATCTTTTACAGTTAGGAGACATATCGGTTTTCATTCTAAGGAGTCTCAAAGTATAATAAAATGTGTACAAAAATGTGTAATTAGATTCTTTCATTTTTACACTGGTAGAGGAGCAGTATACCCTGTCGCAAACCTCCGCCCATAACTCATCACTGATAGTCAGACCAAGGTCCTTTTCCCAGATTATTTTCAAAGGAGTAAAGGAGGAGCTTCCTTTCTCAGAAAGGAGTCTTTAGATGTAAGATATTTTGCCTTTAATGGATTGTGCTGTGACAAGAAGGGTTTCAACTTCATTCAACTGAGTTCTAAACCTCCTCTTGGAGGTAAATGAGGAAATTACATGTCTAATTTGAAGATATTTTAAAAAAAGTGGGATCTTGGCAGATCGAATTCACTGCAGAGCTCTTGAAAGGATTTCAGTGTAGTGGTTTTCTGATGAAATAGGTCTGAAAAGGTCCTGATTCCTAGAGTATGCCAAAGATTAAAGTTGGTATCCCTCAGGGCTTTTGGCAAGTCTGGGTTGCCTACTATAGGTGAGTGAGAACATATTTGGGAGGAAATGCCCAGGTATTTCTTACAGTCCCTCCACGCTAGTAGGGTGCTGTAAATCACAAAGGTTTTGGCTATGTTGCCCACTTCACTAAAGTTATTAATGAATATAATTGAGCTTAAGGGCAATGAACCAAAGGATTGGGATTCTATCTGAATCCACGTTGACTCTTGTCTGTTTGTGATCCATGTTAGCATGTTGCGGATTTGGGCAGACCAGTAGTACAACTGAAGGGAGGGAAGGGCAAGACCACCCTTAGATTCAGGTTTCGATAGAGTGGAAAACTTGATCCTAGGTATTTTATTGCCCCATATAAATTTGGTGATGCTTTGGTTAGTTGTTTTGAAGAAGGAAACTGGGAGATAGCATGGGAGCATCTGAAATAAGTAGTTCAGTCTAGGGAGGACGTTCATACGGATTACATTAATTCTTCCTACTAAGCTAATTGGGAGGGAGATCCAGGTTTGGAGATCGCTCTTGATTCGATCCAGGAGTGGAAGATAATTTTCCTTAAAAAGGCTATTCAGATCTGGTGTTATGAAGATCCCGAGGTATTGAAACCCCTGTGTTTTCCATTGGAAAGGACAAAGTGTCTTCATAGAGCTGGTGAGTGTAATATTGAGAGGGCAGACAGTGGATTTGTTCAAATTGATCTTATAACCTGAAAACTTGCCATACTGAGCAATTGTGTCTAAAATGAGAGGGAGGGATTTCTCAGGGTTCGATATGTAGAGCAAGACATCATCTGCGTAAAGCGAAATCATGTGCTGCAGGCCGCCTGCAGAAACACCCATAATACTTGGATTGCTCCTTATCAGCTCTGCCAGAGACTCCGCCCCCAACAAGTAGAGCAGCGGGGACAGCGAGCACCCTTGTCTTGTGCCCCGTTCCAGGGGGAATCTGTCAGAGTTCAGTCCATTAGTAGTCACCATGGCATTTGGATGAGAGTATAGTGATTTGATCCATTTAATAAAATTTGGGCCCATATTGAACTTTTCTAAGACTGAAAACAGAAAGCTCCACTCCATCCTGTCAAACGCCTTCTCAGCATCCAGTGAAACCAGCAGGACAGGGGTCTTCTGTGCGTTTACTTGATCAATAATATCAAAAAGACGGCGAATGTTATCAGAAGAGTATCTGTGTCTAATAAATCCAGTTTGGTCCGCTTTTATTATTTTGGGAAGAAGAGTGTTTAGTCTTTTGGCAAGCAATTTGGTAATTATTTTATAGTTCAAATCCAACAAGTTTATGGGCCGGAAGGACGAGCAGGATAGGGGGTCCTTGTCCTTTTTTAGCAACACTGTAATGCGAGCTGTATGCATTGAGTCTGGGAGAACTCTGTTTTTGCAAAAATCCTCCAGCATTGGCATGAAGATAGGGCTGAGCTGGGGCCAAAAAGCTTTGTAGAACTCTCTGGGGAATCCATCTGGGCCTGGGGACTTATTAGGTGGCATGGAGGTAATTGCCTCCAGGATCTCCTCAGGAGTGAAGGGGGAGTTGAGATCTTCTTGGTCGGTCTCTGATAGTTTAGGTAGCGAGATTCCCTCTAGGAAAGAGTGGAGTTCTGCCTCCATGTGTTTTCTCTCAGAGGTATATAGTTTGCAGTAAAAATCATGAAAAGTTAAATTGATCTTTTTTGGGTCATATGTGACCTCGTCCTCTGCTGTTCAGATAGCCATGATTGTACGCTCTGACTGCTCCTTTTTTAATTGGTAAGCAAGCAATCTACTGGGCCTATTGCTATACTCATGGTATTTCTGTTTAGTAAAGAAAACTTCTTTTTTTTTATCTCCCGAGTGTTGTCCAAATTCAGTTTGGCTTTGACTGCTTTAAGATGACTCCAGGAGGTGCTGTGTAGGGATTGTTGATGTATTTTTTCACAGCATTCCAGCTCCCTCTCAAGATCTAGCCTGTGTGCTTCCATTGCTTTTTTCTTAGAGGAAGCATATGCAATAGTGTGGCTTTAGCAGCGTGTGTGGCTTTAGTGTGGCTTTAGCAGCGTCCAACATTGTGGCCGGAGAAACAGGATAATCTTTATTGTCTTGTGTGTAGTTGTCTATCCATGTAGTTACCAATGTATGGAACACGTCATTTGATAGCATGGAGGTGTTGAATTTCCAGCTCTTTGACCTCGGGATGTTTTTGCAGAGGTCAAAGCGGAGGTGGACAAAGGCGTGATCTGAAAGTGCTATGGGTCCGATTGTACAAGTGGCTGAATTTATGAAACTCTTTGGGATAAAAATGTAATCTATACGGGAGTAGGTGTTATGGACATTAGAGTAGTATGTATAGTCCATAGATGAGCTATTAGTCTCTCTCCAGATATCTATCAGTCCCATCTCTTTAGTAAGAGAGTTCAACATCTTTGCAGATCTAGGATTTGTGGTGGGGACTTGAGATGATTTGTCTAGGGTTGGGTTAAGGGTACAATTAAAATCTCCAGCCACCACACCAAAGGAGACACAATGCTCATTGAACAGGGTTATACTTTTTGACATGAAGGCAGGAGTATCTGTGTTAGGGGCGTATATGTTTAATATAGTAATTGGTTGACCCAGTTATCAAAATAAATCTCCCCTCCGGATCAGATATGTTTTTGTCAATTATGAATGGAAAGTTTTTATGGATAAGTATGGCTGTGCCTCTACTGTTTGATTTGAAAGATGAGAAATACACCTGTCCCACCCAAGCTCTGCGGAGTTTGGCATGTTCAGCATCACAGAGGTGTGTCTCTTGTAATAGCGCGTCTGCTTTTTCCTTCTTTAGAGCACATAGTATCTTTTTTCGTTTTATTGCATGCCCTAGACCATGGCAGTTCCATGTCAATAGATTTAAGGTACTAGTCATCGTCATCGAGCAGTAAAAGTGGATAGTAATTACAGCTGCGTTCACATAAAAGGAAAATAATGGTGTACATAAAATAATAATCTCTGAACACCCCAGCCGAGTTCCCAAACAACTCGACACATGGATCTATTACCCCCCCGCTCAGTCTCAATTCTGTGTTCCGGATAAAACTAAAACCGGGAACAGTTAGCAACGCACAACGTCTCCCTCTCCCCACCAAAGAAATGCCTCATCCTCTCCACCCCGCATTGAGTAAATAACACAGTTGCCCTCGTCCAGACCACAGTAAAAGAGGGGAGAAAAATCTAATCAATAGCCCAGCCTACATATACCTCCCCCAAGGGACATAGGGAACCCCAAGTAATAACAGCAACAAAAAAAACAGGGAAATAAAAGTAGGCTGAAACATTAGTAGGGCTAGGTTAGGCTATACAGCCCATCCCTCTCAGTTAAAGGAAAATAAATATAAATTGGATGGCTATAATGACATTTAGGGGGTGGGTCTCTGGATATCGGCTATATGTCGTCTTACCTCCTTTAGTAATGGCATTAATCGCATTTAGTCATTGGTCTGTTTCTCATTGGCCATGATTGTCTTTCAAAAAAACGTTTTGCCTCTTCGGGAGTTTTGAAGTGTCGCAAGGCTCCTTGGTGAAGAATCCTGAGCTCGTTTGGGTATTTGAATCCCTTGAAGATGCCTCGGTCAATGGAGTATTTCTTCACTTCGTCAAATTCTCGGCACTTTCGGCGTATTCCAGCTGACAGGTCCTGGTGTAAAGCGAGTTTGGCGTTTCCCACTGTGATGGTGTTGTTTTTGCCGCCTGTAGGACTCGTTCCTTGTCGGTGAATCTCAGGTAACGTATGGTGATTGGGCGCGGTGGTTGTCTGGCTGCTGGTGGGGGCCTCAGTGCTCGGTGAGCTCTCTCGAGTTCTATGGGCCTGTGGACATGTGGAGCCACTCGGGAAGTTTGTCTTGCAGGTAGCGGATCAGTGGCATGTTTCCCTCTTCTTTTTCGCCCAGATTGAATAGAACACAATTATTCCTTCGCCCCCTGTTTTCCAGGTCCTCTGTTTTCTCTTCCAGATGCTCGATTTTCTTTTTTCGATTTTGTTTCCATGGCATCTGTCAATAAGTTTTCCATGGATAGGATTCGCCCCTCTGCCTCGTCCAGGCGCCCCGCGTTTATGGTTATCTTATTGATGATGTCAGGCAAAGCGTTTTCCAGGATTGTCACCTTGCCCCCTATCGTACTGAGCTGAGAGTTAATGGCATCTAATTTAGTGTTTAGTTCTGTACGTTGGGATCTCAACTCAGAAAGGATGTCTTCGACAGAGTGCGAGGTTGGCATTCGTTGTGCCTCGTGGGGGAGCGGGTTCTCTTGCTCCTGGCTAATGGCGCTAGTTTTTTCTGAAGCTAGCTTCTTCTTGGAGGCTTTTTCCGTCGCTAATACTCGAGTCCGGGTAAAAATGTCACCTGTAGTGTCGCCTTTTGTAGCCGCCATGACTTTTTCTTACTAAAGCTAAATGAGTTTGAACTTGGAGTGGAGGTAAGATTAGGAATTGGAAACTACTTGTGCGGAGCTCTTAGTTCATGCGGCCATCTCGTTCAAGGGTCACGTGATCCCCCCCTCACTTTATTTTTTTATAATCTATTACACTGGATCTTTCTTGAATAAGTTCTTTCTTCCATTTCTTTTTGTTTTTCCTCTAACTTATTCTGTGCCTCTATGGTACCATTTTTATTGCTATCTAACTGTACTGTTAGTCCTTCAATTTCCTTTGTTAATATGGACTCTTTTGATCTAAATTGCTTTTGTTTTATAGATGAGTACTGAATTGCATGGCCTCTAAAGGCACATTTAAAAGTGCCCCATACAATAAGGGGATCTGCTGTACAGTTATAAATTCTTATGTCCTAGATCTAAACAATTTATCATCTAGTAGACTTTGATTAAATCTACAATATCCTCGCCCACGTGGAAATTCTGTAAGAGTAATATATATGCCAATTATGTGATGATCCGACCGCATTCTGTCCCCTATCAACACATTTTTTACTTTTGTTGCCAGAGAGAATGGTATAAGAAAGTAGTCAAGATGACTAGCTTGATTAAGCCTCCGCCATGTATATCTCACTAGGTCAGGGTATTTAAGTCTCCATATATCTACTAATTCCAATATATCCATGACATTCATGATTTCCTTAAGTGCCTGAGGGTGATGGTTTGTAGTGTGTGATTTCCTTTCCGGTCCATAGAGGTATTTAAGACCATACTAAAATCTCCCGCCATAATAATAGAGTCTAGTGTTGCTTGTAGAGTTGATAAATTCTTATAAATATTCATCATTATCATCATTATTCGGACCGTATAGGTTAATAAGCCATATCTGTTTATTGTCCAATAACATATTTAAAATAATCCATCTACCTTGATAATTTGTTTGGACAATTTGCACATTTGGATCAAAATGACTTAATTAAAACCATCACCCCTTTTGAATTTCTTTGCCCATGGGAGAAATATATTTCGCCCCCCCAGGACTTTTTCCACAAAACTTCATCTAAAATTGTTGAATGGGTTTCCTGTAAACAATATACATTATATTCCTTCTCTTTTAGCCAGGTAAATACTGAGAGTCTTTTCTTATTATCTGCTAGGCCATTACAATTGTAACTGGCTATACTTATTTCACCACTTACCATAATGAGACAACTTTCAATTCTATTTATCAAAATATATGTTTGTAAACGTACCATTAAAAAATAACATGATGATTGAGTGACTATATAGCTGTACCATGATATTTGCATTGCTACTAAGTAAACCTCCAATTGGTCCCCACCATTCTACCCGCTAAAAGCCCTCCTCATCCCGAGCTGGGCCGTCATCCCAATTCCCGGCAGACCACCACCGACCCCCCGCATCCCATAGCCCTGGACAGACTGGGATCCATCCTTCGTGCCATTTACCGAATTGAAGTATATCAACTGCCAAATGCATTTCCATCACCCTCACCTCAATTTGTATTATATATAGCTGTGGATCATCCTTTATTGTCCCTAACATCTTTTACTCCTTCGCAACAGTTGTGGGATACACACATACACCCACACACACTCAACCCACACATACTCAACTCTTTCCCCCCACAGAAGCATAAACTCACATTCTCAACAGTTGCACCATCCCAGAGCCCATCTCAAGAAAGGTCATGATTTACAAATGCACTTACTGTTGCAGCTGCATGAGAAGGCCTGCAAGACCGCGCAAAAAAAAATGGGCAGAAATTGAGAGATTTTATTAACCATTGTCACATCCTAGATGGAGGTCAAATGTACACCTTTTTCCTGAAACACCCACAATACGGTCACCCGTATTGACCATATTCCCAAGCATCTTCATGCAGTCAGACTTTTGATTTTGTGCCACCAGGGTCACAATAATATACCCCCTCTCTGAATGTCCGAGTGTGACCCCCTCCCCATGGGTTACTGCAGCTAGTGTTTCCAGCACTGCCACTGCCTGGGTGGGGGCACCCCACCTGAATCCCCACCAGGGGATTCATAACTTCGTTCAGTCCGCCATTACCTGTCTGCCATTACCTGTCCGCCATAGAGGAATTTTTGATGCTGTTTGCTGTTAATTATTAGTATCTTTCATACAAATCTTAAACTTGTACCCAATTCCATGCATCTGTTTGTCATGAACATCCAGTAGGATGGACTTTGCTATTAAATGCTGTGGCTCAAATCCGCTCGTTGGGCTTCTCAACGGACCACCTACTGGTGGGTCGATAAGCTTCATTATTGCAATAAATAATAAATGTTATTAATACGTTTTGAATAAAGCAATTGACCTGGTCTCTCCTCATTATTTATTAGGATTTCTACGACAGGAATGAGTGTATTATGGTCAGAGGGCATTAATGAAATCGCAATTTAGAGAGCTGTTGCTATGTGTGTGTGTGTGTGTGTGTGCTGTACGATATCTCATGGTCTCCAGAGAACGACCCAAAAACAAACTAAATATGGGCCCGTATTTATCAAACATTTCAGAATAGGAGTGCTGATCTAGGATCAGATTATCCCTGTCCATAATAATCTGATTCATTAACATCTAAAAACAAAACTGATCATAGATCAGCACACTTAATCTGAGACAAAACGGCCCTGAAGAAAGGATTATATACCACTAGACTGAAGGAAGAAAAGGTAACATAGGTGAAGTAAAAGGGAACATGAGAAGAGGAGGGAGGTAAAGGAGGAAGGAACAGATAGAATGTATGGATGGAAAGGAGGATGATAACAGGGATAAAAAGAGGATAGGACTTCACTGAGGCAGACATTAAATAGCCATTATCCATAAATAACCCAAAAGAGACAAGAGACTGAATCCCAAATGGCACCCTATTCTCTATGTAGTGCACACATTTTGACCAGAGCCCAATGGGCCATGCTCAAAAGTACTGCACTATGTAGGGAATAGGGTGCCATTTGGAACACAAACAAACAGTGTTCAAAAGCAGACCTACCGTGAATCTACACTGATTTGGTCCACAGTACTAAGTCAGTAATATCCAGTACAACGAAAATACCTGTTAATAAAGTTTTTCTAAACTGTAGAACAAGTTTTAATATATCTAGAATATAATTAATCACACACACAAACAAAAAAAACACACACTCAGTCTGTCAGGTATAGTAAAAGAGGCAGGACTTACTGAGGTGTAGAGGAAGCCCTCTCCATTCATGGCTGCGTAGAGGCCGGCCTTCACCCCCTGGATGGCTACCACCCGCAGCCCCACCGGGATGAGGTTAAACAGAGCTGAGGGGAGAGGGAGAGCGAGAGAGAGAGACAGGGGGAGAGAGAGAGACATGGAGAGAGAGAGAGAGAGCGGGAGGAAAAGAGGAAGACGGGAGGAGGAAAAATGGGAGAGAGAGATCGAGGGATTGGGAGAAAGAACACTCACTTGAAAGGATCCTTTAATAAAGGTCACAGTGTATTCCTAACCATCTATCCATTTAAATACCCTAGTGTTCATACATCAAAGCACTGTGTGACTTTTGAATTTCGGAAGGGTGTTGACTGAATGGAAACCAGGTTCAGTGTTATCTGGGGGTCATTGTAGTGAATAAGGTAGGACATGGAAGAAAAGTGATCTATGGTGGATCTTTGGATGAATAAGGGAAAAGACAATAAGCGAATCAGATAAAAACCTCAGGTGTAGGAGGGAATGTGCCATTCAATTTCACTCAGTGAAAATTGACAGGCTCCTTGGTCGGCCCACAACCAAGGGTAGGTAACAACGCATCTGCCACGCTGATTCTCAACACAGGGGCCCCTCAGGGGTGTGCGTGCTCAGCCCCCTCCTGTACTCCCTGTTCACTCATGACTGCACGGCCAGGCACGACTCCAACACCATTATTAAATTTGCCAATGACACAATAGTAGGCCTGATCACCGACAACAACGAGACAGCCTATAGGCAGGAGGTCCTGGCCGTGTGGTGCCAGGAAAACAACCTCTCCCTCAATGTGATCAAGACAAAGGAGATGATGTGTGGACCACAGGAAAAAGAGGCCCGAGCACGCCCCCATTCTCATCAACGGGGCTGCAGTGGAGCAGGTTGAGAGCTTCAAGTTCTTTGGTGTCCACATCACCAACAAACTAACATGGTCCAAGCACACCATGACAGTCGAGAAGCGGGCACGAAAAAAAACCTATTCCCCCTCAGGAGACTGAAAAGATTTGGCATGGGTCCTCAGATCCTCAAAAGGTTCTATAGCTACACCATTGGGAGCATCCCGACTGGTTGCATCACTGCCTGGTATGGTAATTGCTCGGCCTCCGAACGCAAGGCACTACAGAGGGTAGTGCAAACGGCCCAGTACATCACTGGGGCCAAGTTTCCTGCCATCCAGGACCTCTATACCAGGCGGTGTCAGAGGAAGGCTCTAAAAATTGTCAAAGACTCCAGCCACCCAAGTCATAGACTGTTCTCTCCGCTACCGCATGGCAAGCGGTACCGGACCGCCAAGTCTAGGTCCAAGAGGCTTCTAAACAGCTTCAAATCACAAACAATAAGACTCCGGAACATCTAGTCAAATGGCTACCCAGACTATTTGCATTGCCCCCCTCCCCACCACTGCCACTCTCTGTTGTCATCTATGCATAGTCACTTTAATGAACTCTACCTACATGTACATACTACCTCAACTAACCGGTGCCCCCGCACATTTAACCGGCACCCCCCTGTATATATTGTTATTTTTTTTACTGCTGCTCTTTAATGACTAATTAATTACTTGTTACTATTATCTCTTATTCTTATCCGTATTATTTGAAACTGCACTGTTGGTTAGGGGCTAGTAAGTCAGTATTTCACTGTAAGGTCTACACCTGTTGTATTTGGAGCATGTGACTAATACAATTTGATTTAATTTGAAATTGTCTTTGGAGGCAGAAAAAAAGTAATGCATAACAGGAGCCAGGAGAGAAGCAAAGCAAGAGCCCAAAAATGGTGTGTGTGTGTGTGAGACTTTGCATGCATGTGTGTGGATGTCTGAGCACTATGGGGGTGGATCAAAACAAATGCATGACGGAGTGGAATAAGTGTGAGTGTATGCGTGTGGGATAAAGAGACTGAGAAAACATGTTAGAAATGGCTGTGTAAGTGTTTGTGTACTCTGTTCAGAGGCATCATGCCCATAGGCCAGTGGAAGATTTTATGGCAGTGATAGGCAGCACTCGCAGGAGGTATGTTTGTAAATTAATTTGATCAAGCTATGTAGCTTAATGATTCCTTCTTGATGAATAAATAAATGAGAACGTTTTATTGTTTCTCTGTAATACTAGCCACCTAGCAATGTTATGAAGATGGCTTTAGCTAGCCAGGTAGATAGGTTCTCAATCTCCCAACCTCATAACTAGCTACCAAGCCATTTCAGGCTATCAATCAAGTTACAGTAGCTTGTCTAACTACATTTAACTGCCAAAATAAAGGAAACACCAACATAAAGTGTCTTAATAGTAGGGCCACCACAAGCCAGAACACCTTCAATGAACCTTGGCATGGATTCTACAAGTGTCTGAAGACACCATTCTTCAACGAGAAATTCAATCATTTGGCAGTTCCAGAATCTCCCACAAGTGTTCAATTGGGTTGAGAACTGGTGACTGAGACAGTCATTGCATATGGCTTACATCGTTTTCATTCTCATCAAAACATTCAGTGACCACTCGTGCGCTGTGGATTGGGGCATAGTCATCCTATGGGGATATAACAATTTAAGACAAAATAATGGTCTGCCCAACATTTTTATACATGAGCCTAAGCATGATGGGATGTTGATTAACTCAGGAACCACACCAGTGTGGAAGCACCTGCTTCCAAAATACATTGAGTATACAAAACATTAGGAACACCTGCATGACAGACTGACCAGGATGACTTCAGCTGAAATATATGATCCCTTATTGATGTCATTTGTTAAATCCACTTCAATCACTGTAGATGAAAGGGAGGAGACAGGTAAAAAAAAAAATACTTTTAAGCCTTGAGACAATTGAGACATGGATTGTGTATGTGTGCCACTCAACGGGTGAATGGACAAGACACAAGATTTAAGTCCCTTTGAACAGGGTATAGTAGTAGGCAGAGGTGGGACATTGTAGGATTGATGTACATGTAGGCCATTAATAGGTGCCATTAATACAGGTAACGAGTGGAGGACAGAGGAGCCTCTTACAGGTCTGTGAGAGCCAGAAATCTTGCTTGTTTGTAGGTGACCAAATACTTATTTTCCACCATAATTTGCAAATAAATTCATTAAAAATCCTACAATGTGATTTTCTGGATTTTTTTTCTCATTTTGTCTGTCATAGTTGAAGTGAAACAAGATACCTATGATGAAAATTACAGGCCTCTCATCTTTTCAAGTGGGAGAACTTGCACAATTGGTGGCTGACTAAATCCTTTTTTGCCCCACTGTATATGTCACTGGTCACCCCCAAAGCCAATTCCTACTTTGGCCGCCTTTCCTTCCAGTTCTCTGCTGCCAATGACTGGAACGAACTGCAAAAATCACTGAAGCTGGAGACATATCTCCCTCACTAACTTCAAGCACCACCTGTCAGAGCAGCTCACAGATCACTTCACCTGTACATAGCCCATCCAACTACCTCATCCCCATACTGTTATTTATTTAATTATTTTGCTCCTTTGCACCCCAGTATCTCTACTTGCACATTCATCTTCTGCACATCTACCACTCCAGTGTTTAATTGCAATATTGTAATTATTTCGCCACTATGGTCTATTTATTGCCTTACCCCCTTATCCTACCTCATTTGGACACACTATATATATAGACTTTTTCTACTGTATTATTGACTGTGTTTGTTTGTTTATTCCATGTGTAACTCTGTGTTGTTGTTTGTGTCGCACTGCTTTGCTTTATCCTGGCCAGGTCGCAGTTGTGAATGAGAACTTGATCTCAACTAGCCTTCCTGGTTAAATAAAGGTGAAATAAAATAAATTAAAATGCATACATTTTTGTATGGGTGGCCCCAGCAGAAATCGAGCACAGGATCCTGACGTTGCAAGTACTATGCTCTACCAACTTAGCCACACAGGACAGTGATCCCTGCATTAACTGTTCTCCTTGCATCACCCTCAGCTCCTACCTCATTTATCCTAAGATGCTCATAACTTGAAGGGATTTGGAAAAATGTAAAAGGCAATGTTCTCACTATCATGGTGACTGCAGTCACGGGAAAAGCTGTACATGTCAGCTCAATTGGAAATGACCTTTAAAAAACGAAATTGTCAGCTGTCCACAGCACTGCACTATGGATCGAGTACATGTACTAAAAATGTTTTTAGGCTATACAGTGTTTGTTCACAATTACATTGTTTACGAACAATGGATTTAAGAAATCTTATATTTAAGGTGACAGTTGAACTACGCTCATGAAGCATTTATCAATTATATTCTTTAAGAATCAATGGCTATGTATCAAATAATTTATTATAGGTCCAAAAATGTATGTACCAATCCCATATTGTCCCTTTAACATCATATCCTTAAAACCCTCCTAAGACTTGGCAGCATTTCTCACCACTGCTTCCTGGATTCTGAGCCAAAGCCCAGAAAATAAAGCACTTTAATTTCGGCAGCCCATAAACCTCATGTTAACGCCAACATTATGGAACTCCACAATGCCAATCCTCACAAAGCAGAGCTGGGACGATCATTCATGGATCACGTAACAACGCTAAGCCTATCGGATGCACTGATGTGGGCTAGGCAGATAAAAGTTGGTGTTTTTAAACGGAGAGGGATAGGTGATATAATCCACGAGGACACAAATCCAACGGGGTAAGGAGGGTATGCAAAAATAGTCCAGCATTGTGAGTGGGTGCAACTGAGCTCCTGTGTGAAGGAGCCCTCTGGCTACACAGCTCACCAGGCATTAATCCGCTCTCTCTACACGAAAACACATATTGTACTGTACACCCACCATACATCCACTCTGAAAAAGCACAACTGGGCAGGCGGCTGCCTGTCATTTTGGGCCAGGAAACAAGATACTTTTTGGACCAGCTACAACCTCTCCTTTCCTCTCTTCTCTTCTATCCTCCTCCTCTTATCAGCCCTTTTTACATCTTCTCTTTCCCCCATCTTTTCCTCTCTTCCCCTCCTCTTATCAGCTTTCCTCTTCTCTTTCCTCCTCTCCTTTCTTCCTCTCTCCTCTCTTCATCTCATAGAGCTCATTGAGTTTACATCACATCCTTCTGACTTCTCTATTCCATCTCTCTCTTCAAAATGAGTAGGAGATGTGAAAGAAATAGGCCCAACATATTGCCAGCTGTTTCTTCTTCTATTCTCCTTCCACTAAAGCTCTGGAGACTCATATGCTGTGATCTTTTCCTTCTGATACAATGAGAGGCCTTCTTCTTCTTCTCTCCCCCTGGTACAGCAGAGGAGAAAGGGGAGGAAGTTTGACTTTTCTTTGCTGAATAGTTTTTTGTTCAGCAGAGTTACTGTGGGAACTATGGCTGCCTTCACCCACTCTTCTCTACAGTTTCACAACTGCCAGGTACAGTAGGTAATATCGCCCCTGCAATACAGTATGTGCTGCAGCACTAACACACACTCTGACATAGATAGGGTAAAAAGTTGTTGTGTGTGAGTCAACCAAGCACACAGGTTAACTACTTACTTAATACTCTTCATATCTATTGAGACAGGTTGGATGTGTAGTCCTCTGTGGCTCAGTTGGTAGAGCCCAGCGCTTGCAATGCCAGGATTGTGGATTCGATAGCTTGGACCACCCACCATACAAAAATGTATGCACTTACTGTATGACTCTAAATCGCTTTGGATAAAAGTAACTTACAGGGCCAACCCTTTGCCTTCGACATCAACTTTATCTGTCACTTTAGTGTCTTGTCTGTCTGTCGGTTTGTGCGCGTGTGTGTGCGCGCACAACGTACACAAGTCACGGTGTACATGCACGTAACTTGTGTACCTCCAGGCTGATACTGCATGTAAGTCAGGGAGGGGACAGATCACCTTCCTGCCAAACGGATGGAGGGGAATGATCCTGGCCCAACAGTTAATAGATTGTTTTCTCAAACAGAGTGGAGAACGATGACAATTATAGTTGGGGTGAAGCGGCCCGCCTAGCTTAGAAATACAGCGACAGAGTGCGGGCCATCCATCACTCCTCTCTACTCAACTCCACTCTTTTCAGTGTGTCTGCACAGATGTAGCTGGTCACACACAGAGTTGTTTGTGAAGGTGACACAAACGTAACCCTGTTCGACAGGTGTGTGAAGGTAATGCAGACAGGTGTGCGTGGAGTGGTGAGGCTTGCACAGGTGATCTCTGTGGAATTCTAAATTGTGGTTTGTTAATATCCATGTACATTATCATGATGAAATGGCATTTGTTATCGTAACGGCTAGACATTTTTTCGTACTCACGTGACCTCACCAGGACAAAGTGTATTGTACTTTAAGATTGTATGATAGGAGATGTGCATGTTGGGAATTGTAATGTGTGTCATATAAACTCACTGTAGTCGCTGTTCTCGTCCTTGGTCCCATTTATGGTGCCGTCCGGCTTCATCTGCAGGTAGAAGCCCTGCTCGCTGAACAGTCGCGTCACAATGCCCTTCAGCTGCGGCTCTGCAACACAGCACAACAGGGATAAGGGTTAGCTAGCTGCTTGGGTCATGTTCATTAAGCACCAAACATAATAAAATGGACCGAAACAGGGAGGAACTACCTGAATGTGTCCAATAAGAATAGTAATTTTTGTTTTCCATTGCAATGAACAAGGCCCAGGTTACTCAGACACCAAAACACTTGAATGCCATGCCCTCGTACTCTTAATACCATTGTCAATGATTGGGGAGAGACCAGCAAAAACTAGACTATAACTAAGGCCCAGAGCACTTCCTGGTCTGGTCAAGTGATCTGGAAAAACTCTTGGTCTTATAGTGTAAGCCTTAGTTAGTACCCATTATTGCAGTACCGTGTGATAGGCTACATAATGAATTAAATGCCATGTGATACATGTGATGACACAGAAGCAAACAATGCCTCCCATCATGACAGAGAGGCAGACAGATTCTCTCGAGCCACCTCCTCAGACCATAACTCAATGGTAAAGAGAATAAAAAGAGGTAAAAAAGAATAAAAGGAAGAGGTTAATCACGACAGTACTTTAGTGCCATTCAGAGCATGCAGATACCAACATAACACTAATCAGTGAAAAACCATCTCCCAGTCTTATAGATAAAGAAGGTTCAGTTGGTGGATCAAAACCGAACCAAAAAACAAACGGTCTAAGAAGCCACCTCCAAATCATGAACAGGGCACACAATGTGGGACAGATAAACTTGGCACTACAGCCGCTTGACGCCCAAATCATGCAGGAAGAGACAGAAGAAGACTAAAATACAGCACTATTTAGAGCAAGTCGGTGTGCCAGTTAAACGCTGATGATGAGGCAGACCCAGTGGATGAAAGAAACACTGAAAGGTGGGGGGGATACGTTAAATAGGATGCAGAAGTGTGTGGTCTGCATCCTCTCATCTATCGGTGATAGATATGATACTCTTAAACCTCTGTCTAACTTGCTTGTAGCCGAACTGTGAGAATTGGCCCATTGGTGGATCAATAAAGCATTCTTCACCAACAATAGTTCACCTTAACATGGACACTGATAGCTCTGGTCTAGGTCGTTAGTGTGCCTTCCTTCAATTCATGTACTGGAGGAACCCGCACAACAACATATTTTTTTTTTTTTTTGTCATGATGAACTTAGAATAATAACAAGTTCACATTTGCAGTTTCAGATGTAAGAAAACTTCACAATTGTAAGTTCACATGTGTGGGTGAAATAGTGTTTCCTCTCCTCACATGTGAAAAGGTGGTGTTAAGATGTGGAATGTGGAATTGCATATTCTGTAAAAAGGTTACTTAGCCTAGCTGATCATACAAAATAATAATTTCTTACTTCTAAGCTCATCCACTCCATTATTATTGTAGTCCTCCATAGTGTTGCATTGATATACATGTATACTTAACACTACCACAAGGTAGAGGTATTCGGAGTGTTATTGCTGCAGGCACCACCTAATTTCTTTGTACACTGGTCCGTGATTGTTGGATGAAGCCCAGTGAAAAGAACAGAGAAGTTAGCTCTCCGTGTCTCCTTATTTTTATCCTGTTTGTTGGTTTCTACCCATGGTTATGTTAAAAAATATATAGAGATAACATGTTTAACTAAACGGTGTTGAGTTCTGGTAATTTTAATGTATAATTTAATTGTTTTGACCAAGTGAGGTTTTCACATTTACATGAGTGTAGCCAAGCTAAGTCGCTAGCAAGCTAGTTATGTTTGTATGCAAGTCAATGAGAACAAGATGGCGTTTCTGAAATATAGTTTATTTCCATTAAATGTTTTGGCTCTTAAATAGTTCCATTCGTTTTTTTTTACAAACAAGAGCTCATATTGAGTGTATTTAAATGTGTACATATGAACCACTGTAATATGTATTTTAGAAGGTTACTTTCTATGAAATGTGTATCTAATCATTGCATGTTAATTGCTAACTGCTAGCTAGCTTAGTGAAAGGTGATAGCTATCCTTCCATTTCGTCCTAGCTAGCATCTGTTATTGTTAGCTGTCCATTGGTTTTTGTTACATTTACTACACCGGCCTAAACTAAATATTTATGTATTTGAAAATGTGAATGTGTTTGCTTTTGGAATTAATGTAAACAGATACTTTTCTACAAAGAAATGTATTTTGAATTAGGTCTGTCTGAGCTCATCAGTTAACTGGAGTTAGCTTTTTGTCATTTTAGTGCACAATTTTTTTTTTAATTGCGATTAATTTCATGAAAGCAACGAAAATCCATTATCTATACAGCTCAAAACAACAATGCAATGTCAAAACAAGTTGACATTGAGGTTTCCATTTTTCTAATCAATACTTTGGATATAATCAACACGTCAACATTATTGTAATGCTTTTTATATAAAAGAAATTCTTAGATTACAACTTAATTTGATCAAATTCTGAATTTGCGATTATTCGTGACTAATCACAGCATACCCTGTGATTATCTGAATTTATATATATTTTTTACTTTCAGTTTGCTTGAACGTTTGCTAAGCTGCAGAATCTCTGAAACTGGAAACACTTATCTCCCTCACTAGCTTTAAGCACCAACTGTCAGAGCAGCTCACAGATTACTGCACCTGTACATAGCCCACCTATAATTTAGCCCAAACAACTACCTCTTTCCCAACTGTATTTAATTTTTATTTATTTATTTATTTTGCTCCTTTGCACCCCATTATTTTTTATTTCTACTTTGCACATTCTTCCATTGCAAAACTACCATTCCAGTATTTTACTTGCTATATTGTATTTACTTTGCCATCATGGCCTTTTTTGCCTTTACCTCCCTTCTCACCTCACATTGTATATAGACTTGTTTATACTGCATTATTGACTGTATGTTTGTTTTTACTCCATGTGTAACTCTGTGTCGTTTTATCTGTCGAACTGCTTTGCTTTATCTTGGCCAGGTCGCAATTGTAAATGAGAACTTGTTCTCAACTTGCCTACCTGGTTAAATAAAGGTAAAATAAATAAAAATAAATAAATTTGTACTGAAATACACCATTTCCCAAAACGTCCTTGTACTGTATGTTATTGAACAGACTAAGATATGTTTGCTCTGCTCAGTGGGTGTGCGGGGTGTGGCTTGAAGCAACGGGTTAAGTATTTAAAGGGAAGCAGTGCATTATTATACCACAACCCAACCCCTCCCCGTTTCTCCATGGTCGTTCAGTACAGTGTCCTTTAAATTGAACGTTCTATTACGTTTTTATGTACTGAACGCAGAGCTGCTCTGTGGTCACTGACCTGGTTTCCTGCGGACTGGTCTTTTCTTGCCGCTGCAGAACCGAACTTTGCTGAAGACCGTAAATATATGCCTCTCGCACAAGGAGCGGGGGTCTTTGCTGGGACTGGTGCGCCGTTTGGAAGTGGCGACCTTTTCGCTGTTTCCCTCTCTTGCTTGACGTTTCTGACGAATCAGGGAGCTGGCGAGCGCCGCCGCCATCTCCCCGGTAGATTAACCTGAGTGTAGACCACTTGAATCGTCTCAAAATCTTCTATGAGCGAGATGTTGTCAAGATATTGCTGAGGGTGCTGATTATGGCTGGTCCAATGCATGAGGTTGCATACGTGCGCCATGATGACAAATATGTAGGTAAGGTGAATAAAATGATAACTTGCTGAATGCTGAACTCAAACATATTTGTCATCCAAATAATGGAAACAACATCGATATAAATATAAAATATTGCACTGGCAGTCTTTACAAATAGGTAGGCTACTATATCTCTAAATACATTAATTCATAAATGTATATTGTGCAGATGTGTCCAAGGTATTGCTCTTTATCTCCAGTCCAGATTATTCCCAGGTATCCAGCTAAAATGTCCCGTAAATAGTTTCATTATCCATCGTTTTCATTCCTCTTAAATTTCCAGTGCTCGACATTCCACAACTATCTGAGTGCAGTGGCAGCAGCGTACTGGATGTGCGCGGACACACTGCTCACTCACTAGCCCCGCAGCCCGCGAACGGCATTGTCTTTCGCTCAACTACGGGCTCGACGAGCGAGCCCCAGGTAAAAAATAATCCAAAATCGAAAACCCAATGTTCTCTGGAAAACGGAGAGTCACAACAAATTGGAGGACCGTCGAAAATCTATGTCGCCTTCATAATCACAGGTGATGAGTATCCTAAACTGACATAATTCAAACCCATTGGTCACACACTGGTTGAGTCAACGTTATTTCCACGTACATTCTTTCAAATTAATATGAACCAATGTGAATTGACGTATGTGCCCTGTTGGAAAAATCTAAGCACAAATCTCACGGTAGCCTGTAGTGAAAAGTACCATCAGAGCAACTGGTGAAGCCTGCTCTTCGTCGCCCGGTTTGCAAGCATCCTTTCTTTTTCTAACTATGCAATCCTACGTGGTTGTGGTTCGGACAAGGAATTCTCCGAGGGCTGAGAGAAAGAGAGCGAGAATAACTTTTTTTTTGTGCCAGTGTGTGTGAGGGAGAGAGAGCAGGAGGGAGGTTAAGAGAGTGAGCGAAAGGGGGGGGGGGCTCGGCATTGTAAACGAAAGCGATGGTGGGCTGTTTGGCAGGAGGTGCGCCAGCAGTTTACATGTGTTCGGTAACATAATTTTACCAAAGGCAATGAGAAAGGCAGGTCTCCATCACGCAAAGTGATCCATACTTCCTGGGCGCAATATAGCCTGGGGATGAGGTAAAGCAAACCTAGCCCCAGTGGTGTAAATTAAGTAAAACTACTTTATGATACTACTTATGTCGTTTTTTGGTATATGTAATTTACTATTCCTTTTTTGACAACTTTTACTTTACTTCATCCCTAAAGAAAATAATGTACTTCCATACATATCCCTGACTCCCAAAAGTACTGATTACATTTTGAATGCTTAGCAGCACAGGAAAATGATACAATTCACACAGGTATTAACAAAACGGCCCTGCTCATCCCTACTGCCTCTGATCTGGCAGACTCACTAAACACATGCTTTATTTGTAAATTATGTCAGTGTTGGCTATCCAAAAATAAAAAACAAGAATTGTGCCGTCTGGTTGGCTTAATGTAAGGAATAAGAAATGATTCATACTTTTACTTGTAGGGCTACTTTTTAGACTTAAGTATATTTTAGCGATTACATTTACTTTTGATACTAAATAAATGTAAAACCAAATACTTTTAGAGACTTTTACTCAAGTAGTATTTTACTTGGTGACTCACTTTTACTTGAGTCCTTTTCTATTAAGGTATCCTTACTTTTTCCACCACTGTCTAGCCCCTAGGCTAGTAACCTGTATCTGTACCTGTAGGGAATATTGAATGATCCCAAATGATCCATCGTATCTCCCAGAAACGTTTTCAACATACATCTGTAAAATTATAGTCTAGAACCTAAAGCTTTGTTTGTCTTCCTCTCAAGCTTCCATGTCTTCTCCCTGGACCTCAATGTCCACCTCTTGAACATCAGACTGAGGCCTCATCTTCACTGTCCAACATTGTCGTCCTCAAAAAGCATCAAATTTGCCTGGATGGCCACCAATTTTTCAACCCTTGTATTTGTCAGCCTGTTGTGTATGTGTCCCCAAACAAGGACCAGTTGCGCTCTGAGGTGGCTGATATTGGTGGGATTTTTGAAGATGGAGGCAATAGAGAAAGAGCCTCAGATCTACAAAGTCCCTTCCACCAGGTGGCTGATGAGACATGCTGGCACGACTGCCATATTGCTTCTCCATCCCAAAGCCCTTGCTTGGAAGTGTACTTCGCCAGACTGCCAAGAACCTTGCCCTCATCCAGGCCAAGGTGGTGAGACACGGAAGTGATGACACCATAGGCCTTGTTGATCTCTGCACCAGACAGGATGCTCTTGCCAGCATACATGGGGTCCAACATGTACGCTGTGGCATGTATGGACTTCAGGCAGAAGTCTTCACGCTTTTTGATGCATTTCAGAACTGAAGTTTCCTCTGCTTGGAGCAACAGTAAAGTAGGCAGGGCAGTTTGGATTTCTTCTTACATCTGCAAGCGGAGTCTGAACATCAGACAGGATGGCATTGTCTCCCTCAATCTGTGCAATGGCTACTGCTATAGGTTTCAGGAGTTTCAGGCTGCTTACCACTCTCCCAAAATACATCATCCAGGAGGATCCTGTTGATGGGGCTGTCCATATCGGCAGACTGTGATATGGCCATTTCTTGGAGAGACAAACATGATGACTACACCACCCCAATGGGTGTTGGTGGGCAGCTTCAATGTAGTGCTCTTATTCTTCTCACTTTGCTTGGTGAAGTAGATTGCTGATATAACTTGATGACCCTTCACACACCTTACCATTTCCTTGGCTCTCTTGTAGAGTGTATCCATTGTTTTCAGTGCCATGATGTCCTTGAGGAGCAGATTCAATGCATGCATGCATGCATGTTCTTAGCATTGTCTGTCACCAGTGCAAATACTGTTTGAAGTGATTCTGTTAGCTGTGTTGTTGGCTAGCTCCTCTGAACAACAGTGTCCTGACGAGTGAGCACATTTTCTATGCCAAGCAAAATCGTGCCTCACTGTTATGGATGTATCCAAATGTCACTAGAAAACAGCTTATGCAAATGCTGCTACTTTGCTGTTATTCTGGCTGCACTTTTTGACTAGCCATAGTTAGTTAGCTAGCAAGCAAAGGTTAAGAACGTTGCCAGCCAGTATGGCAATGGAACATTTAGAATGAACGTCCATAGATTCAAAACAAAAAGGCTAAACGCTTGGGTCGCATCTCTAGCAACCAAACTGATAGAATGAACAACCAGGATTTAGGTAGCAACACTATATTGGTGTCGGAACAAGATCTTGTAAAATGATGAAATAATATGAATAAATTCATCATTTTTTAAAATGAAAATGTCAATTATTATTTGAATACCTATGCCAATCTATCTTCCAAACACTGGTTTCGAGGGCATTATCACTTAATCCAAATTAGTAGATGCAGCAGGGGAGTAATAAAGTAATTCAATAAACTTTTGATTGATGACCATATGCACATTGAAACAGATGGTATCAACAATGAAGGTCTAATGGTCTGATCTTTCATGGCTATCCCATACCACATTTAGCTGAGAAATGACTTACTTTCATAAACAGGACAATCTCTTGTCATAGCAGATCACTTAATATTCCTATCACTCATTTGCCCTGAATGATAGGTCGGTTGTGGAAGAGCTTCGTAATTCTCATGTTCTAGCAACTGAGACAATTCTATCCAGTGCGGCTTTTTTAAGGTTCCAGCATGTGACAAGCATGCAAGTGAATCCTTAGCTGAGGCTGCCCGAGGCGCGGGAAGCTGACCTTTAAACAGGTAGGCTAGTTGAGAACAAGTTCTCATTTACAACTGCGACCTGGCCAAGATAAAGCAAAGAAGTGCGACAGAAACAACAGAGTTACACATGAAATAAACAAGCGTACAGTCAATAACAAAATATTTTTTTTTCTCTAAGTCTATATACAGTGTGTGCAAATGGCATGAGGAGGTATGGCAATAAATAGGCCATAGTAGCAAAGAAATGACAATTTAGCAGATTAACACTGGAGTGGATGATTGTGTGTAAGTAGTGATACTGGTGTGCAAAAGAGCAGCAAAGTAAATAAAAACAATATGGGGATGAGGTAGGTAGATTGGGTGGGCTTTTCACAGATGGACTATGTACAGCTGCAGCGATCAGTTAGCTGCTCAGATAGCTGATGTTTAAAGTTAGTGAGGGAAATGTAAGTCTCCAGCTTCAGCGATTTTTGCAATTGGTTCCAGTCACTGGTAGCAGAGAACTGGAAGGAAAGGTGGCCAAAGCAGGTGTTGGCTTTGGGGATGACCAGTGAGATATACCTGCTGGAGTGCTATGGGTGGGTGTTGTTGTCATGACCAGTGAGCTGAGATATGGTGGAGCTTTACCTAGCATAGACTTAAATAAGTATAGTGGGTCTGGCGACGAATATGTAGCGAGGGCCAGCCGGCTAGAGCATACAGGTCGCAGTGGTGGGTGGTATAAGGCACTTTGGTAACAAAACGGATGGCACTGTGATAGACTGAATCCAATTTGCTGAGTAGAGTATTGGAAGCTATTTTGTAGATGACATTGCCGAAGTCAAGGATCGGTAGGATAGTCAGTTTGGCGGCGTGAGTGAAGGAGGCTTTGTTTTGCGAAATAGAAAGCCGATTCTAGATTTCATTTTGGATTGGAGATGTTTGATATGAGTCTGGAAGGAGAGTTTACAGTCTAGCCAGACACCTAGGTATTTGTAGTTGTCCACGTAGCTAGCAGCAGGCAACCTGGTCACGAAAATCAGAAAAGCAATCAAATTAAATCGTTTACCTTTGATGACTTTCGGATGTTTTCACTCATGAGACTCCCAGTTAGATAGCAAATTTTCCTTTTTTCCAAAAGTATTATTTTTGTAGGCGAAATAGCTCCGTGTTTTCTTCACGTTTGGCTGAGAAATTGACCGGAAAATGCAGTCACTACAACGGCAAAAATATTCCAAATTAGCTCCACAACTATGTATTGTGACACTAGACACATTAGGGAAGCCATAGAAAAGGGAATTTCGTTGATCTCTCATTCACTGCTCAATAGGGACGCAAAGGAACGCAGAGCTTTCTAAATAAGAGTCCCTTCCTGATTGGATTTTTCTCAGGCCTTCGCCTGCAATATCAGTTCTGGAAACTTTAGAGTGTTTTCTATCCTAAGCTGTCAATTATATGCATATTCTAGCATCTTGTCCTGACAAAATATCCTGTTTACTTTGGGGACGTTATTTTTCCAAAAATGAAAATAGTGCCCCCTAGATTCGAGGTTAACACAATGTCCAAAGAAGGTATAGTATAGAAGTATACAGAATGGTGTCGTCTGCATAGAGGTGGATCAGGGAATCACCCACAGCAAGAGCGACATAGTTGATATATACAGAGAAAAGAGTCGGCCCGAGAATTGAACCCTGTGGTACCCCCATAGAGACTGCCAGAGGTCCGGACAACATGCCCTCCAATTTTACACACTGAACTCTTGTCTGCGAAGTAGTTGGTGAACTAGGCGAGGCAGTCATTTGAGAAACCAAGGCTATTGAGTCTGCGGATAAGAATACGGTGATTGACAGAGTCGAAAGCCTTGGTCAGGTCGATGAAGACAGCTGCACAGTACTGTCTCTTATCGATGGCGGTTATGATATTGTTTAGTACCTTGAGCATGGCTGATGTGCACCCGTGACCAGCTCGGAAACTGGATTGCACAGCGGAGAAGGTACGGTGGGATTCGAAATGGTCAGTGATCTGTTTATTAACTTGGCTTTCAGAGACTTTAGAAAGGCAGGGCAGGATGGATATAGGTCTGTAACAGTTTGGGTCTAGAGTGTCACCCTCTTTGAAGAGGGCAGCTTTCAGACAAAACGAAAGAGATTGAACAGACTGGTAATAGGGGTTGCAACAATGGCGGAGGATCATTTTCGAAAGAGAGGGCCCAGATTGTCTAGCCCAGCTGATTTGTACGGGTCCAGGTTTTGCAGCTCTTTCAGAATATCTGCGATCTGGATGAAGGAGAAGCTGGGGAGGCTCGGGCAAGTAGCTGTAGTAGCTGTTGGTCGGGGTTGGGGTAGCCAGGAAGAAAGCATGGCCAGCCATAGAGAAATGCTTATTGAAATGTTTGATTATCATGGATTTATCGGTGGTGACCATGCCGCCTAGCCTCAGTGCAGTGGGCAGCTGGGAGGAGGTGCTCTTGTTCTCCATGAACTTTACAGTGTCCCAAAATGTATTGGAGTTAGAGCTAAGGATGCAAATTTCTGTTTGAAAAAGCTAGCCTTTGCTTTCCTGATTGACTGTGTGTATTGGTTCCTGACTTCCCTGAACAGTTGCATATTGCGGGGACTATTCGATGCTATTGCAGTCCGCAACAGGATGTTTTTGTGCTGGTCAAGTGCAGTCAGGTCTGGAGTGAACCAAGGGCTATATCTGTTCTTAGTCCTACATTTTTTTGAAAGGGGCATGCTTATTTAAGATGGTGAGGAATTTACTTTTAAAGAACGACCAGGCATCCTCGACTGACTGGATGAGGTCAATATCCTTCCAGGATACCTTGGCCAGGTCGATTAGAAAGGCCTCCTCGCAGAAGTGTTTTAGGGAGCGTTTGACAGTGATGAGGGGTGGTCGTTTGACCGCGGACCCATAGCGGATGCAGGCAATGAGGCAGTGATCGCTGAGATCCTGATTGAAAAGGTGTGTTTGGAGGGCAAGTTGGTCCGGATAATATCTATGAGGGTGCCAATGTTTACGGATTTAGGGTTGTACCTGGTGGTTTCCTTGATAATTTGTGTGAGATTGAGGGCATCTAGTTTAGATTGTAGGACTGCTGGGGTGTTAAGCATGTCCCAGTTTAGGTCACCTAACATAACTAACTCTGAAGATAGATGGGGGGCAATCAATTTCGATATGGTGTCCAGGGCACAGCTGGGAGCTGAGGGGGGTCTATAACAGGCGGCAACAGTGAGAGACTTATTTCTGGAGAGATTAATTTTTAAAATTAGAAGCTCGAACTGTTTGGGCATAGACCTGGAAAGTAGGACAGAACTTTGCAAGCTATCTCTGCAGTAGATTGCAACTCCGCCCCCTTTGGCAGTTCGATCTTGACGGAAAATGTTGTAGTTAGGTATGGAAATCTCAGAATTTTTGGTGGCCTTCCTAAGCCAGGATTCAGACACGGCAAGGACATCAGGGTTGGCGGAGTGTGCTAAAGCAGTGAGTAAAACAAACTTAGGGAGGAGGCTTCTGATGTTGATATGCATGAAACCAAGGCTTTTTCGATTACAGAAGTCAACAAATGAGAGTGCCTGGGGACACGCAGGGCCTGGGTTAGCCTCCACATCACCCGAGGAACAGAGGATGAGTAGGATCAGGGTACGGCTAAAGGCTAGCAAAACTGGTTGTCTAGTGCATTGGGGACAGAGAATAAAAGGAGCAGATTTCTGGGCGTGGTAGAATAGATTCAGGGCATAATGTGCAGACTGGTATGGTGGGGTGCGGGTACAGTGGAGGTAAGCCCAGGCATTGAGTGATGATAAGAGAGGTTGCATCTCTGGACATGCTGGGTGAGGTCACCGCATGTGTGGGAGGTGGGACAAAGGAGGTATCTAAGGCAAGTACTAGGGGCTCCACAGTAAACTAAAACAATGATAATTATCCTAAACAACAGTATACAAGGAATATTGACATTTGAGGGCCAGATGGCGAAAGAGGTATTGTAGTTGTGGTAATTTCGTTTGCTAGCCGGGAAATATGCCTGGCTCAGGGCTAGCTTCGGGGCTGGGTCACTCAGTGGCAGCTAGCTAGCTGTGATGATCAATGGTCCACGGTTTACGGCAGGAATCTGGCGTTGTAGTGGAGAAAAACAGTACGAGGCTGGCAGGTATTATCCAGGCTAAAAAAAACGGCTGGTGCCTGAGCAGAGGGAAAGGCCGCTAGCAGTGGCTAACAATGACTAGTAACTTCTGATGAAAGTTTTGGCTATAGGGTCTAAAAAAAATTGTGGATCCGTGTCACATTGAGTGAGGCGGGTTACCGGAAGGTATATTTAATTTTAAAATGGAAAAAGAGATTGAAAAATAAATTGGAATATATACAAAAAATATGAAAAATACAAAAAGTAAACGAGAGGACAACAAACCAAGTCTGCACTGCTACGCCATCTTGGATTCCTGACGAGCCGGCTGAGGCATGGGGAGCCTACCAAGTCTTGAGAATCTGTTGAGCCAGCTGAGGCATGGAAGCCTGGCGAGCCAGCTGAAGCATCCCTGGTTGCTCCAGCAGAGGCATTAGGGCCAGCTCTGACTGCATGTGTGGGTACGCAGACCCAGGATCCACGAAAGCCCCCCCCCAGTTGAGTTCACCTTTTTTGTGTCCCCCTTCCACATCAAAAGATGCCCATCCCTGGGCCACATCGTCACGCATGCTCACTGGGTGTTGTGTCATGGAATTTTTATGGTTTAGTCCATTTTGGTTGCAAATGCGTTTTTTGTTATCACTAATTTTGACAAAAATTAGAAATGGACTAGTTGTGAAAAGATCTGAAGTGCTTGGTTCAAAAAACAATTTGTGGAAAAAATATCCGAATTGGGCTGCTGTAATGTGTACGCTAGGAGTTAGGAAGCAAGTACAGGGAGTAAATTTAATGAATAACGTAACATGAAACAAAACAAGAAACACGAGTAGTGTACAGACATAAAACACAGGAACAGAATCAATGACGCCTGGGGAAAGATATTGGGGAGGTAATCAGGAAGGTGATGGGAGACCAGGTGAGTCTCATGAAGCGCAGGTGCGCGTAATGATAGTGGCAGGTGTGCGTAATGAGTAAACTGGCGACAACGAGCGTCTTAGAGGAGGAGAGGTAGCAGACGTGACAGCTGCCTGTCTAAATGCAGCATAAATAGCCTATTTCTAACTGAAAGGTAAAGACACAGCTACAAACTATTTATTAGCAATAGTGTAGTATTAGAAGATTTTAGTTCTGGGTTACCGAGATTATATATACTTTATTAAACTTTAATTGTGAATGAACTGCAACTAAAATAGTCACAGATTGCCTGTATTTCGTGAACTGCATTGTTGGTTAAGGGCTTGTAAGTAAGCATTTCACGGTAAGGTCTATCTATACCTGTTGTATTATTTATTTTACTAGGCAAGTCAGTTGAGAACAAATTCATATTTTCAAATGACGGCCTAGTGGGTTAACTGCCTTGTTCAGGGGCAGAACAACAGATATTTACCTTGTCAGCTCGGGGATTCAATCTTGCAACCTTTCGGTTACTAGTCCAACGCTCTAACCACTAGGCTACCTGCCGCCCCAGGTAGCCTAGTGTGACAAATAAAATGTTATTTGATTTGAATCAGGGTTCGGGGTCAATTTCAATTAAAGTCAATCAGTTCAGGAACTAACTGAAATTCCTATCCAATAATTGACTGCCTTCAAATTGATTTGACCCCAACCCTGGTATGGATTACTGTGATGTGATCACTCTGAAGATGACAACGTAATGGGAAACGAGGAAGGGGATTACAACTATTACCCCATGTTAATATCAGAATCTCATGGCTGATAATGAAATAAATCAAATCAACCATAATTGCAGAGCTATGAGGCTATTGTCATGACGTTGCCCTCTTTGGGTACAGCGAGCACCATCCCCCTCTCTCCTACACCCAGGCTGCTGTTAGGCAGGTCATAAATTCCTGGAGGAGATTCTTCCTCATGGCCAGACAGTGTGTGTGTGTGTGTGATTATCTATAATCGATAGAGATAGAGAAAAAAATTACAAAAAGAACTTCTTCCACCTCACAGAACTTGAGAACTGAACAATATCCATGTTCTGGAGAATGTATAAATGGTCGGTGAAGTAGCCAGCTACGAACTGGTCCCTTTGGTACAATTTTGTGAAACTCATGCGAGACAATACAGCCACATTACCATAACCTTGTTTATACAAGGGTCTCAGTTGTGAGGCTTGCATCTAATTGCTGTATAAAATGAATGAGTAAAGATGAAACTTGTGAAATTATGTAATGTGATCTTATACTGTTTAATGAAGGAAACTCCAATTCCCTTTGGAGTTTAACTAAATCATAGGCCCGCCCCATGAGCACAGACATTGATCTGGCGTCATGGGACAGCCCCTTTCTGCTCTTCCGAATATAACCCCCACCTTGGGAATTTATCTTCAGACCATGCTTCTCTCAATTACGAGAGGGCTAAGGTTTGAGCAGAGACCAAGCTTACCTCAATTACGAGAGGGCTAAGGTTTGAGCCCATTGCTGAATTCTTAACCATTACCACATGGTTAAACTCAGACTATCGAACAGACAGAATAAGAACAAAACTTTGATACCGAATTCCTAGCTGCAGACTAGTAAGTAGTATCATTGAACGCGAAGACCGACAACCGCCAAAACATCTATTCTATAACAACATTGCTGAATGTTACTCTGAACTATCCATTCTAACCACGGCAGAGAGAGAAGGCGGACAATCTCTCTAACAGAAACAAACTTTCCAACAGAGATCAGGATGACACACTGAGCGTAAATATATATATATTGATTGCAATTATTCCCAAATGAGTGAGCGTTCATGTGCAAAGGATTAGCATTTCAATTGTTAGAATTATCAACTTTGTAGTGTCTTATCTCAGTCGACCCCCACTTCCCTTTTGTCCACCAAGATGCCGGTTTAGCCCACGAGGGCACATCCGCTATCATTTCCTTGTAACTATATCTACTGTTTGTTTGTGCATTTCTGTGATTATTTAGTCAGTAAATAAATGATTTAAGACAATTGATGTTTGGATGACTCATAGTGAAGACTGGGTTCATGCAGATAACCAACAATTTATGACATTTGGAATGAGACTAATTAATTATTCTTTACCTCACGTTAATTAGAAGACTAAGTGATCAGATATTAAAATATCTGAACGTTATATTAGGAAAATTATAACTTTAATCTGAATATTTTCCTTGGTGCCCCGACTTCCTAGTTAATTAGTTACATGATTAAGTTAGTTTAGTCAAGTAATAATAATTACAGAGAATTATTCATAAAAATACGTCTTCAGTTTAATGATGCCAAAGACACACACTATGAAGCCCCATCTCTTCTCCTAACCTCTTTATTCTAGCCTGCCACCATTCCCAGAGCACCTTGTCATGTAGAGACAACCAGTGTGTGCGTGTACATGGTATGTGCATGAAACACAGTGCTGGGACAGAATGGATGGAGCGAATGTATACCATTAGAGTGCAATGAGCTTGGTTTGGCTGCCAACCTGGTTCTTTATCATTCTCCTGATTGTCACTCAACCCCCCCTGATCACCTCAGAGCTGAGAGGAGAGGACCCATGTGACTTGAAGAGAGGATGTCATGATTCGTTTTCTCACTGACCTGCTTCATCAAATCAGCAGTGGTAGGCCTACAGTTGACTGCTGATACTGTGGTTGTGAGTGGCTCAGTTGATTGAGCGTGGTCCTTGCAAAGCCAGAGGTTGTGGGTTTGATTCCTGCTAGGGCTACCCAAACGCATGACTAAGTCCATTTGGATAAATTGCATATGTTGTTAATATATAAATATCTTAACACTGGAGTTAAAACCACAAGCTTACTAGGAAATTATGAGCAATCAATGGTTATTTTAGCTGGTACATCAAGTAATTTTACAAAATGGGTAATTACCTGGTATAAAATGGTGCCAACTAATTAATATCATACCACAACATTGTTGAATACTCGTTTTTGAAGGGCATTCTAGAATGCACATTAAAACCAGACAATGGGACAGTTGGAAAAGGTTTCGGGACAGCCTACTACACATGCAGACAGTACTTGCTACAAAGTTACAGAAAGCTAAACCAACAACCACAAACCGAAATTGTAAATGCAGGTCCAACGAAGAAAAACATATCTAGCTAGATCGTTAGCTAGCACTGATTTGTTTTTGCAGAAAAACATTTTGTGAGCATCTGATGACCTAATGTGGTGAATGATATGAACATGAATTTCTCTGGTCCCTATGTTGCAGTCAACAAGTCGCGCTACGCTGTCAAATCCTCCCACGTTTCTAGTTTGACCAGCTGTTTTTTTTTTTTTTTTGGTTGTCATATTGGCAGGTTTGCTAGCAACAAACTATTTAACTAGCTTCTAGCCTAGTGTTTGATATGCAATGTGGTCAAGTGTCCTGATGAGAAACCTTTCTAGCTATGCCAGGCAAAATCGGGCATCATCAGCTCATTGTTATTTCTTGTATCCAAATTAATGTCAATAGAAAATAGCTTAAACAAACGCAAATGCAGCTACATTGCTTTTATTATGGCTGCAGAGGTCGTGACTGTGTTAGCCGTAGCTAGTCAGCTAGTTATCAAGCAAGGAACAAGAACGTTGCCAGCGAGCATGGTAACGGAACATAGAGAACGAACAACTGGTTCGCGTCCATAAATATCAAACTAATCGCAAGAACGACTGGGTCGCGGATCTAGCAACCAAAAGATGAGAAAGTATGAATTCTCTTGTAAAAATATAAAGGAAAACATGTTATTTCTATCTGTAAATTTGTGCTTTATTATTGTTTTCTTTGGCAACTGTGGTAAAAGCGTGATAAACGCCTCCGTTCTGTACATTACCATGGAAAAATTAACTCCGCAGGACTCTGCTCCATCTCGTCCCACTGTCGTCCATTAATGTACAGAATGGAGGTAATATTCAGAATGGAGGCATTTATCCCTGACGTAATTACTAGTGTGTAATAACCATTTTACCATGTCATTTTGAAGTCAATTCCAGAAAATGTCTGTACTGTAAAAACTAGAATTCAGTTTCTGCATGCTAGCTGTTCCTGTAGACTTGTCACTGCATTAACGCTAGTTAGCAATGGCTCCTTTAAACTGCGTTTTAGCATACATAAATTAGAACTTCATATCCACTGCTGATTCAGCAGTTCGGAGAACACAGTGTGTTTGTGTGTGTGTTGCATGGAATCCCTTCACCATCACCACTTTCCCTATCAACTGGGAAAACACAACACAGGGGCTGCAGCTGGGTGTCAATGGGCAGGCGGGTCAATCCACTTGCCTGCCGTGGGTGTGGCCTGTTTCCTGTCATTAGGAAGTGTTCCAACTGTTCCAATCATACTCGCTTGTGTGCTCCAGGTGTGAAGTTTAAACAGAGCTGATCCTGTATGGCAAAGGACAGAGTTTGGATGTGTAACCCTACAGTGAGTTGGGTTTATATCAGTGGTATTAGTGATGTTTTTAATTGCCCTCAGGGAGTTTCTCATTTCCATTCTGTGATCAATAAAATTGTATTGAAGTTATAGTTTCCCTACATAATTTGTAATTATATTCATTAATTATATTATGAAAAAAAATATGAATTAATGAATGATTTATAAATTAATTATGTTTATTCATTTGAGTCGTAAACAATAAGCAACTAAATTACATAATGTCTGACACAGGTAGGAATTACATGTTTTTACATGAAATGTTCTACTGTAAATTATCCAGTCTCCTCTATTCCCTTAGTTGGCTCTGCACCCTCCTCCGTATTTACGCCTCTGCCAGATTAACTCTGAATTGTTTAAAATAGGTGAGATTTAGGGCCTCCCGGGTGGCGCAGTGGTTAAGGGCACTGTACTGCAGCGCCAGCTGTGCCATCAGAGACCCTGGGTTCGCGCCCAGGCTCTGTCGTAACCGGCCGCGACCGGGAGGTCCATGGGGCGACGCATAATTGGCCGGGTTACAAAAAAATAAATAATGGGTGGTTTTCAGAGCTATCTGAGCTCATCATGATGAGAAACCAGGAAAACTGACTAATGGATTGGCAATCTTTCGGACAACTGAGAAACAGATGTACTCTCTCAATTAAGCTAGCTAAATCAAGCTACTTTTTAAGCGCCATCTCGAGTCTTTCAAATTTTGGAAAACAGTTAATGCACTGAAGCATACAAATTCCTCTTCTTCCATGCAAGTTCTGACTCTGGCATCATTACTGAGAAGAATGGGATAGGTATACTTTTAACCAGCATTTTTTAATGTTTGAGAGAACCAGTGGTGTATTTGACCATGGTCAGTCAATTGACTGCTATTCCCTCTCCCAGCCTTTAGCTGACTCGGCGGTTAAGCCATCTTCTAGTGATCTTTGTTTTAATTTCAACATTTTTGATTCAGCTCTCTGCTCCCCTAATGATTGTGGAATCATTAACCTACATTTTTAACCTGACGATTAGGTTTGGAAGGCGGCTCAGGTACTCCCTATTCAAAGGTGGTGACCCTTGGGACCTAAATAACTATCACCCTATTTCAAAACGTTGTTGGCTGGCTAAAATATTAGAATCTCATCTAAGACCTTTCTTTATATATGAAATATATATCTTTTTTTATGTATCCCGAACAAAATTAAACACAACATGCAACAATTTTACAGAGTTACAGTTCATATAAGGAAATTAGTCAATTGAAATAAATTAATTAGACCCTAATCTATGGATTTCACATGACTGGGCAGGTGTGCAGCCATAGGTAGGCCTGGGGCGATATAGGCCCACCCACTTGGGAGCCAGATCCAGCCAAACAGAATATGTTTTTCCCCACAAAAGGGCTTTATTACAGACAGACAATACTCCTCCATTTCCTCAGCTGTCCAGGTGGCTGGTCTCAGACAATCCTGCAGGTGAAAAAGCCGGATGTGGAGTTCCTGGGCTGGCGTGGTTACACATGGTCTGCCAATGTGAGGCCAGTTGGATGTTCTGCCAAATTCTCTAAAATAACATTGGTAAAGAAATTAACATTCAATTATCTGGCAACAGCTCTGATGGACATTTCTGCAGTCAGCATGCCACTTGCACAGTCCCTCAACTTGAGACATCTGTGGCATTGTGTTGTGTGACAAAACTGCACATTTTAGTGGCCTTTTTATTGTCCCCAGCACCTGTGTAATGATCATGATGTTTAATCAGCTTCTTGATAAGCCACACCTGTCATGTGAATGGATTATCTTGGAAAATGAGAAATGCTCACCAACAGGGATGCACACAAAATTTGAGAGAAAGAAGCATTTTGTACATATGGAACATTTGTGAACTTTCTCATGAAGCATTCACTTTTTTCCCCCCAGTGTAAATGTTGTTCATAAACACAAACATGACTCTGATGATTTAAGCATATGTACTTTGGATGGTGCCCTGCTTCCATATATCTGGGCAACTTGAGAAAAAGCTGTTTTTGAAAGAATATTGATTAGTTTGTTTAGAAGCTGAGAATAAAAATGGGCTCCTTCTATTAAAAACAATTATAAGCCATGCCTCTCGCTAAATGGTAGAAATCAGATTATTCAGTCGGCGTTCCTACCCGTCCAAGACTATGGCGAAATCGTCTACAGTACACTCAGTAAAGTATTCAGACCCCTTCCCCTTTTCCACATTTTGTTACGTTACAGCCTTATTCTAAAATGGATTAACTAAAAAAAAATTCATGAATCTACACAATACCCCATAATGACAAAGCGAAAACAGGTTTTTAGAAATTTTGCAAATGTATTACAAATAAAAAAAACATACCTTATGTATTCAAACACTTTGCCATGAGACTCAAAATTGAGTTCAGGTACATCCTGTTTCCATTTATCATCCTTGAGATGTTTCTACAACTTGGAGTTCGCCTGTGGTAAGTTCAATGGTTGGACATGATTTGGAAAGGCACACACCTGTCTATATAAGGTCCCACAGTTCACAGTGCATGTCAGAGCAAAACCCAGGCAATGAGGTCGAAGGAATTGACCGTAGAGCTGGGGAAGGATACCAAACAATCTCTGCAGCATGAAGGTCCCCAAGAACACAGTAACCTCCATCATTCTGAAATTCAAGAAGTTTGGAACCACCAAGACTCTTCCTAAAGCTGTCTGTCTGGCCAAACTGAGCAATCGGAGAGAAGGGCCTTGGTCAGGGAGGTGACCAAGAACCCGATGGTCACTCTGACAGAGTTCCAGAGTTCCTCTGTGGAGATGGGAGAACCTTCCAGAAGGACAACCTTCTCTGCAGCACTCCACCAATCAGGTCTTTATGGTAGAGTGGCCAGACGGAAGCCACTCCTCTAAAGCACCTAAAGGACTCTCAGACCATGAGAATCAAGATTCTCTGGTCTGATGAAACCAAGATTGAACTCTTTGGCTTGAATGCAGGAAACCTGGGACCATCCCTACAGTGAAGCATGGTGGTGGCAGCATTATGCTGTGGGGATGTTTTTCAGCAGCGGGAACTGGGAGATTAGTCAGGATCGAGGGAAAGATGAACTGAGAAATGTACAGAGAAATCCTTGATGAAAACCTGCTCCAGAGCACTCAGGACCTCAGACTGGGGAGAAGGTTCACCTTCCAACAGGACAACGAACCTAAGCACACAGCAAAGACAACGCAGGAGTGGCTTTGTTTACATCCCCACATTCTCTGAATGTCCTTTGAGTTGCCCAGCCAGAGCCAGGACTTGAACCCGATCGAACATCTCTGGAGAGACCTGAAAATAGCTGTGCAGCAATGCTCCCCATCCAACAAGAGTGGGAGAAACTCCCTGAATACAGGTGTGCCAAGCTTGTAGCGTCATACCCAAGAAGACTCGAGGCTGTAAATCGCTGCCAAAAGGTGCTTCAACAAAGTACTGAGTAAACGGTCTGAATAATTATGTAAATGTGATTTAGGGGGGGGGGCAATTTCATCCATTTTAGAATAAGGCTATAACGTAACAAAATGTGGAGAAAGTCAAGCGGTCTGAATACTTTCTGAATGCACTGTATATGAAAGCAGCTGCCACTTGATTAAATCAGTTAGATGCAGTTCATCATAGCATACAGGCATCAGGTTGCATGTATCCAACTCATTTGTGCCAGTGTGAGTAAATAGGACAATTTTCCTACAACTTCCTCTACAGCACACAGTAGAGGCAGGAGATTATGATGGCCTTATCTCCCGTGGGATGAGGAGGGAGGCAATCAGTGCATTGTGTTTTTAAAAAGTGCTACTAAGTACACAAAATCCCTCTTGCGCGCCGGCCTACAAGCTATCAGCATTAAACATTCAAGTCGACGTGAATGTAAGCCAATGACATGTTTTTCCTGTTCTCAGAGAACACTCTGGCCCAGAGTCAACACCTTCCAGTCCCCTTAAATATATTATAGTGGAGTTCTCTTTGCTTTAAAAACATCTACACAGCAAATAATATTTGAAATGATCTCAAATACTTTATCTGGGCTTGATTGAGCATTCCTGACACAATAGAACCAAGGAGTGCAAATTCTGTCCATCTGGCACTCCAGGCAAGATAAAGCAAACGCTAAAAGTATTTGAAATAGTTCAAATAGTATTTTAACCCAGGTCTGTTGAACAGGTTTGCATATTAAGTAGTGATGCAACAGTACACAGTATTCGGTACGCGCACGTGAACCGCGGAACTCTGTATGCCTGTCATTTTCCTATAATTTCCAAAACTTGCTTATTACGACGCAGACTACACGCACGTTGTACATTCAGATCCACAGAACCAGACGTGTAGCTTGTGGCCGTTAGGGGCTCCTGAGGGTTGACAAACTTTACTCCACAGCAATGTCTCAAAATGTAGTGACTAACTAATGGATGATTTGCAATGACATCTCAGTAGAAAACCTCCCTAAAGGGGCCCCATGAAGAGAGGGGAACTAAAAACAAATATTCTCAGCCCCAACTGACAATGGCGAGTGCTAGTGAGACCGAGAGAAGAACATTTGAATTGGCACCGATGTCTTTCAAATCCGCTGTGGGGGAACATTTTGGATTCAGCCTTCAATACAATGACGAGGGTAAGAAGAACATAAAGTACAGTCTGCAAGCATTGCTTTGCCACTGTCGGCTACTTGAGTGGAAACACTAACATTATGTATCATTTACGTCGCCATCACCCAGCTGTGTCCATTGCAGGTGGAGCTGGCGCAAGGAGAGTCCACTCATTAGCGAAAACACAACAATCTCTCGCTGCTGCCTTCCAACAACAATTTGTGACAAATTCAGTAAGACAAGAAATAACAAAAGCAGTGGGAGTATTCATAGCCAAAGATTTGCAGCCCTAGTTGTACATTCAGTGGTTACTAACTGAGGATTTCGTCACCTGATGAAAAAAATGTAACCGTGTTACAATATCCCCTCCCGCACACATTTCAGCAGCAAAGTAATTCCCAAACTCTATGAAACATCAGAGAGAAATTGAAAACAAATTGACACAGACACCCTATCTAGCCCTCTCCACTGATAGTTGGACTTCCAAAGCTACCTCACTGTGACAGTTCACTATGTACTGGATTGGGAGATGAAGAGCTACAGGTTGTCAAAGCTAAGAAGCACTTTTAATTGTAATGTTTTTCTCCCCTTGATTTCATACAGTAGAGACAAAAACCAGGCCTAGTCAGTCATGCTGCCATTTTTCTGAATGGAAAGTTTTAAGAGTAAAAAAAAAAGTTTTTTTTCTTAAATATAAAGATACTGAAACTGTACCATTTCCGTGGCCCACAAACCGTGATACATACCGAAACGTGGGCCCACTGTACCATTGCATCCCTAATATTAGGTGTATGTGGATAAATAGCCTTAGCAAATAGTTGTGTAGACACTCACACACAAATGCAAATAATATGAGCATATCATAACAAGGCTTATTCTATATTATGAATCCTTGCAGAATAGAAACAAAATACTGTGTATGTTGATGGGTGAGTTATTAATGAGACATTGCCATCTAGTGTATGTTCATGAGAACTGTACTCCACTACAATGATCAGCAGCACTGTTTTTTTTTATTTAACTAGGCAAGTCAGTTAAGAACAAATTCTTAATTTCAATGACGGCCTTTTCAGGGGCAGAACGTACCTTGTCAGCTCGGGGATTTGAACTTGCAACCTTTCGGTTACTAGTCCAACACTCTAACCACTAGGCTACCCTGCCACCCCTGTTTGATCATATCTGAAGGATAAATTACTTTGTATAGGGTTTAAGGAGACACAGGATGTTTCCTGTAGCTTACAAATATACATCTCTGAAATATAGCCTTGCTCTTTCAGCCAGGCACCCACGCATATGCCACATATCTCTAAGCTCCATTACACAACTAATGACTAAATTAGAGATTTGGCTTCTGTTTTTCAAGAGCGCACTGCACTCTCCCATCAGTATCCTAAATGTAAGTAAATCACTGTACTCTTACTGCTTTCTTTATGCTTAAATAATTACCATCTCTAATTTTACAATACAGTCAAGAAAACTGTCCCCCTCTCTAACCGAGAGACTGCCGCCACCGTTTTATGATTGAGAAATGCTACATAATGCATACCGCATCACGCTCTTCTACCATGTCTGGGCTAGTCTCTCGTCTCAAGCCGTGTCTATAAGTTGGATAATAAGCTAAATCTAGGCTCATCATCACGTCATGTGTTGAGGGTGAAGTTGCCCTTAACCCCAGATCTAGGACCGGGCAAGGGGCAACTTCTACCTACTTAAACTAGCCAGGTGGGGTTGCTCATGTCAACCATTATGATGTTGTGACAAGTGATTTCAGTAGATTCAGAGGCTTGATTGCAACCAACAGGCAGAACTTAACGTGATCCTGCAGGTTACCGCTGGATTTCGTAAAATGATACTAAACGGGAGATTACATGCACCTGTGGGCTAAACTAAGCTTGATGGCAACAAAAAACCCACAAGGATAAAACAGCAGATAAGGGGTGTATTCATTACAGAAACAAACAGAAAAAAACTGGACCTGCTTGAATTTGTCCAATAGAAACACTTGTTTTCAGTTTGGAGTAAATGGTTTGTTGCAAAACATTTTGCTACAGAATTCTTTATTGATTTCACCTTTATTTAACCAGGTAGGCAAGTTGAGAACAAGTTCTCATTTACAATTGCGACCTGGCCAAGATAAAGCAAAGCAGTTCGACAGATACAACGACAGAGTTACACATGGAGTAAAACAAACATACAGTCAATAATACAGTATAAACAAGTCTATATACGATGTGAGCAAATGAGGTGAGAAGGGAGGTAAAGGCAAAAAAAGTCCATGGTGGCAAAGTAAATACAATATAGCAAGTAAAACACTGGAATGGTAGATTTGCAATGGAAGAATGTGCAAAGTAGAAATAAAAATAATGGGGTGCAAAGGAGCAAAATAAATAAATTAATTAAATACAGTAGGGAAAGAGGTAGTTGTTTGGGCTAAATTATAGGTGGGCTATGTACAGGTGCAGTAATCTGTGAGCTGCTCTGACAGTTGGTGCTTAAAGCTAGTGAGGGAGATAAGTGTTTCCAGTTTCAGAGATTTTTGTAGTTCGTTCCAGTCATTGGCAGCAGAGAACTGGAAGGAGAGGCGGCCAAAGAAAGAATTGGTTTTGGGGGTGACTAGAGAGATATACCTGCTGGAGCGTGTGTTACAGGTGGGAGATGCTATGGTGACCAGCGAGCTGAGATAAGGGGGGATTTTACCTAGCAGGGTCTTGTAGATGACATGGAGCCAGTGGGTTTGGTGACGAGTATGAAGCGAGGGCCAGCCAACGAGAGCGTACAGGTCGCAATGGTGGGTAGTATATGGGGCATTGGTGAAAAAACGGATTGCACTGTGATAGCCTCCAATACCCTACTCAACAAATTGGATGCAGTCTATTTTGTAAATGACATCGCCAAAGTCGAGGATTGGTAGGATGGTCAGTTTTACAAGGGTATGTTTGGCAGCATGAGTGAAGGATGCTTTGTTGCGAAATAGGAAGCCAATTCTAGATTTAACTTTGGATTGGAGATGTTTGATATGGGTCTGGAAGGAGAGTTTACAGTCTAACCAGACACCTAAGTATTTGTAGTTGTCCACGTATTCTAAGTCAGAGCCGTCCGGAGTAGTGATGTTGGACAGGCGGGTAGGTGCAGGTAGCGATCGGTTGAAGAGCATGCATTTAGTTTTACTTGTATTTAAGAGCAATTGGAGGCCACGGAAGGAGAGTTGTATGGCATTGAAGATTGCCTGGAGGGTTGTTAACACAGTGTCCAAAGAAGGGCCAGAAGTATACAGAATGGTGTCGTCTGCGTAGAGGTGTATCAGAGACTCACCAGCAGCAAGAGCGACCTCATTGATGTATACAGAGAAGAGAGTCGGTCCAAGAATTGAACCCTGTGGCACCCCCATAGAGACGGACAGCAGACCCTCCGATTTGACACACTGCAAAATTGTAATTATTCGCCTACCTCCTCATGCCTTTTGCACACAATGTATATAGACTCCCCTTTTTTTCTACTGTGTTATTGACTTGTTAATTGTTTACTCCATGTGTAACTCTGTGTTGTCTGTTCACACTGCTATGCTTTATCTTGGCCAGGTCGCAGTTGCAAATGAGAACTTGTTCTCAACTAGCCTACCTGGTTAAATAAAGGTGAAATAAAAAATAAATAAAAAACACTGAACTCTATCAGAGAAGTAGTTGGTGAACCAGGCGAGGCAATCATTTGAGAAACCAAGGCTGTCGAGTCTGCCGATGAGGATGTGGTGATTGACAGAGTCGAAAGCCTTGGCCAGATCAATGAATACAGCTGCACAGTAATGTTTCTTATCGATGGCGGTTAAGATATCGTTTGATACTTTGAGCGTGGCTGAGGTGCACCCATGACCAGCTCTGAAACCAGATTGCATAGCAGAGAAGGTATGGTGAGATTCGAAATGGTCGGTAATCTGTTTGTTGACTTGGCTTTCGAAGACCTTAGAAAGGCACGGTAGGATAGATATAGGTCTGTAGCAGTTTGGGTCAAGAGTGTCCCCCCCTTTGAAGAGGGGGATGACCGCAGCTGCTTTCCAATCTTTGGGAATCTCAGACGACACGAAAGAGAGGTTGAACAGGCTAGTAATAGGGGTGGCAACAATTTCGGCAGATAATTTTAGAAAGAAAGGGTCCAGATTGTCTAGCCCGGCTGATTTGTAGGGGTCCAGATTTTGCAGCTCTTTCAGAACATCAGCTGAACGGATTTGGGAGAAGGAGAAATGGGGAAGGCTTGGGCGAGTTGCTGTTGGGGGTGCAGTGCTGTTGACCGGGGTAGGAGTAGCCAGGTGGAAAGCATGGCCAGCCGTAGAAAAATGCTTATTGAAATTCTCAATTATGGTGGATTTATCAGTGGTGACAGTGTTTCCTATCTTCAGTGCAGTGGGCAGCTGGGAGGAGGTGTTCTTATTCTCCATGGACTTTACAGTGTCCCAGAACTTTTTTGAGTTAGTGTTGCAGGAAGCAAATTTCTGCTTGAAAAAGCTAGCCTTGGCTTTTCTAACTGCCTGTGTATAATGGTTTCTAGCTTCCCTGAACAGCTGCATATCACGGGGGCTGATCGATGCTAATGCAGAACGCCATAGGATGTTTTTGTGTTGGTTAAGGGCAGTCAGGTCTGGGGAGAACCAAGGGCTATATCTGTTCCTGGTTCAACATTTCTTGAATGGGGCATGTTTATTTAAGATGGTTAGGAAGGCATTTTTAAAGAATATCCAGGCATCCTCTACTGACGGGATGAGATCAATATCCTTCCAGGATACCCCGGCCAGGTCGATTAGAAAGGCCTGCTCGCTGAAGTGTTTCAGGGAGCGTTTTATTTTTTTTTATTTTTTTATTTCACCTTTATTTAACCAGGTAGGCTAGTTGAGAACAAGTTCTCATTTGCAACTGCGACCTGGCCAAGATAAAGCATAGCAGTGTGAGCATACAACAAAGAGTTACACATGGAGTAAACAATTAACAAGTCAATAACACAGTAGAAAACAAAGGGGGGGTCTATATACAATGTGTGCAAAAGGCATGAGGAGGTAGGCAAATAATTACAATTTTGCAGATTAACACTGGAGTGATAAATGATCAGATGGTCATGTACAGGTAGAGATATTGGTGTGCAGAAGAGCAGAAAAGTAAATAAATAAAAACAGTATGGGGATGAGGTAGGTGAAAAGGGTGGGCTATTTACCAATAGACTATGTACAGCTGCAGCGATTGGTTAGCTGCTCAGATAGCTGATGTTTGAAGTTGGTGAGGGAGATAAAAGTCTCCAACTTCAGCGATTTTTGCAATTCGTTCCAGTCACAGGCAGCAGAGTACTGGAACGAAAGTATCAGACAGCTCGGTATCACGAAAGTGATTTACAGTGATGAGTGGAGGTCGTTTGACCGCTGACCCATTAAGGATGCAGGCAATGAGGCAGTGATCGCTGAGATCTTGGTTGAAGACAGCAGAGGTGTATTTAGAGGGCAAGTTGGTTAGGATGATATCTATGAGGGTGCCCGTGTTTAAGGCTTTGGGGAGGTACCTGGTAGGTTCATTGATAATTTGTGTGAGATTGAGGGCATCAAGTTTAGATTGTAGGATGGCTGGGGTGTTAAGCATGTTCCAGTTTAGGTCGCCTAGTAGCACGAGCTCTGAAGATAGATGGGGGGCAATCAGTTCACATATGGTGTCCAGAGCACAGCTGGGGGCAGAGGGTGGTCTATAGCAGGCGGCAACAGTGAGAGACTTGTTTTTAGAGAGGTGGATTTTTAAAAGTAGAAGTTCAAATTGTTTGGGTACTTAAAGGAATGATTACACACCAGTTGATTGTTGTTACCACATCAGGCGATTATGACACCTGACTGCTGGTCTAGGATCTATACTCCCGCCACAATGAAATATTGACCTATACAGAGCATTAGAAACCAAGGATACTAAATGTTTAGTGCTAGTTGGAACTAGGAAACTCAAATGTCTGGTTGTAGTTATAAATGTGCTGCCTTAGCAAGTCGGAAATGTCAGTTTCCTAGTTCGAACTAGAACATAAACGCGGCATAAGCGTATAGAAGTAGTAAGCCTATATTTCCTTCATTCTTTACCTTAAAATGGCAAAATATATCATATATGCCATTCAAGATAGCGGAAGACAAAATTTTAATTTGATAAAACAATATAGATTATATAACTTAATCACGACTTACTTGATTTAGTAACATTTCAAATATTTGCATTTTTGTATTTATTACGGATCCCCATTAGCAGCTACTCTTCCTGGGGACCAAACACATTAAGGAACTTACATTACATATAAAACAGTACATCACAAAACATTACACCACTACATATCTACAATACAAAATGTATACAAAATATAATACCACCATACAAAAATATTACAATGTACACGTGTGTAGAGTGTGTGTGCTAGTGCTTGTGTGCGTATGCCTGTCTGTACCTTTGTGTGTCTCTTCACATCCCCGCTGTTCCATAAGCGGTGTTTTTAAAAATCTGATTCTACTGCTTGCATCAATTACCTGATGTGGAATAGAGTTCCATGTAGTCATGGCTCTATGTAGTACTGTGCGCCTCCCATAGTCTGTTCTGGACTTGGGTATTGTGAAGAGACCTCTGGTGGCATGTTTTGTGGGGGTATTCATGGGTGCCTAAGCTGTGTGTTAGTAGTTTAAACAGACAGCTCGGTACATTCAGCTTGGCAGCACTTCTTACAAAAGCAAGTAGTGATGAAGTCAAGCTCTCTACCACTTTGAGCCATGAGAGATTGACATGCATATCATTGTTAGCTTCCTGTGTACTTTTAAGGGCCAGCTGTGCTGCCATGTTCTGAGCCAATTGTAATTTTCCCAAGTCCCTCTTTATGGCACCTGACCACACTACTGAACTGTAGTCCAGGTGCGACAAAACTAGGGCCTGTAGGACTTGCCTTGTTGATAGTGTTGTTAAGGCAGATGAGCGCTTTATTACGAACAGACTTCTCCCCATCTTAGCTACTGTTGTATCAATATGTTTTAACCATGACAGTTTACTGACAGTTTACTATCTGAGGATAGCAAAAAAAGAGAGAGAAGAGAGAGAAGCATATTTCAACCCTGCAGGCGCAACACAAAACGCAGAAATAAAAATATAATTCATGCCTTACCTTTTGACGAGCTTATTTTGTTGGCACTCCAATATGTCCCATAAACATCACAAATGGTCCTTTTGTTCGATTAATTCTGTCGATATAGATCCAAAATGTCCATTTATTTGGCGCGTTTGATCCAGAAAAACACCGGTTCCAACTTGCGCAACTACAAAATATCACACTTTGCCAAAACATTTCAAACTACTTTTGTAATACAACGTTAGATTATTTACGTAAAAAAAATACCTATCAAATTGAAGGGGTGATCTGTGTTCAATACAGGAGGAAAACAAACTGTAGCTAGCTTTCTGGTCACGCGCCTCTTAACAGTACACTTCAATTGACCCTTGTTAAAGATGGCCGTACTTCTTCATTACACAAAGGAAAAACCTCAACCAATTTTTAAAGACTATTGACATCCAGTGGAAGCGATAGGAACTGCAAGAAGGTCCCTTAGAAATCTGGTTTCCCAACGATAACTCATTGAAAACCCATTGTCCTCTGGGTTTCGCCTGCTAAATAAGTTCTGTTATACTCACAGACATGATTCAACCAGTTTTAGAAACGTCAGTGTTTTCTATCCAAATCTGCTAACATGCATATCTTATCTTAGCATCGTTTGCTTTCGCCTGAAAAGCCTTTTTGAAATCTGACATGTTGGCTGGATTCACAACAAGTGTAGCTTTAATTTGCTATTTTGCATGTGTGATTTAATGAAAGTTAGATTTTTATAGTATTTTTATTTTATTTGGCGCCCTGCATTTTCCCTGGCTTTTGGCCGTTATTGCAGAACACTCACATCACTCACTTGTGTGTATGGTGTGACATGCTTTCCTTATTAATACGTTTTGAAAAAAGTTATATCCTGATTGGTGATTGACCTTGTCTCTCCTCATTATTGATTAGAATTTCCACGACAATGTGGAAGATAAGGTCTGCAGTAGGGGGGAGTGAGGGCTAAGAGGGTTTTATAAATAAGATAATGAAGGAAGGCTTGCTCTTTAAAGTTGAGAAAGCATCTATGAGGAGTCAGGACAGGTCATTTCACTGAGCAGCCATTACAAACACAGGCTGTAAAACAGTGACCACTACGGTCATTGAGTAAGGCCAGTGTGTCTTTGTATGCAGATGATTTAACACTATACACGTCAGCTACTACGACAACTGAAATGACTGAAACACTTAACTAAGAGCCACATCTTCAATCTAGGCCTACTACAAAGTCAGGCCTGGAGAGAACTAAAACTAATTCCCCTTACCTAATAATAGTAAAGCCCCTTTACTGGCTCAGATAGCTGACCAATCAGCCAGTTACCAACCTTTAGTAAACTTTTTGTTTTTGACCAGATACAATGCTATTTTACAGTAAACAAATTGATAGACTTTCAGCACACTTACAGCAAAGGACATTCAATAAGCAAGGCACTTATACAAATTACTGATGATTGGCTGAGAGAAATTGATGATCAAATTATTGTGGGGGCTGTTTTGTTAGACTTCAGTGCAGCTCTTGACATTACTGATCATAGTCTGCTGCTGGAAAAATGTATGTGTTATGACTTTAGACCTCTGCTATATTGTGGATAAAGAGTTACCTGTCTAACAGAACACAGAGGGTGTTCTTTAATGGAAGCCTCTCCAACATAATCCAGGTAGAATCATGAATTCCCCAGGGCAGCTGTCTACTTTCTTCAATCTTTACTAACGACATGCCACTGGCTTTAAGTAAGGCCAGTGTGTCTATGTATGTAGATGACTCAACACTATACACGTCAGCAACTTAAATGACTGCAACACTTAAAGAGCTGCAGTTAGTTTCAGAATGGGTGGTAAGGAATAAGTTAATCCTAAATAGTTCAAAAACTAAAAGCATTGTATTTGGGACAAATAATTCACTAAACTTCAACTAAATCTTGTAGTGAATAATGTGGAAATTGAGCAAGTTGAGGTGACTAAACTGCTTGGAGTAACCCTGGATTGTAAACTGTTATGGTCAAAACATATTGATACACCAGTAGCTAAAATGGGGAGAAGTCTGTCCAAAATAAAGCTCTGTTCTGCCTTCTTAACAGCACTATCAACAAGGCAGGTCCTACAGGCCCTAGTTTTGTCACACCTGGATTACTGTTACTTTTGGATGGGTGTTCTTAAGGTGATTCCACAGGTTGGTGGTATTTTTTGATTCCCTTAAAATAAGGTCTGTGTTTCGTGTAGGCTTACACCACCATGCCAATTTTAAAACTGTGTAGATATCCATAGGACAAGGTAACTGATCAATATTGGCTAAGAGTAGAGTGGATTTATGAAAATATTTTGACAAACGTTACTTTATCCTAGTGAGATTTACACGGGTATCAAAACACCGAGGCGGTTTAAGCCTGCACGAAACACAGACCTTATTTGAAGTAGATCAACACATTCTCTATGGAAGACATGAATGGTAAAATAACGAAGGAACCCCTTTCAAGTTCAGCCGCAAGTTATTACAGGAATTATAACGCGTCGACTATTTCTCTAAACCATATACCCTTGAATATTATGAGCCTGCAGCTGCCTAACCCCCTCAGTCAGACTGCTCTATCAAATATCAAATCATAGACTTAACTATAATAAACACACAGGAATACGAGCCTTAGGTCAAATCCGGAAACTAATCACCTCGAAAACAAAACGTTTATTCCGTTCCGTATTTTATTTAACGGGTGGCATCCATGAGGCTAAATATTCCTGTTACATTGCACAACCTTCAATGTTATGTCATAATTACGTAAAACTCTGGCAAATTAGTTCGCAAAGAGCCAGGCGGCCCAAACTGTTGATTATACCATGACTCTGCGTGCAATGAACGCAAGAGAAGTGACACAATTTCACCTGGTTAATATTGCCTGCTAACCTGGATTTATTTTAGCTAAATATGCAGGTTTAAAAATATATACTTGTGTATTGATTTTAAGAAAGGCATTGATGTTTATGGTTAAGTACACATTGGAGCAACGACAGTCGATTGTTTTTTTATAAGATAAGTCTAATGCTAGCAAGCAACTTATCTTGGCATTCGCGTAACAGGCAGGCTCCTCGTGAGGCAGGTGGTTAGAGCGTTGGACTAGTTAACTGTGAGGTTGCAAGATTGGTTGAGCAAGATTGAGATTGAGCTGACAAGGTAAAAATCTGTCGTTCTGCCTCGTTCCTAGGCCGTCATTGAAAATAAGAATGTGTTTTAACTGACTTTTCTAGTTAAATAAAGAACTTTTTTTTATAATTATTTTAATCGGAGCCCAAAATACCGATTTCCGATTGTTATGGGGAAAAAAAACAAAAAAAGGAGATGTTATTTTTTTTATTTTTTTATTTTACCTTTATTTAACCAGGTAGGGAAGTTGAGAACAAGTTCTCATTTACAATTGCGACCTGGCCAAGATAAAGCAAAGCAGTTCGACAGATAAAACGACACAGAGTTACACATGGAGTAAAAACAAACATACAGTCAATAATGCAGTATAAACAAGTCTATATACAATGTGAGCAAATGAGGTGAGAAGGGAGGTAAAGGCAAAAAAGGCCATGATGGCAAAGTAAATACAATATAGCAAGTAAAATACTGGAATGGTAGTTTTGCAATGGAAGAATGTGCAAAGTAGAAATAAAAAATAATGGGGTGCAAAGGAGCAAAATAAATAAATAAAAATTAAATACAGTTGGGAAAGAGGTAGTTGTTTGGGCTAAATTATAGGTGGGCTATGTACAGGTGCAGTAATCTGTGAGCTGCTCTGACAGTTGGTGCTTAAAGCTAGTGAGGGAGATAAGTGTTTCCAGTTTCAGAGATTTTTGTAGTTCGTTCCAGTCATTGGCAGCAGATATAAAAAAATATAAAAAAAATTGGCCCTAATTAAATCTGCCATTCCGATTAATCGGTCGACCTCTAGCTCTGACGACACCCATGCATACCCCACAAGTCCAGAACAGACTATGGGAGGCACGCAGTACTACATAGAGCCATGACTACATGGAACTCCATTCCACATCAAGTAACTCAGGCAAGTCAGTAAAATGAGTAAAAAAAAAAAAAAAAGATAACTTTATGGAACAGCGGGGATTGAAGAAAAAAAACAAAGCTACAGACACATGCATACAAACACACGATAACATACGCACTATACACACACAAGGATTTTGTGTTGTAGATGTGGTAGTAGAATAGGGGCCTGAGGGCACACAATGTGTTGTGAATGTATTGTAATGTTTTAAAAATGGGATAACTGCCTTAATTTTGCTGGGTCCCCGGAAGAGTAGCTCCTGCCTTGGCAGCCGCTAACAGAGATAAATACAAATGTGTACCCCTCTATATTCCTTTGTGTTGAATTTCACAACTTACAGTATACATACACCCCCTCCTCTCTCTCCATCTCTCCCTCGCAACAATGTCACAGGGTGCTTTGGTAAACATTCTTTCATTCTTGCTCTTTAGAATATCTGTCGTTCATACGGTGTGCTTAAGAACAGCAGCTCAAGCCCACATAAATGGACAGTGATTTTCTCACTCAAGAGCAGCAGGATTCACTGTTGCATTGATACGAATTCCACTTACTCAACCAACAAATTAGTGTTTCTCAAATAGATCAAGACACTAAAAATATACACTCAGAGTACATATATATTACTTATTTCTGCGGGCCAGCATGTCTCGTCTGTCTCTCAACCCCCTACTCCTTTTTTCTCTCCCCTACTCCTTTTTTCTCTCCTCTTTTCCCCCACCTCTAAACATTTATGGGAAACCAAAACAAGACGTGGCTTGAATGACATCTAGCAAGTCAATGTTCGAAAACATCAAAACCTCAGTTGCAGCAGTAAAAACATTTCAGTGAGACTGCAGACTACTGCAAGAATTACATAATGGAACATAAAGGCAGTGAAGGAGTGAGAGGCACAGTCAGTCACTCCGTCGGCCAGGTGTCATGTTCCTGATGATGGTAAGAAAGATTACTCTGTCAGGGGACTCTGTGACAGACAGTTGCCATGGTAAGAGAACAGGGTCTCTCTCCCTCTGTATGATGGTGGTGAGACATAAGAGATGCAGATGGCCTTAAGATTAGTTCTGTTGCATCAAGCACAGTGAAAAAGATGTCTAATATTATTTGAACCCAGGTCTGAACTGGATGTGATGTGTGGTTGTCTCACCTAGCTATCTTAAGATGCTATTTTAAGTCTCTCTGGATAAGCACATCTGCTAAATCACTTAAATGTCTAATGTAAATGTTTTACATACAGATCTCATATTAACAGTATTGATTCATAAAAAAATATAGGTATACTGATGTCACAAATGTATCCTTTTTAGTTCTTTATTAAAATTATTATTTGTTACATTTGACTGTGTAAAACCGAGCAGAACTAATAAGGTCTCAATTAGGGCCATTTTATCATTTAAACCCAACCTTCACCGTAGATGGAGTCCTAGAAATGTGGCCTTATTATGCCTACTTTGGTGTGTCCTCTCCAATTGAGTGAAACAAATCAAATTGTATTTGTCACATATGCAGAATACAACTGGTGTAGACTTGCTTACGAGCCCTTGCCAACAATGCAGAGGTTAAAAATTAAATTGTAACACAAGAGAAATAAAATAAAAATACACCAGAATGGAGCTATATACAGGGAGTATGCGTTAGATACACTACATGACCAAAGGTATGTGGACACCTGCTTGTTGAACATCTCATTCCAAAATCATGGGCATTAATATGAAATTGGTCCGCCCTTTGCTGCTATACCAGCCTCCACTCTTCTGGGAAGGCTTTCCACTAGATGTTGGAACATTGTTGTGGGGACTTGCTTAAATTCAGCCCCAAGAGCATTAGGTTGAGGTGGGGCACTGAGCATGAGGTTGGGCACTGATGTTTGGCGATTAGGACCTGGCTCGCAGTCGGCATTCCAATTCATCCCAAATGTGTTCGATAGGGTTGAGGTCAGGATTCTGTGCAGGCCCGTAAGTTCAACACCGATCTCAACAAACCATTTCTGTATGGACCTTGCTTTGTGCACAGGGGTATTGCCATGCTGAAACAGTAAAAGGGCTTTCCCCAAACTGTTGCCACAAAGTTGGAAGCACAGAATCATCTAGAACGTCATAGTATGCTGCAGCGTTAAGATTTCCCTTCACTGGAACTATGAAAAACAGCCCCATTATTCCTCCTCCACCAAACTTTAGAGTTGGCACTATGCATTCGGGCAGGTAGTGTTCTCCTAGCATCCGCTAAACCAAGATTTGTCCATTGGACTGCCAGATGGTGAAGCGTGATTAATCACTCCAGAGAAGGCGTTTCCACTGCTCTAGAGTCCAATGGCGGCAATCTTTACACTACTCCAGCCGACTCTTGACATTGCGCATGGTGATCTTAGGCTTGTGTGTGTCTGCTCGGCCATGGAACCCCATTTCATGAAGCTCCCAATGTTTAGTTATTGTTCTGCCGTTGCTTTGAGAGGCAGTTTGCAATTCAATAGTAAGTGTTGCAACCGTGGACAGACGATTTTTACTCGCTTCAGCATTCGACGTTCCCATTCTGTGAGCTTGTGTGGCCTCCCACTTCACAGCTGAGCCATTGTTGCTCTTAGACGTTTCCACTTCACAGTTTACCGGGACAGCTCTATCAGGGAAAAAATTTGACGAACGGACTTGTTGGAAAGTGGCTATGACAGTACCACGTTTAAAAATTCCCTGAGCTCTTCAGTTAAACCATTTTACTGCCAATGTTTGTCTATGGAGATTGAATGTCTGTGCTCAATTTTATACAACTGTCGCAATGGGTGTGGTTGAAATGGGCAGAATCCACTAATTTGAAAGAGTGTCCACATACCTTTGTGTATATAGTGTACATACATAGGCAGGGTAAAGTGACAAGACTTGAGGATAGATAATAATAGCAGCAGCAAATGATGTGTAAAGGTGTGTGTATTTTTTATATATTGAAAATGTAAAACATACTTGCAGTGAAGTCATCTAACAGACTCACATCCAGAGCGACACAGAGAAGCAACCAGGGGCAACACCCTGCTCAAGGGCACGTCAACAGATCTCCCACACGGTCACAAAGGCAGACCCGAACCAGCCACTGACCCAAGCTCCCTGGGACGGAGATTTTGTCTTCCAACAAGACAATGATCCAAAACATAAAGCAAAATCTACAATGGAATGGTTCAAAAATAAACATATCCAGGTGTTAGAATGGCCAAGTCAAAGTCCAGACCTGAATCCAATCGAGAATCTGTGGAAAGAACTGAAAACTGCTGTTCACAAATGCTCTCCATCCAACCTCACTGAGCTCGAGCTGTTTTGCAAGGAGGAATGGGACAAAATTTCAGTCTCTCGATGTGCAAAACTGATAGAGACATACCCCAAGCGACTTACAGCTGTAATAGCAGCAAAACGTGGGGTTACAAAGTATTAACTTAAGGGGGCTGAATAATTTTGCACTCCCAATTTTGTTATGTTATGTTAAATAAGTTTGAAATATCCAATAAATGTCATTCCACTTCATGATTGTGTCCCACTTGTTGTTGATTCTTCACAAAAAAATACAGTTTTATATCTTTATGTTTGAAGCCTGAAATGTGGCAAAAGGTCGCAAAGTTCAAGGGGGCCGAATACTTTCGCAAGGCACTGTACACCTTTAGCCAAATACATTTAAACTCAGTTTCACAATTCCTGACATATAATCCTAGTAAAAATTCCGTTGTTTTAGGTCAGTTAGGATCACCACTATTTGAAGAATGTGAAATATCAGAATAATAGTAGAGAGAGAATGATTTATTTCAGCTTGGATTTCTTTCATCACATTTCCAGTGGGTCAGAAGTTTACATACACTCAATTAGTATTTGGTAGCATTGCCTTTAAATTGTTTAACTTGGGTCCAACGTTTTGGCTAGCCTTCCACAAGCTTCCCACAATAAGTTGGGTGAATTTTGTCCCATTCCTCCTGAGAGAGCTGTTGTAACTGACTCAGGATTGTAGGCCTCCTTGCTCGCTCACGCTTTTTCAGTTCTGACCAAACATATTCTATAGGATTGAGGTCAGGGCCTTGTGATGGCCAATCCAATACCGTGACAAGGTTGTCCATAAGCCATTTTGCCACAACTTTGGAAGTATGCTTGGGGTCATTGTCCATTTGGAAGACCCATTTTCAACCAAGCATTTAACTGATGTCTTAAGATGTTGCTTCAAAATATCCATATAATTTTCCTCCTCATGATGCCATCTATTTTGTGAAGTGCACCAGTCCATCCTGCAGCAAAGCACCCCCACAACATGATGCTGCCACCCCCATGCTTCACGGTTGGGATGGTGTTCTTCGGCTTGCAAGCCTCTCCCTTAATCCTCCAAACATAATGATGGTCATCATTATGGCCAAACAGTTCTATTTTTGCTTCATCAGACCAGAAGACATTTCTCCAAAAAGTACAATCTTTGTCCCCATGTGGAATTGCAAACCACAGGTTTTGGAGCAGTGGCTTCTTCCTTGCTGAGCGGCCTTTCAGGTTATGTTGATATAGGACTTGTTTTACTGTGGATATAGATACTTTTGTACCTGTTTCTTCCAGCACAAGGTCCTTTGCTGTTGTTCTGGGATTGATTTGCACTTTTCGCACCAAAGTACATTCATCTCTAGGAGACAGAACTCCAGTCTCCTTCCTGAGCGGTATGACGGCTGCGCGGTCCCATGGTGTTTATACTTGCGTATTATTGTTTGTACAGATGAGTGTGGTACGTTCAGGTGTTTGGAAATTGCTCTCAAGGATGAACCAGACTTGTGGAGGTCTACAAAAAAAAAATCTGAGGTCTTGGCTGATTTCTTTAGATTTTCCCATGATGTAAAGCAAAGAGGAGCTGAGTTTCAAGGTATGCCTTGAAATACATCCACAGGTACACCTCCAATTGACTCAAATCAAACTTCTAAAGCTATGACAATTTTCTGGAATTTTCCAAGCTGTTTAAAGGCACAGTCAACTTAGTGTATGTAAACGTCTGACCCACTGGAATTGTGATACAGTGAATTATAAAGGGACATAATCAGTCAGGCAACAATTGTTGAAAAAATTACTTGTCATGCACACAATAGATTCCCTAACAGACTTGCCAAAACTATACTTTAACAAGACATTTGTGGAGTGGTTGAAAAATGAGTTTTAATGACTCCAACTGAAGTGTATGTAAAAGTAGACTTCAACTGTACCACCGCAGATTGATGCTGGCATAAAGACCGCTCTCAATGACCTGTATACGGCCATAAGCAAACAGGAAAACGCCAGAGGCGGGGACTTTAATGCAGGCAAACACAAATCCGTTTACCTAAGCCCCCACAGTGACCGTATGTACATACCCCAACCAGAAGCCATGGACTACAGGCAACATCCACACTGAGCTAAAGGGTAGAGCTGCCGCTTTCAAGGAGCGGGAATCTAACCCGGAAGCTTATAAGAAATCCCGCTATATTCTGACGAACCATCAAACAGGCAAAGCTTCAATACAGGACTAATATTGAATCGTACTACACTGGCTCCAATGCCCGTCGAATGTGGCAGAGCTTGCAAACTATTACAGACTACAAAGGGAAGCACAGCCGAGAGATGCCCGGTGACACGAACCTACCAGACGAGCTAAATCACTTCTACGCTCGCTTCGAGGCAAGTAACACAGAAACATGCATGACGACTGTGTGATCATGCTCTCCGTAGCCGATGGGAGTAAGACCTTTAAACAAGTCAACATTCTTAAGGTCGCAGGGCCAGACGGATTACCAGGACGTGTACTCTGAGCATGCGCTGACCAACTGGCAAGTGTCTTCACTGACATTTTCAACCAGTCTGAGTCTGCAATACCAACATGTTTCAAGCAGACCACCATAGTCCCTGTGCCCAAGAACACTACAGTAACCTGCCTAAATGACTACCGACCCATAGCACTCACGTCCGTAGCCATGAAGTGCTTTGAAAGGCTGGTCATGGCTCACATCAACACCATTATCCCAGAAACCCTAGACCCACTCCAATTTGCATACCACCCCAACAGATTCACAGATGATACAATTTCTATTGCACTCAACACTGCCCTTTCCCACCTGGACAAAAGGAACACCTATGTGAGAACCTATTCGTTGACTACAGCTCAGTGTTCAATACCATAGTGTCCTCAAAGCTCATCACTAAGCTAAGGACCCTGGGACTAAACACCTCCCTCTGCAACTGGATCCTGGACTTCCTGACAGGCCACCCCCAGGTGGTAAGGGTAGGGAACAACACATCCACCACACTGATCCTCAACACGGGAGCCCCTCAGGCATGCGTGCTCAGTCCCCTCCTGTACTCATTGTTCACTCATGACTGCGCAGCCAGGCACAACTCCAACACCATCATTAAGTTTTGCGATGACACAACAGTGGGATTACTAATCACCGACAACGATGAGACAGCCTATAGGGAGGTCAGAGACCTGGCCTTGTGGTGCCAGGACAACAACCTATCCCTCAATGTGATCAAGACAAAGGAGATGATCGTGGGCTACAGGAAAAGGAGGACCGAGCACGTCCCCATTCTCATCGACGGGGCTGTAGTGGAGCAGGTTGTGAGCTTCAAGTTCCTTGGTATCCACATCACCAACAAAATATCATGGTCCAAACTATAGGTTGATTAATTAGGGCCGATTTCAAGTTTTCATAACAATCAGAAATCAGTATTTTTGGACGCCGATTTTGCCGATTTCTTTTTTTAAAACCTTTATTTAATTATTTAACTAGCAAAGTCAGTTAAGAACACATTCTTATTTTCAATGAGGCCTAGGAACGGTGGGTTAACTGCCTTGTTCAGGGGCAGAACAACAGATTTTTACCTTGTCAGTTCTGGGATTCAATCTTGCAACCTTACGGTTAACTAGTCCAACGCTCTAACCACCTGCCTCCACAAGGAGCCTGCCTGTTACGTGAATGCAGTAGAAACCAAGGTAAGTTGCTAGCTAGCAACTTATTTTTCCTCTGTAATGAATACGCTATTGTCCGGCTGGAATATTATTGAAGATTTATTATAAAAAGACCCTAAGGATTGATTGTAAACATCGTTTGACATGTTTCTACAAACTAATGGTACTATTTTGACTTTGTCTGGATTTTGCACTCGCGCATTGTGCCTTTGGAATAGTGAACTAAAATAGTGAACTAAAACGGAGGTATTTGGACATAAATATGGATGTAATCGAACAAAACAAACATTTCTTGTGGAAATGGGAGTCCTGGGAGGGCATTCCGGAGAAGATCAGCAAAGGTAAGTGAAGATTTATAATGCTATTTATGACTTTTGTTGACTCCACAATTTGACGGGTAACTGTATGGCTTGCTTTTGTGGCTGAATGCTGTTCTCAGATTATTGAATATTGTGCTTTTGCCGTAAAGCTTTTTTGAAATCTGACACAGCGGTTGCATTAAGAACAAGATTATCTTTTAATTCTATGTAAAACATGTATCTTTCATCAAAGTTGATGATGAGTATTTATGTTATTTGATGTGGCTCTGCAATTTCTCCGGATGTTTTGGAGGCATTTCTGAACATGGCACCAATGTAAACTGAGGTTTTTGGATATAAATATGAACTTGATCGAACAAACCATACATGTATTGTGTAACATTGAGTCCTGGGAGTGTCATCTGATGAAGATCAAAGGTTAGTGATTAATTGTATCTATATTTCTGCTTTTTGTGACACCTCTCGTTGGTTGGAAAATGGCTGAATGCTTTCTGTGACTAGTTGCTGACCTAACAATATGTTCTGCTTTCGCCAAAAAGCCTTTTTGAAATCGGACACTGTGGTTGGATTAACGAGAAGTGTATCTTTAAAATGGTGTAAAATACTTGTATGGTTGAGGAATTTTAATTGTGAGATTTCTGGTTTTGGCGCCCTGCAATTTCACTGGCTGTTGGCGAGGTGGAACGCTAGCGTCCCGAACAATCCCAGAGAGGTTAATGTCTTCATCGAAATTACGGCTTGCCTCTTATCGTCCCCTTATGCCATAGTTTGTACATCTCAAGTGTCAGTAGAACCCACATTTGTTTAAGCAAGTCAGCCATATCAGCTATGTTTTTTTTAAAGGCAGTAAATGAGGCTGAATGAAATGTTTCACAACGCTCAACTGAAAGCCAGGTGTAGCAGTGGTAAGGTGTTGGGACTCTCCTGTTTGAGTGCAATTCATGTATTGTTTAGGTTTTGTGTAGTGGCTTTGCTGGCATGCATCCCACATTTTTTTGTTTTACCCCATCAAGATTCACATGCTAAAATCACCACTGCTCCTCTACTCACCAGAGGCCAGGGTTCAATTCCCACTCCAACCTCTCAATCTTTTTCTCCCACTTGCCTGTATCACCTTTGATTTCCTCCCTGTCAAAATACCCAAAGATTATATGTAAATTTTGTTTTATTGAGGTCTTAGTATTAGAAGTAGAAAAACAGTTTGATGTAGTTATTTGAATGTCAGCTGCATGCATCTCTCTCATATATATATATATATATGGGGACACATGGCCAAAAGGTACAGTAGCATACTACACAGCCAGCTCCTGTGTCAGTCAATCCATTACTACATAGAAGTCTGCACCTATTTGGCGACTTTGGACATTTTCGCTGGGTGGAATACCAGCGCCCCAGAATACAATTCCTGAATGCAGTTACTTTCTTCCACTGTTTGAAGCAATCTATCCTACACACAATACACTATTGACTTGTGAAACTTTGCACTTGAAAGTCTAGGCTTACATACTGACATACTCCAACGCACAAACATGTTTTCTGATAAAATCACATCGACTTACACAAATAGAAGATTATGAAATATGATCATATAAGTGGCATGGCTCATGTACATAGATGCTCACTCTGTATGAAATTACTGCCTCTCAGTAGCCCACTCCACTGATTTGAATATAAGGCCTTTTAGATGTCGAGCTGGTCGCACTGATTGTGTAAAACTGCTGATAAAGGAGGCATTTTGTCTCAATGGTAATGAGTCAACCATAATGCCTAATTGTTTGTTTTCAAATTTACCTCTCTCGCTGTTCCTCCCATTGAGAAAATTAGACTGTTAAAAGCACAGTGCTGCAGAAGCAAATCCCCCCACGACACTACTGAGAACAGACTGAAAGAAAGAAGTATGCAAGATGTCTCACCGCTCGTGGTTGTAGTCGACTTCGATCGCTTTCCACAGAGACACTGCAGCATATGCGCACCTTTCTTCAGGAAAAGCCTCAGAATCTTCATTGATTTGGGTTATTGTGTTCCTTCGTCAATTCACGCAATCTGACACGCTCTATTGCGATGGAGGTTATTGAAGCATAGCCACCTCAGGTCGACCACCGTGCTATCCAGATCTCTGGCTTCCCTCAGCAGATCGAAAACGGCAGAAAAGCCTCAACAAAGGGACTGGCTGGATTAGACCGACACATCTTGAGATATTTTTCATTGATAAGAAATCCAACAAAAACACCCATGGCTCCACGAATTGCAAGTTATGCTGCAAGGACGTCAGAATAATTTCCCATAGCCCATGCCTCCTTTCGGTTTTACTCGCAGACCAAACGATGTCTCTTCTGGTGCAAGCGCGCACGCCAAAGTTAAACCGCAGGGTAGAGTGACAGGATCACCGTGGATGAGGTAATGCGCCTTGTTCATCCTGGTTGGCTATAGTGGTGCGAAAAGCCTGGGGCGCGAGAGATTCCAGGACATGTCAGAGTGAGACGCTATTGATTATCGAAGTGGCTGCTGTTCCGGATTTTCTGGAAACCTGATTTGCCGTGACTAAATATACGATAGTTCTGCGCATGTGTATTTTTTTTATTTTTAGGTAGCCGCTGCCCACTCCGTTGCCTGCGTTGCTGCTCCTCAATGCTCCACTGCCGCTTCCCCAAAGAGCGCCTTTGTCTGGTGTAGCCTACAAACTTCATGTTGTACAGAGGAGGTCATGGTCGACATGTTTGAACTACTGCATTCCATGCCTCAGTCGGCTATTAAGAATACGCTCTATTTCATGTCATTCTTTCAGGAAGGTAGTTAGGCTACATGCAGCTATTTACATGTGTACAAAATAAATTATCAACATGTTTGTACAAACTCGCAAACTCAAGGGCAAAACTAAAGTGGGGAGTTACACCAAACACAAGCAAGACAGACACACAGTCTAATTAGCGATTTAATGTTATGTTTTAATCATTGCAAACATTGGCTAAGCAGGAGGCAGAGGCAGTCAAAGGAATCGTGTTCTTGTTCAGCAACTCTGGCTAGTAACTATGATATGGCATCAACTATAAAGATTAGCATACATCGTCACACAAAACAGATTATTTTTGCTCCAATGTGATTTGTAGGGACTATGTCCTGCTTGTGCAACTGCAATATATGTTACAACAGACAGAAGGTTGTATCCTTCATAATGGCCTTGGTAATGGCCGCAGGGTTTTTATTTTAGCTGTTCAGAAGTATGAGGCAGAGACATAGGCTACACCATCATGGTTCAGAAGAAGGTGAGTAAAGAGAGAAATGTGTATATGAGTAGAATAACACATTCGCAGAACATGATCCAATCAGTAGCAATGAGAAACAGTTTTCCGGGGCACTGTTGATTATATGTGTGGCCAAGGGGAAATGGGAGAGTGTGGTTACAGTCCGCAGATGTGTGCTGGTGGGTTTGAAGATTTTAAAGGCAAAGCAGCGCCCTGCGAGGAGTGGGTCCACTGTCTAGGGAGTATGTTTTTTTCTGAAAAAACAACTACCCTCCTGATATTTTATTTCACTGCCCAAGTAATGCATTTGACTATGAAATCACGTTTAGCTTTTTCTATAATACAAGCAACATTAAGTATGCCAAGTGATAACATTAGATAAATTGTTTCTAGGAATATTTTTACATTGAAACGTAGCCTGCAGGTAGCCTGCACTGGGACCATAGGGCTATCGTCATGTGAATCGTTGGAACAGCTAAACAAGATGATCGTATCAGGAGAAGATCATAAGATCATGATATCTGGTTATTTTAGAAGAGTGAAGCCAATACATGGATAGTAGAATCGAACATAGAGGGACCTCCTTTTATCAAATCTGGGCCAGGTCTACATAAGGGTGCAGATTTTAAAAAATCACAAAAGCTCTGACGAAGGCAGTGTGGCCGATACGTAAGCTTATTAAATATCGGTGATACTATCAAGAGCAGTGTGCGGTTTCCTTTTTCCTTCATCAAATCTGATTCTAAATCTAACCTTAACCACTCTGCTAAACCTAATGCCTAACCCTAACCTTAAATTAAGACCAAAATGCTAATTTTTGTTTTCATAAATTTTTACGATATAGACCATTTTTACTTTGCTGCTGGCACATCTAGCAGAAATCGCACGTCTCTGCCTCCAGGATAAGACTCATTCCAATAAATGTAAACCTGCCAGCTATAGGCCTATTATAGGCAACTAACGTCTATTCAGGTGAATGTGCTCACAGCTCCATGCCAGGAGGGGGCGGTATCATGCTGAGGGACTGAGGCAAATGCAGCTGTCACATGGGAACCCTGGCTCCCCATCACATCCATCTACATCAAAGGATGGGAGGTCGACGCTCTTATGTACTTGCGTACACGTACAGTCAACGCAACTAAACACCAAACAACACACAGCTCTCTTCATAGGGTACTACATTACCTTCATTCCTACTGCAGAGTCATTTTATGATTTCATAATATTGAAAAGTATGAAATCAATACTTATTTACTAAATATGATACAGAAAAAAGTGTTAATTACATTTTGCTTACAGTTTCATTGTGGTCCTATTGTAAACATTGTGCAACCTATCTCTGTGCCACACAGAATACCCTCCTCACTTTTTTCATGACTGCATGATGACAACCTGAACATGTATTTTGTTTCATCATAGCACTAGAAAATAGCCGTCAATATTTCCATAGTTTTGTCTCTTTATCTATGCCCAGGCACACACTAGATTTACAGGGTGATGAAATCTCTGACTTGAGTGTTGAAATGAGATAGAAAAAGGAACTATGCTAATGCTACTGACTGCTATAGATACATCACAGTCTTCATGGTCAAGGTCCGTTGATGCACACACACACACAGGGAGAATAGGCAACGAACATCAGCTCTCTCACAGACACACACCCACTAACACACAAAGAGCAGCAAACACAGTCTCACACATACACATTAGGCAGACAAGACAGAAGTGAATGACAAATTGTCAACGCACCCCACGCTTTTCACACCACTGTAGCACCCTCCGGTCCTTTATCTCTGCCTCTCACATGTGCCTAATAATCTTGTATGCCTCATTAATATGGATTTCATATATGGCTCATCGTTTCTCATCGTTTCTGCCCCCCCGTTATGGATCCAACACATAGGCCTACCAGTGAACAGATGTGCAGACTATTGCCACTCACAGAATATTCTCATAAAAAATAATACAATGTTGTGTGTGTATATGTGCAGGGGCACGTATGTTTGTCCTATTGGTGGTGTTAACAAACAGATATTTCTGAGTTGAGACATTGTGGGCAGAGAGTTGTGAGATTTGAGAGGTGATCGGAGCTCCTTATAATTAATGTATTTTTATACAGTGCTGAGTATTTGTGTACTTTCTATTGCCGGCATTGAGAGAAGGGGGAGGAAGAAGTTTGGTTGGCAGATGGCAGGTGTGGACAAGTTGGAACTGGGTCAGTGTCACAGATACTTTAGAGAGCATCATCATCATATTACTGCTTACCCTTATCATACTCTTATCAACCTACTAACTTACTTTCCCTGATATTTGGAAATGAAAACAGAAACCGTTTCATCCCCCCACTTAGACAAACACAAATTCTTTGCCAACCACACTCCGACCCCTCCAATCTAAGCCAGGAGCAATGTATAATAAAGAGCGAGCCATCCCACCAAGACCAAGCTACTACTGTACTCTTCATCGTCACTACCATCATCACAATTACCATTATAGTCATTCACATCATCCCTCTTCTCTTCCACATAATCATCCTCATCATCATTATCATGATTCACCATCATCTATCACAAAAACTAACCAGGCAATTTTATAGATTTTTTTATTTTATCTTTACACTATCCAGGCCTTCTATTCAAAACCCTAAAATGTTAAACGACTTTTTCCCATGAAAACCTCAATTTGTACAGGTGAATGACAACTATATTATGGTCTCTTAATGTTTCAGCTGTTACCATGTGCATAGGCATTATTACTTGACTGGGTTCGAACTCGGGTCTGTGTCAGCCTGTTGAGCTAAAGCCCAGGCATTTGCTCTAGGTTGGAACTAACGCAAGTTTTCAGGACTCAGACAAAGTTACTTTAATTTTTATTTAACCTTTATTTAACCAGGAAGGGCTCATTGAGATTTGAAATCTCTTTTTCAAGAGTGTCCTGGCCAAGATAAACAGCACCAAGTCATTACACAATTACAGACAGACAACATGAAAAACTACAGGTTATCTAGTAAAAAAAAACATAGAAGTCACAAGAGTAAATATCGTAAAACAGCAAATTAAAAACATTGACAGGTCAGGGAATCAGCCCCAAAATCCTTCATCAACAATTTAAAAACACCAATCGGGACAAGTTCTTCCAGTTTAAAATTATTTTGTAAGGCGTTCCAAGCCAATGGTACATAAAAGCCCTTTTTACCAAATTCATTTGGACATTTGGAACAGTTAAAGTCCTGCAAACGAAGAGAGTACCCACCACATGTCTGAACAATAGAAATGTCTGAACAATAAAAATGCCCCAAAAAAATGGTAGTAAACCCAAAATGGCTTTGTAAATAAAAGTATACCAGTGACTGAGCCTACGATTGACTAAAAGGCCAGCCGCCCTTCTATATAAAGTGCAGTGGTGCGTAAGGGTTTTGCAGTTTAAAATTAATCTCAATGAACAGAGATGTAAGTGGTTCAGCTATGAAATCAGCTGCCAAGTTTAAAAAGCAGGGATCAAGAAGATCAGGACCTGCAGGTTCTCTGATCTATGGATTTCAGTGCTTTTATGTACCTCCTGCACTGAGAATGTCAAAAAGCTAAACCTTTGACCTGCTCTCACTAGTTCATCCACACAGGGTTGTACAGAGACAGAGGGTACTGAATCAAACAGCCTACCAGATAATACAAAGCGCTTATTGAAACAATTCAGCATTTCAGTTGTCATATACAGCAACAGAGTCCTTCAATACACATGACGGTAATTCATTAACCTTACTCTTACCATACAGACTTAATTGCCTTCCAAAACTTTCTAGGGTCATTCAGGTTATCAGTGGCAACAGACATAAAATATTCAGACTTGGCCTCCCCTAGAAGAAAATAACACTTTTGTAGCTGCCTAAAAAGAAGCCAATCAGCATCAGAAAATTATTTCCTTGCTTTAGCCCAGGCTAGATTCATAGAATTACAAAACATTTTAAAATCATCAACACAAATCAAGATCATTTCACTTGTAAAGAAGTTTAGACATAAGGTGCAGAGAAGAAAATGCATCACTGAGAGCAGAGGGGAGTCTATAACAGCCAATCACAGTTATAGAAAGACCCTTTGAAACCTCAAGATTCAAAGCAAGAAATTCCAACTGTTTACAATTAGTCAGACTTTGCCACACTTACAAGGAATTTAGTCTTTTACATATATAGCCACACCCCATCTTTCTGATCAGTGCGATGCACATTGTAACCATTTATACAAATATCCTTATCAAGAACACTTGAAACACAAGACTTGCTGAGCCAGGTTTCAGAAAACACAATTACATCAGCATCAGTTGATTTAGGCCAAATCCTAAACCCATCAATTCGACAACAAGCTGCATACATTTAAATGAGAAATTACCAAAACCAGATCTAGATTTAAAATCAGAGGGAGTTTGGAGACATTGCATATCAGGGCCAGGGTTAGGTTGCACATTACCTGATATCAACAAAATAATAATAACTAGGCTTCTCTGTTTAATAACCTTGAACAGCTTCTCTTTTTTAAGAGACCTACTGCAAGCAAATTCTACAAGTGAGTTTCCAGACAATACAAAATAAAAACAGGCCTTATTTCTAAAATAAAATCCCAACTTCAGCTTCAATTTTTTTTGTAAGTTGTTGAATATCCAATTTAAAAGAGAGGCTGTCATCAATTCAAATTCCAAGATATTTATATGAGGTTAGTCTCAATCTCATTTCCCTGAAAGGTAGTAATAGGTGAAAGGTTCAGAGGTCTATTTCTTGCTTTAGAAAACACCATTAGTTTAGTTGTCAGTATTGATGATAAGATCAATAAAAAGTGAGACACAGTGCTGTTTTTTGTCAACGGCTTCAGTGATATCGTTTAAAACCTTCATGGCAGCTGTAATTGTGCTATGCTTCTTCCTGAAGCCCGATTGGTACATTGATAAAATAAAATAAAATCAGACACCGGCTTTAACCAACAGTCATTTAAAAACTATTAGACTTTGGTAGTGACACAAGTTTATACTGTTCACATCATGCCACAAATGCATCGGCACTTGGACAAGTGGACCGAGTGAAAAAGAGTGAGTTCCCACAGACAAAATGTCTAATGGACGGGAGAGCACATTGTCAGATGTACTCACCCAGTGGCAATGTTTGTTTTTCAGTAAAGTCAGTGCACAAAGCAATATCATGAAAATTGTCATTTTCTCTGAGAGATGTAAGAAATAGAGGCCAAGGAAAAGTAAGGGGAGAGAGGTACTGTGTGTATGTAGGAGTCTGTATGAGAGTGTGTGCATGTGTGAGTCGATTGGGTGTGGGAGGTCGATTGAGAGAACGGGTTGCGGATTGTTTAGCTGCCAGCCAGGCTGAGAGCGAAGAGGAGCAGCTTGGACGAGACACTCCTAAGAGGGAAAGCTAAGGATAGAACCCAGGCCAGCCAGAGAGGGTTACTTGGGTAAACTTCAAGTAAAGGAGTGCAAATAGCAAAAAATATATATACCCGAGTTGAGGGAGACCCACAATCTTTACACCAGCAAAACTAAACAGTTTGCACTACACAACAAGGAAATTGTAGATTTGCTCGACCATAAATTAATAGGTTATTTGTAGGTTAAACTCTACTAGTGACAGTCATTTGTCTGTCACTAGTTTTTTGTAATTTTTTGCCATCTTGGATTGCTATCTTGGATATCGCCATCGCACTGCACACTTTAATGTTACTCCTCATGTCAGTGTGCACTGAACCAATTCCATTGAACCAATTCCACAAGACTGCCTTAGCCTGTTGATATAAATACTAGTCATCTAGGTAGGAGCTAATGCAAGTTTTCAGGTCTCAGGCAAAGTTACTCCTCACATGAGCGTGCACTGAATTAACTTTGTTACTACAGCTAGCTTACTGAACACTATCGCCAACTACTCCTTCTGAGCCTATGCACGAAGGGCCGAGTGTCTGAGGGTTTTCGCTCCACCCTTGTACTTGATTAATGAATTAAGATAATTAATTAGTAAGGAACTTCCCTCACCTGGTTGTCTAGGTCTTAATTGAAAAGAAAAAAAAACCTGCCGACACTCGGCCCTCCATGGAAGGAGTTTGAAACCCCTGGCTTGGAGTAGAGAGAACTCACCCTGCTCATCGCTGTCCGGTTTTGCTGTTCCTTCCTCCTTGTCTTCCTCCTCTCCCTTACCGTCTTTGGACAGCAACCGTCGTAACAGGCTACCAAGCGAACGAGTCATTTCTGGCTCCTCAACTCTCTCTGAGACATCCATAAAGACACAGTTCGTATCCCTTAATCTGCTATCGCCCCCCTTTGCCGCTGCTTACACAACCCCTCTGCACCTGTATAAGTCAGTTGTCCATGTCACTTGTAAAGGGATAGGTTAGCTGACCAGTCCTAGTCTACTCGGTGTGGGTCTGTCTGGCCATATTTAGCCCTGGCTGCAGCAACACTAAAACTCTAACTCTCTAAACCCCCACCTCATCACCACCACTCTCTCCAGGCTCCTGTAGCACACGCGCTTGCGTCCATACGCGCCTTGGCTTTACGAGAAGGTTATCTAACACTGCAATGAGACACTGGAATCAACATTTTAACCTTTGTCAAGCGGGACAGCTGCACACCTCCCTGTCCAGTGTGTGCAACGCCATGCGTCAAGCACAATTAGGAGTTATTCAAATGGTTTAACTATGTGGATATGTGATCCCTTGACCCCGGCACGCCATGCAATAGAAATGGATAGGGTCTATTCTGATAGTGTAAATGGGCATCACTGCATGGTGGGAACTATTTATATCTGTGTTTACGTGGAGAAAGTGCTGGTAGAGGAAATTCCCAGTGAGCAATGACAGAGGCAAGACATCAGAGACACTGGGGACATATTAAAGAGAGTATGTCTTCGTTAGGTAACCAGGGTATAGGTGGGTAAATATGGAAGTCAGTGTATGTTTGAACACTGTTTTTTTTCTATGAGTGATCTTCAAGTACGTTTGTGTGGGTGGGTGGGGGGAAATTCAGTTACAAACCCATCATGATTCTGCATAAATTAGAAAATTCTAAAGACTAAGATGGCTAGTTTTTGCCAAAGTGTTTTATTTTATATCAATTTTACATTTTCGCCTGAATATTCTCATTACATAAATGCATCCGGATTAAATTCAGGGAATTTTAGGAAATGTTACTTTAGAAAAAAACAAATTTATTTGAATACATCACAAAATATGTTGCTGTAGTCTGTCCATAAATCATACAATTGGTATACTTATTGAAGTTTACATTAAACTATAACATTTATTACGTACAAACACAGTGTCTGCGGACATGTGTCTCATTAACGTAACACCTTTTCAAGTTCCTGTAAAAACTCCAATCAGTTTTTAAATTAAGTTTTATTCACCAATGATGCATCATTTAGAGGAGGAGTCCTTAGATGAGCACATGCTAAGTAAATGTTTTTGCTTATATGCCTTCACCAGGTTCTTATTCTCAGACACCCCCTATAACCCACTTAGCCTTCTTGTTACTGAAACAGCTAAAAATCTCAAATTGGGAGAGAAAAAAACATTACCTTACGAACATGGAGAAATGAATGGGCTTCAGTGATGTTGTCAATTGTTTGATGACTCATAATAATCTGTATCCTATTGTTTACAGGTTGAGCTAAGGGCCCTCTCATTACCGAAACACACATTTCTCATGATCCCATAATTTTTAGGTCTATTTCAGATAATGAGAACCTTAATTTCGATAATGATAATAAGCTAATTCTAATGTATAGTCAATGGGTGTGCTGTGCTGGTAACTCAATTTATTTACTTGTACCAGTCCTTAACCCTACTGTATATATTCTTGGTAAAACAAGTAGGGTTTGTCAAGAAATATGGGTTGTGTAAACCCCGTTTAATGTTCTTTAAGCCAAAATTGGAAGTTTGTCTATCAGCAAAGAGCAACCCCAACATTTAAAAAATGATATCCTCCACTGTTTTCACACTTCCCAAGCTGTTGTTTGATATCCCAAGACCGTTTTTGGTTCCTTATCTCTCATATTTAAGGGGTGGCAGGTAGCCTAGTGGTTAGAGCATTAGACTTGTAACCGAAAGGTTGCGAGATCAAATCCCAGAGCTGACAAGGTAAAAAATGTGTTCTACCCCTGAACAACGCAGTTAACCCACTGTTCCTAGGCCATCATTGAAAATATGAATTTGTTCTTATCTGACTTGCCTAGTTAAATAAAGGTAAAATAAATAATGTCCTGAATACAAAGTGTTATATTTGGGCAAATCCAACACATTACTGATTACCACTCTTGGCGGTGGCTGCATCATGTTATGGGCTCCCGAGTGGCTCAGCTGTCTAAGGCACTGCATCTCAGTGCAAGAGGCGTCACTACAGTCCCTGGTTTGAATCCTGGCTGTATCACATCCAGCTGTGATTGGGAGTCCCATAGGGCGGCGCACAACTGGCCCAGCGTCGTCCTGGTTTGGTAGGCCGTCATTGTAAATAAGAATTTGTTCTTAACTGACTTGCCTAGTTAAATAAAAGGTTAAATTGTCATCGGCAAGGACTAGGGAGTTTTGTAGGATAAAAGGAAACAGAACAGAGCAAAGCACAGGCAAAAACCTGGTCCAGTCTGCTTTCCAACAGACACTGGGAGGCAAATTCCCCTTTCAGCAGGACAATAACCTAAAACACAAGACCAAATATACACTGGAGTTGCTTACCAAGACGACATTGAAGTTTTGACTTCAATCAGCATTGAAAATCTATGGCAAGACTTGAAAATGGATGTCAAGCAATGATCAACAACCATCTTGACAGAGCTTGAAGAATTAAAAAAATAATAATGTGCAAATATTGTACAATCTAGGTGTGCAAAGCTTGTAGAGACCTACCCAGAAAGACTCACAGCTGTAATCGCTGCCAAAGGTGATTCTAACATGTATTGACTCAGGGCCAGATGGCTCAATCATCACAAAAACCACTGATATTGCCAACTACTTCAATTATTTTTTCATTGGCAAGATTAGCATACTTAGGCATGACATCAACAAACGCTGACACTACACATTCAAATATATCTGACCAAATTATGAAAAGACAAGATTTTGTATTTTTCATTCCATAAAGTGAGTGTGGAGAAGGTGAAAAATTATTGTTGTCTATCAACAACGACAAGCTCTGACAATTACTGAGGATAATAGCGGACGATATTGATACTCATATTTACCATACCTTCAATTTAATCCTATTAGAAAGCGTGTGCCCTCAGGCATGGAGGGAAGCAAAAGTTATTCCCCTACCTAAGAATAGTAAAGCCCCCTTTACTGGCTAAATAGCCGACCAATCAGTCTTTTACCAATCTTTAGTAAACTTTGGGGATTAAATAGTGTTTTTACAGTAAACAAAATGACAACAGACTTTCAGCACGATTTTAGGTAAGTAGGTAAGGACATTCAACCAGCACAGCACAGCACCACATAGTGGTGTGGGGGCTGTGCTTTGGCAAAGTGGGTGGGGTTATATCCTTCCTGTTTGGCCCTGTCCGGGGGTGTCCTCGGATGGGGCCACAGTGTCTCCTGACCCCTCCTGTCTCAGCCTCCAGTATTTATGCTGCAGTAGTTTGTGTCGGGGGGCTGGGGTCAGTTTGTTATATCTGGAGTACTTCTCCTGTCCTATTCGGTGTCCTGTGTGAATCTAAGTGTGCGTTCTCTAATTCTCTCCTTCTCTCTTTCTTTCTCTCTCTCGGAGGACCTGAGCCCTAGGACCATGCCCCAGGACTACCTGACATGATGACTCCTTGCTGTCCCCAGTCCACCTGGCCATGCTGCTGTTCCAGTTTCAACTGACCTGAGCCCTAGGACCATGCCCCAGGACTACCTGACATGATGACTCCTTGCTGTCCCCAGTCCACCTGGCCATGCTGCTGCTCCAGTTTCAACTTCCACCTGACTGTGCTGCTGCTCCAGTTTCAACTGTTCTGCCTTATTATTATTCGACCATGCTGGTCATTTATGAACATTTGAACATCTTGGCCATGTTCTGTTATAATCTCCACCCGGCACAGCCAGAAGAGGACTGGCCACCCCACATAGCCTGGTTCCTCTCTAGGTTTCTTCCTAGGTATTGGCCTTTCTAGGGAGTTTTTCCTAGCCACCGTGCTTCTACACCTGCATTGCTTGCTGTTTGGGGTTTTAGGCTGGGTTTCTGTACAGCACTTTGAGATATCAGCTGATGTACGAAGGGCTATATAAATAAATTTGATTTGATTTGATTTGATACACAAATGACTGATGATTGGCTGAGAGAAATTGATGATAAAAATATTGTTTGTTTTTTTGTTAAGTCTTCAGTGCGGCTTTTGACATTATCGATCATAGTCTAATCATGGAAAAATGTATAAATTAGGCCCCATACTTTTTTCAATCGGTACTAACAACATGCCGCTGGCTTTGAGTAAAGCCAATGTGTCTATGTATGCAGATGACTCAAAACTATACACGTCAGGTACTACAGCGACTGAAATGACAGCAACACTTACTTATGGACGGTAGCGTTCCACCTGGCCAACATCCGGTGAAATTGCAGTGTGAAATTTGAACTACATTATTATAAATATTTAACTTTCATAAAATCACAAGTGTAATACATCAAAATTAAGCTTAACTTCTTTACGGCGAAAGCATACCATGTGATTATCTGAGGACAGCGCTTCGCATACAAACACATGAAAAACATATTTCAACCTGGCAGGTGCAACACAAAAGTCATAAATAGCGATATAAAAAATATATTACCTTTAATGATCTTCTTCTGTTGGCACTCCAAAAGGTCTCAGTTATATCACAAATTGTCCTTTTGTTCGATAATGTCCTTATTTATATCCATAAAAACTTAGTTTAGCTGGCACGATTCAGTCAATAATCCACCCAGTTTCCCTCCATCAAAATGCATACAAAATTAATCCCAAACGCTACTAATAAACTTTTCCAAACAAGTCAAACAACGTTTATAATCAAACCTTAGGTACCCTAATACGTAAATAAACGATAAAATTTAAGACGGAGAATCGTTATTGTCTTTACCGGAGCAAAATACCAAAGAACGCGCTCTCTTCCACTCGCTTGGAAACACTACAGCCAAAATGGGAGCCACCTAGAAAAACTCCCATTTCTGGCTCATTTTTCCAAAAACCAGCCTGAAACTCTTTCTAAAGACTGTTGACATCTAGTGGAAGCCCTAGGAACTGCAATCTGTGAGGACTTGGCCTTATCGTAGGGGGGGGGGGCGGTTTGTCCTTGGCGTTTCGCCTGCCATATCAGTTCTGTTATACTCACAGACATAATATTAACAGTTTTAGAAACTTTAGAGTGTTTTCTATCAACATCTACAAATTTCATGCATATCCTAGCTTCTGGGCCTGAGTAACAGGCAGTTTACTTTGGGCACGTTTTTCATCCGGACGTCAAAATACTGCTCCCTACCCAAGAGGGGTTAACAAAGAGCTGCAGTTAGTTTCAGAATGGGTGGCAAGGAATAAGTTATTCCTAAATATTTCAAAAACTAAAAGCATTGTATTTGGGATGAAATCATTCACTAAACCTCAACTAAATCTTGTAATGAATAATGTGGAAAATGAGCCAGTTAAGGAGACTAAACTGCTTGGAGTAACCCTGGACTGTGAACTGTCATGGTCAAAATATTGATAGCACAGTAGCTAGAATGGGGAGAAGTTTATATAATAAATACTTTATATAATAAAGTGCTGCTCTTTAATCTTAACAGCACTATCAACAAGGCAGGTCCTACAGGTCCTAGTTTTATCACACCTGGACTACTGTTCAGTCGTCTAGTCAGGTGCCACAAAGAGGGAAAAATTGTGATTGGCTCAGAACAGGGCAGTACAGCTGGCCCTTGGATGTACACAGAGGGTGTAATATTAATAATTAATCATATGCATGTCAATCTCTCCTGGCTAAAAGTAGAGGAGAGATTGACTTCATATTTGTATATTTGTGAGAGATTGACATGTTGAATGCACCGAGCTATCTGTTTGAACAACTGGCACACAGTTCAGACACCCATGCATACCACACAAGACATGCCACCAGAAATCTCTTCACAGTCCCCAAGTCCAAAACAGACTATGGGAGGCGCACAGTACTACATAGAGCCATGACTAAATGGAACTCTATTCCACATCAAGTAACTTATGCCAGCAGTAAATGGCAGCAGCTAACAGGGATCCATAATAAATACAAATGGTGAAGCGTGATTCATAGCTCCAGAGTCCAATGGGGGCAAGCTTTACACCACTCCAGCTGAGGCTTGGAATTGCGCATGGTAATCTTAAGCCTGTGTACGGCCATGGAAACCCATTTCATGAAGCTACATATGAACAGTTCTTGTGCTAACGTTGCAACTTGGAACATTGAGGAACTTGAAGCTCCTTTGACCCGCTCCACTACAAGCTCGTCGATGTGGAAGGGGGAATGCTCGGTCTTCAGTTTCCTGTAGTCAACTATCAGCTCCTTTCTCTTGTTGACGTTGAGAGAGGTTGTTGTCCTGGCACCACTCTGCCAGGTCACTGACCTCCACCCTATAGGCTGTCTCCTCATCTTCTGTGATCAGGCCTAACACTGTCGTGTCGTCATTAAACTTAATGATCAAATCAAATCAAATGTATTTGTCACATACACATGGTTAGCAGATGTTAATGCAAGTGTAGCGAAATGCTTGTGCTTCTAGTTCCGACAATGCAGTAATAACGAACAAGTAATCTAACTAACAATTCCAAAAAAAACTACTGTCTTATACACAATGTAAGGGGATAAAGAATATGTACATAAGGATATATGAATGAGTGATGGTACAGAGCAGCATAGGCAAGATACAGTAGATGATATCGAGTACAGTATATACATATGAGATGAGTATGTAAACCGAGTGGCATAGTTAAAGTGGCTAGTGATACATGTATTACATAAGGATGCAGTCGATGATATAGAGTACAGTATCTACGTATGCATATGAGATGAATAATGTAGGGTAAGTAACATTATATAAGGTAGCATTGTTTAAAGTGGCTAGTGATATATTTACATCATTTCCCATCAATTCCCATGATTAAAGTGGCTGGAGTAGAGTCAGTGGCATTGACAGTGTGTTGGCAGTAGCCACTCAATGTTAGTGGTGGCTGTTTAACAGTCTGATGGCCTTGAGATAGAAGCTGTTTTTCAGTCTCTCGGTCCCAGCTTTGATGCACCTGTACTGACCTCGCCTTCTGGATGACAGCGGGGTGAACAGGCAGTGGCTCGGGTGGTTGATGTCCTTGATGATCTTTATGGCCTTCCTGTAGCATCGGGTGGTGTAGGTGTCCTGGAGGGCAGGTAGTTTGCACCCGGTGATGCGTTGTGCAGACCTCACTACCCTCTGGAGAGCCTTACGGTTGAGGGCGGTGCAGTTGCCATACCAGGCGGTGATACAGCCCGCCAGGATGCTCTCGATTGTGCATCTGTAGAAGTTTGTGAGTGCTTTTGGTGACAAGCCGAATTTCTTCAGCCTCCTGAGGTTGAAGAGGCGCTGCTGCGCCTTCCTCACGATGCTGTCTGTGTGAGTGGACCAATTCAGTTTGTCTGTGATGTGTAAGCCGAGGAACTTAAAACTTGCTACCCTCTCCACTACTGTTCCATCGATGTGGATGGGGGGGTGTTCCCTCTGCTATTTCCTGAAGTCCACAATCATCTCCTTAGTTTTGTTGACGTTGAGTGTGAGGTTATTTTCCTGACACCACACTCCGAGGGCCCTCACCTCCTCCCTGTAGGCCGTCTCGTCGTTGTTGGTAATCAAGCCTACCACTGTTGTGTCGTCCGCAAACTTGATGATTGAGTTGGAGGCGTGCGTGGCCACGCAGTCGTGGGTGAACAGGGAGTACAGGAGAGGGCTCAGAACGCACCCTTGTGGGGCCCCAGTGTTGAGGATCAGCGGGGAGGAGATGTTGTTGCCTACCCTCACCACCTGGGGGTGGCCCGTCAGGAAGTCCAGTACCCAGTTGCACAGGGCGGGGTCGAGACCCAGGGTCTCGAGCTTGATGACGAGCTTGGAGGGTACTATGGTGTTGAATGCCGAGCTGTAGTCGATGAACAGCATTCTCACATAGGTATTCCTCTTGTCCAGATGGGTTAGGGCAGTGTGCAGTGTGGTTGAGATTGCATCGTCTGTGGACCTATTTGGGCGGTAAGCAAATTGGAGTGGGTCAAGGGTGTCAGGTAGGGTGGAGGTGATATGGTCCTTGACTAGTCTCTCAAAGCACTTCATGATTACGGATGTGAGTGCTACGGGGCGGTAGTCGTTTAGCTCAGTTACCTTAGCTTTCTTGGGAACAGGAACAATGGTGGCCCTCTTGAAGCATGTGGGAACAGCAGACTGGTATAGGGATTGGTTGAATATGTCCGTAAACACACCGGCCAGCTGGTCTGCGCATGCTCTGAGGGCGCGGCTGGGGATGCCATCTGGGCCTGCAGCCTTGCGAGGGTTAACACGTTTAAATGTCTTACTCACTTCGGCTGCAGTGAAGGAGAGACCGCATGTTTTCGTTGCAGGCCGTGTCAGTGGCACTGTATTGTCCTCAAAGCGGGCAAAAAAGTTGTTTAGTCCACCTGGGAGCAAGACATCCTGGTCCGTGACTGGGCTGGGTTTCTTCCTGTAGTCCGTGATTGACTGTAGACCCTGCCACATGCCTCTTGTGTCTGAGCCATTGAATTGAGTTTCTACTTTGTCTCTGTACTGGCGCTTAGCTTGTTTGATAGCCTTGCGGAGGGAATAGCTGCACTGTTTGTATTCAGTCATGTTACCAGACACCTTGCCCTGATTAAAAGCAGTGGTTCGCGCCTTCAGTTCCACACGAATGCTGCCATCAATCCACGGTTTCTGGTTGGGGAATGTTTTAATCGTTGCTATGGGAACGACATCTTCAACGCACGTTCTAATGAACTCGCACACCGAATCAGCGTATTCGTCAATGTTGTTGGCTGACGCAATACGAAACATCTCCCAGTCCACGTGATGGAAGCAGTCTTGGAGTGTGGAGTCAGCTTGGTCGGACCAGCGTTGGACAGACCTCAGCGTGGGAGCTTCTTGTTTTGGAGTCGTGGTCAGCTTTTCCGAAAGGGGGGCGGGGCAGGGCCTTATATGCGTCGCGGAAGTTAGAGTAACAATGATCCAGGGTCTTTCCACCCCTGGTTGCGCAATCGATATGCTGATGATGTTGGAGCGGCGCCTTAGGTATTGGCCATAGTGGAGTTTGGAGTGTGACTGTTTGAGGTTGTGGACGGGTGTCATTTATACTGATAACAAGTTCAAACAGGTGCCATTAATACAGGTAACAAGTGGAGGACAGAGGAGCCTCTTAAAGAAGAAGTTACAGGTCTGTGAGTGCCAGAAATCTTGCTTGTTTGTAGGTGACCAAATACTTATTTTCCACCATAATTTGCAAATAAATTCATTAAAAATCCTACAATGTGATTTTCAGGATTTTTTTCTCATTTTGTCTGTCATAGTTGAAGTGTACCTATGATGAAAATGACAGGCCTCTCATCTTTTTAAGTGGGAGAACTTGCACCATTGGTGGCTGACTAAATACTTTTTTGCCCCACTGTACATATTACCTCAATTACCTCAACTAATCGGTGCCCAAGCAAACCCACTCTGTACTGGTACGTATGTAGCCTCGCTATTGTTCTTTTACTGCTGCTCTTTATTTATTTGTTACCTTTAACCAACTGCATTGTTGGTTAGTAAGCAATTCACTGTAAGGTCTACACCTGTTGTATTCGGCGCATGTGACAAATACAATTCGATTTGATTTGAGTCGTGTGCACCCACGCAGTCGTGGGTGAACAGGGAGTACAGGTGAAGACTAAATACGAAACCCGAGGGGCCCCCATTGAGGGTCAGTGTGGTGGATGTGTTGTTGCTTACCCTCACCACCTGGGGTGGTCCGTCAGGCAGTCCAGGATCCAGTTGCAGATGGAGGTGTTCAGTCCAAGAGCGTAGGGATGAGCTTGGAGGCCCCTACAGTAAGGTGAGCTGTAGTCAATGAACAGCATTCTCACATACAGTGCATTTGGAAAGTATTGAGACCTCTTCCCTTTTTCCACATGTTGTTATGTTACTGCCTTAATCTAAAATGGATTAAATAAATGTTTTCCCTCAATCTACAAACAATACCCCATAATGACAAAATAAAAACAGAATTATCTGTTAAATATATTTGCATAAGTATTCAGACCCTTTGCTATGAGACTTGAAAATTAGCTCAGGTGCAGCCTGTTTCTACAACTTGATTGGAGTCCACCTGTGGTAAAGTCAATTGATTGGACATGATTTGGAAAGGCACACACTTGTCTACATAAGGTACCAAAAAATGTCTGCAGCATTGAAGGTCCCAAAGAACACAGTGCCCACCATCATTCTTAAATGGAAGAAGTTTGTAACCACCAAGACTCTTCCTAGCGCTGGCCGCCAGGCCAAACTGAGCAATCGGGGGAGAAGGGCCTTGGTCAGGGAGATGACGAAAGAACCCAATGATCACTCTGACAGAGCTCCAGAGTTCTTCTGTGGAGATGGGAGAACCTTCCAGTTGGCACCTAAAGGACTCTCAGACCATGACAAACAAGATTCTTGATCTGATGAAACCAAGATTGATCTTTGTTCGCATGTGCAGCTGCAAGATTGAATGCTTTGGCCTGAATGCTAAATGTCACATCTAGAGGAAACCTGGCACCATCCCTATAGTGAAGCAGGGTGGTGGCAACATCATGCTGTGGAGATGTTTTTCAGTGGCAGGGACTGTGAGACTAGTCAGGATCAAGGGAAAGATGAACGGAGCAAAGGGCAGAGAGATCCTTGATGAAAACTTGCTCCAAAGCGCTCATGACTTCAGACTGGGGCAAAGGTTTACCTTTCAACAGGACAACGACTCTAAAGCACACAGCCAAGACAATGCAGGAGTGGCTTCGGGACAAGTCTCTGAATGACCTTGAGTGGCCCAGCCAGACTTAAACACAAACTATTGTGTAGATTGATTAGGGGGAAACTATTTAAAGCATTTAGAAAATGGCTGTAAAATGTAACAAAATGTGGAAAAAGTGGTCTGAATACTTTCCGAATGCACTGTAGTTGTTCCTATTGTCCAGATGGGAGAAGGCAGTGTGGAGTGCATTAGAGATTGCACCATCTGTGGATCTGTTGGGGCAGTATGCGAATTGGTGGGTACATGTTGTCTGGGATGATGGTGTTGATGTGAGCCATGACCAGCCATTCAAAGCATTTCTTGGCTACAGATGTGAGTGCTATAGCCATTTAGACTGGTTAGCTTGGCGTTCTTGGGCACTAGGACAATGGTGATCTGCTTGAAACATGTAACTATTACAGACGGGGTCAGGGAGAGTTTGAAAATGTCAGTGAAGAGCCATTTTGCCACAACTTTGGAAGTATGCTTGGGGTCAGCTGGTCAGTGCATTCTCTGAGTATGTGTCCTGGTAATCCATCTGGCCCTGCGGTTTTGTGACTGCTAACCGGTTTAAATTTGTTACATCAGTTACGGAGAGCGGGATCACACAGTTGTCCGGAACAGCTGGTGCTGTCATGCATAGTTCAGTGTTGCCTGCCTCGAAGCGAGCATGGAAGGCATTTATCTAAAAAATTCCCTGTTTTAAGTCAGATAGGGTCACCACTTTATTTGAAGAATGTGAAATGTCAGAATAATAGTAGAGAGAATGATTTATTTCAGCTTGGATTTCTTTCATCACATTCCCAGTGGGTCAGAAGTTTACATACACTCAATTAGTATTTGGTAGCATTGCCTTTAAATTGTTTAACTTGGTCCAACGTTTTGGCTAGCCTTCCACAAGCTTCCCACAATAAGTTGGGTGAATTTTGTCCCATTCCTCCTGACAGAGCTGTTGTAACTGACTCAGGATTGTAGGCCTCCTTGCTCGCTCATGCTTTTTCAGTTCTGACCACACATATTCTATAGGATTGAGGTCAGGGCCTTGTGATGGCCAATCCAATATATTGACTAGGTTGTCCATAAGCCATTTTGCCACAACTTTGGAAGTATGCTTGGGGTCATTGTCCATTTGGAAGACCCATTTGCAACCAAGCTTTAACTTCCTGACTGATGTCTTGAGATGTTGCTTCAATATATCCACATAATTGTCCTCCCTCGTGATGCCATTTATTTTGTGAAGTGCACCAGACCCTCCTGCAACAAAGCACCCCCACAACATGATGCTGCCACCCCCGTGCTTCACGGTTGGGATGGTGTTCTTCGGCTTGCAAGCATCCCCTTTTTCCTCCAAACATAACGATGGTCATTATGGCCAAACAGTTCTATTTTTGTTTCATCAGACCAGAGGACATTTCCCCAAAAAGTACGATGTTTGTTCGCATGTGCAGCTGCAAACCATAGTCTGGCTTTTTTATGGCGGTTTTGGAGTAGTGGCTTCTTCCTTGCTGAGCGGCCTTTCAGGTTGTCGACACAGGACTCGTTTTACTGTGGATATAGATACTTTTGTACCTGTGTCCTCCAGCATCTTCACAAGGTCCTTTGCTGTTGTTCTGGGATTGATTTGCACTTTTCGCACCAAAGTACGTTCATCTCTAGGAGACAGAACGCGTCTCCTTCCTGAGCGGTATGACGGCTGCATAGTGTTTATACTTGCATACTATTGTTTGTATAGATTAACGTGGTACCTTCAGGCGTTTGGAAATTGCTCCCAAGGATGAACCAAACTTGTGGAGGTCTACAAAAGAAATTCTGAGGTCTTGGCTGATTTCTTTTGATTTTCCCATGATGTCAAGGAAAGAGGCACTGCGTTTCAAGGTAGGCCTTGAAATAGATCCACAAGTACACCTCCAATTCACTCAAATTATGTCAATTAGCCTATCAGAAGCTTCTAAAGCCATGACATAATTTTCCAAGCTGTTTAAAGGCACAGTCAACTTATGACCCACTGGAATTGTGATACAGTGAATTATAAGTGAAATCATCTGTCCATAAACAATACTTGGAAAAATTACTTGTGGTCATGCACAAAGTAGATGTCCTAATCGACTTGCCAAAACTATAGTTTGTTAAAACAAGAAATTTGTGGAGTGGTTGAAAAACAAGTTTTAATGACTCCAACCTAAGTGTATGTAAACTTCCGACTTCAACTGTATTTATTTTTGGTTATGGTCCTATACAGCTCATTGAGTGTGGTTTCAGTGCCAGCATTGGTTTGTGGTGGTTAGTAGACAGCTACAAAACATATACAGTGCCGTGGGAAATATTTTACCCTGTCTGTTTTTCTGCATTATTGCACATTTTCACATTGAATTTAGTCAGATCTTTTTGTGGGTTGTAGTGGTATATAGAGGGAGTCAGAGAGAAAAAAAAAATGACACAAATTTGGTGCTTCTTTCATTTGTTTGGTGTGCAAGGTAACCAATCACGCAATCTTCAGGTGTGAAAAAGTTATTGCCCCCACCCCTAGTTAACTAAACCCAATTAAAGGGATAATTAGAGTCAGCTTTTTGATTACTTAGGTTAACAATCAGGCCTGACTTGAGCCAGCCCTGCCCAATATAGATTTGACTAACTTCGGAGAGAAGTTGTGAGCACACAGATTCTAGAGGCACATCATGCCACAATCAAAATACATTCCTGAAGACTTCTGGAAAAAAGTTGTTGATGGCCATCAGTCTGGAAAGGGTTACAATGCCATTTCTAAGAATATGGGGCTACCCCGAACCATAGTCAGATCCATATCGAACAACATCCAGGGATCTCCAGGCCTCTCTTTCCTCGGCTAAGGTCAGTGTTCATGATTCCATCACCAGAAACTCAAAAATGGGATTCAATGGTTTCTGTCATTAGCAAGGCGGAAACCATTGCTCACTAAGAACATAAATTCTCATCTCAAGTTTGCCATAAAGCACTTGGATGATCTTCAAAAGATCTGGAACAATGTTCTATGCACAGATGAGTCAAAAGTGGAACTTTTTGGCTGATATGAGCCTGTTATATCTGGCAAAAATCAAACAATACATTCCACAGTAAGAACCCAATACCAATGGTCAAAGGCATGGTGGGGGTAGTGTCATGGTTTGGGGATGCTTTGCTGCATCAAGACCTGGACACCTTGCCATCATTGAAGGAAGCATGAATTCTGTTCTGTATCAGATATGTCAGGCCACCCATCAGTGAGCTGAAGCGCAGCTGGCAGCTGGCGCAGCAAGACAATGATCCAAAACACACAAGCAAGTCTACATCAGAATGGTTGAAGAATAAGAAATGGAACGTTTTGGAATGGCCTAATCAGTCCAGACCTAAATCCCATTGAGATGTTGTGGCAGGACCTGAAATGAGAAATTCATCCTCGACAACCCAGAAATATCACTGAGTTGAAGATGTTCTGCATGGAGGAGTGGGCCAAAATTCCTCCACAACGCTGTGAGAGACTAACTGATAACTACATGAAGTGTTTGGTTTAAGTTATTGCAAGTTATTACCGCTAGAGGTGGCGTAACCAGAGTCCAAGAGGGTTTTTCATAACTGGGTGGTGCATAACTTTAATAAATAAATTAAATATGTATATATATTTTTTGTTATTTGTTCACTTAGGGTCCCTTTTATATTATATTAGGTTTTGGTTGAAGATCTGATCTCATTCAGTGTCAAAAATATGCAAAAATGATGAAAATCTGAGGCAAATACTTATTCACGGCACTGTAAACTCACTTGGTAAATAGTATGATCTGCAGCTTATCATGAGCTAGATTACCTTAACAAATGGTATCAACAGCTGGTGCGCGATCTCTAAGGGACACACCCCCACCCCTCTCTTCACCTTACCGGTCGTAATTTCTGTCAAACTCCACAAACTCCTGTCACGAACTCGGATACCTCCTGCTCCTCGACCTGTTGGTTAGGCCTGTTGTTTCTGAAGTTTTATTTTGTTCATAAGTGTTTGTGTTACAATGGAGTTACAATGGAGCCTGCTTCACCTTGAATAGCTAACAAATGTTTCCAGCACTGTAGAAGCTGTGTTTGTTATGCTCATGTCTTGGACAATATTGACAATCCGGAGTTCCAATGCAGCAATTGTTCGCTCGCGGAGGAATACATGAATGAGGTGGCTATCCTTAGCAAGAAAATGTCCATTTTGCGTGAACTTATGTGGAAAACGCAATTTTGAACTTTCTTGTTCTCAACTCCTGTGGTTGGATGCCACTCAGGCCTGATGGATGTATCCCTGCCTTGTCATCTGTCCCTATCCGAATGGCCTGTGCTACCTGGAACTTGCCTACCAAAGAAGTCATCGCCATCCGCTTCTCCTCCTGCAGCTTGTAGTGGAATGGACAGAGAACAGCAAAAGGATTGTTCCAATCAGCACTGGTCCCATGTCACAGGTTGTGGAAACCGAATGCAGCAGCATGCTGCTAAGTGGACTAGAGCGTATGCGAGAGTTTTGCAGCACAGGTGCCCGATCCACCTGCGCCTTCATCGCTGGGATTGCCTGTGTCTGCGACGGCTGTGCTGACCCCAGCCACGCTGACTTCAGCAGCGGCTTTGTCGTTGAGTCCAGCTCCTTTCCCTCTCTGGATCAGACGGGGCACTACCTACTGTGGAAGGTCTGGACCTATCACCGGGAGCAGCGGGCATATGCTATCCGGCTTTTCGTAGGCCCATGAAAGGTTCAACAAATTGTGTGCGGGGTAGGAATGGGCAGATTTTTCCATCCCCTTTTCCCGGCTGTTGTATTGGGCAGTTCAAAAAGGTGTGAAATGTCTCATTCCCTGAAGCAAAAACATTGTGTTATCCAGGAGCACCAGTACAGGACATCAATAAGCTACTACCAAACATTTTAAACCTGCATCAGGAAATTTAGTCTATCATAGTTCATGTGGGATTCAATGACATTATGAAGGACAGCTCAGAACAGCTGAAGAAGGATTTTGAAGAATTGATTGGGTCCCTGCTTGACACCAATAAATGCCCCAAAATATCTGGCCCTGTACACTCCCTAAATCGTGGCATTGAAAGTTTCAGACTTTCAGCCCTCCATACCTGGCATCGAGACTATTGCAGCTATGTGGATGTAACATTTATTGACAATTTTGATACCTTCTGGAAACAAAGCTTGTTTTATAAGGAGAATGGGATCCACCCAAATCGTTTGGGATCCTGGATCATTTCACAGCATTATAAGGCCACGTTGAGTTGACTTATCAAGGACCAAAGCCCAGGTAATCCCTACCATTGTGTAACTGAGTTGGCATAATGCTTCAGCAAATGTACATTATCCCAGGGGTGGTGAAAGACACAATGTATGTAACCTAATGTATGTCTCTCTTCACTGCCCTGAATGCCTCTGCTGATCCTACAGCTAGTGTATGCAGTATGTTCCTATGAACCAGAGTAAGTATGTTAACTGAGGTGGTGTGCGCTAGTAGGAAGTCCATTGTCTGCAGCTTACTCTTGTACTAACATAAATAACATGAGCATGTCTACATCTGCTAAGCTTCCCAGTAAAGCAATGAAAACAATCATACATCCCAGGAAAGTGCTACAAATAGCCCACGTTAACATACAGTACCAGTTAAAAGTTTGGACACACCTACTCATTCAAGGGATTTTCTTTTTTTAAACTATTTTCTACATTGTAGAATAATAGTGAAGACATCAAAACTATTAAATAACACATATGGAATCATGTAGTAACCTAAAAAGTGTTTAACACTTGGCATTTGAGCCAATCAGTTGTGTTGTGACAAGGTAGGGGTGGTATACAGAAGATAGCCCTATTTAGTAAACGACCAAGTCCATATTATGGCAAGAACAGCTCAAATAAGCAAAGAGAAATAACAGTCCATCATTACTTTAAGACATTCAAATCAGTCATGAGGACAGCCACATGAAAGGAAGACCCAGAGTTACCTCTGCTGCAGAGGATAAGTTCATTAGAGTTACCAGCCTCAGAAATTGCAGCCCAAATAAATGCTTCAGAGTTCAAGTGACAGGCACATCTCAACACCAACAAGAAGAGACTTGCTTGGCCCAAGAAACACGAGCAATAGACATTAGACCGGTGGAAAACTGTCCTTTGGACTGATGAGTCCAAGTTTGAGATTTTTGGTTCCAACTGCCGTGTCTTTGTGAGACACAGAGTAGGAGGATCTCTGGAGGATCCTCTGGAGGATCTCTGCATGTGTGGTTCCCACTGTGAAGCATGGAGGAGGTGGTGTGATGGTGCTTTGCTGGTAGTCTAATTTATTTAGAATTCAAGGCACACTTAACCAGCATGGCTACCACATGATTCTGCAGCGACACGCAATCCCATCTTGTTTGCGCTTAATGGAACTATAATTTGTTTTTCAACAGGACAATGACCCAACACACCTTCAGGCTGTGTAAGGGCTATTTGACCAAGAAGGAGAGTGATGGAGTGCTACATCACATGACCTGGCCTCCACAATCACCCGACCTCAACCCAATTGAGATGGTTTGGGATGAGTTGGACCACAGAGTGAAGGAAAAGCAGCCAACAAGTGCTCAGCATGTGGGAACTCCTTCAAGACTGTTGAAAAAGCATTCCTCATGCAGCTGGTTGAGAGAATGTCAAGAGTGTGCAAAGCTGTCATCAAGGCAAAGGGTGGCTACTTTGAAGAATCAAAAATACAAAATATTTTTTGATTTAACACTTTTCTGGTTACTATGTGATTCCATATGTATTATATCTTAGTTTTGATGTCTTCACTACTATTCCACAATGTAGAAAATAGTTAAAAGTAAAGAAAAAACCTTGAATGAGTAGGTGTCCCCACACTTTTGACTGGTACTGTATGTAGCTTAACTTGTTATGGCTGAGGGCAGTATTGAGTAGCTTGGCTGAATAAGGTGCCCAGAGTAAACTGTCTGCTACTCAGGCCCAGTTGCTAATATATGCATAGTAGTAGTGGATAGAAAACACTCTGAAGTGTCTAAAACTGTTTGAATGATGTTTGTGAGTATAACAGAACTCATATGGCAGGCAGAAACCTGAGAAAAAAATCCAACCAGGAAGTGGGAAATCTGTAGTTTGTGGTTTTTAACTCTTTGCCTATCGAATAAACGGTGTCTATGGGGTCAAATTGCACTTCCTTAGGCTTCCACTAGATGTCAACAGTCTATAGAACCTTGTTTGATGCTTCTACTGTGACGCGCGAACAAAAAGGTGGTATTTGGACATAAATGATGGACATGATCGAACAAAACAAACATTTATTGTGGAACTGGGATTCCTGGGAGTGCATTCTGATGAAGATCATCAAAGGTAAGTGAATATTTATAATGCTATTTCTGACTTCTGTTGACTACACAACATGGCGGATATCTGTTTGGGTTGTTTTGGTCTCTGAGCGCTGTACTCAGATTATTGCATGGTGTGCTTTTTCGGTAAAGCTTTTTTGAAATCTGACACAGCGGTTGCATTAAGGAGAAGTGTATCTATAATTCCATGCATACTATTTGTATCTTTTATCAATATTTATTATGAGTATTTCTGTAAATTGATGTGGCTCTCTGCAAAATCACCTGATGTTTTGGAACTACTGAACATACCGCGCCAATGTATACTGAGATTTTTTTATATAAATATGAACTTTATCAAACAAAACATTATTGTGTAACCTGATGAAGATCAAAGGTTAGGGATTAATTTCTCTTTTTCTGCGTTTTGTGACTGAAAAATGACTGTTTTTCTGTGACGAGGCACTCCCCTAACATAATCGTTTGGTTTGCTTTCGTCGTAAAGCCTTTTTTAAATCGGACACTGTGGTGGGATTAACAAGAAGTGTATCTTTACAATGGTGTAAAATACTTGTATGTTTGAGGAATTGTAATTATGGGATTTCTGTTGTTTTGAATTTGGCGCCCTGCACTTTCACTGGCTGTTGTCATATCGATCCCGTTAGCGGGATCTCAGCCCAAAGAGGTTTTAAGAAAGAGGGTTCATGAAATCAATAATTTGCTAGTAATAGATGACATTCATATTCTGACTATCTCTGAAACTTACTTTAATTAATACCTTTGATACAGTGGTATAAATACATACTTATACCATCTACAGAAAATACATAAATGCTAATGGTGGAGGTGTTGCCGTTTTTATATTCAGAACCACATTTCTGTAAAGCTTAGAGACGATCTCATGTTAAATACTGTTGAAGTAATTTGGCAACAGGTTCATCTGCCTCACCTAAAGCCCACTCTTGTGGGAAGGTGCTATAGACCGCCAAGTGCTAACAGTTAGTATCTGGATAACATGTGTGAAATAATTGATAATGTATGTGATATCAACAGAGAGGTGTATTTTCAATAGTGACGGGCTTTCATCAAGCTGCCCACTCAAGAAAATGCTTCATATTGTAACTAATGCCTGCAACCTGGTTCAGGTTATCAGTCAACCTACCTGGGTAGTTACAAACAGCACAGGAATGAATTCATCAACGTGTAGTGATCACATCTTTACTAATGCTGCAGAAATGGTCTTTAAAGCTGTATCCAAATGGATTAGCAGCAGCTAAAATACAAAATACATGAAGAAAATTACTTTAAAAACTGTTAAATCCATTGGATTGATGAGGAATTGAAAAATTGTATGGTTGAGAGGGATGAGACAAAATGAATGGAAAATAGGTCCGGCTGCACAACCGATTGGTAAACGGACTGCAAATTGAGAAGGCTTGACTAAACTGAGTAAAAATAAGAAACTATACTATGAAACAAAGAAATTACATAAAGAATGATAGTAAAAAGCTTTGGAGCACCTTAAATGACATTCATTGAATCATTCATTGAATCAGATTAATCACAAAACCCACTGATATTGCCAATTACATGAATTATTTTTTTATTAGCAAACTTAGGCATGACATGCCAGAAACAAATGCTGACTCTACACATCCAAGTATAACTGATCAAATAACGATAGACAAGCATTGTAATTTTTATTTCCATAAAGTCCGTGTGGAAAAGGTGAAAAAAAATATTGTTGTCTATCAACAATGACAAGCCACCAAGGTCTGACAACTTGGATAGAAAATTACTGAGGATAATAGTGGGCGATATTGACACTCCTATTTGCCATATCTTCAAACTAAGCCTATTAGAAAGTGTGTGCACTCAGGCACAGAGAGCAGCAAAAGTAATTCCGTTACCCAAGAATAGTAAAGCCCCCCCTTTACTGGCTCAAATAGCCGACCAATCAGCCAGGTACCAACCTTTAGTAAACTTTTGGGAAAAAATGTGTTTGACCAGATACAATGCTATTTTACAGTAAACAAATTGACAGACTTTCAGCATGCTTATATGGAAAGACCTTCAGCAAGCACAGCACTTACTGTTGATTGGCTGAGATAAATTGATGATCAAAAGATTGTGGGAGCTGTTTTGTTAGACTTCAGTGCAGCTTTTGACATTATCGATCATAGATGGGAAAATGTATGTTTTATGGCTTTACACCCCCTGCAATATTGTGGATAAAGAGTCACCTGTCTAACAGAACACAGAGGGTGTTCTTTAATGGAAGCCTCTCCAACATAATCCAGGTAGAATCATGAATTCCCCAGGGCAGCCCCTTACTTTTTTCAATCTTTACTAATGACATTCCACTGACCTTGAGTAAAGCCATTGTGTCTATGTATATGGATGACTAAACACGATACACGTCAGCTACTACAGCGAGTGAAATCACTGCAACACTTAACAAAGAACTGCAGTTAGTTTCAGAATGGGTGACAAGGAATAAGTTAGTTCTAAATATTTCAAAAACTAAAATTATTCACTAAACCCTAAACCAACTAAATCTAGTAATAAATAATGTGGAAATTGAGCAAGTTGAGGTGACTAAACTGCTTGGAATAACCCTGAATTTTAAAATGTCATGGTCAAAACATATTGATACAACAGTAGCTAAGATGGGGAGAACTCAGTCCATAATAAAGCACTGCTCTGCCTTTTTAACAACACTATCAACAAGGCAGGTCATACAGGCTCTAGTTTTGTCGTACCTGGACTACTACTCATTCGTGTGGTCAGGTGCCATAAAGAGGGACCTCAAAACAGGGCAGCACTGCTGGCCCTTAAATGTACACAGAGAGCTAGCATTAATAATATGCATGTAAATGTCTCAAAGCGGAGGAGAGTGACTTCATCACTACTTGTTTTTGTAAGAAGAGTTGACATGCTGAATGCACCGGTGTCTGTTTTAAACTACTAGCACACAGCTCGGACACCTATGCATACCCCACAAGACATGCCACCCAAAGTCTCTTCACAATCCCCAAGTCAAGAGCAGACTATGGGAGGGTCACAGTGCTACATGGAACTCTATTCCACATCAGATAACTGATGCAAGAAGAATCACATTTAAAAAGCAGATAAAAATACACCTTATGGAACAGCAGGGACTGTGAAGAGACACACACACACAGGCACTCATACACATGAAAAAACAAATACTCTACACATACGTACACATGCTGTTGTATTGTAAATATGTGATAGTGGAGTAGTGGCCTGAAGGAACACACTAAATGTATTGGGTAAAGAGTTATGAAATATCATGTAATATTTTTAATTGTATATCACTTCTTTAACATTGCTGGACCCCAGGAAGAGCTGATGTGGATCCTTAATAAATAGAAATATCTAAGGCTGTCGTTTTGTCCAGACGATGCACGGAAAAATCTGCAAGATGCATATTGTCAATGTCCTTGTTCAGCTACGTCTCCGAGAAACAGAATATTACAGTTCAAGTCCCATTGATAGGATATTCTGAAGCGGAATTTGTCCAGTTTGTTTCGTAGTGAATGTACCTTCACCAATAGAATGGAGGGCAGAGGCATTTTATTTGCTCGCCAACATAGTCTCGTCAGGATACCATCTCATCGGCCTCTTGCGCCGCTGCTTCCTCTTTCGAGTCCCGGTGATTAGGGTCTGGTCCAGAGTAAGCATAACGTCCAGAGCTGCCGACACGTTGAAGTAGAAATGGTCATCCAAATTTAGGTTAGTGATCGCTGTTCTTATATCTAGAATCTGTTTTAGGTCATAGGAAAGTATGGCAGATTCATTATTTACAAAAAAAGTTAAGATCACTGTAAAAAAAAAAAAAAACATTGGTCAGGAGCCTGTAAAACGGCTGCTATCCATTGCAGCGCCAAACTTGATAGATTATTATAATGATAACTATAATCATAATTTGTCACCAGGAGTCAATTGTATAATACACTACAATGTCCCAACAATGAATCATAGGTCAAGTGTAAATATTTATTTGCGTGTTTGTCATTGTCCAAAAGTCCTACTAACACTTCCAGGTGAAAATGATAGAGGAAAAAAACAACATTTAAAAAAACGAAAATCTGGAGTAGAGGATTTGTGTCATAGATTATAGGACTATAGTCCTTTAAAGGGGCAATCAGCAGTTGCTATTTTTTTCTTGAAGAATATAACTTAGAAATACCTCATGAGCTTAGTTCAACTGTCGTACCCAATCAGAAACCAAAATATAAACTTGTTTACTCAAATGCTTGTAAAAAAAAAAAGTAAATGTGGCCTCAAAACATGGTTCAAACTATAATTTGAATATCATGGTGGCTGGTCAGCGCTTGCATCCATAGCTCTGTCTATGAATTTGAGTGTTTACAATTCTCCAGCACTATCCCTCAACTATTAACCAAAACAGGGGTGGGGAGTACACTTTGTTGATGTTTCAAATGCTGATTGCTGCTTTAAGATTTCCATTGGTAAAATGAAGAGACAAGTCACTACAGGAAAGAGTTTAGGCGAGGGATGGAGGGGGAAAAGCACATTGCTAACACACAGGTATAGTATAAAGTGCGTTCGGAAAGTATTCAGGCCCCTTGACTTTTTCCACATTTTACATTACAGCCTTATTCTAAAATTGATTAAATTAATTGTTTTCATCAATCTACAAACAATATCCCATAATGACAAAGCGAAAACAGTTTTTTATTTTTATTGAAATACCTTACATAACTATTCAGACCTTTTGCTATGAGACTCAAAATTGAGCTCAGGTGCATCCTGTTTTCATTGATCATCCTTGAGATGTTTCTACAACTTGATTGGAGTCCCCCTGTGGTAAATTCAATTGATTGGACATGATTTGGAAAGGCACACACCTGTCTATATAAGGACCCACAGTTGATAATGCATGTCAGAGCAAAAACCAAGCCATGTGGTTGAAGAAATTGTCATAGAGCTCCGAGACAGGATTGTGATGTCGTGGAAAATTACATATTTAGTCATGCCATCCCATATTTTATTGCTTAAAGAATAGTCTCTTGTTATATGCTAGTGTTTTTCTAACCTGATACAAACTTGTCTTTGTGTGACTTAGTCATAAGACTAGGCTTACAGCTAAGAGCCGTTTGGGTGCATGCATGTGGCATGTGGGTTTACTGTCTACAGGAAGTCCCATGTGTGGAAACTTGCAGAAAGGAGCACATTATAGTGTTTGCTGTTATGAAGCTAGACAGTTGAGCCCTCGGGCGATCAACCTCGTGCTATCTTAAATCTGCACAGACAACTAATTGCCTTTTACACACTATCTGCTGCCAGTCACGCATACAAAAAGGATGTATTTTCTATAAAAGCAGAGGCCCGACTTCTTTGACGAAAAGATCATGATCATTAGAAAGCAAATTACAGACTCCTTTGAATCTGCGTTTTTCTCCAAAGATCAGCTGTCCTGAATCTTCACAACACTGCCAGAACCTAAGATCAATGGAGACACTCACGGTTTTTAATCCTATATCTCTTGACACCACATTCATGAAGGCCTCTAAACCTTCAAGCTGCATACTGGACCTTATTCCAACTAAACTACTGAAAGAGCTGCTTCCTGTGCTTGGCCCTCCTATGTTAAACATAATAAACAGCTCTCTATCCACCGGATGTGTACCAAACTCACTAAAAGTGTCAGTAATAAAGTCTCTCTTGAAAAAGCCAAACCTTGACCAAGAAAATATAAAAAACTAATCGGCTTATATCGAATCTCCCATTCCTCTCAAACATTTTTGAAAAAGTGGTTTCACAGCAACTCGCTGCCTTCCTGCAAACAAACAATGTATACGAAACACTTCAGTCTGGTTTTAGACCCCAATAGCACTGAGACTGCACTCGTGAAGGTGGCAAATGACCTTTTAAAGGCTCTGCATCTGTCCTAGTGCTCCTAGACCTTAGTGCTACTTGACACCATCAATCACCACATTCTTTTGGAGAGATTGGAAACCCTAGTTGGTCTACACATTCAAGTTCTTGCCTGGTTTAGATCTCATCTGTCGGAAAGATATCAGTTTGTCTCTGGATGGTTTGTCCTCTGACAAATCAATTGTAAGCTTCGGTGTTCCTCAAGGTTCCGTTTTAGCACCACTATTGTTTTCACTACATATTTTACCTCTTGGGGATGTCATTCAGAAACATAATGTTACCTTTCAGTGCTATGCGGACGATACACAGCTGTACATTTTGATGAAACATGGTGAAGCCCCAAAAGTGCCCTCCCTGGAAGCCTGTGTTTCAGACATAAGAAGTTTTACTTTCAAACTTGGACAAAACAGAGATGCTAGTTCAAGGTCCCAAGAAACAAAGAGATCTTCTGTTGAATCTGACAATTAGTCTTGATGGTTGTACAGTCGTCTCAAATAAAACTGAAGGACCTCAGCGTTACTCTGGACCCTGATCTCTTTTGATTAACAGCTTTTTTCCATCTTCGTAACATTGCAAAAATCATAAACTTTGTCAAAAAATGATGCAGAGAAGCTAATCCATGCTTTGTCGCTTCTAGATTAGACTACTGCAATGCTCAGTGCTACCCTCTACACTGGTTTTCTGTTAAGGTTACAGCTGATTTCAAGGTTTTACTGCTAACCTACAAAGCATTACATGGGCTTTCTCCTACCAATCTCTCCGATTTGATCCTGCAGTACATACTGTAGCTACACGTACGCCACGGTCACAAGACGCAGGCCTCCTTATTGTCCATAGAAATTGTTAGCAAACAGCTGGAGGCAGGGCTTTCTCCTATATAGAATGGTTTGCCTGGCCTCCCGGGTGGCGCAGTGGTTAAGTGCCATCAGAGTCCCTGGGTTCGCGCCCAGGCTCTGTCGTAACCGGCCGCGACCGGGAGGTCCGTGGGGCGACGCACAATTGGCCTAGCGTCGTCCGGGTTAGGGAGGGCTTGGTCGGTAGGGGTGTCCTTGTCTCATCGCGCACCTGCGACTTCTGTGGCGGGCCGGGCGCAGTGTGCGCTAACCAAGGTGGCCAAGTGCACGGTGTTTCCTCCGACACATTGGTGCGGCTGGCTTCCGGGTTGGAAGCCAGCTCAACTGTGTTAAGAAGCAGTAAGCGGCTTGGTTGGGTTGTGTATCGGAGGACGCATGACTTTCAACCTTTGTCTCTCCCGAGCCCGTACGGGAGTTGTAGCGATGAGACAATATAGTAGCTACTACAATTGGATACCACGAAATTGGGAAGAAAAAGGGGTCCATTTTTATTTATTTTTATAATCCATGTGAGAGATGCAGACATGGTCTCAACCTTTTATGTCTTTATTGAAGACTCATCTCCTCAGTAGGTCCTATGATTGAGTGTAGTCTGGCCCAGCGGTGCGAATGTGAACAGAAAGACACTGGAGTGTGGAACAGCCCTTGCTGTCTCTGCCTGGCCGGTTCCCCTCTCTCCACTGGGATTCTCTGCCTCTGACCCTATTACAGGGGCTGAGTCACTGGCTTACTAGTGCTCTTCCATGCCATCCCTAGATGGGGTGCATCACTTGAGTGGTTTGAGTCACTGACGTCATCTTCCTGTCCGGGTTGGCGCCCCCTCCGGTTCGTGCCATGGGGGAGATCTTTGTGGGCTATACTCGGCCATGTCTCAGGATAGTAAGTTGGTGGTTTAAGGATATCCCTCTTTACAGATATCCCTCCACTTTAGCAAAGTGGGTGGGGTTATTTCCTGCCTGGTTGGCCCTGTCCTGGGGTATCGTCGAACGGGGCCACAGTGTCTCCCGACCCCTCCTGTCTCAGCCTCCAGTATCTATGCTGCAATAGTTTGTGTCGAGGGGCTAGGGTCAGTCTTATATCTGGAGTAATTCTTCTGTCTTACGGTGTCCTGTGTGAATTTAAGTATGCTCCCTCTAATTCTCTCTCCCACTCCCTCCCTTCCCAGAGGACCTGAGCCCTGAGACCATGCCTCAGGACTACCTGGCCTGATGACTCCTTGCTCTCCCCAGTCCACCTGGTCATGCTGCTGCTCCAGTTTCAACTGTTCTACCTGTGGCTATGAAACCCTGATCTGTTCACCAGATGTGCTACCTTGTCCCAGACCTGCTGTTTTCAACTCTCTCTCTACCGCACCTGCTGTCTCGAATTCTGAATGCTCAGCTATGAAAAGCCAACTGACATTTACTCCAGGTGCTGACCTGTTGCACCCTCTACAACCACTGTTGTTATCATTATTTGACCCTGCTGGTCATCTATGAACGTTTGAACATCTTGGCCATGTACTGTTATAATCTCCACCCGACACAGCCAGAAGAGAACTGGCCACCCCTCAGAGCCTGGTTCCTCTTTACAGTGGTTCATCCTTTAAAAGTTGCAGCATACTGCAGCACAGTATTCTGGTGCCGCAGAATTCTATGGCACGTTATTTAAGTGTCAGCCATTGTGTAACCATTACAGTTAATTAGTGCTAGTTTGACCACCAGAGGGCATCTTTGAGAAGCGTTTGATAGCCTTCAATAGCGGCCGTACTGGAGAATTTAAAAACTTTTTTGTAAGAACACAGTATATGGGACTGATAAGAAATTTTGCTTAACTAATTTGCTTAATATTATTGTGTTTCTATTCCAAGAAAAACAAAAAAACACTCAGGGTTTCCGTTAGGATGGAACAGAAAATATGGTACAACGTGACAGTAGGGAGTAAGCTACAATACTAAGAGCATAACATTTCCACGCCCTAATTGTAGTGTAACCAATACCCAAACAGAGATTCAGTGAATGTTCTCATTGATTTATCAAGACCAGTCCCCATGCTTGTCTCAGAGCAGCGCGAAACGATGCTAAAATAGTTGACCACAGCAGGTAGGCTATTACTTCAAACCCTATTGCTTCTAACTTCAACATGGAAAAATATTGAAATATGGGTCTCCCGGTGGCGTCCGGCACGGGTAATAAACATGCATCTGTAGCAACGCATTTTGCACTGCAGTGTCTTAGACCGCTGCACCACTCGGGAGGCCCCATCCACAAAGTATCAAAATACAGAGAGGTCAAGGTATATTGTCCTGCTAACAGCCCATAATACTTACATCTGTCACTCAGCTTTATGTAGGTGCCGGGCTATATGACTGTGCCATCAACTTGATAATATATACGATATTTTGGAGGTTATTTCATTTTCAAAAAAGTGAAAGTGAGTGACTAATCTGAATAGAGACTAAAATAATATTTGTAAAGGCCAAAACATTTATTTCTGTTTTTAGAGGGAGAGAAACGCTGGGCCAATTGTGCTCCGCCCTATGGGACTCCCAACCATGGTCGGATGTGGTACATAATAATAATAATAATACTTGTTGTTATATTATTTGTTTTGTCTTTCCTGGTGGATTAAACTGAAATTGCAACCAATCACGGCCGGTTGTGATACAGCCAACCAAACAAAGAAATACATTTGACGATAGAATTCATCCCCTACCCTCCTTCTAGGCAAGTCTATTGTCCAGCTACCTGCTAATAGCCATAATGACTCTGTTCAACGTAACTGTGTGTGTTTGAAAGAGTATTTTCCAGTAAGCAACCATTTGTTTACCTTCATTAGCCTACTGTGTTCCAATATTTCTGTCATTCATGCATATTTATTCCTATAGTAGTTCATTATGGACCCATAACTAAATAAACATCTGCATTTTGAAAGAGTATTTTTATCCTTATTTTATTAGTGAAAGCATAAAGATTCTGATGAAGAAATACAGTATATGCTTTATCCGACATTTTTTGTGGTTGCATGAGGTCGCCCACACGCAGCTTTATGTTGGTGCCGAGGCTATATGACTGTGCCATCAACTTAATTATTTAGCAGACATCACTTGCTTATATTCAGTCAACACATATATCTTAAGAATATCATGGAATATAATTGAACATATTTGTTTCTCCATGCTTGTCTCAGAATAATTAAAGGATGCTGAATTAGTCGTCCACAGTTGATAGGCTATATATATATATATATCCTAACGATATTTTGGAGATGATTTAGTTTTAAAAAAAAACAGTGAGCGATTGTAATCTGAATAAAGGCCAAAATAATATTTATAAAGGCCAAAATATTTATTTCTGTTTTTAGAGGGAGAGAAGGATATCCTGGCCAGCCAAAACCTCCCCTGACCCGTATGACGCTGTGCCAATTGTGCACCACCCTATGGGACTCCCAATCACAGTCTGATGTGATACAGCCTGGATTCGAACATGGGACTGTAGTGATGCTTGTTGCACTGGAAGATCAAGCAAGCAGAGTCCCAAGCATCCGCTCAAACTCCATGTGTGGGGGGCAATTTCTCGCCAGGGACCAGGCTCATATTTGATGCAATGTATTTGATGCATATTTGATGCATCAAATACATTGATCATCTCAGCAAGGTTTTACCCGTGGTTGTGGAGCTGGGTGGAAGTGCAACTAAAATGTAGTTTAAATAACCATCTGCAATTTGATAGTCTTTTTTCTAGTTATTTTATTAACAAAAACATAAAGATGCTGATGAAGAAATACTGTGCTGTTGCTTTGAGTACTTATGCATTGAATACATTTACAAGCAGGGGGATGATCACACCTACAGTAGGCAGGCTATAAAGAGTCTATTGTCCTGCTAATCGGGCTACACATGTTTCTATGAACTTTATGGATGCAATTTGGATTTTTTGTCTGATTGTTTTGACTGAGTTTGAGCCTGTGGATTACTGAAGAAAACGCGCTAACAAAACGGAGGTTTTTGGATTTAAAGATACTTCATCGAACAAAAGGAACATTTATTGAGTAAATGAATGTCTTCTGATTGATCTTCATATGGTGAAGAAATGACTATTTTTCAATTATAAGAACGGAAGATGTTCCTAACCAAATACTGTTTTGTGTGTTTGTTTTTGTTTCCTGAGTGGGTGTGTATTGACGAGAGAGTTATATTAAGGACAGACGATGGACCGTATTTTAGTCATATGTAATATGATTAATAGTAATAGTAATATGATTAAGATTTAATTTAGCAAAGTGAAAACTAACAATGTTTATTTTTTTCTACCTTTGAAATGTTTCGAGGTTGTTGCCTTGGGAGAGCAGTTAGTATAATTACGGATTCTGCCATAAAGGGAGCTCCCAAATAAGTATTGCCTGGCCATTGGTTTGTTTGTTTTGCTATACGTTTTACCAGCACACGCACACACAACTCTCCATGTTTGATTTATTGTGTGTGATCTTTTTGATTTGGTTGTAAACTGGGTACACAGAATGATGAAAATGTTAGAAATGGTTTTAAATGGTTTCTGAGGTACAGGGAAAGAAAATAAAACACTTATTGGGGTGGAATGACCTTTGTTCTGACTTCCTTCCACCCTCACTAGAAAGACTGAAGACATTGGGTGAGATTTAAATGGGATATGTAAACAATAGTAATTATGTAGAAGTTTATAATTTAGCAATAGTCCTATGTGTGATTTGGAAAACGAGAAGGGAAAGAGAGAGGGGGTTGTCCCTGACACCTGTCTCTTGTCTATTTTACCATTACCTTATGGGATATACTTATTTCCTTATGGAGTTATCAAGAGTTGTAATTCTAATTTTATTTGTTATTGTAATTTGTTTATTTTTTATTAACGGGCAGTGTTGTCGTTGATTTTTATTACCGAGCCCCTGGGGCCCTTTGGTAAATATGAAAAAAATGAATCTTTACGTTTGCCTAAAAAAGGAAGTAAAATGTGTTGGTAATGGTTGAGGGTTACTCGAAATGAATTGAAGTTTTCCCCAACAGTGATAAATGTGTATTGTTGTTGTTGATATGTGTATTGCTGTTGTTGTTTGGTTGTTCTTGTTTTGGCTTTGTTTCGATACAAATCTCATCAGATTGGGTCGGGATGTCTAAGGATTGGCCGTCTAACTCCCTGACCCTGTAACTTTGCAGTGAGATCGCCAAGATGATGAGTATAAGCCAATTTGTGGGGAAATGGTTTAAACAATGTATTATTTTCTCTCCTTGACATTTTTTTCAAATCTGTATTAAGAATATTGGTAGTAATAATAATTTGCCATATAGTAAATAATCAGAAATGCCCTAAACTAAACTATTGTTCTGGTCTATCCTCTTTCGAGGTTATGGCGAAGGTGACCACAGATGGTGTCTAGATGCATGGAAGGGATAATTTGACCACGAACAGTGTGAACCTCAATCCCCCCTAACCGGCTGAAGAAATGGCTTTCACTACGACCCTGTCCTACACCACTTCTACTGAGACCCGAGTCAGCAACCTATACACAGCATCCAGTCGAAGCTATCAAATGACTTTTTCTCTCATGCCTTTTTCTCTCAGGAGTGCGACATGAGTCCACGTGGAGTGAGCATGGAGAGAGATCCCGTTCAAACTTCTCATGTTGTTGGTGTACAGGTAGTAAAATGGACAAGACATAATGAACTGTAAAGGACAGTGGCGGCTCAGGTGAGATAATTTATCAAGGGCCATCCACTTTGAACATGTGCCATTGGAAGGAAGAACTGAAACACTATCTGAAGAAAAACATGTAGACACACCAGAAGGAGGAGTGCTGGGTGGGGGCGTGGGGGTCAACTGTGTCGTAATTGTTTATTTTGGGAATCAGGTTGATTGTGGAGGTCTGCACACGGTGAAATTTATAGTAATTTAGATTAAGAATATATTGATTTACCGATCTGTCATTAACGTGCCACTCACGACAATGTAAGACAGGGATAAACGGGGGCTGTAATGAGAAAAGTTAATAAAGGTAATCAGAAGTACAAACTGTCTATATATGGTCCCTTGTTTGTAAATCTACATTTTAACTGTTGGTGTGTGCTAAGTTGAGGGTCTTGAATTTGAGTGATAGTCTTCAGTGCTTCACATTGAGTCTGTCATTCTTCATTTGGGTTGTATAACATGGATAATAGGAGTTTTGTTTTATCATGTTATCAGAATTCTAATGTTAAAGCGCATCAATACATATGGCTTTCTGGATGATACTAAAACATGCTCAGGTCAATTGTACTGTATGTTTATAACTATGTAAGTGGACTAGCAGTAGCAACTAACGTGTTATGGGTTAGATACAAATACATTTTGCACAATGAATCATTGTAACAGGAGGAAAAGTACATTCAGGGCATGTGTTTGAGACAGAATGTTTGCATAAGAGTGTGCCAAATGATAGGTGACCATTGTTGTACATTTATACCCCAGGGTGAGGGTAACTTGACTGTTGCAGTGGAGCATCTAAAAGAGCTCAGTGGTGATCTCGCAAATGAACACCAACTAGACAACGATTAGAATCCGTTTGGATGGTTTCAGTCATTGTGTGGTGTTATGGGAGCTACAATATTTCATTGGTTGATGTATGGCTTAGTTATCTTTTTGATTGCCTTGTGTGTGGTGATAAATTATGTACTGATGTTAAATTAATGTTCCTTTCCCCAATCTGAGAATGAATCGCACTATGTGAAGGTATGAAACTCAATGACAATGGAGGTCATTTACAAATGTAATGTACAAAGTGTAAGAAAGTCTTTCCCCTCGTAGTAATGCTTGTTCAATGAAAATTATTTTATTAAGTAATTTTCTATTAGGGTGAGAGTCTCAAAAGGGAAATTTGTTGTGGGAAATTACATAATTAGTCATGCTATGCTGTGTTTTACTGCTTCTAGATTTAACTTTCACACATTAACAAGTCCAATACAGCAAATGAAAGATAAACATCTTGTTCATCTACCCATCATGTCCGATTTTAAAAATGTTTTACAGCAAACACAACATTGATTTATTTAACATTTTTATGTTAGACCACCACCAAATCAACAAAAAACAGCCATTTTTTCCCAGCCAAAGATAGTCACAAAAGCAGGATTAGAGATAAAATTAATCACTCGATAATATGCATATTTATATCCACAAATCTCGGTTTATATTGACGCCATGTTCAGAAATGACTCCAAAATATCCGGAGGAATTATAGAAAGCTACGCCAGATAACAGAAATGCTCATCATAAACTTTGACTAAAGATACATGTTCTACATATAATTAAAAGATACACTGGTTCTTAATGCAACCGCTGTGTCAGATTTTTTTTAAACATTACGAAAAAAGTCTACCATGCAATAATCTGAGACAGTGCTCAGACGTAAATATATTTCTCCGCCATGTTGGAGTCAACAGAAATACGAAATTACATCATAAATATTCCCTTACTTTTGATGATCTTTCATCAGAATGCAGTGCAAGGAGTCCTAGTTCCACAATAAATCGTTGTTTTGTTCCATAATGTCCAATACTAGTGTCCAATTAGCTGCATTTGCTAGCACTTTCAGCTCACGTGCCCAAAAGCTGACGCTGGTCCAGGAGAACTCGGACAAAAACTTCAAAAATATATATTCCAGGTCAAATTAAGTAGAGAATCAATCTTCAGGATGTTATTTTCATATATATCCAATAACATTCCAACCGGAGCATATTTCTTTTATTTTACCTTTATTTAACTAGGCAAGTCAGTTAATTCTTATTTTCAATCACGGCCTAGGAACAGTGGGTTAACTGCCTGTTCAGGGGCAGAACGATAGATTTGTACCTTGTCAGCTCGGGGGTTTGAACTTGCAACCTTCCGGCTACAAGTCCAATGCTCTAACCACTAGGCTACCCTGCCGCCCTGTTTTCATCTGCAGCCAAATGGAACGATGGTGACACCCACAGACAAATGCGCCACAGGGAAATGTCATTCTTTCGGGACAGTAACTATTTCCCCTCCCATTCGGTCAAAGTTCACACCAGAAGCTCCATTCCACGTTCTACTGAATGAGGACATCTAGTGGAAGGCATAGGAAGTGCTACCAGATCCATATCTTATTTGGAAGTGAATAGGCAATGACTTGAAATTAGACATGTATTCAGAATTTCACTTCCTGTTTGGAAGATTGCCTGCCCTATGAGTTCTGTTATACTCACAGACATAATTCAAACAGTTTTAGAAACTTTAGAGTGTTTTCTATCCAATAGTAATAATAATATGCATATATTAGCAATCTAGGACAGAGTAGGATGCAGTTCACTATGGGCATGCAATTCATCCAAAGTGAAAATACTGCCCCCTATACAAACTTGTCTTTGTGTGACTTAGTCATAAGACTGGGCTTACAGCTACAGGAAGTCACATGTATGGAAACTTACAGAAAGGAGCACATTATAGTGTTTGCTGTTGAGACCTTGGGCTATCTTAAATCTGCACAGACAACTAATTTGCTTTTTACGCACTGCTGACTGCCACATATACAAAAATGATGTATTTTCCTATAACAGCAGACACCCGACTATGTTTGTTAAGCTTTCAACTCTGAACCATTCTTGGTGATGGTTGATTGCTTCATTGTTGCAAATCTTATAAAATTGTTCTTTGAAAGAATCTGCAGTCTCTCTTCCATTTGATTAGAATTTCTATGACAGTGTCGAAGCACAGATCTGGGGAAGGGAAATCTGTGAAGCATTTATTTGTCTGCAATTTCTGAGGCTGGTAACTCTAATGAACATATGCTATGCAGCAGAGGTAACTCTGGGTCTTCCTTTCCCTGTGACGGTCCTCATGAGAGCCAGTTTCATCATAGCGCTAGATGTTTTTTGCGACTGCACTTGAATAAACTTTCAAAGTTCTTAAAATTGTCCAGGATTGACTGACGTTAATGTCTTAAAGTCATGATGGACTGTCATTTCTCTTTGCTTATTTGAGCTGCTCTTGCCACAATATGGACTTGGTCTTTTACCAAATAGGGCTATCTTCTGTATTACCACCCCTACCTTGTCGCAACACAGCTAATTGGCTCAAACGCATTAAGAAGGAATGAAATTACACAAATTAACTTTTAACAAGTCACACCTGTTAATTAAAATGCATTCCAAAATGTGCAAAGCTGTCAGCAAGGCAAAGGGTGGCTACTTTGAAGAATCTCAAATGTAACATACACTTTGATTTGTTTAACACCTTTTTGTTTACTACATGATTCCATGTGTTCTTTCATAGTTTTGATGTCTTCACAATTTTTTTACAATGTAAAATGTAAAACTGGTACTGTAAGTGTTAAAACTGTTAAGAACCACCTTCCTAATATTGAATTGCCCTCCCCCTCAGAATAGCCTCAATTCATCAGGGCATGGACTCTACAAGGTGTCAAAAGTATTCCACAAGCTCCAATGCTTCCCACAGTTGTGTCAAGTTGGCTGGATGTCCTTCCAGTGTTGGACCATTCATGATACACACAGGAAACTGTTGAGCGTGAAAAACCCAACAGCATTGCAGATCTTGACATAAACGCCTGGCACCTACTACCATACCCATTTAAAAGCACTTCAATCTTTTTTCTTGCCCATTCACGCTCTGAATGGAACACATACACAATCCATGTCTCAATTGTCTCAAGGCTTAAAAATCATTATTTAACCTGTCTCCTCCCCTTCATCTACACTGATTGAAGTGGATTTAACAAGTGACATCAATAAGAGATTCTAACTTTCACCTGGATTCACCTGGTCAGTCTGTCATGGAAAGAGGGGTCCTTAATGTTTTGTATACAGTGTATGGAAAGAAACTCTTCATAGACTCAGCAAAAAAAAGAAACAGCCCTTTTTCAGAACCATGTCTTTCAAAGAAAATTCGTAAAAAATCCAAATAACTTCACAGATCTTAATTGTAAAGGGTTTAAACACGGTTTTCCATGCTTGTTCAATTAACCATAAACAATTAATGAACATGCACCTGTGGAACGGTCGTTAAGACAACAGCTTACAGACGGTGGGCAATTAAGGTCACAGTTATGAAAACTTAGGACACTAGAGGCCTTTCTACTGACTCTGAAAAACACCAAAAGAAGGATGCCCAGGGTCCCTGCTCATCTGCGTGAGCAGGCCTTAGGCATGCTGCAAGTAGGCATGAGGACTGCAGATGTGGCCAGGGCAATACATTGCAATGTCCGTACTGTGAGACACTTAAGACAGCGCTACAGGGAAACAGGATGGACAGCTGATTGTCCTCGCAGTGGCAGACCACGTGTAACAACACCTGCACAGTGTCATGACATGACCCTCTTTGGGTATAGCGAGTGGCTTCCCCCTCCCTCCCTCCTACACCCAGGTTCTGTTATCTCAGGTCGTAAGTTCCTGGAGGAGACTCTCTCCTCATTGCCATCAGTATAGAGAGAGAGAGAGTTTCCCAGTAGAACAAAGGAACTTCTTCTACATCACAGAACTTGAGAACTGAACAATATCCATGTTTTGGAGATGGTGTAAACGGTCGGTGGAGAAGCCAGCTACGACCCGGTCCGTTTTGTTTCATGTTTGTGTCCTCATGAAAGACAATACAGCTACATTAACATAACTCTGTTTATACACGTGCCTCCGTTATGAGGTTTGCATCTAATTAATGTATAAAATGAATGAGTAAAGATGAAACTATTTGTTAAATGATGTAAGGTGGTGTTAACCCTTTTAATGAAAGATAATTGTATTTCCTTTAAAGTTTAACCAAGTCATTGACTCGCCGCCGTGAGCACAGACATGATCTGGCGTCATGGGACAGCCCTTTTCTACCTTTATGAATAAAACCCCACCTGAAGAAATCCTCTTTAGACCACGTGTACCTCGGTCAGCTGAGGGGGCGAAGGTTGAGTAGAGACAACAAAAACCTCAGTATAAGCTAAGGTTGTAATGGTTGCTGAATTCCTAACCATACCACGTGGACCTTTGGCTACACGGGTGGAAATGGTTCAACTCGATCCCGACAGAATAAGAGCAAATCTTCAATACTAATTACTAGTCTGCAGCTAGAAGTTGTGTCAACCTGATACGCAAAGACCGACAACCACCGAAACATCTATGCTATAAGAACATTTCTGAATGGTACTCTGCAGTATCCATTCCAACCACGAAAGACTCCAGGGAAGCAGAGAGATGCTTGGATGAACTTTCCAACAGAAAGACAGACGATTCCAACAGAGATCACGACAACACACTTAGCGTAAATATATATTGATTGCAATTATTCCCGAATGAGTGAGCATTCATGTGTAAAGGATTAGCATTTTAATTAATATAATTATCAACTGTGTAGTGACTCTTTTGTCTTTCGCGCCCTTCTCAGTCCATACCCACTTCCCTTTATCCACCAAGCCGTCATATCGGCTTAGCCCACTAGTGAACCGCCCCCATCATTTCCTTGGAACCATATCTACTGTTTGTTTGTTTATGCATTTATGTGATTGTTTAGTTAATAATTTATTTACTAAGACAATTGGTGTATGGATGATTCATAGTAAAGGCTGGGTTCGTGCAGATAACCAACTATTTACTACATTTGGAATAAGACTAACGTGAGGTAAATAATAATTAATTAGAAGACTAATTGATCAGATGTTACATTAGGAAAATTATAACTTTGTAATCTGAAAATGTTCCTTGGTGCCCCAACTTCCTAGTTAATTACATTTACATGATTAGTTTAATCACGTAATAATAATTACAGAGAAATGATTTGATAATAAAACTTCTTATGGCTTGGGGGCAGTATTTCGACGTCTGGATGAGAAGCATGCCCAAAGTAAACTGCCTGTTACTCAGGCCCATAAACTAGGATGTGCATATAATTGGTAGATTTGGATAGAAAACACTCAAGTTAAAATAATGTCTGTGAGTATAACATAACTGATATGGCAGGTGAAAACCTGAGGAAAATCCATCCAGGAAGTGGGATTTTTTTGATGTGGGTAGTTTTCAATTGAATGCCTAGAGAGTATCTAATGGGTTAGGACCCAGATTGCAGTTCCTATGGCTTCCACTAGATGTCAACAGTCTTTAGACATTGTTTCAGGCTTGTTTTCTGAACAATGAAGAAGAATGAGACCTTTCTGTCAGTGGACACCTGGCCATGCTGCTGTTCCAGTTTCAACTGACCTGAGCCCTAGGACCATGCCCCAGGACTACCTGACATGATGACTCCTTGCTGTCCCCAGTCTACCTGGCCATGCTGCTGCTCCAGTTTCAACTTCCACCTGACTGTGCTGCTGCTCTAGTTTCAACTGTTCTGCCTTATTATTATTCGACCATGCTGGTCATTTATGAACATTGAACATCTTGACCATGTTCTGTTATAATCTCCACCCGGCACAGCCAGAAGAGGACTGGCCACCCCACATAGCCTGGTTCCTCTCTAGGTTTCTTCCTAGGTATTGGCCTTTCTAGGGAGTTTTTCCTAGCCACCGTGCTTCTCCACCTGCATTGCTTGCTGTTTGGGGTTTTAGGCTGGGTTTCTGTACAGCACTTTGAGATATCAGCTGATGTACGAAGGGCTATATAAATAAATTTGATTTGATTTGATTTGATTTGGACTGTAGAATCATGCAGTGCTGGTTTGCGCGAGTGACCGAGTGCCCGCCCTTCGTTGTTTTTCCTTTCTATTGAATACGCTATTGACCAGTTGAAATATTATCGATTATTTAGACAATTGACAACCTTAGGATTAATTATATATAATTATATATTATATATTATGAACAAAACGTGCCAACAAAACTGAGGTTTTGGGATATAAAGAGGAACTTTATCGAGAAAAAAAACTTACATTTATTGTGTACCTGGGACTCGTGACTGCAACCAGATGAAGATCTTCAAAGGTAAATTATTAATTTTATCGCCATTTCTGACTTTCGTGAAAAAAATTTTGTAAGCTTTTGTAAGCGGGGTGCTGTCCTCAGATAATCGCATGGTATGCTTTCGCAGTAAAGCCTTTTTGAAATCTGACAAAGCGGCTGGATTAACAAGAAGTTAATCTTTAAGCCAATGTATAAAACTTGTAATTTTATGAATATTTATTTTGACTATTTCTGTATTTTGAATATGGCGCTCTGCAATTTCACCAGATGTTGTCGAAGTGGGTCACTAGCGGAATGCCTGCGCTAGAAAGGTTAATGATGCCAAAGACACGACAATAGGATCGGTACATCTACTGTTGACATCTAGTGGAAGACATAGGAACTGCGATCTGGGTCCTAGCTCATTAGATATCTGCGGGACAGGTACAGGACGGCAACAACAACTGCCCGAGTTACACCAGGAATGCAATATCCCTCCATCAGTGCTCAGACTCTCAGCCTATTGCAGACAGAGGCTGGACTGAGGGCTTGTAGGCCTGTTGTAAGGCAGGTCCTCACCAGACATCACCGGCAACAATGTCGCCTATGGACACAAACCCACCTTCGCTGGACCAGACAGGACTGGCAAAAAGTGCTCTTCACTGACGAGTGGCATGTTTGTCTCACCAGGGGTGATAGTCGTATTCGCGTTTATCGTCGAAGGAATGAGCGTTTACATCGAGGCTCTGAAGCGGGATCAATTTGGAGGTGGAGGGTCCGTCATGGTCTGGAAGGGTGGGTCACAGCATCATTGTTGTCATTGCAGGCAAACGCTGTGCGTTACAGGGAAGACATCCTCCTCCCTCATGGTACCCTTCCTGCAAGCTCATCCTGACATGACCCTCCAGCATGACAATGTCACCAGCCATACTGCTCGTTCTGTGCGTGATTTCCGGCAAGACAGGAATGTCAGTATTCTGCCATGGCCAGCAAAAAGCCCGGATCTCAATCCCATTGAGCACGTCTGGGACCTGTTGGATTGGAGGGTGAGGGCTAGGGCCATTCCCCCCAGAAATGTCCGGGAACTTGCAGGTGCCTTGGAGGAAAAGTGGGGTAATATCTCACAGAAAGAACTGTCAAATCTGGTGCAGTCCATGAGGAGAAGATGCACTGCAGTACTTAATGCAGCTGGTGGCCACACCAGATACTGACTGTAACTTTTGATTTTGACTCCCCCTTTGTTCAGGGACACATTATTCAATATCTGTTAGTTACATGTCTGTTGTTGAATATTGTTGTGTTCATACAAATATTTACAGTTTGCTGAAAATAAACACTTTTGACAGTGAGAGGACGTTTCAGTGAGAGGGGGTATAGAGAGAAGTGGGGGAGAGTGTTTGTGTGCTTTACGAGAGTGTTTGTGGTATGGTCTACGGAAGAATTCAACATTCACCCTCTGTTCTGTGGCCAAGGATTGAAAGCATCACCCAGTCTGAGGTGTCACAGAAGCAAGCATGACAAGATGGGCCTTGCCCATCGTCCACTCCAATCTGTCTACCTCTTTGTGGGCCTATTGTGAAGATATGGCCAATCAGAACTTGCGCAGTGGCGAAATATGTGATTGCTTAAGGTTATGTATTTAAGGTCTTTTATGTATCTCCTTTGGAATCAACTCCAATGTTAGTCCGTTATACAGTGCCTTTGGAAGGTATTCAGACCTCTTGATTCATTCAACATTTTGTAACATGACAGACCTTATTCTAAAATGTTTTAAATAAAAAAAATCCTCAGCAATCTACACACAATACCTCATAATGACAAAGCAAAAACAGGTTTAGAAATGTTTGCTAATTTATTACAAATAAAAACCAGAAATACCTTATTTACCTAAGTATTCAGAACCTTTGCTATGAGACTCGATTTTGAGCTTAAGCGCACCCTGTTTCCATTGATAATCCTTGAGATGTTTCTACAACTTCATTGGAGTCCACCTGTGGTAAATTCAATTGATATGACATGATTTGGAAAGGCATACACCTGTCTATATAAGTACTCACAGTTGACTGTGCATGTCAAAGGAAAAAACAAGCCATGAGGTCGAAGGATTTTTTGAGGGGGCATTATGGCCACGCAAAGGGAATGAAATTTGAGGCATTATCAAGTGCTTGTCAAATTGTGAATGAGACTGATAAAGTATGTACAGCCTGCTCAAAAAACAAAGCAGAGCTTTTCAAAATCATTAGAGTCACATCATGCAGGCTTAGAATGTATTTAAAATCACAACATATAGCCCAACACTTGTATCACAACTAAAGTTACATAAATAACTCTAAATTAAGCATATAGAAGTACCTGTTTCTTTGTTAACCGCTCAACACAGAATAGCTTAATGTGCACACTCACTCAAATCATTTGGAGAAAATATCCTTTCTATTTTATTCAGACATGTTCAATTGTATTCTTCATACTATAAAATAATATTAAATAATGCCACGGAATTATAAGCCAATTTTGTCTGCTAATTGAACTATTTGAACACAGCCATACGGCATTGGCCAAACTCAGAGTATGCTATTCTGTTCTTCTGAAACAGACTACATTTCCTTCAAATCATGTTTCTTTAGACGTGTATATAATAATGGATTTATTAGACATTTTAAAATGTAGATGTTCCAAAGGTCTGCATCAGTGACTCGTAGGTTATGCGTGGAAACCAGGAGATACTAAATGTGTTTATGTTAATTAACGGTCAATTACCGTGAGACCAGCAGTTATTTGCTTGACAATCAAGGTTGACAAAATGTTATGATCACCACAACCAACTGCGTTACCTCTAAAAACCAGCTTCTGGTTGGTCTTAAATATCCCTTTGGGTGCTGCCTGAAATTAGCACTCTGGATCATGTTAAGGACACACCTCAAATATTTCCACCCGGCCCATCTGTGCACAAGTGAGCTGATATAAGACAGGTAAATTGCAGAACATGGCGTTAGGGCTGGAAAACGCCATTGCGGCAGTTTTTACAATACGAAATTGCAAACTAACGTGTGTTTGACACTAGCGTCTCTAATGCCAACCAAAAATAGAGCCCCTGGTCTCCAACAGTATCTTTAAAATACATAAGCTTTGCATGATTGAGCTTTTACTCATACTATGTAAACCCAGGCCTGATGAATAATAAAGTGTCCCTCCCAAGACAGGGTGTTAGAGGAGTTGAGGGAAAGGGAAAAAAACATAACATTGGTCTAATTTTCAGCTGAAAATCTTTGACAAAGCAGCCACAACATTACTCTGCTTTGGGGGCCTGGGGACTTCCCACCTTTGGCAACCAAGTTTGTTGATTTTTTTCTCCACTACATCTGGGCAATGTAACAGACAGACATTGATTGTGTAACCCAGCACCTTGTTTGACTGTGTGTGTCTGGCTTTTCCTGGCCTCTTAGCTAGCCCGGCCAGCTGGTGGAGAGAGAGAGAGGGCGAGAGGGAAACCCTTTTGGCCCATCATCAGGGCCTCAAGTTACACTCTCAGCAGCAGAGGAGAACCTAAACACCCTCTCACAGACAGGGCTTGCCCCTATGTAAAACAGTAGGTGAGGGAGGGAGAGGTACTGTTGTGTGGTGGGTCTGGGTACTGTGACAACAAAACTAACCATTTCTGTTGTCTCTGTGTAATGGATCAATATCGATTTTATTTTTGTATGGAATTGTATTGACACAGCTTCAAAGAAAATGATGTATGTGTCTGGAAGTTCTGAATTCTGATTTTTTTTGTTATGTTTGTGATGCTGACCAGAAACAAATTAATTGAGTGAGTGGACTTTATAGGTCGTTTTCCCGGACACATATTAAGCCTAATCCTGGACCAAGAAGCACTTTCAATAGATTCTCCATTGAGCTTTGGCTTAGTTTCATAACACACCTAGGAACTGACTGACTTGACATACCAACCTAGTCTCAGAGCATTTTGTATTAATCTGTACGTAAATCCAAGAGGCTCCATTTAGTATGATATGTTGTGTTTCATATGGTATCTATTAATTTGTGAATGTCGATCACCCATTTCGTATATGATATGTTATGAATTACAATATGCATAACATGTTTCAAAATTGCAAAACATACATTATGTTACGAATTTACAAAACGTATGATATGTTACGAATTCTAGCTAGGTGGCTAAGTGGCTAACAGTTAACTAACTGTCTAACGTTATCTAGGCTAGGGGTTAGGGGTTAAGGTAACGTTTAGGAGTTAGGTCAAAGGGTTAAGGTTTGGGTTAGGGGAAGGGTTAAGCAAATAGTCCAGGTAGCCAATGTGCGGGGGCACCGGGTTAATTGAGGTAATATGTACATGTATGTATAGTTAAAGTGACTAGACGATGATAAACAGAGGGGTAAAAGCTGTTGAGAAGCCTTTTGGTCCTAGACTTGGCTCTCCGGTACCGCTTGCCATGCAGTAGCAGAGAGAACAGTCTATGACTGGGGTGGCTGGGGTCTTTGACCATTTTTATGGCCTTCCTCTGACACCACCTGGTATAGTGGTCCTGGATGGAAGGCAGTTTAGCCCCAGTGATGTACTGGGCCGTACGCACTACCCTCTGTAGTGCCTTGCGGTCGGAGGCTGAGCAATTGGCGGTGATGCAACCAGTATGTATGTACTACATCATTATGTTGGGATTGTATTTCATTGTATTAACACGGTGCCATAACAAAGATACAGTAGATTGTAAGCCAAGTCACTCACCTAATTAAGTGTTTATTCAATATGTTCTTGATGTTGCAGCTGTAGAACCTTTTGAGGATCTCAGGACCCATGCTAAATCTTTTCAGTCTCCTGAGGGGGAATAGGTTTTGATGTGCCCTCTTCACGACTGTCTTGGTGTGTTGGACCATTCTAGTTTGTTAGTGATGTGGACACCAAGGAAATTGAATCTCTCAACCTGCTCCACTACAGCCCTGTCGGTGAGAATGGGGGTGTGCTCGGTCCTCCTTTTCCTGTAGTCCACAATCATCTCCTTTGTCTTGATTACGGGAAAGGTTGTTATTCTGGCACCAAACGGCCAGGTTTCAATCTTTACTAACGACATGCCACTAGCCTTGAGTAAAGCCAGTGTGTCTATCTATGCGGATGACAAACACTATACACGTCAGCTAGTACAGCAACTGAAATGACTGCAACACTTAACAAAAAGCTGCAGTTAGTTTAAGAATGGGTAGCAAGGAATAAGTTAGTCCTAAATATTTCCAAAACTAACAGCATTATATTTGGGACAAATCATTCACTAAACCCTAAACCTCGAATAAATATTGTAATGAATAATGTGGAAATTTAGCAAGTTGAGGTGACTAAACTGCCTGTAGTAACTCTGGATTTGAAACTGCCATGGTTAAAACATATTGATACAACAGTAGCTACGATGGGGAGAAGTATATTCATAATAAAGCGTTGCTCTGCCTTCTTAATTAACAACACCATCAACAAGGCAGGTCCTAAAGGTCCTAGTTTTGTCGCTTCTAGACTACTGTTCAGTAATGTGGTCCAGTGCCACAAAGAGGGACTTAGGAAGATTGCAGTTGGCTCACTGCTGGCCCTTAAAAGTACACAGAGAGCTAACCTTAATGACATGCATGTCAATCTCTCATGGCTCAAAGTGGAAGAGAGATTGACTTCCTCCCTACTTGTTTTTGTAAGAGGTGTTGACAAGCTGAATGTACGGAGCTGTCTGTTTAAAATACTTACACACAAACACACACCTGAAATTGCCCATGCCTCGTCTATATCCAAGTTATTTTTGCAAAGCTGTGTACAGAAGCATTTAGCACATCTTATAATGCAATCAGGTACTGACAAAGTCATAGCCAAGATTTTCCAATTTAATCACAATATGAAATTCAATTAAAAAAGAGAATGGTGCAGTTCCTTGTCTGAAATGGCAGGTAGCCTAGTGTTGAATACTTTTGGGCAAGTAACCAAAAGGTCTGGTTCAAATCCCTGTGCTGACTAGGTGACAAATCTGTCGATATGCCCTTGAGCAGGGCACTTATCCAGAGTAACTTACAGGAGCAATTAGGGTTAAGAGCATCTGCTAAATTATTAAAACAGCATGTTAGAAAGGGTTTAATTCACCACGTGTCCATGTATGCTTCCAAAATAGCACTCTATTAGTTATATACTGCACTACCAATGGGCCTTGTCAAAGGTAGTGTGCTAGTTCCATAGGGAATATGGTGCCATTTCAAATCACATTTTATTTGTCACATGCACCAAATAGAACATGTGTGAAATGCTTACTTTACAAGCCCTTAACCAACAATGCAGTTTTAATAAAATACCTCCAAAAAAAATAAGAGTTAAGAATAACAAATAATTAAAGAGCAGCAGTAAATAACAATAGCTGAGCTATATACAGGGGGTACCGGTACAAAGTCAATGTGCGGGGGCACCGGTGTCGAGGTAAAATGTACATGTAGGTAGAGTTATTAAAGAGACTATGTATAGATAATAACAGAGAGCAGCAGCAGCATAGAAGGGAGGGGGGCAATGCAAATAGTCTGGGTAGCCATGTGATTAGCTGTTCAGGAGTCTTATGGTGTGGGGGTAAAAGCTGTTTAGAAGCCTCTTGGACCTAGACCTGGTACGCCGGTACCACTTGCCATGCAGTAGCAGAGAGAACAGGCTATGACTAGGGTGGCTGGAGTCTTTGGCAATTTTATGGCCTTCCTCTGACACCGGTTGGTATAGAGGTCCTGGATGGCAGGACGATTGTCCCGGGTTATGTACTGGGCTGTACGCAGCACCCTCTGTAGTGCCTTGCGGTCGGAGGCCGAGTAGTTGCCATCCAGGCAGTGATGCAACCCATTCTCAAATAGATGTTCCTTTTCTCCAGGTGGGAAAGGGCAGTGTGGAGTGCAATAGAGATTGCATCATCTGTGGATCTGATCGTGCGGTATGCAAAATGGAGTGGGTCTAGGGTTTCTGAG